>NC_087476.1:51150153-51881403 GCF_036417665.1 Passer domesticus
TTTTTCTTCCCAAGGGCATTGTGAACCACTATAGTGACAAATTTTCCTTCTATGTTCATCTCTACATTCAGTACTGAGACTATCTTTGCAGAAAAAATAGATGTGACATTTGCAACATTGTTATAAAACTGTGTAACTGTTACGTGAGTGTTTATCAAATCACTATCTCAGGCTGATGAAGACTACTGCATTTTTAAAGGTTTTGTTTATATATACTTCCTAGCTGTGTGGTAGGAAAACAATTTTGAAACTAAAAAGAAGGTACATGAAAATACAGAACTTGCAGAGGTTTTGTAGATGAGACAGAACATTTTGTTAAGTTGAGCAGTACATAGATTTCTGTTTGAATGCTTGATATCTGCAAGTTAAAACAGAAGGCAGTCAGGAAACGTAGTATTCAAACCACGGAAATTGCATCCCTCCAGTTATCACATGCTGAGATCTAAATATATGACTTTAGTCAAAATTTTCAAGTCTCATAGAAGTCCACCACTGTACAAGGTGGTGTACAATCCCTTGTACACTGTACAATCCCTGACATTTAGCAAATTCTAGCATATCTTTTTGTTTATAGGTGGTAAAAGAGGTACACCTACTAGCAAGGCCAGAGAATAACCAAAAAAAAAAATATGGCTTGAAGTGCCCTTGTGCTTTTGGCAGCAAAGTTTGAAATATGGAAGCACCTTTCTTATGCCAGATGAACACTACTGCTGCAAGTCTCCATCTGGGGACATCTGAGGAGTGTTGGATGAGACTGACGTACCCAGGTACAAGCACACAGTTCACGTACAAAACAAGGAAATATTAAAAACAGGACAGAATATAACATCTGCTTGAAAACACCTAGCATGAATACATTCATTGGTTTCTCTCTCCATCAAAATTTTGGACATATTTATTCCCTTGTCCTATCAAGTTCACCAAAAGACATATACATAAAAATTACAGGTTCAGGAAAAATTCTTACCGGTGACTAAGTACATGACTTTAAATAGGCTTTAATTTGTTCTCTGACATATTTTTTATGGCACAAGATGATATTTAACGATACTTTATCAGTTTTATGGCCACTGCCAGACTTTTTAATCTGTTATACATTTAAAGGTCAATAAACTCTCTCAGTTTGGGTCTTAGCAAGATTATAGAACAGGGCAATTTGCAATATTTTTATCCCCTCAAAAGCTCATATGTCAGACAGCAATGCCTATAAATCCCATCAGTAAGTGCTGGAATAGCTGTGAGCACTCTGTACAAGTGACACTGGTCTTTCAGCAATGCAGAGTATCTTCATGACAAAATATCAATATCTGTTTACAAATACAAGTTTAACAATTATAAAAATAGCCAAGGCTTCCCTTTAAAGCCAGGGAGATACTTCTGAATGAGCAATGTTTATACCCATGCCAAAAAGCCACTTGAAGGTCAGTGAAGGCAGAAGCCAATTTTTTGTCAAAAATTCATAGCAAGTTCCAAAGCTGTTCAAAAATATAGTCCACTACAGGACTATATCAATTATTGTGGCCAGCCATTGAGCATACAGTGTTCCTGAGCTATGTAAAATCTAAATATACAAATGCCATCTCTGTTGTCTTTTCAATTAGGTAGGTAAACCAAAAGTTCCCAGAATGCTGCTAAGATTGTCTAAAAAAATAACCCCTTAAATGTTAGGTGGTATATAATTTCAATTTATGTATGCACATATATATTATATATATTATATATATATATTCAATTTTAGTGTAACTGTTATATATTATATTAAATGGATGAAACTACTTGGAGTAGCACAGCCTAGTCTTTAAAAGGATCTTTGAGGAAGGGCTTAATTACGCTTATTATCACAATAAAGATTATTGTTCTAAAAAGAAATATCTTTTGAATATCACTGAATTCACTGTGCTAAGCCTTCAGATAATTTCATTTAACACCTGTAATATTAGTTAGGAAAGGCTTTCTAAGTACTGATTTTTTACATCTCAGATTACTCCTCCTGCAGTTTTTGTAAAGAACTAACCCAGTTCTTACTCTGTCAGTAAGAGTACCACTTGAACCATTAGTGCTGGAGAAGACAGAAAACAAAAATTGGCTCTGAAAACTATTGAAAAGGCTAATTCAATCTAGAGTGAATTAGGGATTTGTTAACATTAACATAGAAGGAATTGGTAAAACTGCACGGCTGTGGCCAGCCATGATCAAGATAGCAGGTGTCAGATGTGATTCAGAAAACACTCCTGGGATTCTCTGAAAATTGGACCATCTCTGAAAAGACTATGTAAAAAGCTCACCTTCTTGACTATATTTATGGTCACATTAAGAAGGATGTAAATATCTGGTTGAAAATTGAGTTGTTCATGGTAGCAGTCAAAATTAATTGACCTGAAAGCTTTTTTCTTTCAAGCTAACAATAAATTTTTTAAAAAGTATTTTGGGGGTTGAAAATTAGTCCAAGTTCATCAGGATAATTTAAGTGTATGATCCCTTCCATTACATGAGCCACCAGGACCACAGAATAATCTCCAGAAAAGTCAGAAAAACTAGATAGTTTTAAATGAGGCTGAGGCAGTTTAGGAAGTGAATGCTGTCTGGCATTAAGCTTTAACGTCATGCCATTAAGGAAGGAACTCAGTTGCCCTACCACAAGTAGTAAATGCCATTGTTGATGTGCTAGACTTATCTGAGACATCCTCATGAGACCAGCATAGACATATGACCTGCGGAAAACCTTCTGGGGTGGCAGACAGAGATCAGGAAAGATTCTCAAAGTTTCTAGGATGGTCTAGCATCTCTGTCTAAGCACTTAAGCTGATCCAAAGATATTCACTCCTGTTTAGTTCTTGTTAAATAAATCTGTTCTTGATGTCCTGGACTAGCTCTGGCTCTACCTTGCCTCAGAGTGCCTGAAAATACAAAGTCAAGCCTAGGTGTTTTCTCCAGCTGTATTCCCATATGTCAGTCCTGACCAGGCTGCTCCACAACTGGCTAAATCAGCAGGCTAAGCATTCTTCTGCCCTGAGAATGGGCCTGAAAAGCAATTTTATATTTATGTTAACATAATTTTTACTGGATTACCGCAGCTTGGATTTGCATCAATCTGATACCTAGACTCTTTTTCAAAATGATTGTATCCAATTATTTTACTTTATTACTATGTGGTATTTGACTATCTACAAAGCATTTGGCTCACGCAAGCACTTATTTGGGGCTGGACACTGTTTTTGTAAAAACAAAAAGAGGGCCTGAGAAGAAGTGGTCAAAACCACACACAATTACTGCAGGATGAGGATTCTGTTTCTTGTTCAGCAATCTCTCCATGGTTTCATAATCTCAGACAATGCAAGTTCGTTGTTACTAATGATAAGTTTACCCTTATTCTGGCTTTAAATAGTTTCCCAAGAAAGAAGAAAATAAGGAAGGTCTCAAGCAAGCAGGTTGAGGGCTAACAGGGAATGCATTGCTTTCCCCAAGCTGCCTTTGGAAGAATGCCACATTATAAATAACACCTGGACTTCATGCAAAACTGCAAAAAAGTGAAAATTTTCATAAAAGTTAGGAGTATCTATTTTCTGCACATAATTTTGAAGATTATCACCAGGTCTTACAGCAGAAACCAATAGAAGACTGTGTTTTGAGCACACAGGACAGTGTAGGAAACTGGAAGTTGGGACTTTCAAAAAATACATTTTAGAAACAATAGAAAAGCTTACTAGTAAATAGGGATCTGTAAGGTCATTTTCATGTCAAATTTTTATACAACTTTTTGTTCTAATAAACCAAGTTTTTTTAACAAAAACTCCCCTTATGTTCAGGAATTTCAGTGCAAAATGCCAAATCTTTCTGACAGGCTAGACAATCGTACCCTTTAAATCATTTTTAAAATATAACTGCTTTCTTCTTCTTATCAAAAATGCAAATGGATTGAGCAAATTTAGAAGGAAGCCCCAAAAAGCCTATTCTGTAGGCATAAAGTCAATGAAATTATTTTCTATGGCTTCATCCACACTGCTTATTAAGCCTCTTTGAATGCGATAATGTCTTTGGCTATCTATTCCTTTCAAGTTTCCCTTTCCTCTGTGTCCTCCACTGACCCTTTTCAAGGAACCTCAGAGTCATTGTTTCCAGCTGGGATTGTTGAAGACAAAAGACTAGGATCACACAGAGGCACGGTATTAAAAAATGTTTACTACTTCCCTGTGTTTCCAAAATTTCTACATGGGAAATAAGCTGGTGGCCCAACAAGACCACAGGTACAGTGCTTGTAGAAACGTATTCCAAAGACACTCTTCCTATAGATTCTGTAACTGATGTCTGTGCTGCCCCTCTTGGCCCTGTCTGCCAGGAGTCACCAGCATTGGGGCCTGAAGATCTGTAATAATCCAGTTTCTTTCAAACTACTTGACCTATTTTTTCCTCATATTCCAGTGGGAATCCTTCAAACCATGGCTGGTATGGTATGTTGTTTTCCTGGAAAATTTTTCATTTTTTTAAAAATACCCAAGAATCATGGAAGTGATCTACAAAGTCTCTTTCATACTACCAATGAGGAGGAAAAAATTTAGGAGCAATAAATAGATCCTGTGGAACAGTATCTCATTTCACAGCTATTATTGGCAACAGGGATTCCTTTTTTATGACTATTCCATTTTTATGACTCTTTGAAAGCTGAGGCCTGATAGGAAGAGAAATAATCCACCTGACCATGTGAGGCAAAGCATTTTTACAAACAAGACGGCCAAACTGATGAGACATTTAAACTAGGAATGAGAGGGATGAAGATGATAACCCTCAGTGGAGTGAGCAACTGGTGGACTGGGTTGGCAAACAAATGGTGCTAGCCAATGTGGCCAGAAGACATCTAGTAAAAAAAAAAAAAACAGCACAAAGGGATCCTATCCCAAGTGTCAACAGACAAATAAAGAACTGCTGATAGAGCTGGGAAAACGTTCAAACTTTTTCTGCAAAATCAGTACTTTTGGGTGCTTCTCTGAAGTCCCCATACATTAACTCACAGAAAAGGGAACAAATAGGAGGAATTTGAGATTTGTGAATGGTCACAGGGCTGCAATCTTATCAGGAATAAGTAGGGAGGTAGCTTACATGGCTGGACCATTGCCCGGGATCATATAGGGAGTTCAGGAAAGGATGGGGGGTGGGTGGGGGACAGAGCTGCTGTTTATATGAAAGGAGAAATGCATGGTGCTCTGCCTAGGGCTGGGTAATGAGCCATATGACAGCTCTTGTGAGGTCATGGTGGGCATCTACTACATCCTGACCAGGAAGAAAGAAGTAGATGAGGCCTTCTTCAGACAAATGGAAGCAGTCTCACACTCACAGATCCTGCAGGGAGGGCCTGTTGAAAAGTCAGCACAATGGACACAAAGAATCCAGGAGGTTTCTGGAGTGCATTGATGACAACATTCTAGCCAAGTGTTTGAGGACTTAGTGAGGAGAGCTGTTTTGCTGGGCTTCAGACAAACAAGAAAGAGATTTTGGGAATGTGAAGGTTGAGGCAGCTTGGCTGCAATGACCATAAGATATCAGAATTCAGCATCCTGAAAGGAAACTGCAAACAAAACAGCAGGATCACTACCGTGGAGTCCAGGAGAACAGTTCTTAGCCTTTTTAGGGATCTGCTTAGAAGAATCACATTGGATTCAACCCTGAAGAGGTGTCCAATAGACCAGTTAATAATTTCAAGAATCACTTCCTCTATGCTCAAGAGCTGTCATTCTCCTGACCAGGAAATCAAACCCAGGCAGCAGGAGGCTGCACAGCAGTACCCTGTTAATGTGTATGGATACCTGGTGGGCATCTAAAAGAGTTGGAGCCAGGCCCTTCTCTGTGGTGTCCACTGACAGGAGAAGAAACAATGGGTGCAAACAGAAACACAGGAAATTCCATTCAAAATAAGAAACTCCCTTTTTTTAGTGAGGGTGGTCAAGCATTGCCGTAGGTCGCCCAGAGATGTCATAGAGGCTCCCGTCTCCAAGATGTTCCAAACCCAGCTGTGTACAGTCTGTGGCAGCCTGCTCTGGACAAGCAGGGATTTGGACTGGATAACTGCCAAGGAGCCTTTCCTCCTCAACTGTCCTGTGATTCTGAATACTTCCCCAAGGCTGGACAGTCCTTCACCGCAAAAACCAGCAAGCAAAACAAACCCACAGCCCTTCTGGGCTGCAAAATGTTATTTGCAATGTTTTTGGTTTTTTGTTGTTGCTTTTTTTTTTTTTTAATGAGATCAGTCTACTGAATTACTCTTCTTTTAAAATTTGTCACAAGAGATGTTATTTTTAGACAATACTTATACACATCCTTTTTAAAGTTTAGCCATAATATTTGACTGGAACTATTTCCTGCAGTAATAGATTCTGCAGGTGAAGTCCACACAATGCTGAGGAGAGACACTTCCTTCACTTTTGTCTAAATATAGTGGTCAAGAGTGCAACCAACTCCACCTAATCTCATGTTGTTTCAGTTTTATGATAATCCCAAAATGCATATACGTTGATGCCAACAAGCCCTTTATAACTTAGCACATGTCTTTGCTTTCTGTTTTTTAAATTGAAGAAAAAATACTTCAACATATGAGAGGAAACAAATGAGAGTGAAATTATGAAATTCCAGGAAGTACATTTGGCAAAGGTTGCCTATTTTCTGACAAAACAGGCCACATAGGAATGTAAACAACTGAGACAGAGAATTATTTGCTAATAAAACCTGTATATGAACAAACCCAGGAGAAGACCCTGGCATCTCATAAGTAAAAAACAGTTCAGAATTAAATGGATCCTACTTAGCTGAAGAGATTCAGGTTTGAAGCTCCTGGGAACACCTGAGCTTTCATTTTAAAGCTTTCCAATGAGGAATGGAAGAGGAGTTCCTAATTCTTCTTAATTACTGCATAATTACTTCTGCTTTGTACACATTTGGGCTACATATCTGGCTAGACCAGGGGAAGGAAACAGCAAGATCAGGAGCAGGAAGCTGAGTAAACTAAAGTAAATAAACGAAACTAAATCTAAATGCACAAAACTAAATCTAGCTCCAATGTGAATTTTGAGACTTCTGGTTTCCAAAGCTACTCAACCTCTCCTCTTCCCCTGGAATAGGT
Organism: Passer domesticus; assembly: GCF_036417665.1. Taxonomy (NCBI): domain Eukaryota; kingdom Metazoa; phylum Chordata; class Aves; order Passeriformes; family Passeridae; genus Passer; species Passer domesticus. Next base: position 51,157,262 of record NC_087476.1, read on the forward strand.
TGAAGACTTTCAGGCTCTTAATCTTCTACAAATCCTGCTGCATAAAGTATGTCAATTTAGCAGCCCAAATTTAGACTTTGAAAAGAGAAGAGGGGAGGCACATGAGATTGTTTCAAGAGTTTTCAGTGAAGTAACAAATAGACAACATCTGTGAAACAGCAAAGCTAGGTGATATTTTAATGGTGAAAGCAAACATCAACTGTTTCTTTCAAATGTGGCCAAGAGTTCCAGGACTAAGGGAGCCACTAGGCCAGAAAAACAGCAAACAAAAGGGAGCCTGGTGTTAAGAGCGTACTGCTGGGAATAGGGAATCCTGGTGCTCTGGATCATTTCTGGGCCTTGTCCAGTGCCTGTCTAAAGTAAACTGCCTTAAAAATTCAGGGAGCCTGCAGCTCTTGCTTAGTGTTTTTATTTGCAGCGGAATGACTGAGAGCGGCTCTGCCACCAATCTTTCCTCTTTGACCCTGCTTCTGTCAAGAAGGCATTCACAACCACTGAACCCAACTCTGGCCTGAAATCCTTGGATCCTTAGCAGATTTCTAAACACCAAAATGTGCAAAGGCATAATGTATGCATTTAGATGCTAAGTTCATGGGCAGATGAACTAATTCCATACAAGTATATATAAAGCTCTCAGACACCCACCTGCATAGTTTAGACAGGGAGAAGGTAGCCACACTGAAATCAAATATGCAAATTTCATCTAATATTTTCCTTAGTTTTCTAAAAACTGTTTTTTGAAAGTTATTCTTCAGCCCACTTAAAATTGCTGCTAGAATGTCCACAGTTAGAAAAATAAATTAACATTTAGCCACTGGAAAAACTGACTTGATTTCCAGAGATGCTAAGGACCCAAAGTCAAGTTTGCAGCTCCTGCTGAGAGCAGAGTCTAGCTATATGTTTCCACATTAGGTTAAGGATGGCACCAGCATTTAACATTACAGACAAACCACTGTGCTTCCAGTAATAATTTTTTTTAGGAAAATAAGGTGTATAACATGTGGTAATGTTTAAAAAGAGGGGGAAAGCAGTAAAAGAGAACATGAAAAATAAAGGAAATCAGCTATATGCTACTGGTAAGCAGGTGTATAGTAAAATTATGATCTTTTTCTTATATAGAATTACCTTATTTTTTAAAGGTGTATTTTTTATTATTTACTTGTGATATATATCTTGCATAAAATAGCAGACAGGTACAATAGTAGATATTTCCCAACAGTTCCACCTTCCCTTTAAAACCCTTGAGTCTCCCTCCACTTTTCTTTATCATGTAGCAGTAGTCCATTACTCTGTTGCATCTTAAAAACATCACATATAACGCAACTTAGATCATCATCTTCAACCTCCATCTTTTACATTTTCAGCTTCATCTCAATGTCAGTGTCTGGAGAATTCCTTCAACCCTAAACACTTTCCAGTCTGGTAGTTTCCCAAAATTTTGTCACCAAAACTCTCTTAAAAACCAAAGAATCATGCATGGTTCTTCTCTCTTCCTGACCCACCAATATTGTTGCTAACATCAGCAGTTCTTCTTTCGTAGCTCTGTTTCTCTCTTGGATTCCATGCTTCTTTCCTGTTTAGCTGCCCTTCTACTCCCCGTTTTTCATTACATTCCTTGGTGTTATTCCTCTTTTCGCTCTTCCTTTGCTGTCTGTGTCTTCTCCTGTCCTTCACCACTTCCTCTTCTGCTCTGTGGTAATCTCTTCCACCAAACAAAATTCAGGTAGCATCTCAACTGAATATCTCAGAAAACTATTTTTTACTTGAATTTCTTTGATCCCATGTAAACCCAAATTTTAGCCTCTGACATTTTCTAAGGAATGTCTAGCTGTCAGCTCCATTGTCTAGTTGTCATTATTAAAAGAGAGCACATAACATTCTTCACAATGTTCCTTTTCCAAGTTTCTATGTAAAATATCTCCATTTATTCTTTTATTTTGGTATGTCATCATGCACAGTCTTCAATTGCATCCATGACCAGAGTTTGATGTAGGGATAACCACAGTGAGAATTCCTATATGACCTCTTGGAAGCATTTTGGTTCATGTTGTGCTTAGGCTAGCACAGTACCTCTTTTTCTGCTTTAAATGGAGGCATTTTTTACTTGCACATCTAATTAATCATTTCACTTGCTGTCTTTTTTCACTGTGTCTCTCCTCTCCTTACTATGATATCAAACATAAACATCTTCCTTTTCAAATCACGTTATATTTCTGCTTCACATTGGTATAAATCACTTATCTCAGAACTCACGGTATTTCAAACCAGGGAGGAAGGTATCCACATGAAATATAGGATCTCATTTTTCCAAAAGCAGCTTAAAATGTCATGTTTGTCAAGAAGGATAACACATTTTTACACATACATTTCAGATATGCAAACTCCTGTAAACAGTAGAATAACACAGCTATAGGAAATAATTTATATGCAATAACTAATAATGTATATTCATTTTTATGCCAAGTCATTATTCAAATGAGAAAATACTTGTTTTTGCAAAAAAGAAAATTAAAAAGAAATCCATTCTGACATCCTAATTCTTTGTTTACTACAATTTTTGTCAGATTTCTAGTCTCTCTTCTATGGACATGTTCTGCATGTTTGTTTTTTTTCTGGAATTCAATCTACTTGAGGAAATCTTCATCCCATGTGGAAATTAAGATCAATGAAAACACAGGTATGTCCAAGATTCACAGTATGCTCTATATCTCACTGTAAGAGTCTAAATCCCCTTCTCATGATGTTCATTCTCCCCAACACACCTCATGAATCTAATACTTAAATACAATCTCTACACTCCAAAGAAACTATGCGATAAAGTACTGTTGCCAGGATTTTTAGTGAAAAAGCCTCTGCTAGGATTTTTCCTGTCCTGAGGAGCTGAAGGCCTCAGGAAAGAAATGTAAACAATAACTATCTGCTGCTGTGGAGTGCCACAGGTGAATCTTCCATTAGTCCATGTGGATTGTTTTCAATCAGTGACCAATCACAGCCACCTGTGCCAAGGCTGTGAGCAGTCACAGGATTTTTGTTATTCATTCCTGTTCTATTCTTGTCTTTGTAGCTTTCTAATCTCTCTCTCTCTGTTCTTTTAGTATAGTTGTAATGTAGTATTTTAGTATAATATATATCATAATAAATCAGCTTTCTGATCAACATAGAGTCAAGCCTCGTGTCCTCGCACCAGGGGTTGCAGTCAAAGCAAGAAAGTACCTTGCTCTTTTTGAATTAGAATGATCCAAACCTTCTAAAAGACAACTATGGCGTTACTGAGAAACCAGAATAAATGGATGGACAGGGACAACTGCCACTGCTGAAGTCCTGGATGTTGAAATATCTCTACTGTCATAAGCTTCAAAAACCTACCAAAGAAATTTCCTATAAAGGACACACGAAAACACACTTACTCTGTGGGGCCTTTTGTTGGTCTCTGTTAATATTTCTCTTGGCTCCTTCTCAGTGAGGTTTTTAAACAGTTTTTAGACCTTGAGTGCCCATATAAAGTGCCTTAGTATTGGACTTAGGAGAATGATGGCTCAGCAGTTGGTTTTGTCATAGCATTACCCATGTAGCTTCCCTAACAAGTTTAACTTTGCAAAAATAACAACAATGTGCTTTTCCTAATTTGGCACAAGTCACTTTCATAAGCCAGTTACTGCACTGCCGTTCAGATTGAAATTGGATAAAAGAAGTGATGTGGGGACATCAAAATAAATGACGGAAAATAAGAACAAAAAAGAATTCCAGTAAAGTAACGGAACAAGAATGTTATGTCTTGTCTTGAGTGGACTAGTGGTAAATAAAAATATTATCATGGAAAAACAGCTGATGCTGCATGGAAAAGTTTGAAAATAATTCTGTTTAGAAGCAGACCTACACAAACAATGTTTTCCCTCATTCCTTAGTGACATCACCATTAGCATGGGTCAGGGGAGGCCAAACACACAAATTCTGACTTTGGGCCCTTTGGTGATGACTGTATGTGAGTCACCCATTTTCATTCCAGCACTGGGTTTTCAGTGCTGCCACTTTGATCCTTAAGTTCACTTCATGACCAGTCTTCTTAGGTCACTGTGAGCCTTGAAAACAAATACATGTTTTGAAGTTCTTCTGAACTGATATTTGTGCATTCTACTAGCTGTGCAGTACTAGTAATAACTCACAATCACTTATAATCAATGAAGAAAATGCATGTGGATGGAGTATTTAAAAATCAGCATTTAAAATAAATGCCAGTGAAATGCAGCTACTGAGCTGCAAAGCACACTGTGCAGGACTGAATGCAAAATACACTTTCCAAAATAAAGATACCTAAATGCACTCTGTATTCCTGCAACACACCCATTTTATGCAATTAACCTGCGGTCACTCAGCATATGATTATGTGTTAAGAACATGTGGATATTTAAGATACATGGGAACATACAGCAGGCAACTTGTATGACAAACGAATATAAAAATCACAGTGTGTCAATAATTACATTGTTCTGCAAAGAAACTCCCTGGCTTTAAACAGAGATAAAGTAACACAAAATTCAGTTACCTTCCGCTCAGATTTGTTTGTTAATTTCTCGCTATTATATTGATGTTTACATTCAAAATGTAATAATAATAATTATACTAATCATTGACAGAGAATTTGAACATCTTTTATGTTCAATAAAGCTGAAATAAGAAATATTTTCATACCCACTCTAAGATAGGTAACTGCAACTATTGAATCATACTTCTATCACTAAAGATTTCAGCTTAAAGTGAGAAGAGCTGAGCCCAAAAATAAATTTAACTGTTAAATTGCTGTTTTAACATATATATTGTATCTTGGTACATGTTATTCTGCAAATCTTAGTTAATTTGTGCCAAAAAACCCCGCAGCTACTGGAAAATATCTGAGTGAAAAAGTCCGATTTCATCTCTTATCAGAACCTCATAAGCTGTTACCTACAAGATCCATGTGAAAATTAACTGGGAGTTCTAAAAAGCACATAAAAATACAAACAACAATATGTGTCATGAAAATCAGAGAACAAACGGTTTGGTTTGTTGGGTTTTTTAATATTTGGGGTTTTAAAGTATAATAAATAAAAATATAATAAAAGGTACATCTGAGTAGTATTATGAGTGTGATTTCTCCTAATCTCAAAGATATTGCTCACACCTTAGGCCCATTCCAGACAAAAGCGAAAGCAGATGATATTACATTATGATATGATATGATATGATTGATATGATTATCTGCAGAAGCAGCCTAGTGAAGAAAAAAGTGGTGCTAGCTTTCTTTTTAACTATCCACCAGGATATCTCCTCACAGGCATGAAGGAACCATTTCTAGGCATCAACAGGTAGTTTTTGTGCTCACTCAGCCTATGATTTTTCTGCAGAGAGTGCTGGAATAAGTATATTTCCAAGAGCCTCTAAACTCTGAACAGAATTTTTGAAACAAGAAGTAATTTCTCAGAGATGCAGTGTAAGTTGGAAGGGGGATAGAACACCCTTAGGGAGTCAGAGCAAAGAAAAATGCACCAGAGTAGTACTTTGGCAAATGTTCCGTTACACTGCAGCCAAATTAACTCACTGTTTTCTGTGCTTTCTTTCAATACAGTGCTGCTGGACATAATTCCAGACTGTTTCTTCTACTGCTTTTATATATGTTGAGTCATTTCTTGAAGGACTGATGCACAGAGACAGACAGCCTTGTTCTACTTTTTATAATCTTGAAGAAATGCGTTAAGTCGCTGTAACATGTCTTACTTGCAAATCAGTTTCCAGATTTTATTTTCCTTTCACCTTTTTTGTATGCCTCCCCAGATGAGTTCACCCTTCTTTCTTTGCCAAAGCCTCTTTGCCCAGAGACTGTGCTCCCATGATCACACTGCTAACACTGTGACAAAAAGCTAAGCATCAGCAAAAGCTGTCATTCAGCTCTGAACTTCAGCCCTTTCCACTGGAGTGAAGTTTTCTTTGGCTATCCAAAAATGAAGTCCCTATTTCCTTAAAGTGAAATTGCAGCAGAGGAAATTGTGCACTCCATCAGTCTGCATATGAGTAACTGAAAAAAAAGGAATTAACGTCTTGAATATTGTGTCCCACTCTATAATAAGAAAAATAGAAGATGGATCTTTAATTGGCAGAGGTGAAGTTACATTAATAATAGAAATTAGGACATATATTATAAAATATAAATATGCCTATGGCTTTCTTTTCTTGATCATTTTGATAAAAAACTATGTCATACCATATTTGTCATGAGGAGATAGTTTTATCCACCCTTTCATTCACTCTCTCTGCCCTCTCGTCCTTTCATTTTGACTGATCGCTGAAGTGTCAGGGTTAATAAATCTTCTCTTCAGTTCACACAGTTGTCCTGTTGTCCAGTATCCAGGAAGTAGCACAAAGCATGATTTTGCCAAGTCACGATATCCTCACATCGTGTGAGTGGAAGAGTTTCCTGGGAAGAAGGATAAGCAAAGTTGCATTACTAGATCTCCCAAACTTTAAGCTTAGCAACAGCTTTGTCCCAGAGAAAATTATTCAGCTTGAGCTTCTCGAATGAATAATGCAGGGGGACTTGGAGTACCAGAACAATCTTCTTGCCATTTATGGATGCTAAGTTACCCAAGACAAAAAGCAAGATGCTAGTTTTGTAAACAGCTATTCTTTGGTAAACATTTTGGAATGCTTCCTTTTTCCACCCAGAAGTGAAGAAATCTTCATTGTGCCTGTAAAACTAAAACAGCCTTAGCACAGAAAATCTGTGTTAACCTCCTTCACAGAAAGAGCCAGAGCAACTTTGAGATGTGCTTTGAGTTGGGAAATAAAAGAAAAAAAGAGATTCTTGGATTTTATCTCCAAGCAATATTTTGTCAGCATCCAAAGTCATTGTATACCCAACTACAATTTTCCTGATCAAATGGTGATAATGCAAGGAGAGAGCACCAAATCATGACATGAAATTTGCTGAAATTAATCAGACTCTGGATATAAGGTCTTGCTTTATATAGGCTGAGGTTTTTTTTCAGGGATCTGCCACATGAGAAGCTGTGTCCTGAAGCCAGAATACTTTACTCGCTGCTCTTGCTTTCAGTCTGCATTGAAACTCAGAGCAGACCAGTCTCCTTTGGCAGCAGGAGCACAAAGATAGGTAGAGTGTGTCACTGAGGAAAGACATATTCACTCTTGCCTTAGAGAACCAAGATCATCTCAGAAAGAGATTAAATCATGTAAGCCATGTTTTTTTTCACCCAGGCTTCTATTTAACTGGAGAGTATTTCTGAGTGTGGAGTAGGGCACACTGCAGGGGTGTTCCATGGTTTAGCATTCACTGTTCCTAATCCTGAATAAAAAGCTTTCTTTGAACAGCTCTCATACTAAAATTTCATGCACCACTTCCAGAGCATTGGCAAAGCTACACTAGTTTTTAGGGAACTGATGCCAGCATTCCTGTCTAGAAACATCCTGAGCCATAAGTTAACTAACAAGTTCATATTGTTGCCTGTACAATTTCTTTTCTCTACCAATTTTGGCTGTGCCACCAAATTACTGGAATGTGCTGACAGGACATCCAGTACACTGCAAGTGTAACATTCAACACAGGGCAAGAAGAACTGGTCTCAAGAGATGTCAGAGCAGCTGTTACGCCCCAGCACTGTTTCAGTTTATAAGAAACTTATATCTGGCAGGGCATTCTGAACCCATTCAGGACACGTGCTAAGCACTTAGAAAACTGCTAGCCTTGGGCTGTGTGACACACATGCTTCACTGCTGGTGACTCAGCGGATGGAGTTAATCCTGATCTACAACTTGATTCCGTGACCATGTTTTTTCTTTTGTATATTTGATCTTTACAAGCTGGTCATTCAAGTCAGAGGACAAAAAGGCACAGTATTATCCTTGACAGGCATTTTTTTAAAGAAACTGTTCCTTTGCTGATAGATTTTCTAGGCATGATGATATTTTTTAATTTTGCTACCTACAGTAAGGCTCCCCTCAGGATTTTGTAGGTTCTCAGGCTTTTCTCAGATGTCTGAATTCTTCAAGCTAGCTTGTAGGCAGCTCTGTATAATTATTATAGCTAGAAAAACTTGGTTTAAACTCATTTGCACCACAGTTAATCCAAACGGATTTAAAGAACTGGGAATGGGAGCTCTTTTTCAACTTATAAAAAAGATGGAAGGTGCTAGGAATGGATTTACTTAATTTTTCTATTCCTTTTTGGCAAATATAAGACTCCTAAAGCAATCCATCAAGAATTTCAAGCTTCAATACTGTTTTTCTGGACACAGCACAAAGGAAACTTGTTCCCCAAACAGCATTGAACATCTTTTCCCATGAATAATGACTTTTCAAGTATCTCAAACGACTACTCCAAAAATCACACACCAAAATCAGCTAAATGCATAGAAAAATTCTGAATAGTGGTAAATCCTGGTTTTATACTTTTTTTTTGGTTTTTTTGTTGGGTTTTTTTAATTGCATATTGATAGCATGAATTCAGAAGCTAAATGTGTGGGTCTTTGAGTATTGGCACCATGAGCTTCAAGGCTTACCCCTATAAATATTTGGGGTCCATAATATGCAGTCTAGCATCAGATTATGTGGGAGAACGACTGTCAGTGATCACTGCTTCAAGAACTTATAAGGGATCAAAAACTTACTGTCTCTGTCTAGGTCCAAAGTCAATAAAAGCTTGAGGAAACTCAGCTTTAAAGACAAGATTTGCAGCATCACTTCCTTTTAAGCCTGAAAAAAAATACATCATACAGGGTGTCTGTACATGGCAGTATAAACACACAAAAATTTTTTTTATTATTCAAAAGGAAAAAAAAAATATTTCCAATTACTATATTTTCTGGACAAGGAGATATTTCAAGGAAAGTATGTCCTTCTTATTACTTTTGTTACAAAATGTTCAATTTGTACACCAACAATTGTTCAACTCTTCCTACAGCAAGCACCAGAAAACTCCTCCTGTTCTGAAGCAATACTACCAACAAGTTTCATTCAGTTGAGCTGACCAAACAGAAGAGTATAGTCATGTCCCAAACAGTGAACTAACAGAGAATTAAAGAGTGATTACATCACAATAAATTAATGAAAATTGTACTTTGATATGTAGAGTAATTCATCTTCCACAGCAGAGATGCTGGGTGATGTCGGCTAACCCTTGTGGGCAGCCCAGCCCCACGCAGCCGCTCAGTTTCCAGGAAAGCAGGGCATTTTCATGGGTAATGGATACCTGGGAAGGCAAGCTCCAAACATCACCTCCTCCATCTTTCCCCAGCTTTATATGCTGAGCATGACACCAAATGTTATGGGATGTCCCTGTGGTCAGCTGGGCTCAGTTTTCCCAGCTGTGCTCCACCCCAATTCCTTGTGTACCCCCAGCCTCCTGCAGAACAGGCAGCTCTCTGCCAGCACTGCTCAGAGATAGCTAATACATCCCTCGATTACCAACACTGTTTCCAGCACAAATCAAAAAATACAGCCCTGTACCAGCTCCCATAAAGAAAATAACTGTGTTTCAGCCAAAATCAGTACAGGTGAGTGGTGAATATTCCTAGCTATTGAACTACTGCATCACTAAAAGCTATGTTGAAAGTGCTGGGAAGGGAAAAATCACTCCCTCTAAAAGTATTCTGTAGAATCAAAATATTTGATGATCATTTATTTGCTTATGCATGGAGACATGGAAAACATGCTTACACATGTAGCGAATTAGACTTCAATCAAATGTAGTCACTTCAGTTTTTGGAGGACTACCAGTTCAACTTTGAAGAGCCAAATGTAAGAAATCATATGGTTAAGGTTTCTGTAGGAGGTTTTTGTTGGAATCTTGGGCTGTCAAATTCTTCAGGAGTGTTCTGATCTTGTTCTTTTGTTTGAAACAATGTATACAGAAGAGATAATCAAAGAGTTTGATCAGATGCAAAATTCAACATCATTCCTTTCCTTCGTTTGCAAAGTTGACATCTATTCAAAATAGTCAGGTTACCCAGGTTATAATATTTGCTTTCCTATATTCATATACTTCTGTCTGTATTAGTTATATTTGAAATTCATGTTTGCAGTTTAGACTTGTAATTTTTACATTTTCTAGAAAAAGCCAGTAGTTTTACACCTCAGAAAAGTGATATGTGAGAAGGGAATTGTCAATGTAATATATACAATAAACGTAGTGCTGTTCCTTCAAAGTGAGCTGAAGGTGTTATGCAAGCTAAACAGCTCAGTCAGAACCTGTTTATCCTGCATCATCCCACTAACCACAGTGAACAAAGACAACACTGCACAGCACATAAAAGAGGGAATTATAATAAAATCCCATCAAGTCCTATTCATAAATTCAGGTCTATAAGAAAAAGCGATTCTTCCAGTCCTGAAGGAGTAAATAACTTTCCATATTCAAGTTTTTTGCTCTTTTGTAAAACTGACAGCAGCCTGTGTCAATTATTAAGATAAAGTATTTTCTAGTTTCTAATATGTCATGCAATGCCATGCAAAGTGTCTCAGTTGACACACAGAAGACTTATGTATACTTCTATTAAACCTGTTACCTTGGCAAATACTTCCGACTAATGATATACAAAAAGGGATCTTAGATATTTATGAAAAAATCAAATTACTGTTCTCACACCACAAAAAAAAAAAAAAAAAAAAAAAAAAAAAAAAAAAAGAAAAAAAAAGAAGTTTTTCTAAAACTTGGTCAAAGTTGAGTAAAATGCCATCAATGAAAAGATCAAAATACTCACATAACCAGAAATTTGGATGATTGGAAAAGCAAAGAGCTGGTCACAATTCAATTTTTTAGGTTATTGGTTGCAGTTAAACAGATTATGGTGTGCAATTCAGTTCAGTTGATATGCAGGCTTCATCACTTGGATGTCTCCAGTGTTCAAATTTTGCCTTTTGGCCACTGTCTTATTGAGTGAATTTCCACAAGAAATGTGTCGTGTTCGCCATTCTTGGTGGTTTTTTTCCCATTGTCTCTGTTAAATGAATAAGGACTACATATTTCATTTCATTTCTGAGACTATCAGCCCACAAGTCACAGGAATTTTTTTAAGTCCTGCAAAATGAGCATCTCATGGCTCCTGCAGCAAGTTATCACAACAATAAGCCTGCTTTTCCGTCTTTCTGGCTTACTGTGATGTTATCCAAGGCTAGTTAACGAGTTTACAGTGAATGAGCTCTGAAGTGGGGCCAATTTTTCTAAAGTCTCAAGCTCTTTTTCCTATTCTCAGAAGAGAAGGTAGACCTACGGACATCTGGTCTTTCCGGTTTCTAGAAATCACCTTTAGGTTTAGATAATTTTAATTTTTTGGCATTAGCTCTTGTGAATGAAACTGGTTCCCAGGAACATAAAGTCCAGATAGCTCAATTCAGTCAGACTGATATTGTCCAAAAAAATAAACAAATCGACATGAAAAGCCCTCTGGGGATACAGCTCAATTTTAACACATCTGTTCAGCTTCTCAGAACATGCACATCCCCTGGTCCCTTATCTTTTATTAGTTTCTGCAGATGCTGAATGCCCCATCTGTGTTCCTCACTGGAAGTCAGAAAAGCTAAATAGCAGCTGAGGTGAATGACACCATCCCAGCACGTGGAAGCACTGCTGATGAGCCCCCACGGCACTCGCAGGAGTTGCTGCATGGCAGCCTGAACTCCTATGCCTGGCAGTGGTGAGACAAGTACCAAGGTGAGGGGGAACAGGCACAGGAGTCCACCTCACTCCTGGCTGCAGCTGGTGCATCGTGCTGGGCGGCTGCTGTCCCATGGCCCGGCTGAGCAAGGCTTTCCTGCTGGGAACTTGTCGGAGCTTGACTCGTGATTTTCCTTGGCTGTGCAACACATTTCTATTGCAGAGTCTCCAGGGAATTCCCACACCCAAAACAAACACCAGCAGGCTTCCTTCCCAGACTAGATTGTGACTTTTCCCTACATGTTTTGTTAGTTTGCATGTTGTCTCTTCTTGCTTAACAACTGTGCTTGTAGAAACTGCTCTCATTTCATCTGAGGTCACCTACACTAAAAATCTGCCTGAATGGACATGATTCAGTAGAACAGGCTTCCAAAAGACAGTTGTTCCACCATTAAAATTCAAAGGACAGTGATTTAAGGAAAGATACAGTTTACACTTGACCCCTATGCTCACTGAAAAACCAAAAGACACAACTATACGCTCAGATGTAAAAACATCCCAAGATCATGATGAATATGGTATTGGTAAACAACACATCTTTTCCTTCATTTGCTTGTAGCATTTGAACAAGAATGAAACCCTAAGTTTAATAAGAGATCTATCAACGACTCATATAAAAATTTAAAAAATATATCAATTATATGTGTGGGAGTAGATAATATGATACAGCCAGTTAAAATTGAGGGGGTTACCGAAATTGTGTCCTGCTAGAGGTTTTTATCTGTCTTGTCAGTCTTGCGCAGTTCCCACTTTGTTCAAGGTCTGCAGGTGAGAGGGGAATTCATAGATCTTTCCACAGAAAGAAGCAGGATGCATTTGAGAGGAGGGTTTGGCCACCCAGTGTCCACCAATAGGCAATATAGATGTGTGTGCAAAATACTGCCTTCCAGCACATTGTCAGCAGGTGACATGCTCTCCTCACACCTTCAGTGTCCTCACCCCAACATCAGTCCCTGACACAAACAGCTCACAGAGGGACCAAGACTTTGGCTGCTCACAAGTCTGTCAGACTTCAGCCAGTTCTTCATCTGAGCTCAGAGCCCATTCTTCCACAGCATGTGTCTTCATGGCAATCTGCTACCATTTCTTCCCAGTTCTCTGATGGAGCATTGCCTCGGTTCCCTACACCTGCCTCTCATTTCTCATTCCAGACTCCCTTATGAACCAATGGTAAGCATTGGGCTTCCCTCAGGCTGCTATAAATTTGTTTTCCAAAAAACATTTTCCAAAAGTTAAATTATTGGGGAAGAGACAGTTTGTTCCAGCTCTTGACATCTTCATTTTGTAACTCTTTAATTCTTCCATGGTTTAAAACTGTAACTTGTAAGTCCTGGTTAGCAGCGTGGTCCCTCTGACTAGGAAGACATTTCAGCAGAGATTTCCCTGTAGCCTGTAGTGAAGACCATGATGAGGAAACTGTGCCTCTGCAGCACATGGAGATCAGCAGTGGAGCAGAGATCCACCTTGTGGCCCATGGAGGATCACCTACTGGAGCAGGTGGATGCTGCAGCCTGTGGAGAACCCATGCTGGAACAGCTTTTCCCATCTCTGAAGCAGAGGAAGTGTGAGGAAGGTGCAGCAAATATAAAGTGTTATGAGTTAACTGCAAGACCCATTTCCCATCCTTTCTGCACCACTTGGGAGAGGCAGTTGAAAATTTAGGAGTACAGATGAGCCTGGGAAGAAGGGAGGAATGAGGGGAAGGTATTTTTAGGTTTGTTCCTATTTGTTATTACCCTGCTTTATCTATAAATAAGATTAATTTCCCCAAGTCAATTTTGTTTTGCCCATGATGGTAATCACTGGAGTGATCTCCCTATCCTTCTGTTGACCCACAAGCATTTAAGTCATATTTTCTTTCTCCTGTCCAGCTGAGGCAAGGAGTGGCACAGGGGCTTGGTGGTCACCTGGCAGCCAGCCAAGGTCAACCCACCATAAATATTGACATTGTATTTGAAATCTGGGAACATTTTCAAATAAAGATGAGCATAAGAGAGGAATCCACATGAAAATCTGACAAGTGTGTCATTAATCAGATTTTTTAAAACTATAAATGCATTAACTAATTAGAATAGAATGAAAGAATTAGTAGTCAGAGTAAATAGGCAAGTATAAGCACTGAGTGAGCCAAAGCTGCTCTGAATAATTAGTGTCATAATACATCTTGTGTCTTAATTAAAACCACACAAAACATGTTGTTAATTCATAGAATCATTAAGGTTTGAAAAGACCTCTAAAATCATTGAGTCCAACCTTTGACTGAACACCACCATGCCAATTAAACCATGGCATTGAGCACCGCATCCTTGATGGATTCTTGAATATCCAAGTAGTTTCTTGAACACTAGCAGAGTTGGTGACTCCATCACTGCCCTGGGCAGCCCATTCCAATTCTTGATCACCCTTTCAGTAAAGTAATTCTTCCTGATGTCCAGCCTGAACCTTAACTCTTCAGATCAGGAATCAACTTTACAAAAGGTATTGTATTTATATTATTACTTAAGAGTTAACTAGAAGTGCATATACATGGATGTAGCAGCTGCATAGAAGAGCTGGTAGAAAGAGTAATTGACAAAATGGGTCATTAAGTAATAATGGCTCAACTTTCTTAATTGCATCCCAGATGAACATCAGCTATAGGTTATCAGCTTTTGTTGTCTCCATGGCAAGGCAATATTACTTATGATCTATTATTAGGATAATCTTAATACCCATTTAAAATATTGTACTGGCACAGTCACACCTTGAAACAAAACCAAAACCTGTATAGAAGTTAATGCTGTCAGAGTGGGTCAGATTGGGTGGGTCAGTTTGGACGGAACTCAGTGGATCATCTGGTCCAACCTCCTTTCTCAAGCAAGATCACCCTAGAGAGCACAGGAGTGTATACAGGCAGAGAGTTCTTGAGTATCTGCAGTGAAGGAGATCCCACAACCTCTCCAGGCAACCTGTTCCAGAGTGCAGTCACCCATACAGCAAAGTTCTTAATGTACATTGAAATGGAATTTCCTGTGAATCACTTTCTGTGTCCTTGTCCTTTCCCTGTCCTGACATGTTGTGGTTCTAATATGGAATCTCATATTTGGTTATATCATTGGAAATTAGCTTTTTAAACAGCTACAGAAAGCAATGTCCTTTATTGATTTACATAGTATACTTAATCAATCAAGTTAGACAAAAAGTGAAATTCATTTACATAATAGGCATCATGCCATCTTTTGATACTACTCTGCCTCATATACCAAATCCTCTTCTCTTCTCTTCTCTCTCTTCTCTTCTCTTCTCTTCTCTTCTCTTCTCTTCTCTTCTCTTCTCTTCTCTTCTCTTCTCTTCTCTTCTCTTCTCTTCTCTTCTCTTCTCTTCTCTTCTCTTCTCTTCTCTTCTCTTCTCTTCTCTTCTCTTCTCTTCTCTTCTCTTCTCTTCTCTTTCTCTTCTCTCCTTTTTTTGTTCCTTTTCTTGCTGAAGATGTAAACAAGTGCTTTTGTAATACTAACAATTTCTATACTACACTACACTTGATCTTAGTCACAATGCTGAGAGGCAGCCTATAGATTCCTATAGATTTATGGTTGATGTTTGATTGCCTGTTCAAATTTAAAATTTCAATTTGGTTATATAACAGCTTCTGTTTCTTCTACTCTATCTAAAGATCTGAGCTTACATTTAAGTTACTCTTCAGATGATGGTTTCTGAGCAACTCTCCTTTCTTGGCCATCCTAGTGCCAAGAAAGTTTTGTGATTAACTCCTTAGGTTTATTTATTTGTATTTATTATGCACAATTAGGGGGCTTGACACAGACAAGTTCAGAGAACATGAAAAGATGAAAGCAAGTTGGAAAAAATTTCAATCTGCCACCACTCTAGAACCCTACATTGGCTTATCTGTGATACTAACTTTAGAGGACTATCTATTCTTACTAGAATTACTCCAGGAATTCTTTAAAATCATGCTCAGAAAGCTGGCAGCAAGTAAAAAGAGGTTGCTGCAAGAGAGGTAAGATGGCAATGGTGATGGAAAAAAGCAAGAAACTAGGGCATGACAAAAAGGAGAAGCACAGTAGAGTGAAACACCAAGAGCAAGGCAGGGATCTTGGAGGGCAGTAACTGTCCCTAAACTGATTGCAGCCTTCTCATTAAAGCTGCTGTTCTCCCTGAAGGCCCCTCTGTGTTTTCAGAGGCCCTTTCTGAGCTCAGTGTGTAAATGACTATGTCACAACTGAGCATAGAATTGTGGCCAACAGCACTCACAACAGAGCACTTCTGCAGAACCAGCAGGGTTCATTATTTGGCCCCCAGAAACCTGACAACAGTTCAAAAGCCTAGAAATGGATCCTACATCACCTGAGCCTTGCACAATGCTGGCACTTGTCATTAGCAGTCTGCACAAAGGGACTCATTCTGCCAGTGACTAAAACATGCTCTGATACAGCTGTGTATTAGGTGGCAAAGATTATGCATGTTTAATCTCCTCTCTTGGACAGACTTTACCAAATGGTGAAACTAGCCACA
Source organism: Passer domesticus (assembly GCF_036417665.1). NCBI lineage: Eukaryota > Metazoa > Chordata > Aves > Passeriformes > Passeridae > Passer > Passer domesticus. The sequence goes on from NC_087476.1 coordinate 51,173,469, forward strand.
TCAGTTCCAGTATTTCAGAGAAACCACATGACAACGTCTCTACCACAGGCTGCTCTGCTCTGCCTTGTCCCAAGGAATGGACACTGTGCTTTATGTTGATTATTCAGCAGCTAGATAGCATGCTGCTGACAAACTTGTGAATTAGTTATTAATGATTACTCCACTTATTTTTATTTAACATATACCACGTGACACCTCTTTTACTAATCCTTCTGGTTTGAATCCATGAAATTCAAAATGAGTTGAATCCCATGAGAATTTTCTATCTTAAGAGCTATGGTACTCAGCTATTGCAGATATAGCGTGCTTTTTATTTGGTTTGAAAATGACTCAGAAGAGGTCTCACTCAACAGAAGGTTTCACATGTCTGAGGAAATAGTCCAGGTGGCATAGCAGTTTGTAGCTGCTATTGTGGTTCCTTTGGTTATTTCTTTTTCTTAAAATGTATAATTCATTGCACTAATGATAAGCATCAGTTATGAGGTCCAACTTGTGTTTCTAGTTTGAGGCAGATTTATTTAAGATCTTTAGATCCAAGCATCCAGCAGTTTCAACCTAGATTGTGTCAACCAAGTGGTGCAAAGACTTACAAAACAGCAATTCTGGGTCTACACTGTTACTCTGAGTGTAACAAGCTCAATATCAGACTCCTTGGTGGCCTAGCACCATGATCATATCACTGCTCCTCAGTTTCCCCACAGAGAAAAAGAAAATGGACTTCCCAACTGCCTTTGTTGGGGAGGAATGGTGACCCCATAGATGTTGTATGAGCACCACAAGTTGAAATCCAGATCTACAGAGTAGCAGCTTGCACATGAGGTAATTGTTTGGGCTCTCTTTGTAGTCAATGAAGAGAAACAGGAAACTGCAGGGGATTATTTATGTCACCCTAAAATAGTAACTTTAACTAGGGCAAATGAATCCCATCTTGGAAGTGATTGTTTGGCTGCAATGACTATAAAAGGAGTCAAGGAAATTATCTCTCAAGTAAATGTCAACACTACAAACACATGAAGTTCATTAAAATTATTCCATCTGAAGGTCTCTGTTGGTCACAGCAGGGACCTCAGGATCCTGTTATTAGCCTCTGACCTTTGCCTGCTCTAAGAGCCTTTAGACTTAGAGGACCCTCTAATTCCTGCAAAAGGGCAACCAAGAGCGCAAAAGAAACTTGTAAACTGCTGTCAGTCTGCTCTCTAAAGAGATGCTGAGAGAAAATCTCTATCATACCAATACTATGGATCTCTAAAGCTCCAGACTCTGCCTGTCTGGCTAAAAAAGATGTGCTGTGCCATGATGAAGACAAATACATGCCATACTTATTGCAAAAGTCCCTAGGGAAATATGTTTTGGTCATAGCTCCACTGTACTAAGTGCTGTGCTTTTAAACTAGAGACAGTCTGCACCACAAACACCCTCACAAACTGCCCCACAGGCAAGACAATCAAAGCATTGTGGTCCATCCCCTAAAGATGGGAAACTGAGAGAAAGATTAAACAGTGACTTGCCCAAATTATATAGGAAGCCTGTGGTGGGACCTTGTTTGTCCCAAAACATTGCATATAGCCACATGCTTGCAACAATATTCTAGTCTGGGGACAGAGAATTTTCTATCAGGGCTGTGCTTACTGATGCTATGTGATTTGCTTTTCTGCAATTTGGCTTAATTTCTTGCAAGTGAAATATTTTGCAATGCAGTGCATGACTCTACAGTATCAAACACCATCATGGAGTCAATACCCAGCACTTTGGTGAAGAGGGGATGGAAGAATTCCCTTGAGTGACTTTCAAGAAGTTTCAAAAGTCTCCTTTCCTTAGCCAAACAATTTGGAGACAATCAAGGCTGTAACAATGATAGCTTGAAAGTTAGCAGGTTGCTGGGTTATATTCTCAGCATGAAGCTAAATGTTTAAGTTTATACATATGTAGGACCAAGCATCAGCTGCTGCTAAAAAAAGTGTTCCATTTCCCAGCACTGAAAATTTACTCAATGTCTATTTGCAAATTCATAAAGTTTCCAAAATGGTGGGTTTGTATTTACGATTAACATCCAACCTTACAAACAAGAATTTTTGGTTTCTGGTGGAAACCAGATGAGAAACACTTCTCAAGAGGGATGGGTTTTTCCCCTCTATAACATAAAAGAGAGAAACATCAGAGTTGTCAAATACAAATGAAAAAAGTTCAAGAGTAAATTGTGAGGTTTTGAGAAATGCTTAGTAAGGGCATGATTCAATATTATTATGCCATTGTGATCATGTGGAGTCACTGAAAAAAAAAAGTCTCTGTTTCCATTATAAAGGACTAATCTGACTCTTTGGATAGAAACTGCATTAGCCAGATCCCTGGCTTTCATGCTTTTTAATTATGGTTTAAGATCAACAATGAAATCAGCTGTTAAATCCTCATGAGTAAGTGATTTCTAATGGCTGTCAGAATTCCCATGATTACCTATTATTCCTTCTGCAGATTGCAGTTTCCAGTTCTGAATGCTCTTCATACACAAAAGTCATGTATTTGTCATCAGAACTTACAGTAAAAGCATTGTTTCAAGACAGATTTATACTGTGACCACACCATAGTTTTCTGCATCTTCCTTTCCCTTTCCATAAGAGGTATTTTTAAACATGGTTTTAAAAAATGTAAAATAAATGTCTTCTTCTCACACAAAAAAAATGGATTCACTTCCACATATCAGGATCTAATATTATGTATACAACAATTTTATTTGAAATCTTGGAGATAATATCAAGCAATGAATGGCAAAGTCAGCATATTTTCAATTTCTCTTACCAGAAAAGAGGAAGGAACATGAAAGGCACTGATTTAAGGCTGATAGAAGGCAGAAGTTGCATGCAATCTCTTTTATTCACTAAGCTAATCTGTTTTATTCAGTATCATGAGGTTTATCTGAGGCAAAGGACTTAGCAGAATTCAGAGAGGAAAGTGACTTTTATTTGGAAAATGAGACTTTCAGCAGTTAGATAGAATAATTTAAAATTGAAACAAAATGTAGTGATTCCACTAAGAGGCCACAATTTCATTTCCTCCTTGATAAGAAACTACCAGCAGTTTATTTCCTAATTGCTTTTGGGAATTTGATTAAGTCTGCATCAGACACCAGCCTGCTCTTCTGATCCAGTGCTGGAGTAAGATCTAGATGGGAAGGCTTACATGAAGTAATACCTTATCAAAAAGTGATGGTATATTCAGCCAGATTGATTTATTTAGAAAAGCTTCTGTGGAAAAACAGCTCTTGAATCCCTAGGATGGGTCTGATGAACCCCTACGTGAATGCCAGAGCCTGACAATGACTTCTCTGTTCAGTGTCAGGACAGAAGCCTGTATCTGGTTGGCCTCAAGTAACAGGTGTCAAAAGTAAATATACTGGAAAATTTTTAAATAAAATATAGGCATCTCCAAGCAAAACACTTTTTCCAAAACCTAAAGTTCTAGTGGAATTTGGAATTATATGCTCTGAATTGCTCTTTGTTTTGTTTGATTTTTTTTTATTTCCTGATTGACTTTTGTCAGTACTGTAAAACATTTGACTGAACGGCAGCATTAAAAAGTGCCAAGAGCAGAGAAGATTTTACGCCCTTTCATTGCACCCTGTCTAGTCTCAGTTTACTGGGCCCATGAATTCTTGAACACTTCTCAATCTACATTCATCTGTCCATCAGGTAAATCCCTCAATTAGTAAAGAGTCAATGAAGGTGTCATGTGGGTTTTGCTACAGAAATATTTAACAGTCTCTCCTGTGATTATTAAATAGAGTAAAATCACTTCAAGGTTTCCCATATATGAATTTAAGAAACCATCCTTCTCTGCTGCCAGTGCCAGCAGCAGTAACCAGTCTGAACTCCTCTGGTGATCAAACACAAGTGCCTTGGGTCTTCTGAGCTCTGGGAGCAAAAATCCAGCCTGCTTTATTCTCCTTCTCACAGCAAATCTCTCTGAGGATGGCTTCATGCCCTGCCCCATGGCATGCTCTTTGAAGACACAATGCTCCACGCCCTTTTTCCCAATCATTCCCTCTCCTTCACTAGAGACCTCCACCTCACAAAAGCTCTTTCTCTTGTACTTGCAGATTTACTGCCCTGGAAAGACAGGGATATAAGCTCTCTAATTACCAAAACAGCCCCTGGGAAGTCAGCCTACAGCATTTATGTACAGGTATTTTAGACAAGCATTTTCATGCCCTTCTCCTGTCCTCCCATTCCCTATATTCAAAAAAGCACCCACAGAGTTACCTCGCTGTCTTTCTTCCGAACCTAAAAGGCTAAACCCTTTGTAATTGCAGGCAGTGAAGTATTTCACATCTCACACAGAGCCAGAGAGCTCTATATTACATGATCCTGTAGATCAGAAACCACACGCACACACAAAAAAAAAAAAAAAAAACCCACAACCAAAACCCACCCTGAAATCTCTGGAGCATTATTAGAAGCTTCACATACAAAAGTGCCAAAATCTAGCCCCTCTCAAAGAACAGACCAGGGAAAAGAGGGGAAAATGCAGTATCTGAGATCCATGTCATATGCAAGGGGTTTGTTAGATGAAAATAAAAGAGAGGAAGGTAATTTCCCCATAAAAATCCAAATACCAATCTATTAGTGGTTTTACAGAAAAAATAGTACATATCCTGAAATATAATGATATATAATCCTGGGTTTAGCCTTGAGGACATGATCAAAGCACATAAATCAAAATGATCTTCAAGGACTTCTCAGTGGCCACTGACATGTGAAAGGAAAGCAAAACTCCATCTTTCTCAGAAGCAATATTTTGCATTGAAGGGTGGAAAAAAGGACATTCTTCCTTGTTCCTCCACCTGCCTGGCAGAGACTTTGAAGCACAGAGCTAATTAAGTTCAATGCAATTGGAGTGCAAATAGACAGGATCGTCAAACATCAATCAAGTTTTCACCCATCCTCTCTTGCAGATATCAGCAAGTTGAAGAGCCATATTGTAGGTCCTAAAACCAGGATCCTCTCTATCTTGCTTTAAATGCCTCATGCTCTATCTTAAAGCAATTGCATTTCTTTCCTTTCACTTCACATGTTGCAAAGACATTTCTATGCTTCCAAGAGATACAGATCTAGCTAACTTCATTTAGGAAGAAATTGTGCATTCTGCTTTGAACTATCATTATATTTCAATAGCTCTTCACTTTCCCTGATATTTACCTATCTCCAAAACATATCTTTGAATACTATATTCAACCTTGACTTTGATAGATAAACTAAGCATACCTCATTTCACTTTCGTCTCTCTCACAAAACAGGTTTTCCTATATCTGTTTTGACATTGCAAAAAACCTGATTACCAGTTACCTTGTATTCTCCTCTGTCTGATTCTATCTGTATGCTGATTTTCCAGTCAGATTGTAAACTTCTTAGGACACAAAATACTTTTCTGTTTGCCTCTATGAACTTCACAGTGTGCTCTGAACTGTGACTGAGGTTCCTAGGTAGCATATTGCATCAATCCAAATTTTCATAACCATGCAGCAAATGTATCTGAAATCCCACCAGAAAATGAATAATGGAATTGTGAACCTAATTTTCTTGATATCCCAAACGTGTCCATTCATATTCCACTTGAAGAACTGCTTTTTTTTTTTCTTTTTTTTTTTTTTTTTTAAATCCAACAGAATGCCTGGAAAAGAGATCAAACAAATTCACCATGTTCTTACCTTCTCTACTATATCCTGAATGCCCTGACATGCTTGCTTTTTTAAAGGAAAGAAGATGAGTAATACAGATTAAAGAATACAAGATAGGGAGGTGGTTGAGAACAGTAGAGAAAGCATCAGATAAAATAGAATACATTTTTTTATTACACTGAGTGAATCATTTGGGGGAGGCACTGGATATGGAAATGGACCAGGGAATAATCTGAAGTAACAAGTACACTTCATGGCTCTTCCCAGGGAATTAGTGATATTCATCATTCTCAGCACAGGGACCATATTGCGCCATTCCTAAGGTCTGCTTCCCCCTTCAGACTTTTGACACTCATGGATTGGATTGATTCCTGGCTGGCATAGCCATGCTGACAGAAATTCCTAATCTTCAGACAGTTATGTCATCAAACTGTCCTTTTATTAGGGGGAGGGTGTGTTTCTATGGCAGAACAATGCCAGGCTAACTGCACCCATATGAGGAATGCTTTACATATCCATCAGCCTATATGTAAAGCAATCCAAGAATAAACTTGGCCTGAGTTACCACACCCCTGGAGTGAGGTGTATATTATCAAAATGAATATACTATTAAGATAGTGATAAGTATTGAAATTTTTGTCTACATGTCTTATCAGAAGCTCATTAACCCTGTTTGATTTTTATCAACCTGGTTGTGCACAGAGTTCTTTAAGGGAATCTAAGTTACATCAACCGCTACATTTGCATTTTCTTTTAAGCATTTGCCCTGCACCAAGTGGTGGAAAAACCCTGAAGTTTTAATGAGAAATAATCCCTGTTTTTACTTTGTTGAAAGAGATGATAATTGCAGACTGTGGAGGCATTTGCACGTACAAAAAAACCAAAAAATCTTACACCTTATCGTGTGCTTTTCCTTTATCTTGTCCAGAAAAAAAGTGGAACAATTGCTTTAAGTGCTTTTTCATGTAACCTGGAAAGAAATATACTTTTCAAGTGCACTTAAACTCTGCCTTAGAACCTCTAAACACTTTGAGGAAGTAAATTCCAAACAATAAAGATACATAATGGAATGAAAATAAATATTTTGTTTCTTTCAGCTTTATGAAACATCTATCCCTGAGCAAATTCTCTATAGTTATGACAACTCAGTAATGACATGCTCCATGACTTATGGGGTGAAAATTATACCCAAATCCTTCAAACAGTTCAAAGAGTGATTACCATCCAACTCATAATTCTTAGATCATAAGAATTCCATTTCAAAGCTGAAGAATTCCATTAATTATCCCATTGTTTTTGGTCAGCAGATTAACTCAATTTGCATCATTGTATTATCTCTGATTCTTCAAAGGAAACTGGTTAAAAACTATGCTGTGAGACTATTATTTGTTTCCCAAGATGGCAGAACAACCCTCTATCTCAGTTCCTTTATGATTACATACAGGACTTGCTGCTTTCTACTTCTGTTTGGGATTCATGCCCAAATAGAAGTAGAAAGACGAAAAGCCTCTAAATTCTTACATAATTATAACATGTATCATAGTACATATATCAGTCTTACCATAAAAGAGGGAAAATACAAGAATGGGTTTGTGCTACAGATGAAGTGGTATTTCCCTCAAGTACTGAGATGCTATGATTATCTTCATGAATCTTTGCTTGTGTTACTGGCGTTTGCAAAGTCTCGTGCTCTTTACTCCCATAATGGTATCTGGCACAGGGATGCAGTGTCCCCTGCAGAGTTCAAGAAAATGAATTATTTAAAATATAAGAAAGTAAGATTTGGGTGAATCAACAGGTGTGAAACATTTGTTAACTATAAATGAAGCAGCTAAAAATGTTAAAAAGTCAGTCCTACATAATATAACTGTGTCAGCAAAAAACCTGGTAAACTACAGTTACCATTGCAGCAAGAAATCTTTCTGCTATTATAGATAACTGTCTTTGAGAATGCCAACAAAAGGACTCCTTCAGGCCAACAGAATACCCCCTCTAAGGGCAGTATTTGGCATAGTCATTGTACTACAGCTTTCCCAAACCACTCTTGTCAAGTATAAAGCTGTTTCCCAAACAGCTTCTTGTAGCCAAGCTATCAGGATGTCATGGGATAGCAGGAAAAATCTTCCTGTGTATAATGGCTAACATAGATTAAACATGGATAGAAAAGAGCCTGTCTCTGGGTATATGTATCTATGTTCAGCCTCTCTACCGTAACTTGCTTAACAGCTGAAATACGTGTGAAACAGATTCTGAACCATCAGAGCTACAGCAAAACCAGTGCTAATTTTGAATTCACTTTATATGGCAGAGTAGTGGAAGACTAAATATTATAACCAAGGAACAGGCTAACAGGCACTTATTTTAATGAGCCAGTCTTTTGAGGAGACAGATTTTGACTCTTGCTAGTATACCAAACAGAAAAACTCTTGATGTAAGTTCTCATTAAAACATACTCATCCAAAATTAGAGTCTCTTGCTGGTGAAACGAACCATCCCAAACTCATTTAGTTAAAAAAATAGGCACGGCATTAGCTCATGCAATACCAGAGGAAACATGATTCAAGTGGGGATGAGCTGATTTTTGAGCCATTTACCCATTTTTTGTCATAATTTTTTTTAATTCTAACAGTAATGTTAGCTAATTTCTAAATAAGAGTAGGTGTCTTGTTTTCAGTAGACTGAATAGTTTCCAAAAACTAGACCTTAACCTGAGCAAAATAATTTTTCGTTTTAACTGATGTTTAGCTTTTTACTAGTTGTTTTAGGCTTTCTGGAGCAAAATGCAAATAGCACAATACTCAGAACTTAGAAGCAAAAGAAACACTGTAACTTTCCTGGTACTGGAAAACTTTTTCAAAATCACCTTGATTACGTTTTTAAGTTGTTTGACTGCATTTGGAAATGTTGCCCACTGATACTAAAATGCATTCATGTTTCCATCTTCAGAGGGCTTCCCTTGCTTTTGTATTACTTTTAGAGTACATTCTCTTTACTTCCCTTTACAGTCCTGCAGAATTATCCAGGACTGGCCAGGGCTAGTTTTGGCAAGAAGTGCCCACCCATTGATAAGATGGAGAAATGAACTACAGTTCTAGTGTTGATGATGCAGGATTCCCAGGCCAGACTAAAGCAGAAATAGACTGGAAAGCTTGTTTTTCATCCCAGTTTAGAAAACTCAAAGCATTTAGGTATTGTGGTGTTCATCTGACTCTAAAGCACTTCCCCAACCCAAGGTTTTGATACATGCCATGAAGAAGTAGTTAGATGAAAAACCATTCAAAATATGTATTCAGAGTTCATTTCATAACAGTAATGTTTGGAAAGTAGAGTTCTGTCAGTGCAGAAACATGAAATAATTTTCCAGGTTTTTGTTTTCAACCCTGAATACAGTATATAGTGTGCACAGATGTGATATCAAAATGTCACAAAGATATTAAAAACAAATCTGTGAAAGATTAGTGAAGCTAAACTAGAGAAAGAAGTTGAAGCTAAAAAACAAACAAATTAGAGTAGAAAAAAGTTCTCCTTTACGAGAGCAGAAAGTGCAATTTCCCACTTCTGGACTAAGAAAAAGTAGACATTGTGCCCTTTGGAAGTCTCTAAGGCAGGTGCTGAATTTAAAGCAGAAAGAATTCAGCTGAATCATTTGATTTCTTTTACTTTAGGATGAACATGTCTTAGTAAACTGTTTTATGTGTTTGTAGTGTCTTCAGGTATGAGTTTCAACTAGAAAGTCCTGTTGGAGACAGGGACAGCCTTTGCTCTGCCCCAGAGAGAACCAGAAGGCTGACAGGCCCCAAGAAAGATCAACACTTCCTGAGATCAAAAGGCCCTGCAAAATCCTGATTTCCAGTATAATGTTCTCTGCTGCTAGAAATGGCTTTAGCAGTTTTAGAGGTCAATAAGCAGTAAACCTTAAATGGACCCAAATTCCTCTTTATGCATATCATAAATCTGATCTGATAGCAGACGTCAGGAAGTAATAGGCCTCAGGAGAAGTCCCCACTGCAGCATCCATACATCCTTCTAAATTATACAATGAGCTTAACCAGCCTGGAAAGGTTCATTATCTACTCAAACATTAAAAAAAACATGAAAAACCTGCCAAATTAACACTGTAAAACAGCATTTACAGTCTGCATTAACTCTGTAAGTGTTCTGAAAATTCAATTTTAATTCCATCTTCTTTTTGTCCTCAGTTCTTGGGGTAGGTAAGAGACTATAGTGTCTGGATGTTGCATACTATATAACCATTCAAAAATATTAAAGAGTTAGTAGCTGAATTAAAATTTTTACACTAACTTTTCTTTTACCTGCTTTTCAGAGTAAGGAAACAGAAATACTTAGATCAGCAGGAATTATATTTGTAGTTGTAACTGTAAATTCCAGGCATCATACAAATTGTGCTGAATAGGCTTTCTATGTGGACTTGCTGCTCTGCCTTAATCTCCTTGTGGATATCCTTCTGCTGAACTTGTGACTTTAATATAATTTTTTTTTTTTTGTATTTGGCTTGGAATGGACTCAAGTTAAATTGGATGAAGGATGTCTTAATTACCAGATCGAGTGTCCACATAGTCATGTAATATGGTTTGAATTCACATATTTAACTTGCCTATGTTAGTTTTTCCAAATGTCCCTAAATAGAGGATCTGCACCATAATTTGCAATTATCAAGAATTTTAGTAGAAGTTTAAACAATATGAAGTATGCCATAAGCAATGAAAAAACCTTGTGAAAATTGAAATAGTCAATAAAGCATACTGCAACACAGCAGAGGACTTAAGCAGACCATCTGTATCTTTAGTCAACCTTTTCTGCTTTGAAAAAATGTCACATCTATGTTTCTGCTCTATATGTAGTTACATATTTAGTTGGGCCACATCAAGATTAAAACATTATGCTACCAAAGTCCAAAGACCAAAGCTACAGAGGTATTTTCACATGAAACCACAAAAGCACAGGCTTGCACTCCAGGAGGTGGAGAAGGTCATGACTTGGGTCACTTTTAGCCATTCCTCATTGCATTCAGTTTTTCCTGTTCATCTTAAGCCTGGTAAGAGTTTCATCAGTAAACATTTAAATTAATTTCCATGTCCACAGCTGAGACCCAGATTTCTATTTTGGCCAAATTAACTTCTGACATACTTCTGGTTGCCTGGAAGAATTAGATCTTAAGTTTGTTTTCTCGTAATGCTTTTCAGAACACTATATTTAGATTACATTTTTCATAGATATATCTCTAGCTTAAAAATTAAATAGATTATGCTGTGACACTTCTTACTTAGGAACATCCAAGAATGTTCCATCAGCAAAGAGTTGTTCAAAACATTTAATGCAATAGGGATATTCAATAGAGAGCAATTAACCAGCTAAATATAAAATATTAAAGAATTAATCTAAACTCAGAAGTAAAAAGAAATACAATTTGTGTGTCGGTGCTGCAGATAATTTGCTACCTTCTTGGTTTTCATCAAGAAAAGAAAACATATGGCCCACATTACAAAATTGTTCAGGGACATATGGTATTGCATTGAAATGGTAAAATAAGTGACACAGGGAAATCCATGATGCAATGTATCTAAATGTTTTAGAAATCCTGGTGCTCTGTAGTCAACTTTTCTTTTTAAGCATGGCAGTATGTTTTGAGTTACATAAATGGCTGGATTTATTGGCAGCAGTTTTATAGTGGCTTGATCAAACCCCCGAGAGATACATTATCCTGACTGTACAGATCTTCTCTGTGCCACCATGAAGGCAAAGAGAAATACAGATCAAAAGATTTTGTCCTGAAATTTTTATAACTACAGTTTATTTGCTTCAAAATAGAGTTAAATGGATCAGGGAAATCTATTGCTTGATAGGGAGATTCCACATTTAATAAAACTTTATAAGTTTGATCCTATTTATAACCACAATGTACAAATACAATGGAATTGTAATCATCCATCCATGGTAATGTTATCATCCATCTGCCACAGTTTCTGTTTGCATGTACACAGCCTGAAAGAACAAGTCCTTATTTGTCTAGGTTTATACTTCAAAGATGCTACAAGCTATGAAAGCGTTCCTTTCTTCCCACCAGATGGGGAAGCTAATGCTCCTATCTAAGAATAAAAGGTCTTGGCTCTAAAGTAGTTTGGTAGAACCTTCATAATTTAGAAACTTCCTCTTTTACAGATGGATGGTAAAGGTACACATTGATATAATTTTTTTTTCAGTCCCTGGAAAACATTGTCATCAAATATTATGTATTGAATATCAGCAAAATTCTTATAAGGTAGAGGACCAAAACAAAACCCCTGAATATTCCATAGAGCAGAAATAATTTTTGCATCTAAGTCCTCAGAGCTACTGCTTCAGTCATCTCACTTGTTTCTAGAGATAGTCATTGCATTGCACCCTAAGATTTTGTTCTCATGCAGATAATCAGATAATAATGCAATCACAGAAACACAGACATTTGTGTTGGAAGGAATCTTAAAGATTATCTAGTTCCAAGCTCTGTACCACGAGCAAGGACCCCTTCCACTAGAGCAGGTTTTACAAAGCCCCATCCAACCCGGCCTTGAACAACACTGCCAGGGATGGGTCATCCACAACTTCTCTGGGCAGCTTGTTCCAGTGCCTCACTGCCCTCACAGGAAAGAACATCTTCACTATATCTAATCTAAACCTACTCCCAGTTTGGTGCCATTAAATAGACCCCTTGCCCCATCAGTACATGTCCTTATAGAAAGTTCCTCTCCAATTCTCTTGCAGGCCTCATTTACACACTGGCAGGCTGCTACAAGATCTCCCTGGAGTCTTCTCTTCTCCAAACTGAACAACTCCAACACTCCAACTGGTCCACATCCTTCTTATCTTGGTGTCCCAGAGCTGGACGCTGCACTGGTGGGAGTCTCACAGGAGTGGAGTAGAGGGGGAGAATCACCTCCCTCAATCTGCTGGCCACCTTTCGAGGAGGAGATACTCCATGGTTTTGCCAGGCATCGAGTTGAGACTGACCAGCCTGTAGTTTTTTGGGTTTTCCTTATTTCCCTTTTTAAAAATGGAGGTTGTTTTCCCTTTCCAGTGGAAGTTTCACTGTACTGCCATGAATATTCAAACATGATAGATAGTGGCTTAACCACTCCATTTGCCAGATCCTTCAGAACCCACAGATGCATCTCATCGGATCCCACGGACTTGTGGACTTGTAGTTCCTTATATGTTCTTGAACCTGATTTTCTCCTACTGTGGATAGTTCTTCATTCTCCCAGTCCCTGTCTTTCTGGCTCTGACTTGGGCAGTGTGACTGGAGCATGTGCTGGGGAAAAATGAAGCAAAAATGATTAAGCACCTTAGAATTCTTCAAATCCTGGGTAATCAGGTTTCCTGTTTCCTTTCAGAGAGGTTTCATGTTTTTCAAAGTGTGAGCTGAAAATGCCTTTTACATGAGATTCATCCTGGTTAAGGCCTGAAACAATACAGACTGCTCTTATCGTTGATGGACACACCTCTAGAAATCAATTTGCTTCACCTAATATTAACCTTTAGAAATGTCTCTCATGCTTCACTATGTAGAGGGAGCAAGTATTGAACTGAAGGCCCAAGAAAAAGTGCCTGTTAGAAATAGAGAATATCAACCCTTTGGGTGTGTAGTCTGGCACAGTGCTCAGCTGTGTACTTATGCATGAATCATTTTAAAGTGTGCCATTATTCTACTAATATAACACACTATAGTGTTACAATGATAATGCATTCTCTAAAACAGATTATTTCATCCACAGATGTTGTGTCACAAGCACAAGGAGAAAGATAAAAATATATATTAACCTGAAGCAGAAGACAGAGTTCTGTGCCCTGTCTCTGTATGCACACAGTTTGCCAAGTGGCTTGGCACGATTAAGAAAAAAAACCACTCCTGGAACCTTAATCCAAAAGCAGATCCAGTTCAGCAGCAGATACTAGCTTAACTTAAAGCCACCGGATTAGAATTTGGATGGAAACTGATATACCTTGGTTTGAAATAAGAGGTGATTTAGTAGCTTAGTGGAAACACACACTGGCTGCTTTAAAGGTCTTTTTGTCTACACTTTTCTTAAAGTCTCTCATGTCTAAGATATGCTGTTATTATAACAACTATATTGCCAGACGAAATAGCAACCTTTTGCATAAATGGTTACTTTTATGAATGCTTAGTTTTATGTAGTAGATTATCACAGCACAAAAACTACAGGGCATTTCAGTGATATACAATTATGTTCATGTGAAGGAATTGTCAGTGTATCAAAAGTTTCAATATTTCTTTCAGTTTTTAAGCGTGTAAAGGTCTCTTACAAGTAGCAGCTTTTATTAAAAAAATTAACCCCCCCTCTGTGTTTTTTTCCTAAGAAACAATTCCAAAAAAAAAGTAGGAAAAAAAAGACTTCTTCTTTTAGCTGCCTAAAAATAATGGTGTTTTCAAACTAATTCCTTTCATGTATTAGAAAGTTTTGATGGAAAAATACTCAGAGCCAACAAGGAATTCAATTTTCCCCTGTTTAGCATCTGAGTTAGCTGGATGGGAAAAAGAAAGCATGACAAAGGATCACTGATGCAATGGAGAAGTTATTGGTTGTTGCTGAACAAAAGCATTATAGGCAAGGGCGGGAGGTTGTTAGCGGGGATTTTTTTCCCTCATCTCCTCAGAACAGAAATCAACTACATGTCTAACAAGTCTGGAGGAGTCAGGCTTCTCCAAACATTTGGCTGGATCTTTCTTTATGTGTTAGAAGAAAACATTGTGAGTCACCATAAATGGGCCAGCCTGGCATTAGACACCTAACATTAAATTTAGGCCTGGTATGAATCTGCTCAATACCACTGGTGCATTTCATAGCTTGGTCACCTCCAGAATATCTTGGACATCTATTTTCAAATTGCTTTAATTCACTGAAGCAAGAACTGCCCTTTTCTTATTTACAGCTAGAATGACAAGATGCACAAGGCTCAGAACTGTAATTCTTGATGGTCTAAATGTGTATTTAGCTCTCTGTGGCTATGCTGTATAAGCATAAATGAAGAGCAGTGATATAATTCCCTTTTGTGTATGCTTTATAATGACCCACTGGGAAAAGGGAGCTCAAGGTTAATTATACCAAACAAGGAGAATGAAAGCATAAGACACACCCTGTTCTCTGGCCAGGCTTGAAGAGACTATCACACTCACAGCTCCTGCAGCTATTTCTGTAGACATTGCATGTCAAGCGTTGGCTGTGTACAGTGTACCTTGAGATGGGAATGTTGCCTTGCCTAGATAAAAAATTATTTGGAGGGATTCCTCTTACCTAACTTCTGCTACCAGAAAGTTATAGTCATCATCTAAGCTGGTCATCTGGACTCCTCCACAGTCAACAGGAAGAGATGGCTGCCTACAGAAAATTACTCACTGCAGACACAGGCCAGGACAAACCACTCTCTGGACATAGCTGTACCCCTCCAGTGGCTGTAAACTAGTTCAACTTGCTGCCTAAATATTACATAGCTAAAATTAGGTGAGATGAATCCCACACAATGATGCTGTCAGGACTAGATTAAATTTCCTTAGGACAGGTTTGAGCAACAAAACGCCTTTGTTTTGCCATTCTTGGCAACTCTATTACGGAGCAAAACCAGTCAAAACTAAACTCCTAGAGATAATGATAGCAATGAAGACATCCTAGGCTAGATGTGAACACTGGCTGCAGATGATGTGTGGTGCCCTTGGTGCCCAAAGGGCTTATGCTCTAGTCCGTGCTGCAATCACGTCTTTGTTTTGCTGTGTAAACAAAGAGTGAGGTAAGTCTAGGTAAACCAGGGCAAGTTAGCTTTTCTGTACTGAGCCAATCAAAACCCGTAGAGCATCAAAACAGAATTAAGGTGCCAAAATTTCAATGCTTAGCACTGTGTTAATTTGTGCTCCCATGCAAGTCAGGGAGCAGCTTATTTTAGGATTTTTGCTGTTTTCTAATGCTATGCTATGTAATTCCATGCCCACCTCTTCTTCAGTCACCTCTCATGTAGGAACTACTGAACTGCAATGAATTTCAGCCTGGTAAAGTGAACTCCATGTTGTTATGCTCTGACAAATTGCACCATGCCCTCCCTTGTCTTCCTGGGAAGCTGAGATCATGGGATGACAGAATAGAGAGAATAGTGGCAGGAAAAACTCGGTGCCAAATTAAGCCAGTTTCTGCTTCTGGATCTGAATTCTTAATGGAGAAGGAAAAAAAAATACTTCCTGTAGACTCATGCCCATGTGTAATTGTGTAATTGCAATACATTTTTTGGAATTCAGTTTCATAGCGATTCACAGAGTTTGGAAAGTTTAGCTTACATGGAGAGCTGGTTTCATTCAGACACCAGAGATCCATCAGATGTGTTTTAGGAAGGATTTCCTGCTTCTACTGTTCAACATGTGCAGGACCCTGATGTGAATGTTTGTGTCACACTAGCAAATACGGTTGCTATTCAGGCAGGTCATGCTTTGCTGATTTCTCCTTTTCATGAGTCAAAACAAACAAACAAAAAAACCCAGAAGTTTGCTTCAAGCTAAAAAATTCATTACTCAAGGAATTTCTGAAAAGTAAATGCCATTTAACCGACCAGGTAGAGAGCACCCTCTTTCTGCAGCAGATGAGGGAGGATTCGTGAGAGAAATATATAATATTTGCAAGTCTGGAGAATTTTATACACTGTAGCAATTTAAGATGATAAAGCCCCTAGCTGTTTGCTCTGCCACCCTACCAGGATTTATCATCCTACTGTCAAATAAGGAGTAGGAAAAACATGAAGTGGCGTCAATCTGTTCAGCCAAAAAAAGAAGCATCATTTAATAGTTTTTGGCATAAGCATGAGGTGGACAGCTGGAGGAAGAAACACTATAAAAACCTTCCAGAGAAAGGTTACCCAAGCTGATCTGTTAGCTTCCCAAGTGAAAGGCTTTCAAAACATATTTTTTCTAAGTGTTTTAAGCATAGCAATGGAAACAGGCTTCATTTGAAGTGCCTAGCATTAGGTTTTGTGATGACAAATTGGATCTTTGTGTTCATTCTTAATTTTAAAAAATCTGAGTAAAGCAGAGATTGCACAGAAAACCTTCAGCCCTTCTATAGGCTATGAATGCTGTACCCAGAAATATTTGACTATTAAAATAGTTTTATTATTTACAGCAAGAGATAATCATTTACAGAGAGGGATCACGTCAATATTGCACAGAGTCCTACTGGTAATATTACTGTGGCAACAGTCAATATCACCAAATAAGATGCCAAATTTTACCTATTTTATGCTGAAGACATGGTAGAGAAGAATTACATTTTATGGCATTTACCAAAGGGCATAAAATTGCAAAAACATAGACAAATCTTTTGGTGACTCTTCAGATAGAAGTTCGACTAATTATTCTTGAACAAGCAGATAGGCCTTTGGCTCTGAAGTCAAACAGTGGTTACAGAGCAAAATTAAAGAACTAAAAGAAACCCAGAATTTCTAGAATGTATGCCAAGTCCACAAGTTGACTGGGGCCAAGACTCTTAAAAGAACTTTCTTTTTAAATTTTAATGGCTATTTAATAAAGCTTTCTTGGCAGACATATCACTTTACTACAGTTCCTAAAGATTTTTGAGAAAATATTTCATTTAGCCCTTCCTATTTCTTTTTTTAAGCCACTCATGTGTGGCTCATGTGGCAACCAGCTTGATTTAGAAGAGTAAGGCTTGATGTCCGTGGACAAGCTCAAACACTCCTTAATTGCAGGCCAGATGCTACTGATGTTTCCAGGCTGCTCAAACCCACTTGCAACTCAGGTCTGTTTGTTCCAGCATATTCTTCAGCTGAAAAGTCAACTGAAAGGTAAGGTAGTAAAAGAGGAAAAACTGGAAGGACACATCAGATCTGGCTACAAACAATGCACTAAACTCTGGAAATGAAAACAAAAATATCAAGACAATCTACACTAAATACATGACTTAGATGATGAATAGAGATATATTAATGTGTAGACTGATATCAGCTGAGAATCTGGCCCTCTGCAATGTTTGTACACATAAAAGGTTATGAGTAGGCTGTCAAATTGTCATATAATCTTGTGCTAGTTATGGACCTGCTGTTCCTGGGCAAACCAGCTGCTGCCATTCACCTCACACATTTTCACAAGAGCCATTCAGAAAAACATCTTCTTCACTTTCTTGGGACATGACTCACCCAGACTCACATGTGCCAGAGAAGCTGGACCACCAAGTCACAAGAGAAACTCTTGCACCAGTCTTCCTGCCCAGGGAGGAATGCCCTCAGGAGCTGTGCTTTGAGAAATTTTGCAGATGCTCCTCTTTAGGTGATGTAATTCTGCCCTGCCCCTCATTTGGGGCTATGTTGTTAAAGCAATAACTTATCCTTAATTGTCTTGGGTGAACTTGTCAACACCAGACTTTTTTTGCTTCTTGTGTGCTTAGCAGATGCTCCTCTCCTTCTGTAACAGCATGAAAATATTATTAGGAGGAGCATGCACAGACATATGCTCAGAAGTTATCTCAATAGTTCCTTATATTTTCCACTCATCTCAGACTTTTGAACCTTTATTTGTACAGTCAGTTATGCTGAATTGCTAGAAAAAAAATCATATATATTACAAAGAGCTCTCTAATACCAAGACATACTTTTCCTCAGGCAATTACTTTTGTCACAAATGGCAGCATGAGTAGTTTTTGGTATCACAGTCCTTTTAATTATTGAATCATCTATACCTCTCCAGCTGCATTCCAAATTGTCATCCTTCTTTTCAGAGAAAAGAATAATTTCCTAAATATAAGAGCACAGATATTTATTGTTGCCAGTTTGTTTTTTTTTTTCCACAACACTATATCTCCTCTTTCCAAACAGTTTGAAAAATATTTAAGCCAGGGAGTAAGAATATATTTTTTAGATTAACTACTTCCTAAGGAAAAAACTGATCTAAGTTAGTGCAGCAGGTTTAATTTCGTCAGAAGAAGAGTGGTTTTAATGAGATTTCCCCAAATAATTCTAACCAAGACCTTAAAGAGGCCTTAATTTTTATGAGCCTCAATTAATTGGCCAGTGTTGTGGCCAGGCTACAAAATAAAAATTAAAGCAGAAATTTCTCTAAGCACTCCCATAAGCCTTATGGTCATAGGCAATAAGGTCTCAGAAACAGCCCCTGATACTTGTAATGTTTCAAGCATTCACTACAGACAGCTGTTAATTGACATTTAAGAGAATTTTAATTATGTACCAATGCATGGGCTAAACAAGCCAAAGGGGATGGGAAAATTACCAGCTGAAAACTAATTAGTAACCAGAACTAATTTTTCACTTTTTAGTATTGCAAATCTGCTGGATGCTGAGGAATTGAAGATCCTTTCTAAAATCAGATATTTTAAATATATAAAATATCTTACCGTGTTTATCTTTCTGTATAAGCCTAAACATTTTCTAATGCCTATAGGAAATAATGAAGTGAGAGTTTTTGGTTTTTTGTTTGGTTTTGTCTTTATAACTATTGTCTTACTGTGTTAGCAAATTAGAATATTCTTTGGCTGGCTTTGGTATGGTTTTCCCTCTCAGAGCACTGCTGAAAGGAACACATAGACATCTCTCACTTCTTTGTGACCAGCACTCTCCCAACGCCCACCATTGAAGCCAAGACAACGAGTTAGGCACAAACTCAGCAAGAAAATTTTTTCCATCTGGGATGTGTCCATGACATTGATTCATTAGTCAGAGATAAAGCTATAGTGATTTACAGGACAAGACAATTGCATTTCTTTCATATGCCCATAAAGCACAGAGTTTGGTATTGAGCTATCTAAATCCATATCTAGAAATAGACAGAAATAGAGATGTAAAAAATGGCATTTTTCTATCCATTATCAAATATGTCAATTATAGCTTACCTAAATCTTAAGGGCATGGATCTATTTTTGGATATGTCTTCCTTTCATCCCTGCTCTTGATATTTTGTTTCAATTTTTACATTTCATCTTCTATTAAAACACAACATTGGAAATTAAATTAAGAGAGGGGAAATTATATTACACAAAAGGAAATTAAATTAAGCAAGATTGTTACAAGGCTGTGAAAGGTTTGACTGAAACCAGCCTTCCGAAATTAATGTCTTCAGACATCTCCTGGCACAAGGATAGCTCTCAAGCAGCCACCATGATGTTCAGGAGAGGCTGTTCTTTCTCTGGTAACCAGAGGCACTCATGGATACTGATCAGAATTTCTGTCACGGCTCTCTGCTTCAAACTCAGTGCAAATAAAATACTGGATGTCACTATGACTTGACTCTTCTTGCTCCCCATGGATTTGGTCATTCTCACTATGGTGTCACACTCAGGTCGGTGTTTCATTGTACCTGACAACAACTTACTTCCACCATCATGAGACTCAAGTCAAGAAAGAAAGAAAACTAAAAGGATACTACAAAAGCAAGTAGAGATTGTGATGTACATCCTGATCTAAAAGTGGTTGGTGAGGTGAAAGCCTGCTTTACATTTAGCTAATTTTTCAGAATCTTTCCCTAAGCATCCACTACTGGCCCTCATTTCCATCAGACATCCCCAGGAAAACGAGGAACACTAGAAACTCTCTCCATACTTGAGGGTGGGAAAAGAAGGACACAGATGTAGGAATCCAAATGAATGATGGCATGACAGTGCCTCTTGTATATGTTGCCAGCTGAAGGGCTTAGAGGAAAGAAGATACAACACAGAGAATTCAGGGCTGATGGTCACTGAAGGTCACTCTCCTCCACTCACTTCTCCCCAAGTTTTCACAGCATAGTTTCCCAACCACTAATGAAATCTAATTTTAAATTCCATGCAGATGGAAAAGACTAGTTTATTCACTGTGTGTAATCAGAACTTAAAAAAAAAAAAAAAAAAAGGGCAGGGTAACCCAACAAGATACCATCTGTCAGAAATCTTAGGACTGAAAAATATTGACATGAAATCTACTTCCTGCCTAACAGAACTGGTATAAATTCAAAGGATGTCATCCATAAAATTAGCTCATTCTCACAATTGGGTTGGAATACTTTTATTTTTTTTCTGAAACATGTCCAGTTTAATTTAAACATTCATGTGCACAAGAATAGCCTTGTAGCTTCTGTGGTATGTAGACATGGTCACAAAAGAATTGAGGCATTTTGGAGAGGTACAAAGTACTGCTCTATCCCAGTCTGTAGAAAAGAGAGAACTGATGTGCTAGAGATATTGCATTTACATCTCACTTGATTTGTTGTAATGGGTGAATGGAGGGAGGGAGGGAGGGAGGGAGGGAAGGAAGGAGGGATGAAAAGAAAGAAAAAGAAAGGAAAATTAGTCAAACAGGGAAAAAACCAGTCCAATGCCCAATGAAAAAAGACAGAGAGTTTTTTCAGAATTTTCTGAGTACAAAAATCAGTGTGTAACAAGAGTTTACAAGGCTCAAAAAAGACATGAACATGAAAATTCCATACAGGCAAGGTTTTTTGTCCTTTTCATCCTTTAAGTCATGTAGGACCATGAGTAGAACGAAATTTTTAAACCTATGACTTACAACAAATAATTTATGATTAGTGTATTTTTGTCTTCATGACACTAAGTTAAATAGTTTGATAATACCTCAGTGAAAAACATGACTATTCTTTCATAAATTATCTTGAAAATAGATATGTCTGGATTTTCATAAATCAGATGCTCAGAAACGTCACATTGCAAATGAATGTTAGAACATGAAACATTGCAGTGCATCTTCTGGTCTGACATCTACCTGCTCTATTTATGTACAAGCTGGGTTGTGGAGGGGTCTTGTTTCATTTTAGTAGTTGAGAAAATTACTGTGATCATATAGTTTAATACATAAAAGAATCATGTAATGGTATCATTCATTTCACATACCATGACAAATATGGTACCAATCAGAAAGTTTTTCTGAAACTTACCTTTGTGATTTCAATTAAAGGAAGGCAAAAACACAAAACAAAACAAAAATAGAAATCTGTTGAATAATACAAATTTTCTCCAAATGATTTTTCCATATTTGCTGCCAAAATAAACACATGGTACATGTTAGTCTGTCGGGTCCGCATTAATTTGTCGGCTGTAGGAACTGCCGTGATCCACTTGCCAAAACCTGCTGCACTAAATCCCACTGTTTTTAAATTGTAACTCCAAACATCCTTTTAGGCTTGCAAAGGATTTTAAGTGCAACTTACATGTATAACATTTCTAAAATTATTCTCTGCACATCTTGAAAGTCTTGCCAAAGAGCAATAGAACCAACCTGGTCACAAGTTGATTTTCAGTTCCTTTTCTATCTAATTGCACAAGTTTTAAAATAGTGTCACTGTCATCTGTGACACAGAAGGCGAGGATATGCTAAAGTAGTTTGATTCACTTCTTCCGAGCTGTGCAAGTAGTCCAGAGACCAGCTGTGACTTGACACAGTAAAGGATGTGGGATCCTGAGATTTCACTGCTTTCTATGGAAAAAGAGACCTCATCATGGTCTTTTAATATGCAAGTGGACTTTTTGACATTCTTTAAGCATACCTAATTTTTCTAAGGATCCTTGATGGTGTCATCCAACACATAGTTTCTTTACTAGGTTATGTTCTGATGAGAATCCTCAGTATGTCGCTCTAAAACAATCCACAGGAAATTAAAGAGGAACTCACAGGCTGTCCACTGATGCAAAAATTTAGACTTTGTGCCTGTGTATTGAGAGAACAACTTATATCAAATTTATGGGTTAAAAATTGTTCCTTTTTTACCATTGAATTAGAAGAGTCCTCAATGTCTTCCCACATATGTAACAAATCTTTAGGAGATAGAGTAAACAAAAAAGACTTACTCTGATCATTATTAAAATTTTCTTTGTGGCACATAAAGGCTGCACAGTCATAACTGGGTAACTGCTTGGGCCAGGATGAACAAAATGAAGTAAAACAAAACCAGGATAGAAAAGCAGGCACAGGACTCTGAGACCAGCTGGAGAAGTGCAGAATAAAGACATGAGAGAGGGAAACCAAGAAAAAAGCAGCAGATACTGAGATGGGGAGGTTTAATGGTGTGAGAGGAGAAGAAGAAAGGGAGGAAGCCGTAATCACACTTCTATGGCTCCTGCGTTCCCCTGCCTCCCAGCCAGAAGCAGCTGCCTGCACACTGGCACCCAATATTGCACTCTGGCACCCCTCTTCATGCACACTGACACCATGACACGCACCACTGTTTTTCCTCAACAATCATTTTTAAGGACACTGGGAAAAAAAAAAAAAAAAAAAAAAAAAAAAAAAAAAAAGAAAAGAAAAGAAAAGAGAGAGAGAGAGAGGGAGAGAGAGAAAAAGAGTGAGAATCCCTGAAAAGATTAGTGGCCAGTCTGGAGGGGTTTTGGTAGGCAGGAAAAGGGAAGCTGATGCATATAACCTAATTGCAGCAGAACAAATAATTTCCCTCACTAAATTAGTGCTTATAACATAAAATTCTCAAGTGTACCACAATTTTTCCAAATGAGGATTTCTCTCTTTTTAGCTAAAGCAAAAGAACAGCTGATTTAATGCATTTCAGAGGTATGTGACTTGATCTATAGTCTAAATGTAACTTTCTTCATTTATTCAATCATTAATTCCAGGATCCAAAAATGGCAACAGGAAAGGAAGTGCTTGGGAGACCCCCATTGACACCACCAGCTTACATCTTTGCAGCAAGTGAGATCAATAAGAAGAAAATAAGGAACGTGAGGATTATTCTCATTCAGGATATTCAGCCAACACATTTCAGCATTTTTTCTCACCTCCACTCTGAAAATTAATTTTCAGTTAGGAGCCTTTTAAATATACATAAAAAGAGCATTGAGACACATTTCATTATTTCCTTTCAAATAATATTTTACCTCTGCATAATATTGACAAACATTTCTAAACCATTTCTGCATTTAATTGCTTTACTCAGATCCTTGGTGAATTACAGGTTGTATTATCTCAATATATTTTCACCTAGAAGATTTTGGTCTCACTTTATTAGAAACACAAGTAAGAAAACCTTGATGGCCGAGAAGACTGAAACTATTGGATGGTCTATTACCTGTCACAATTTTTCTATAGTCTTTTGATGTAGAGATGACCTAAATAATTTCACATACCTCCTAACTCAGGAAAGAAGCCTGAAATAGACCACATTTTTCCTTGATTTGTTTGCCATTGTGACTGAAATTTGTGCAAGAGAAAGGCATTGAACATCTCTTATGCCCAAGACTCTCTACCTGATGAATAAAGAGTCCCTTCTAGACTTTTTTTTCCATTCATGTTGCGTGGCCATCTATAGAATGAGTGATTTTCAGATGAACCACAACCAAAAAATGAAAATATCCTTCAACAGCATATTTCTCCTCAATTTCCTAAAATTTTTTTATCCTGTTCATAATTCTCATATTAATTTACAAAATCATTTCCAGAAACTGACAGAATAGACTGTGAAAACACAAACACATATACAGATGATATACAGATACAGACACAAAGCGATGCAATTTTAGGAAGAAAAATGCAGATAGGAAATATGTGCTGAGAATGGAACAGGACAAAGTCTTTGCACAGAAGTCTGGGCAATAAACAGTAGAGTCTTCAGAGGATCTCCAATTTTGGATGGCACACAGACACAGAGAGCAAGATCCTGGCTAGATCTCAGCCAGTAGCACGACTCCCATTCGCGTCAGTGCGGTCATGACTCGATGCACAATGCATGGAAGAAACTGCCAGCTCTTCTGTGCTCCAGGGAAGAAGAGAGGGCCTGCACCACCTTATACATATCCTTAAGTGATGCTCAGCTCTCACATCACTCCAACCTTTGAGACTCTTCTCAGGACAACTGCATTTGGTTTTGATTCATGTGGAAATCCGTGCTGATACACAGTTTCCAAAGCCTGTATGTGTCGCCAGCTAACCACAGAAGAAGTGGATTCCAGCGTTTCCTGTGACATTTAGGAGGAAAGTCAGGCCAGCTCTGCATGGTTTTCAAAAATCCCAGTCTTCACATAAAAGTTGTTTTGGGGGAAGGAGAGGAACACGAGTGCCGCAAGCATAACCAGTTTCTCAAGAAGTTGTTCTGCTCCCTGCAGTTGGCCAAGACAGAAAACTTCTAAATTACTATCTTCACCACAGGCA
This sequence comes from Passer domesticus, assembly GCF_036417665.1. Classification (NCBI taxonomy): domain Eukaryota; kingdom Metazoa; phylum Chordata; class Aves; order Passeriformes; family Passeridae; genus Passer; species Passer domesticus. Next base: position 51,198,301 of record NC_087476.1, read on the forward strand.
CACATAAACTTTACTGGTTCAGAGGAAATAGCAAACCATGCCTGTGCTTCAGAGATGAAGCCAGACTTTTTGTTCCGTCTCTAAACAGAACACGATTTTGTTTCATAGCCCCTTTTTTACGCTTTTATGTTTTCCTCCTGGAACTTGTGCTTCCCTGTGAATTGAGCAGTCAGCTCCCATGTAAGGCCAAGTGTGCTTTATGACTCACAGTCTGTCTTCAGTGTTGACAAAACTTACCCTATTTCATCTTCATCTTTGAGATTATAACATCTGATTCAGGGACCAGAGGTTTTCCTGGGATCAGTAATGTTCAGGGAAATGTCAGGGAAAGGAGGCAATCTAGCCTTGGGGACAAAGGAATGAGATCTTGCCCTGGGCAGCCCTGAAGTGCCCCAGTGGTGTTTGCAGAATATGGGGCAGTAAGGGTGGTATCTGGACCCCCTGGGAACACATGTAGAAGGGGCTTAGGGATATATTCCACTGAGTAACACAGGGACAAAGGATTAAGTGGTGTTGTGCACAGGTGAGACTGTTCCAAATGCAGTAGTTAATCTCCATGCTTTGAGGGGTGAACTTGCAGACACACATTTTAACAACCCCTAACATAATTATTTCACAGATCTACAGGTTCTTCTCCTGTTTAGACCATGCTTTCTTATTCAAAATGTCTAAAAATCATACTGCAAACCTGTGTACCTGCAAGTCAGATAGAACCCAATATCCCTTCTCAGCTCCAGCAAGGCTTGCCACTGCAATGTCTTTCAGCTGATGCTAAATGTTTCCTACTTACCAGATTCTGCAATATCCGTGTAACATTGCTTGCAAGTGGGCATCCACTTATTCATGTAGCAGTTGGAATATGCAATGGCTCAATTTAGTGCTATTTGATAAGGCTTAAGAGGGTCATAGGAAAACTGTACCTGTATGCCATGACTTCTGCATATGGTTACAGCAAAGAAACAGAAAAGTAGCTTTGAGAAATATGTTGTGAGATTTGGTAGAACATTAAACAACGATTAATCAAGTATAACATTTTCTTTTAGCTGGTACTGGTGAACAAAACATGTTCTTTAAGAGGGCTGATCCAGGACTATCCTGTCAGCTACTGTTTAGCTGTCCTGAGGACTGCTTTGCAATTAGTCAAAACTTTGGATTCAAGATTTCTTACCATTGTATTTTTGCCTTCCACGAGTGAGAACCAAAGGCTGCCTGCTCTTGCCCTTTGAAAGAAGAGAAGGAACAAATGTAGGCTGTGTAGATGGAAATACAGTCTGAAAGACAGACACTGCTGCCATTTCTGCCACACATAGTGGGAAAGACAGAGGTACCAACTACTGGTTTGAGAGGTTTGTTCTGTGTTTGTTTATCTGTTGTGTAATAGAAATAGAAATCTCCACAGCTGGTATCCCACTGGAGCCCCACTGGTGTTCTCCACCACTCCAAGAGCTGGCACTAGGATGGAGCCACAGCTCAACACACATCCAGAGCTGGGAACAGCTGCCCCTTACAGTTCTGCCCTAACCAGAGCTGTTAGCCATCCCCGGCTGGGCAGTGGTTTGTGAGGAAAGAAGCACAAGGAGAGCAGCTGGGCAGCAGTGTGAAAGTTAAAGGCCCAGGCAGGGGTCAAGGGACACAAAAGGGAAAATAAAGCACCACACCCTGAACTGCACCCATTCTAGCAGAAGAGAGCTGGAGACAAGAGAAGACACACATGACTGCTGGGATCCCTGTCAGTGGTGAGTCCAATTCTATCCATCATTTTCTTCAGGGTTCTCACTTGGAAACACAGAAGTAGCCTGAGAAATGCCTCAGGATGCAAGAAAAAGGGCATGGATTCTTTGAGAAGAAAAAGAAAAAAAAAACTGATAGAGCAAATTTCTTTAAAAACAACAAAGTAACACACTAAGATCCTCGCTTTGATCAAAAAATGAACAGGTGCACTCAATGGTTATTTATTATTAAAAAAAAGAGATTGGATTTACTCTGTCTAGGTTCAATATCTGTAACCCTTCAAACTCAGCTGTTTAGCATAGCCCATTTGGCCTATAACTGACTTAGAAGCCTTTCAAGGATAGAATCAAGGTATAAATGCACAAAATCACACAATGTGTTGAAGGACTTACCACTATCTTCAGTGTGCCCTCCTCAAAGGAAAATTGTCTTGTTCAAAATATAAGGGGGAGGCAGGGGCGTGAGTTACTGATTGAACCATAGGAACAGGTACTGGTTTGGGGTAACACATATTTGGTAACGGTACAATTCCATTTATTTCTATAAACTAAACCTGGCTGGAGCAGTGTACTAATATGAGGTGATAGTGTATATATTGATTTAATACGTGTAGATGTTACAAACATTTTAACGCGTGCATACTGTTAGATACGTGTCCAAGGAAGATGAAAATGGGCAATATCAGATTGAGCAGGATATTTGACCAAACTAAATTACCTAGAGCCAGACTAGTTATATTTGGAATTATTATTACCATAAATTCAGTACATTATCCTGAGGAGAAAACCTCTTTCAGTGTTCAACCACATCGAATCTGTAAATCAGACTGCAGCTTTGTTCCCTATCGTAAAAAACTCATTGCCTTACCATGAACTGTTAGTTAGGAATTTCTTCCAGATAGATTTAGTTCCATTACTGTCTGTGTCGTGTTTATCATTCTTTATTAACATAAGCATATTATATTAATCAGTTACCCACAACTCTGATGAATCGATCATCTACTTTGTAGTTGTTTTATAAATGTCTTATTCTTCTATATTAGTCTGATTTGTTAATACTGAGCTGACTGACCTCCATTCAAAATGTGCACTGTTAAATTCAGGACCATACATCATGTACTTCTGTTTCCCATTTTTTATCTGCAAAAGGGCTGTGGATAAACTGGAACCAACTATTAAAATTTGCATTAATAAGTAATGAATATTTTCAAAATTGTCAAAAGTTCTACTGAATGTGGTTGTAACAAACCGACACTGATATAGAGAATGATTAAATGAGCATATTCAAACACCATTTTACTTTCATTCCCTGATTCCAAAATTAAATTTGTTTTTTGTAAAAGATGCCAGGTTTTTTACTTGCTTTCAAAGACAGCACTTTTCCTTAACAAGGAACTGTGTTGAAACCATCAGCTCATTTCATATACTAAACCACAAAGAAATGACCCTTCATTTTGCTCACAGCTCAATAAATTGCTATTTTTTTTTATAAATAGCAATGATAAAGCTATTTAAATTAGTCAGAATGAACACAAACAAATCAGACTTCATTTCACACACCAAATGTTTGTGGTAGGAAAATTTGGGGAGAAGAAAAACAAAACCAGGAAGAAGATGAAATTTCCTGTTTGCTGCAGAGAAGCGATCGGTCTTTAGCTGCATATTTCTGAGATAAATATTTAGTAAAATAAAGTCTCTTAAAAAAAATTTGGAATTTTATTGCTGAAATCAGCTATGAATTTTTGCTTCTTGACAGAGGCTGAACTGTGTTCTTTTCTACAAGACAGGAATTTTACTGCCTTGAACTGCCAGAACTTTTCATCCAAAATAATAGACAAATGACTCAAATTAATTCTTCAAAAACACATATTTGGCTATCAGGCAAAGTAATCTCACCAAGCAATAATACTTTGTTACCAGAAGGGTATAAATTATTGCAGACTAAGTTCAGTGAATGCATATTTTACACGTACATCTTAAATATATGTTGTATGAGCATATATAGGAAGGAAATGTTTCATTTTTTTCAAAGAAAGTATTAATTTACTATCTATCTATTTTGAACTAGGCATGTTATCTCTTTTAGTGAATTACTATATTTTGTGTGCCTGATACAAAATGGGTCACTGGAATCTAAATTTTAAATTAGACAAGAAAGTAGTGCCTGGGTCTGTGTAAACAACAATCCTTGCTTGCCCAGAGAGGTCTGCAGAGCCATGAGAGGCTCTTGGGGATGGTGCTGCCCAGGGCCAGGAGCTGGACTCACTGATCCATGTGGGTGTCCTCCAAATCAGCTCATTCTGTGGTTTTGTGCAATTCTGTGATTAGACACATCTCCTATTCCAAGGCTGCTGTGCTTTCATGAGAAAAGCTTTTAGCCTGACTTTCTGATGTCTTAGCTAAATGCCTTGACCATTGGAGTACCATGATAAATGTGATAATAACATCAAGTCTCCCCTCTTTATCTAAGTGCAGTTTCCATCTCCAAGCAGATGAGTCAACAGGAACAACTGCTCCAGTGACTTCCTGGAGGTACCATCACCAAAGGTTTTCAAGATGAAGCTGAACAAGGTGCTACATGACCTTATCTAGGCTTCCTTTCCTACAAAACGTGGGACCAGGTGATCTTTTGAGGTCCCTCACAAGGTGTGCTGTTCTATGATTCTATGAACCCTCTCATTTCCACTCAGGTGCCTAACTCAGGATTGCAAGTCATTACTTGGGCATGCCCAGGAACACATCCCTATTAATTAGCTTAAGCTGTGTGCTGCCTGTAATGAATCTTGTTGTTAAGAATACTCAGGGTGTGCAATGTGCAATGCAGCTCTGTCTGAGCTGTAGTCCTACCTCAAGAAGATCTTTAATCTCCAGTGTGTCCCTGCTGGTGAGGAACAACCTGCTGTGTGTAGTGTATGCAGTGATAACTGAGATCATAAGACCTATACTTTATTTTTAATAAATTAAGCCTCATATAATTACTTGCCATTCTTTGACACATTTTTTGCTGTCACCTATGTCCACAGAACCCTATTTGCAGGGCCCTCTCCTTCAGCATTCAGGTAGTTACATCTCGCTGCCTTCAAATGTACTGTCTAAGTTAGGCTAGACAGCTCTGTGGAAAGACCTACACCTACAGGCTATAGAAAAAACCCAATATTTCACCAGAAATTACATCACATGTTTTTAAAATATCAGATTTGCAGGGGAGGGGAGGGATGGACAGGGGAGGGATGGACAATAAATTGCTGCTGTTTAATGTTATTCTTACCATCCTCTCAGCTTTTACTGGAAGGTTCCTAAAACATCTTATTTAGGCGAGCATGGTAACCAGTCTATAGCTGCACAGAAGACAGAAGGTGATCTTTTGTCGTGTCATGTTGGCACAAAAGCCTTAGCTATGACAATGCAGATAAAGCCACTTTAAAGGCAGGCATTTTGCTTGACCATTTAGCTAAGCTGAGGCCTGTCTTTCACAAGGCTTTTTCATCTGCTCAAAAGATCAGTCATATTGCAAATGAAGAAGTGTTTATAACTCAAATGCCCAAGTCTGGACCTGATTTAAATGAATTCTGACCTGAAATGAAAACAATTCAGAGTTCTGATTTCAGCTGATAAAACTGGGCTTTGACTTTTAATTGTCATCTTAGATACTGAGGTGCAAATGTGGATTCAAGATGACTATTACAACTGCTCTTAAATATCCCTTTAGGAAGGCAGCTTCCCAAAAGCAAAGTCACAGCATACTAAGGAGGAATTGCTCAAGACTTCCAGAATAAGACCGTGGAAACATTAAACATGTGCAAATTCATTCCATATCCTGAACTCCTGGAGTCTCAGAGCAGACTAAAATTAGCATAACATTTCTGAGGTGAGACCTCTGTTAAATGCTTCCCAGACATTTCTCCACTGGAAAACTTCTCCAGTGAGCAGAAGCAAATGGAGAAAAGCAAACAGGATTTGAGTATCCAAGTCCTTTAGGCATCTTTGGATGTCTTAACTGTGATGAAAACATTTTTCACAACAAACAGATTCTAGAAAATAAATGCAGTTTATATTTGTATGTGTAAAATGTAATGAAGCAGACCAATGCCAATTGCATTACTTCCTTTTTCCTGATTGGATTTTATTCTGCTTAAAGGAAACACAGATTAGGTGTACCATGTACCATTAGCCCTCAACTAAATAAAATGTACCAAAGTGAAATGTAATGGTTTGTTTGCATGAATGATAGCTGTGAGATAATTTTAGAAAAAGAAACACCAATAAATATTTGATAAAGATGAAAGTGTCAACTTCAAAAATTGCCCTTAGAAAAAAATTTAAAGAAAGGCTCCTGTAGTACAGGCAGCAGTTGCAGAACTCAATTTTTTTTGTGTATGGCTGTAGCAATTATCTCCCATATCATCAGGTTATATGAAATTTCTTGCAACATCCAGGAATGGTAACTCAGATCTTCCAATCTTTCTGCTCTTTACTTTGTTTGACTACCCATAAAACATGAAGATTTTGAACTTTAAGGCAGTAAGTGAAACCAGACAATTATTTATTAACAACATCCAGCTGGAAAGCACTTTGATGGCAGAAGCAAACCTTTTTCAATATACACATGGCTAGATTCTTTTTGCATTAATTGAGATTGACTGCTCTTCTTTAAGGCTCCCCCAGAGCACACAGTAAAACACACTTTTCATGTAAGGGCTCAACATGCCAACATGTCTTGAAGCACACGTCCACAAATTGGAAGTACCCACACACTGGGCAGCTTTCACGTAAGTCACACAACTCTCACTCAACCCTAAAATTTCAACCTTTTGTTGTTGGGGTGTGCAAAGAATGAAACTGGAGCAGGAATCTATTCCTCCATGGATCTGTATTGCTGGGAATGTCCAAAAACTCCAAATGCTGTCTGCTGCTGGATTTTGTGAGGTGTCAGACAATTGTTCATCCTCCAAAGGACTGTCGGCACATTGAGCACATATTTGCAACTTGTGATAAGATTCCATATTTTACTGATAAATGTACTGTGGGAATACTTACTAAACTGTGAAAGATAATGAAATACATGCAAACCAATCCTGGGTTGATACCAGGATGAATTCTACCACCAGCATGCTGACATCATTCTGCTCAGAATAAGAACTGGTTTGTCCTCAACGGAGAGGTTTTGTTTTTGGTTTTTGTTTGTTTTTTTTTTTTTTTTAATTGGAGTATATTGCTATGTTGACACTAGTGAATCAGATGTTCCTTGGATCTTTTTTTGGCATCTGGGCCAACCAACAAAGCAGACCTCTCATCCATATGAACAAACCCTCCTAGCTCTGCCAAACGCAGAGCTAGTTTCAATAAACAGAAATGCTCCTTGGCATTGTGCAACTTACTAGCACAAATGTATTTTATGGGAGATGGGTTGAACCCCTCTATTGAATGTGCATTGTAAGAAAATTCAGTGACACCTATGATATCAGTCAGGATAGAACTTAGACAGAGCTTATTCAGTTCCAGCTATGAACATAGTTGCCTTCCTATGAGAGAGTTGAAGGATTTGATTCCAAGTGCTTTGCAGACCTGCAGACTGGAAACTGAATACTCAGGGCAACTGCAAACATGAAAAACACTTTCATTCAGCTTTGCACAGAGCTACCAAGTTCAGACAGAGAAAGAAATATGCATTTGGATTCACTAACTACTCTCTGACTCCATTATTGCTGACTCCCTTGAACTTGGAGCTCAAAATATATTTACGTGGTGCTGAGCTTAGAGAAATGTCTTTGCTGCATCTGTACAACACCAAGGGATCCCATTGCACAGATGGTCTCCAGTCACTGCATTTTTCAGCATAAGTGTGCATATATCAGCCCACAGTCCCAGTTCCTCAGCCTTCCTGCCCTACAGACCTTTGCATCCTTGCCAAGACATTGGACATCCCTAGGAGAACACAGATCCTATTCAACTAAATAAAAAAAACCCTCAACACACAGAAATCAGCTACAAATGTTCAGGATAGAAAAACAAGCCAAAACGTGCTTTTCTAATTTATTTTCTATATTTAAAAAAAGAAAATGCACTGAACATTTGTAGTTCATTTGTGATATTATGACTTCCTTTACTACATAGCTTTAATTTGTTTGTCTTATATTTTACCATTGTTGGCTGTTGTTGTCTCCTGCTTTTATCCAGATTCAGAGCAGATCTTGAAGTCTGCCTCACTGTTTCAGGAGAGCATTTATTATGATAGCTGCCATGGATATTCTCTGCTAGATGTTGACCTGTTTTAAGAAGAGATCAAGATTAGGCAAAATAAATGAGATAATGCCTGTCTTTGTTTAAAGAGATCTAATTGTCAAAGCACATTCCTATTACAAGTACACACATTTACACATTTTTGTGCCCAACCTCAGTGTAATTGTGTGGAGGAGTGCAGCCTTTTGGTCAGATAATGAATGTAACACATGATAGAGCACTATAGTACAATGTTTTTTCTGGCATGAGCTCAGGATGACTGCAGTCATTAAGGGTGAAGCCATATTATTAAAGGACACACTCCCAGATTAAGCAGAAGAAATCAAAATAAGCAGTCTAGTTTGTAAGTGTAGTGATACTGAAGTGAATTTAAAGGCTAACAATTATATATATATATATATATATATATATATATATATAAAACAAATATTCTTTGCCTATTAAAAGAACACCTATGATATATGATATACATGTGATGCACACACATATATATATATAGGATAGGCTATATTTGCTTTTTAAGGCTGTAATACTTTCAGCACCACTGATTAAAACCCAGTGCAATTGTTTCTGACTGTAGAACTTCAGCCTAATGATGGGTGATGAAAACTGTAGCAGTCATTGGTGAAAGTAACAACCTGAGGGGTCAGGAATGAGGACAGCAAACTGAAATGTGCCTGAGCTCACAGTGGGGTAGCAAATGAAAGAGGAGAAGCCAGAAAATACTCAAATGCCGTGTTGGCTCTGTCCTAAGAATCTTTCTGCATCCAGTTTGCCAGCAGGAGAATGTTTGTCCTATATCTGACCACTCTTGATGACATCTCAGACTGTAGGAAAGACCCACAGACCCTTCCCAGGCTAGGAAGGAGCCTGGCCAAAGTAACTGCCAAGTGTTGAATAACAACATCTGGGGATGTTTGTCAGAAGAACTGGGGAGGTGCAGGTTTGGGTGTGCAGCAGCCTCTATAAAAAGTCAGCTTCCAGCATGCAGGTTTGGTGCCTGAAACAAATGGGGCCCAATTTCAGACCTGAACCCACACTCTAAGACAAAAGAAGTTGATTTTTAAGGAGCAGCAGATATAGAGTCATTGACATTACTCTTAACAATCTGTTGTCAGATGAGAAAAGGCAATAGGGGCTTTTCCCATAGCAAACTGCATCCTACATTGCTTATCTCATGCAGGATGGTCTACTAACCTCAAAAGCAAGCTTTTGTCAAGTACAGACAGCCACAAAAGAGTCATTTAGTTAAATTATACTGATAATTTAGTAACAGACTGAAAACATCAATGCTTGCATTCTTCTTAGACAAGGAGTATATTGATTTTTACCTGTCTACCTTGATCCCAATGGTCATCAGTTTCCTCACAGAGGAGGTTATTTTCCATTACTACATTATATGCATAAACTTAAACACATAAGCTTCTAATTAATGTTTATATGCATGTAGCTGTAGATACCCCTATGGCACATACTCCCTATGCAGTAGTTGATACTTCTGCAGAAGTGCAGAAATATGTGAAAATCCCTGTTGATTTCATCCAGGCTCCTCAGAAAGTACAGTAGTCATCCCACAGAAATCTGATTAGTAGCTCTGTCCTTAATCTGCGGAGACCATCACTACCTTTACAAATGAAAAAATATTTGCTGCAATCCAGCACAAGTTCTGTCCCTGTGGGAGTAGGAAGGAACAGTTCAGCCATTCCTCAGTGAAACAAACCCAAAAATTTATTTTAAAGCTGAGCAAACAACCTCTTCTCAAGGATCTATTTCCTATGCAATTACTTCTACCAGGAAGTAATTTCTCTCTCTCTCCTAGGACCAGAGAAGGTCTAAAGGGGAGTTTAAAAGCAATTCCTATTTTGAAAAGACTAACAGTAAGGAGTACAACTTCAACATAATTTTCCTGTGATGATAGGAGAGATATTTTTCTTCTGTCTTTTCAAGATGTTCCATGACAGGTTAAGAAATTGAAATCTTACCTCTAATTCCAGTCCTGGTGAACAAATAAATATTGATCCACTATCACAAAACAACTATTAAACATGTTAATGTTCTGAAATTTGATTTCCAGCACCCAGAATCCTGAATACCTTTATGGCATCCTGAAGAGAAACACAGACAGAAAAAAAAAAGCCTGAAAAGAAACACCATCAGACAGTTTTGTTGGCATAGATTATTTTCTTTTATACTTTATACACTATATATATGCTGTATACTTCACTATATACATCATACTATATACCTCACTATATGCATCTACTTTTAGCCATAAGAACCAAGCAGGTTTTTATATCTGTCTTTGGTTAATGACTACTCCATTTGCTTTAGAAGGAGCTTTGGAGTTTCATGAAGGCCATGAAAGGTGAACAGACCAACTGAAGAAATGAGAAGGGGAAAAACTTCTTTTTTTCCAATGGGAAAAAAAAGAAGTTTTTGCAACCTTGCAAAATGTGAATATAAAGCATAGAAAACTGAGAACTGTGGGTGTTGGAGGTGTGGAAACACAACACTGTGATTTTATCTTCTAACAGTCACTTCCCAAAGTTTTTTACTGCCTAATTGGGCATTTTTGGAGAGGTCCTGAGCTCTCTTTCATCCTAGAGCTACGAGAACATAAAAATGTCAGTGAGACCTCTCACTGTTTTTGACATCCCTGTTAATCATGGTAACAGAACATTGAGTACATGCACAAATCTCTCTCTTTTCAATCTGGGAATAACATACAGCAGCATATTATAGCCTTTCACTCATTCATGAATTTAAGCCATTCTACCATCATATACCAATAAAAAACCTAAAGTTTGTGCTTTCTAAAGATTTTACCCAGAACTGAGACTTTCCAGGAAAATATTGTGTTGAATCTCCCACGTGATGCAGAAATCTGATGAGACAATGTAAGCACTTCATATGATTCAGTTCTCCAAGATGCAAGTACTGTGTGACCACAGTATCTAAACTACAAACTTAGAAGATTTGGTTGTAGAAATGATAAAAAAATGAATCATTTATCATCAAATGATTAAAAAATGAATCACTGATAAAAAAATGAAAAAGCAGAATTGCAAAATCATAGGGCATCAGAAGTGAGGTCTGAAGATCATCTGGCTTAACATCACACACAAAGTAGGGCCAGCTTCAAAGCTACAGAAGGTTGCTCAATGCCATCTCTGTCAAGTTTTCAACATCTCCAAAGGTGGAGGAGGCTCCACAGCTTCTGTGGGGAACTTGTCACCGTGTTCCAGCAATCTCTTCATACCCCCAGGAATTTAGTTTTAATTTCAGTGGAGATTTTTTGAGATTTCTGAAAATATGAAGGAAATATCTAACAGAAGAACCTATGGAAAGCTCTTGCTCAGAAAGATACTGGGAATGAATGAATGAATGAATGAATGAATGAATGAATGAATGGCAAAACTTTGTCCATGTGCAACTAGATGGGGATTTAATTCTTGAATTCCACTTGCCAGTCTAAACATTAGTCTGAACATGTCACTTAATCCTCATTTTCCTCCATACCACGAGCTATGAAAAAAACTAAAAAGGGTTTAAAAAATAATTCATATTAGACCTCCAAAATTTCATGACACAAGAGTAAAAATCATTCCTCTGTACAGGGTGAGCCTCGAACCTGGTCCAACAATGACCTGCTTTGATATGGCAACTCCATGAGTTTAAGCTTCTTCAGAGATTTACATCTCCCCGTCACCATTACAGCTCAGAGGAGTTAGTCCAGTGATAGCAGTAGAAAAGCAGAAATAAACTACTTAAAAAACTTCAAAAGATCAGGAATTGTGGATATAGGTTGCAAAGATATACACACCCAAAAATTTGTAATTCAAGTATGATATGTATAGTGGCTAATTTGTAATTTCTTTTATAAGGAAACAAAGAATGTGGAACAAAACATAAAAAAATATGGACATATGTTACTAGTGGTGCAATGTAGCTAGAAAGCGCTAAACATACATTTAAAAGAAAAAACAATAAAAATGAATACTTCACCAAATTTGCAGTTGAGTGTCCATCTCTTGAAAGCAGTTTGACTAAATTAATTCAGAAAGTTCTGAGTGCAGTATTAGGGCAAAAATATGATTAGAAGATCACAATGGTCATTTGTTGTTAAACTGGGAAATAGTCTCTCTGGGCATATACAAGAATCCTTTTCATTTGACTATTTAAAACAGAACTGAATTATCTAGATGTACTAAAGATATATCCTGTCTTTGTCATGTTTTGGTGGGTGGAGTGAGTCCTTTCCAGTTCTAATGTTAAGTTTCAAAGCTATTGAGGGGGGTAGAAATCTTCCAGTAATAGGGACAGGGAGGGAGGAGGAAGGCTGGACGTTCCTTATCTCTAAAAGCTGTGTCCCACATAAAGCTTGAACATAATATGATGCTTCTGAGCTCCACAGGCAAAATAGTTCTATTGCTTACACAGAGTTGTCAGAAAACAGCACTGACAGAATAAAGCAAATGGAGACAGAAGGAAAACAAAACTGAAATTTTGTTTCCATTCCAGAGTTTTTAGTGTTGCAACCATGATCTATGGCTCCTAACAATATTCCGGGCAGTAGCTGTTAAATAGTGCTGCATAAATCCATTTATACCCTTGGCAGATTGGTACTCCCAAGAGGCTTCTGTTCTGTGTTTCTCCTTTCCAGGACAGAGCAGAGTTTTAAGAATGTTATTTCCAGGGCATTTAAAATCACAAATCTGAAAGCGAAATAAATATTTGTTTTGCAACCAAACCTTGATCTCTGCAGAAGAGAGATGCCTTCCAGTTCTAATGTTTTTCTTCCAATCAGAAACTGACTCTAGGCAACTGATCCAGATCCAAGATGCAGTGATGGAGTATAAGCCTCTATGACCTGCAGAATATTTTCCTTTCAACTTCTTTAAACCCCAAATCATTTAATACTCATTTCTGTTTCCAAAGGAACAGGTTCCCAGCAGAGTGGTGTGTGGCCAGCTGTCCACCAAATGAGACAAGAAAATCATCACTTTCTGTGTTGACTGGGGTCACACAGTGGTTTCTCAGAAGAATCATGATGTCCATCAACTGACCTCCCACTTGGATGGAATATAATTATTTATTCCGATCACTTTATAAGTGTGACTCACTTAGGAACAATGTTTGAGCATTGACACCTGCAGTCAGATATTATATCTCACTCCACCCCACTCAAAAGCCCTCACTTTCCACAGGAACTCTGCTCAAGAGCAGATGGATGCTGCATAGCACTGGGGCCATGACAACAGCTGTGCTGCCAGAACACAGATTATTACACTGGTGACTCTCAACAGGACACCTGAAGTGTTACTATTGCTCAACACCTTTTATTTTTCTATGCTGAATTTTTACAATTACATCTCATGAATACTAACATCTGCTTGGTAATTAAAAATAATTTAAAATAAGGAAAATTAAAAAAAATTTAAACCCAACAAACCAGCAGAACAAAATTATATTAAATTGTCTAAATTAGCAGAGAAAGGAGTTATGTCCTGGAAGTGTTACTTGTCTCTATTCAGTAAAATTGAGTTATTGAATTGTGAATGTTGTGATATATAAAATTTGCTGCTGAAATTTCTGACAGATTGGTATTACTTAATGCCCACAGAAATAGCAGTAAAGTTCACAGTACTATTCTGATCTGTGGGCAAGTGTCATGCTGAAAGGATAGGAACCTTTCTAAGATGACCCCAAATAGATTTCTTTCTGCAGCAGGAAAAGCAAGAAGCTGGGAGAAGATATAGTGTCTAGATACAGGCAATGTCAGTTTGGTTTTATTTTCAAGGAATTTTTATTTTGCCCTTCCCCTAAAATATAAACTTTAAAGTATTTCAAGAATTTCTTGATTATATTTAAATATGGCTGGATGAGCCAGATGCCTGAAGTAAAATGCTGAGTATTTAAATCTGGTTTATATCCCCTGGTCTGAATCATTATTTTGTCATGGCTCTTGCAAGATACAGTAAAAGGAAAAAAACCTGACAAATGTAAGTAACACATTCAGGAACTTTTAAAGACTAAGCATCAGAGTCTTCAAACCATAAGAAAGCATATCTTTAAACAAAATCTGTTTTCTTAACCTATAAAATGATAAAAGGTAAATATAAACTTTAAATATAACTTACAAGCAAATATAAGACAAATGTCATTTAACGAACATCATTGTCTTTTAACATGAGGTTATTTTTTTCATTGTGAAGAGAAGAGATTAGTTTATACATAGCAGTGGTCTTGTGTCTGTCATTTTAAGGCAAAAAGCATTATAAAGTTTGTAGAGAAAGCAAATTTAGGAAAGCTTTCAGGCACCTGAGATCTGATGAAGAGCACATGCACACCTAAAATTTTCTGTTTCTTCCAACTCCATCTCTTGTGATGGGTATTACTACCCCCTTCAAACATTGTGATTCAGACATTAAGTTTACTTTTAAGTGTTATAAGACAGAAAGTATGTTTTTGTCAACACAGAAAGTTAATCTGTACTGGGGTAAGACACATAAAATGTGTGTAATAGCTACCACATTCGAAATTAGACACATATTTCCCATAACATCACCTACATAGGAAGCTAATTGAAAACAATTAATCAAAAGTAATTATTTAAGAATAAATTTCCATGTGTATAAATTCTGCAGGATAGAAATTTTCCTAGCACTTTAGTGCAATGAAATACAACCAGAAATTGATCATACACAGCACAAAACTTCCATTTTGAACAAACAGATTAAACTTTAAAAAAAAAAAAATTTGTCCTTAATTCAAGCCTTTTCTCTTTGGTGAAACTCACCATCTTCCTACTTGGAACACTCTCCAACTGCAACTTGGCAGGTTAGTTTAATCCGTTAATATTTACATTTCTTAGTTCAAATATTTTGACATTTCAGTGATGAAGATGTGATATCTGCTATTTTAGAATGGAGTTATTATTTTCTTGACACAGGTTCCATGGATATACTGAGTTTGATGTTGTTTCTGGCAAATCTGTTATGCTGCAAGAAGCTGGTTATTAGGAATACCTACATATTTATCTCTGATTTTGATACCCAAGACATTACTTTACCAGAAATTGAAACACCAGTTGTTTGCAGTATTGTCCCTGTTTCATTAAAGAAAAATATATTTTGTAATTAAGTAAAATGCAATCTTCACCATTTCTGATGAAAAAGTTTTCCTGAATTCTTGGAAGTACCTGGGATTTGCCTATTAATGGTTCTATCAAGCTGGCCATTAGAAAGCAGCTGCTGCTGCAAAGTCCTGTCAAACAAGGTGATTTCTCCTTGGACTACTGTTGCCAAGCTTTTGGGCATATTTATTTCTAGAAGGAAGATAAGAAAACATGTGCAGAGCTGCATTTATTAATTCCTTTCTAAGTGCACACTGTAAAACAAAAGGGAGAAGCAGGACATGCATAAATAGGCAATCAGGCAAGGGAAAACTCTGGAAAGCTCTACTAGCTCTGGAAAGGAGAAGTAAATTAAAATCAATAAATACTAATATGATGACAGACAGAAACACAGCACCATGTATGAAAATCCACTTTCAGCCTCAACCACATGTTAAAATGAAGACCAATTTCAATTTAACCCACATCTGCATCACAGAACCTTTTGGAAAGTATTCAGTAAAATAGTGTTTGTTTACCATCCCTTTCTCTTTTCCACCTCTTCCCTCTTTTCTGCCACATTTACTGCATTCTCTGAGAAGGTGTTAAATAATGTCTTCTGTCCTACAACTGAGATGGCAAGTGCAACATCAGAATATGTCCAGAAGAAGGAAATCAATTTTGCTGAACTAGAATGGCATAACTAATTTTTATTATAGTGTCAGAAACCAGATTGTTAATAAAAGTCAATAAAATGAGGTGAGCCATGGTTTCTAGTTTTGTTCCTTAAATCAAAATGAACCATATGGCAGAGCTCTTCTGAAAAGCCAGGAGGTTTCTCACTCACTCACCTGACCTGGATGTTTTTCATGGAGATGAACGATTGTTGCAGCAACTGCCAGGATGTTGTGTGTGATGCTTCTCTCAAGAAATATTGCAGTGCATGGGGTCATACTGCATGGAATCTCCTAGTAAAATATGTGTTTTTACTATCAGAAGTATTTATTGCTGTAAAACAATAGTGGAAGCTGTTATATCGTTAACGTGGAGTGTGCCAAGTCTCCAGCTTGAACATTTCTATAATAAACACTAAGGAACAGAAATGAATTGTTGTGTGTCTGTACAATTTCCAGTCCTTCCTTATTACCTCAAGGCATCTGTGGCTTTGTAAGCAGGCACACCCACCCTCCTAGCATCACTTCCTGGTGTGGACTCAGTCTCCATTCCAGCTACTGGTTTGGACATTGGGTCCTGAAAAACTCAATATGTCAACCATAAAACATAACAGGAATACATGCTTTTTAGAGAAAAAAAATACCTTCCACTGGGACCTTAGCTTTTTTATTTTTATGCCTTTTTAACAACTGCTGCCTTATTATTGTTAAACCATGCATTACCCTGCATACAGTTTTGTGTGAGCTTGACCTGGTTCCAAAATGAAATGAGGATGGACAACAGCATTGTGCGACTCTCAGTGGAAATTTGCTGAGATAACTAAGAGTATTCAAACAGTGTTTTTCTATTTGCTTGTCAGTATTGTGAGTTATGTATCTCGAACTTCAAGTGTTGAGATGCAGACCACTAAAAGCAGTGGAATTATGATTTCTAGGTCAAAAGCTCAACCCAAGAAGTTAATCATGAAGCAAAGGAACTAGAAACTGACTGGTACCTGTGATAAGCACAAATGCTAGTCTAAACAAAAGTCCAAATTCCAGACTTTCATGGTATTTTTCTGTACCTCCATCCAAAAATGGGTTTAATTTTACTCTGAATTGCAATAAGGATCAAGTTCAATAGACATAACTACACCAAAAAAGGTGCTTTTGACATCACAACTTATTGGAGTACTATCTTTTTTATCTTGGTATAACTTTTTGTGTCTTTGGGAGAAAAAATTAGCAAATTCTCGCCATATGCATTATTAAAGTTAACTCAGGACTCCTTGACATCAAAAGATTTTTTTTAATTGAACATGCACCTTGGACCGGTTAGAGAAAGGAAAATCTCTGATTTAAATCTAAGCAAAATACTAAAGCTCTTAAGCCAATATTACCCTATTTAAAAAAATTGGAGCACTTAGTTTTTGAGAGTCCCCATGGCCCAGAGGATCTAATGAACCCAGTCACTGCTTCATCTGTCCCTTGAGCTGTGTTCTGTACAGCCTGCTCTCTTGCAGCAAAAGTCACCTAACAGAAAATGCCAGGAAAACATGGGACAGATACAACTTTGTAATAAATCTGATAGCTAATCAAAAAAAGGGACAGAAAAAGCTTAGAGATTGTGCCCTGTGAAAAAGCAGAAAACAGCAGTACTTTAGAGTCAGGTCATGTAAAGATGACAAGCAAGGAGCAAAGCTGCTACTTTTATTCTTGAAAGGAAGGAATAAAAGTCAAGTGATAGATGGGAGTTGTAAATCTTCTCAAAAGCATACTGAAGGTTTAATTATTTTTTAAGGGATGTGGGGCTTCAGTATCCACTGTACTTTGTGCATGAAACACATTCTATGTCTGATCTTCAGTAGAATCAGATATGAAAAACTATAAAGTTTGTTTTACTTTATTGACTTCCTGGGATGAGTTGTTAGTAGCAGGTTTCATTTTGAAATATTTAGCAGCTTGAAATTCCTAAACAAACTAATAAAATTATTTGCTTTTAATGAGAGGGATGCCAATAACATAATAGGAAGAAATAGTTACATGCTGTCTCAGACTAAATTCTTGAGACTTCAACCCCTTTATATTGTTTAGATATGACAAAATCCTCACAATCTTTGACTTAAATTAACTTTGTTTCCATTAGCTTGTGGTCCAAAATAAATTTAGCATAGCAATCATGAGATTACAGTTGCAATTTTATATGTTTCAGGAAATTTGAGGAGACAAATCTGAGACCAACTGTTAAAATTCTTCAATATTTTTTTTTCATTTAAGCATAGGGATCACAAATACAACTGAAAATATTTCACATTGAACAAACACATGCAGTATAAAACACATGATGTTTTTCACAGGACTTTTTCTGTATGTGTTAATATTTGTGTATGTGCTTATGTGCAAAATATTTTCACATATCTAAAAATACACAGATCTGAACACAATTTTATTACATGGAGATAACCATTAATAGCAGCTCTCCTTGCTGGCCTTAGTACAGCACATGTAGTTCATTTCAACAAAGAGGATGGATATTTATTGCATTAAAAATGTTTTATTAAGTCACAATTCCAGATATGAGGGTTCTTGCTATTTTGCTATTTTTCCACTGGCCTTTTGAGGCAGCAGCTATGTTTTTGCTTTGATTTAAATATTTATGCTTTCTCAAATTCAAGACAAATACCTTTTTTGGTCACTGCTGTTAGTTATGTTTGATGGCATTGAGGGTGTCTACTGAACAAGCACATGCTGCTCTTAAAACAATGGTTTAACCTAGAAACCATCTGAGTCATCAACAATCTCTGCAAACATTTCTTCATTTTAAGACATAATTTAACCATTACCATGCCACAAGAAGAAACAAGAAATTTCCTTTATGTAATACAAAAAATAAATGAAAGCTAATCATGAAGGCTACTGCAATTTTGATTCCATGAAGGTTCAAACCTCAGCAATAGAATTCTGAAAGACAGAGACCAGCCCTAATGCAGAAAAATGTGCCTTTGGAAGCCTCTTGCAGGAAGAGATCAAAACGAGCTGTTGTGTCAGACCTGTGCTGTGCTGTTGTTAGTGGAAACACCTGAGTGGCCCTGTTGGCTTTGAGCAAATATGGACTGATGCAACCTGTTGATCTGCTCCTATGGAAGTCTTTCCATGTAGGAATGTAGGTTTTTACCCTTAGAAAGTCAAGCTAGCAGAGCCTGTCAAGTAAACAAATCTGCCTGCAGCCTCCCGGTGCCAGCGCTGCATTAAACATTAGACATAACAACATTCCTTCCCTAGACAGCAAAATTCCCAAACCCTCACCAGCACCAGGCAGAGCTGCCCTGGTTCTCTGCACCACAGTCAGAGAGCTGAAGCTGTGAGAAGCAAGGAGCCAAGCAAAGAGGCAGGTTGCCACCCAGGTGAGCAGTGGCCTCAGAAGCTTCCATCCCTCCAGCCTTTCCCTGGGTCCCATCCCAGGAAAATGAACCAAGCAGAATGACTCCTACTGATTTCAGTGGGCTGCAGTGCTGGTTTGAGCTGCAGTAATTTGATTTTGTAGAGTGAAGCCTTCAATCCTTTAATCTTTCCAATTGCTTTGCGTCTAGCTACAATAATGTTTTAGACTGTAAACTCCAGGCTACAATCTGAATATTCCTCCCTTTCTGGGCACCACTGACCTCCCTGCATGTATTTAGCACATAATACATTGTTTTAAAGTACTTAGCAATGATTAGTAGGATAATAATTTCTAAGAATAGGCATACTGTCCACACTGCACTCTGCCAAAAGGATTTTAGTGTTAGAAAAATTGCTTCTGTGATCTGTCAGCACTTGCCACAGTTGCAAAAAAAAAAAAAAAAAAAAAAGGTATAATAGAAATTTTCAATTTCAGTTTTTCCTAGAATAATATCTGCAAGGAAGGACATCTTAGCCAAATTCCATTTTGTCTAGAATATGTGTCACCTTTATGGAGTGGGAGACTGAGCCAATGGTGCTGACCCAGCACCTCTATCCCTTCCCCTGGACACCTCCTTGCAGAAGACCCCAGCATCCCTCCTCCTCCTCCCTTCCGCTCTCCCGTCCTCTCCAGCAGTGACCATGCCAGCTCAGCTCCCCTTTCACAAACATGAACAAGCTAACGAGCATTTTGTTGGCTTGAAAACCAGCACTGCTTCAGCAGCACTCAGAGACTCCACTCAAATCCCTGCTGCTCGGTCAGAGGCACACCGGAATTTATTCAGCTGCTTTTGGGAAAGGGAGAAGTCTCCAACCCTCCAGCTGACCTTCTTTCCTCATCTTTTGCCCCAGGTTATTGTTTTAAATTCAGGAATGACAAGCTGGACAGTCAGACCCTATTTCTTCATTGCTTTGTGTTTTCTTTGTATTTTGAGCACTGCACAAAATGCTGGAGGGACCTGCTGTGTTGACACACTTTGTGTATTTTCTGTACTTTTCTTCTCCCACTCTTTGAAATAAGCCTCTTGACACACTGAAGGAGAAGCTCAAGTAAAAACTTGTATTCTTCAAAAAAATAAGCATCTATTTAATGAACTATTTTTCTTTTTTGCCCCTCTTGCTCAAACCAGAGTTACCAAAATTTCTAAGCAAAGGTTATTTTTCTGACTAAAAACCATGTCATGCAGAGATACATATATCAACTAACCAGCCTCTTTCAGAAATAATACAGCCATGTTAGGGCAGTGCTGCCAGCCCTGTTCTTTGCTAAGTTGTTCAGAGTTTCACAGCTTTAGTGTTTGATTGCTTTCATTCAAACTGACAGTCAATAACAGTTGATAGATCAAATCTCAGTGTTGCTATTGTGAAGTTTTATAAGATGAGGTAATGGTCAGATAATGATTTAATGGATAGTAAATTGGTGTTTTAGTTTTACATTTGGGTTTTTCCCCCCCCTAGAGTTAGCTGTTTTATTCATACTTGACTGCAAACTTGCCTGTGAATCTATACCCTATTTTTAGTCTCTGCCACCTCAGGTACTCTAAAATTCACAAAAATAATTTGATATGTACAATCCAGCATGGCAAGATTAGTTGAGACCAATGGAGCAAAATACTTCAGAACTATGACACATTTTTCCAGCCAACAAAGCTATGCACACTTGCTCCAAGAAAACAGGGTTTTTTATAGGTTAATATGATGGGTTTGGATCAACTTCGCCTATATTTTGAATATATCTGACAGGGCTTTAACACTCTCTCAATGTTACTGTTCACTGAGGTCAACAGGAAATATCTCTGGACCTTCTCAGATTTTTGTTTCCCCCTCATTTTTCCTTCTAAATACCTTTTCCAGTTCACTTTGCCAAACGCTAATTATGCCTTCAACTACTTTTCCCTCAAATTAGGAATACAGGTGGCAAAACAGGGTCCAAGTCATCTGTGCTCACAGCCTCAATGTTTCACCCATTTGGTTTTGTCTGAGCAGTAGCTGTGGCACTTCCCTTGGCTGCACCCCAAGCCTGGACAGGACTTTGTGATCAGAGTGACACAGGCATAACCTAGAGCTGCTCTTAACTTCACTGACCTTTTATTAAATGGCCAAAAGAACACACACACACATCTACCAAACTTTACCACACTCATATGAAATTTAAAATTTCATATTGCCAGAGAATTAATATTCTTCACAGACCTATCTTTTAGTTGGGTACATTTTTTGCCAAATTCTGATTTTGCCAGGGGTTATTTATGGAAACCCAGTAGTCCCTCTTTTGGGCAGCATCTTACCATCTTGTCCTGTTTTGTCCCCACAGAGCTTAATTACAAAATAGGCCTGTCAAACTTAATTTGGTTAGGCTTTTTTCACGTACCATATAACCTCTTTCAAAGTTACATGATTGGACCCCAGACCACTACAGATCGTTCTGCAGTGTGATTTCATGCTTATCTTTAAAATGTAAAACCATCCAGGCATTCGAAAAAAATCACTATTAGAAATAAGCAATCTTTTGTCAGAAAACTTTTTGCCTACATGCAAATTTAACTCTCAGGCATCTTAAATGTTCCCCAGAGTTTCAGCTAGCTGCATTTTATTTTACTTTAGAGGGAGAAGGGTGCTTGTTTTCAACAAGTCAGTGTATAGCTGCTATGTTTACAAAGAAAGCCTCAAAAATGTAGCCTACAGTCTGTCTGAATTTGTAGGGAACAAGAAATGACAAGCCCAAGTATGAAAGAGTTTTATTTCTGCTTATACTAGACCTGATGGCAACAAGGACATTTTAAATGTCAACAGTTTCATTGGTCACCAAAGCATAGAAGAAATGCAGAAACAGCTGATACAAAAATAGGTACTTACTGCATTTGAATGATTACCCCTTTTAGCAGATCTTCAGTCACAGACTAATTAAATGGCTGCCAAGTAGTACTGCAAAAGGGATACAAATTTTTTTTCTGAACAAGGATTCAAGACTAAAATAATTGACTAGTGAGTTTTTCTTTTATGCCTAATCTCTCTCCAGTTAGGCAAATGTTTGAGAAATGAGCACAGGATTGAGTTTGTTTCAGCACACTTTTAAAGAAAAGTTTGACATTTCTCTGACATCAGTTTTACTTTATCTTAAGAAAATTTTTCTGATAATTCATTTCTGTATGAACATTTTTCCCATGCTATTTTTCACCATTACATCATATAACGGGTTGATTTAGGCCATTGAAATTTTATTATTAGCTTCTGCACATACAGTCTTGCCAAAATAAGTGCTTGTAAAAGCTTTTTTAAATTACCTACATTATTGAACCTTAAGCACAATTTGGTACTACTGGAAACTTTTAAAATCAAAACATTTGATGATGTACAACTGAGCTGCATTCAATATGCAATTCAACTATATGTATGGTACTTTGTATTCTTCTTGCTGCACAGAGTTTGTGATTACTTGAGTGTATAAGAAAGAAATGGAAATTGAGCATCCCTCTGCTGTGCTAAATAATGACAGGTCTGCTGAAACATGGGGAACCTGTATGACAATGTGAACAACAGGAGGAGACCTCTCCAGCAGCCATTAAACACCACAGGAAAAATGCAGCATTGCACCTCTGGAGGTTGCCAATCACTGCAGAAATATTCAGGTAATGCATCTGGAAGGGAAACAACATATCTTTAAGTTAAGCCTACACAGAACTGCAAAAGCTTTGTGCCAGCATGAGCCTCAGAACAAGGAATGTGATTGTGTTTCAGTTATGATCAGTCACATGTGGCATACACAGAAATTAAACTAATGTGGGTGTGAAGTTTGGCCAGTCCAATTCACCACTCCATGAAACAACAAGAGCTGAATAGGTGCCCCATCAATAAAGAGAGAAACATTCCTCTCCAGCAGGTTACAGAATGTCTTTAGACGGCTGCTGGTCCTTTGTTGTGCACAATTATGAGCAAATGTGTTACCCCACAGATTGCTTTTCTGGAAAAAGGTGGGGAAGTCTGCGGAACATTTTTAATATATTGCTATTAAAGTTAACTTTGCAGGCCTAGTGTTTTATATGCTAATGGCTGCATGCCAGATAAGTGATTACTGTAAATGTGTCAGTTAAATAGTCCAGTGACAGGCCCATATGTGCTCTATAAAGAAACTAGTTAAGCTGACCCTGATCAAAACCAGAATGATTGACTCAAAACTCCAGGAGCTCAGAAATACAAAGACTGGTTGGAGATCTGAAACAGCTCTGATCATATTTCTATACCTGCTGTGATTCCACTCTCACCCTCTGGACCACATCTAAATATACATCCTCCAAACTTATACAACATCTGTCCCCAGATGCAAAAGCTCATATTTGTTTTGTAGACCACCAGGGCATTTGGACATGCTGCTGTCACTGCAGTTGCCACTGATGCAGCAATGGTCAAAGACACTTCTGCAGGTTTAGTAAAAACCCAGGCACCTCCACAGAGGTGATGCTGCTGTCACCAGCTGCTCCAGAGAGATGCCAAAAGGCCCTGCCCAGGAGACACATTGCTTCCTCAAAGAGCAGCACAGCAGGGGAGGAGGGAACCCTCAAAGCAATGTGCCATAAACACAATAAACACATCAGTCAGACAACCAACATCCCTGCCAAATTCTCAAACAGCAAACTCTGGTGGCAAGTAGTCCAGACACAGAGTGTATGTATCTTAAGTCTGTTGTGTTTCCTCCAACAGAAATGAGAAATTCTACAAAGATGCCCTTGCTATATATGCTTAGTCAGCTTGGGAGTCAGTCTTTCAAGTGTAGTAGTAGATATTAACTGAAAATAGTTGGGTATTGTTTCCAGACTTAATTAGTTTACCTCATATCATCAGCTTCAAGAGCTTCAATATGTTACTAGTTTTCAGCCACGGAGCATGGCCTTTTTAAGCAGTCAGATGATGAAAGAGCCTGTGCATGTTGCTTTTGTTGAACAGCAGAACTGTCTTTGATATACTTGATGCCATTTGTACTGCAGCATTTATTTTCATAATTTTGAGACTTTCACTTTAAGATCACTGCCTGAAAACTGATGATTTTTTGTTTCATCTCAGCATAGAAATGAAGGAACACAGAATGAATCTATACTATTTAGCATTACTGTGCATTCAAAAAAATGCCACAATGGCCACAAAGCACTACTACAAGAAGCAGACTTTTGACTAAGCAATTCAAGTTAAGTTTCCACAGACACTGAGGTTCCACCCTGACCAGTCACCATCAACTGACGAGAGACACTTTCACTGTGAGCATCTTAGCAGGAAGCCTCCAGCAATCTTTTAGAGGCTATTTCTAACAGCTTGATCTTTTAAGAACCAGTCTTCAACTTTCTGACTCTTTTATGGAGAGTAGACAGTAAAGTAAAGCGTGCAGAATGAACAGAAGTTAGGAAAGAGTAATGGTGGAATTGTTATTAGTGCATCTTTAATGGTTTAAATTTTTTCAGTGCAAGAATGGAAAGTGTGAGTTAGAAGCTGACCTTAATGCTGGTTTCAGTTGCTACTACAGACATATGCAAAATATCTTCTGTCTACTGGAGTAGTTACCTAATCAAAAAAGTGAAGAACTAATTAAAATTCTGTGTATCCCCAACTGGTAAGAAAATGTAAGTGAGAAACCTTTTCCTGTTTCACAGTAGTACCTACTGAAACAGTGTCCTGAGCAAGCACACAGCAGGTAGGTACAGTTCTTTGCTGGACTGTAGCCTGTTTGAATTAAAGTTTTTTGAACCATTATGCATCCTAAATTAGCTGAAGCAATCGATTAAAAATTGTCATTGTGATTCACTTCATTAGTAAAATAACACTACACAGCAGGAGTTACAAAATACATTCTGCCAGGGTGCTCGGAATGCCCAGAGCCTAAATAGATAAGTCATTTCTCCCTTGTACCATTTCACAGTGAGTAAAGTACTGCTCTTTAAAAAAATATATATATATATTAGTAGATACACACTTGACTTTTGTACTTTGTTGGCATATGTTCAAGAGCCATGTCTTTCATGGCTGTGAAATTAGCAGCTCCTACAACTATAGACTTGTGGCTTGGCTTATTAAGATTTAGTGGAACTGCAAAGTTTTTCCAGCAATGTCTGTCTTTGTGTTCATTGATTATGGTTTCCTTTGAGGTACCTCTACATTTTTATGTCCATTCCTTTAGTGTCTAGTCTTTCTTTCCATGTATTTACTTAGCTGTGGTCTCTGACATTTTTTCCTTATTCTGAAAACTGACTTCTCACCCTCACTAAGCAGCATTTTTATGTGTTTTCAAGCAAGTTCAGGTGGTGTTTATGTTCCAGAATGTATAAATTGTGGAGCTCTTTCTTTTGCTTTCTAAATTCTAGCAAAGACCAGTCCTCTCTTTCCGACACTGTTGAAAAAACAACAGCAACAAAGAGCTGTGTTACTCTTTCCACATTTACTTCCTGAACTGTCTGGGGGTTTTTACAGTGCCACAGTAGTACTGAAAGGCCTCAACAAAAAGGTGGCTCCTGAATTAAAGAGCACATAAGTGATTGTGTCAGAAGTCCATTAAGTAATGTCAAAACATGGAAGAGAAGCTGTAAGATGACAGTACCATGAAAATTAATGTAAAGGCAGTGGGTGAAACCTCAATTCTGTTAGAAGCATATCATCCCTGGCTACAATGAAGGCTGCGGTTCCCTTTTAAGGAGAACAGCATCACTGAAGCAATGTGCTTGTAAAAATGCTAACGTGGTCCTTAAAATTATTCTAAACAGATACTTTTAGATAAGATATGGAAGCATTAAGGCTGTTGTGCATAACAGTGGTGAGACTTTATCTAGAGTACTGATACAGCTCTGTTTACAAGAAAAGAACTAAATTATTTTAGCTTGTTTAGGTGACCAAAGACAAAGTTTAGAGAGACTCTGCGTGCTGCCTGAAATGTACATTCTTATGAGGACAGACATAAAGGAAAAGATAACTATTCAACCAGACAGCAGTAGATTATGTATGAATGTGAAAACAGGACAAGCTGCAGGCCAGGAGAGATTCCCCAGCCAGCACACTGGGCAGATTCTGCAACCATGTTGGCAGGACCAAACCCAGAGTACTGCTAGGATGGAGCTGGGTAAGCTTGTGAGGGTGATTGTAAAACCCTGTTTTTAGTGCTGCAGCAGCAGATGGAATTGCAGGCCTGATTTAGAAAATGGGACAATAGGATGTCTTCCAAAAGCTTTTTTTGTTCCATATGTAATTTTTGCACTCAGGAGCTCCGAATACAATGTCTCCACACATCCCTTCTAATCTTGTCCCCAGTTTGTGCAGAAATCCTCCAGTGTTTGAGGGGTGGTGAGAGAAAGCACAAAAGTACTTGAGAGGAAAAAAATTCCACTGATATGAAACAAAGAATAGTATCAACAATTCCTAAATGGAGAAGTGAAATAAAAGTCATTTTTTTGTAATTCTGTAAGCCACTGGGAAACAATGGTACTCAATATATCACATAATTTCTCAGTATTTTGAAGATTTAATAGTTCCTAAATAAACAGATTATTTCTTTGGTTTACAGTTCAGTCCAGGTCTGTTGACATGAAAGACAGTGTTTTCATGGATGTCAGCAACTCAGGAACAGGATGGTTTTCTAAATGAATTATGTACCTAATGAATCAAGTGGTTTTTCCCCATCATTCATTACAATTTTAAGCCAGATGCAATGTTTCATGCAAAAATATGATTTATTCTCTTGTGATAAATGTCTTACATCTAAACCCTGAACTTTTTCATGAAAAGCTTTTTAGTTTTGCTTTTAGTCTTCAAGATATCCATGGAGAACAAAAGTCTTGGATACTCTCTTTGGTTTTCCCTATAATTTTCTTTTTGTCACTGAACATATTGCAAAAAAATTTACTCAGGATCCTTCCCCACAAAACTAAAGTGCCCCTTGAGCCCATTTGCCTCTTATATCTATTTATATGAGATAGGTTATGTTCTACAGAGTGCATTACAGGTCTGCAAAAGAACATGTACTTTTCCTGTCCCCAGTTTTTGTACAAATGGAATGTCACTGTCATCATTCTTCAAGTGAGCTTGTACAGCTCCACTGATTGTTGTGAGATACAGAAATCTCCTCATATAACATTAATAACTTCAAAGTTTAAAGTTTGGCAAAAGCAATTTTTGGGCTACATTGGCCCAACACACAGACTGGTTTGCAGACTTTGACCATGTGTGCTGATGCCCCAGGCTTCCTCAGAAGACCCCAGGACACCTGTGCAATTCTACTGCAGAAAACATTTTCTAGTATTTCTTAAGACTTAGAAAAAGTTTTTGTTGTGCCAGGTCCACCTACACACATAATTTCATTCTCTTGATTTTGAAACACTCACTATGAATGGTGATACTATGAAGGACACCCCTCTCAGACTCTCAATCACCTGAACACTCATTATCCCAAGAAAAAGCATACCAATCATCAAGGAGTAGTAAGAGAGACATTAGCATGGATATACATATAATTTATTAAATTGCTAAATTAAGCCTTTAGTTAGTTCTACCTGGCCAACTGCATGCTTATAGTGAGGAAATTTAACAACTATATGGAGACCTAGATATTAAAAACTTGGTACAGTGGAGTTTCTTTGAAAATAAGAAACTGCTTGGAATTTTTGTTCAGGCCCATCTCTGCTAATGGTCCTGGGGGCCAGTATCCATAGGAAGAGGCCTTTGCAGAAGAAGGAGCAGAATAGCTGAGGCACTGCTGCCATAGCTGTACCACTCTGAAATTGTTTCCTTTCTCATCGCAAAAGAAAACAATCCTCCCAGAAAAGAACATGATCAAAGAAACTAATCAAGAATTACAGAGGATATTTCTGGTCTGCTTGCCTCCTGCCAGAGAGCACTGGCTCCTACTAGAATACTTGTTTCAAGCAGCACCAATATTTCAACATTCTACCCATCTAATGATTAATAAGGTTATACTAAGCACCCTGGGGGCAGTATTTGCTTTTTGAAAAATGGTAAACCTTTACAATATCTCTAATAGCCTAAAGTCTGCAAGTAGGGCAGTAAAGTTCTCTATACACATTCAAAGGAATAAAGACTATGTTCACACAACAGTAATAAATAAGGGCCAAGGGGAAAAGATTATCTGAAAACCATAAGAAATATGTTTGAGAAGCTAGTAATTATTTAAATTGTTCTTAAATTCTTTTGAAGAGGTAGAACAGTGTTTTTCAAACCAGTGTTTTCAGAAGTTTCCATTACTGCTGATTTAATGGCCTTTTTACCTGGAATGATCTGTATTTTGTACTTGGGAATTTTACAACACTGACAGCACTTCCCATATAAATGGACAGAAGGACAGAACACAATTTTTGTGATGATCATGGTCATCTCAGCTAAGGGCATTATTGACTTAGCTCTCTAAACTACAGGTTTAGGATATGGAAGCCTTACAGCACAGAAGCTATACTACAATAAAGCAGTATTTCCCCAGCATGGTGTGAACATCCTGATCAACACATGGAAAACATAAGAGACCTCACATCTGAGGAATTAAGGTGTTTTTTTTTTCTCCAGGAAACAATAAGGTTTTTTCTAGTCTCCTCTTTCAGTATCTTTAAACTTCTTCATTCCAAAGGCAGGGAGACTGTCCATACTACTTCTCTTTTTAATTAGTGGAATTCAAGAGGAATCCTGATCTCCTTGCAACATTACGCTTCCTTCAGAAGTTGTTAGCTGTTCAAAAGCACTCTTCTGCATCTCTTTCACCTCCAAAATATGCTGCAGCTTAAACAGCCCCATACTCCCCCATCTTTGGGGGTTTCTTCAGCCTCTTCACACAACCCTTCACCGTGTCCTTCAGATTTCACCCTTCACCTTCAGAAGGATGTCCTTCATCCTACACCTTCAGATTTCCATATCTCCAGGGTGTAGGCTCCTCATGCACCCAAGATTTTAACAAACTTGTATTTTCTTTCCTGATGTTTCTTTACAGCTGTTCCTGCTTTAAACTTACATAGCATTTCTTGGCCATGGTCTCCATCTGGATATTAAAACAACCCTGCAGAATTATCTTCAACACAGCTGTATCCCTCATGAAAAGTAAAAGACCAGACAGAAGTTATGCCTTACAAGCCCAGAAAATATCATTATATCACCCTCACAACCCACACCTTACCAGCCTCACTCACTAACTTACGAAATTACTACTAATTACTAGTTAAGCAAGAGTGTAGCTTCCAGAAGGCTTTTTTTTTTTTTTTGTGGCTGCCTTTTGTAACTGCACTTTCCCTCTCCCACAGAAACTTTCATTCTAATCAGCACAGAGCCACAAATAAAATCAATTCATAACAAGTCCCATGAAGAACAGTACATCAAAGTGGTTTTTAACGAACATAATAGTGAAATTCCATTTCTATGAGGAAAGGAAAAAAACCCATTGTTTTCTTGTCTGTGATAATTCTAGACTTACCACTTTGACTTTGGTTAGACTTACCTCCCGCTGTATTCTGAAGAGACAATTCATGCCAGCAATGAATCCCAGTATTCATAAGCACAGCAGGGTCCTTCAGGTTGAAAGACATTTCTGTACATGTAAAACACACAACACTAACAAGGAAAACTCTGTATATAGCTAGCTATGAGCAGAGAGATTTAGATGCAAAACAATTTCTATTAAACTCAGTAAGCCCTATAAGTTAAAAATTAACTACTTTCTTTCCTAAATATAGATTAAATCAGCATTTTCAGCAAAAGGCAGACTACTTTCTGAATTTTTTAAGAACAACAGCAGTTTTCCAAGGAAGTCATCCTGGCTCATATTGGTTTCATCTGCGTAAACTGCTCTGTTCTGAAATTTCCCCTTCTTTTTCTTTTCCAGGAAGGCAAGGAGTTTGGTTCTAGGTTGATAGGACTAAGCTCTTGACAGTACATATATGTACTGGGAATGGGCAGCTTCCAGAAAGCAGCTTAAAAAAATTACCCCTCCTAACAGCATACTGGTTTATAAGTGCTGGGTTTCTGACTGCAGTCTTGTTATTTAAAACACCTAAAAGCAACAGTGAAGATGAATGACCATAAGCTTATGGGTTAACTAGAAAATTATAATATCATTCATTAGAACAACAGAAATTTAAACTGTTGTGACTGCCATAATCTGTGATTGCAGCAGAGAATGCCTTGTGTCTCACTGTCAAATCACAGCCTAACAGCTACATAAATAAGAATTATGACAGAAACTATTTATAAAGAATGTCCCTAAAGAACATAGTTCAGAAATATAATAAGCTATCACAAATATCATTTGAAGGTTTAAGTACATGTATATCTTTTAAAAATTAAGTAGAATACACCTTAGAAATCCTTAGAAATCCCACTGTTAAAGAGTTTAATTGATGAGTTACAGGATTGTTTGCCCATAACTGAAAGAAATGAATGTAATTGACCTTAAAAGAGATAAAGATGTGAACTGATTGTGAGCAACAGCTTTATCAAAAATCAAAATGTAAGTGAGGAAAATAAGTTGCAGGGGTTCAGCAAAGGAAAGTAAGAGAAACCTCTCTTGAAAAGCTTTAAGAAGGAATAAGATAAAATAATCTGTTACCTCTCTTCATTTTTTCCTATTACCCTATAAATCCAGCAATGGAACTCCACTGACAAGAATTATCCAGAACAGCCACCAATCTTCCAAAGGGTTGGTGACATGTGAGAAGCAATGCTTACATTAATGCTTTTCAACAAAATGTTGGAATTCTAAATTGTTTCCTTGAAATAGTCTGTTTATTGCTACTTCTCTATGTACTACAGTATCTGGTCAAGCATGGTCCTTCTACTGACTGACCCTTGAGAAGATGTAATGGAACCCACTAGGAACTCACTTGATTCATATATATCTTACTGGTGATTTAAAAACAAGTAGATAAAAATTACAAGAAACCAAGGATGAAAACCAGAGTAGAGAAGGAATTTTTCTATTTTAGGCTCAGCTCAACCCACAGAAAAAAAAATTCACC
This sequence comes from Passer domesticus, assembly GCF_036417665.1. Classification (NCBI taxonomy): domain Eukaryota; kingdom Metazoa; phylum Chordata; class Aves; order Passeriformes; family Passeridae; genus Passer; species Passer domesticus. The sequence goes on from NC_087476.1 coordinate 51,229,460, forward strand.
ACAGGAACTTCATGTTTCTCTTTCCTACAAGTCTTGCACAGGAGCAGTTGTTTAAAGCATGTGACTCTGTACAGCAAAATTCAAACAGCATAAAGCAATGAAACTGAGAGCTAGCTTGCCATTCAGAAGACATATGCCAAAACCTCATAGTTAATTTCTTGACATTCTTTTCCTTGTCTGAAGACAAGGTGAACTGCAAGAAGTATTGTGTTTATATGTTGCATTTTATTAAAGTAGGTTTGCAAACCCAGAGAGAATAGAAGTAGCAAAGAGTGCACTTTCAGTAATAAACCAGATACATCCAGGATACAGGGTTAATCTAAGAGACAATCTGTAAATGAAATTGTATTCATATTAATTCAGGAAAAGGTAATGAAGGATTGATCTGTTTCAAATGAGAATTAGTGATCTCTCAAGTAGAAAAATATTCTGCAAATCCTACGTCATACATTTTTAGGACATCTGGAGATTCTTTGTTCTTTGCAATTCCCACTTCTCTCTTAAAGATATTATTAAAGTGTCAAATAAAAATTTCTGGCAAGCCCTAAGTATTTCATAACAGATTGTATTATCATATATGATAATATCTTGCTAGGGTGTGAGAAGATGAAAAACAATATATGGAAAAACATTCAAATCAGAAAAATCAATGCAAAGTGAAATAAAAATAGGAAAATTACTCTCTTTGCTCATTTGCAGCATCCAGACAAGTTCACATTGCTCAGAGGAAATGGCAGGAGCCTCCTTGTGCTGAACAAAGCACCAAAGAATGCCCTCAGAGGAAGGAACAATCATGAACTGAAAGGAAGATAAACAGATGCCCAAGAGCAAAAAAGTCCAGACCTCAGTTTTTGTTAACTTTTATGGCAACTCCCAAAATATAAGCATTCATTACTTGGAATAAAAAAATAAAATTAAATTAAAAAATAATAAAAATGAGGCTGCCAATCAGGTTCCCAGATTTCATAAGGTTTTTAAATAGTTGATATGTTTCCGCTGCTATGTTTCACTCACTGCTCCTCTAAATCATTTCGACACCAGCATGACTCTATTGAAACCAGCAGGGTTGCAACATAACAGAGCAGAGAATTAGGCCCACTAGTGTGATTTCTGGTTGCTAGACTGAAGGAAAAACAACTTTGAGCTTCGCATAAGTTCTTTTAATCACTACATGGGCTGAAGTAATCCAAGAGACATTAGGCAATTACCGTACTTGGAGGACATCAAGTGAACTGGACTTCTTTTTTTTTTTTCCAGCCTGGGACATTACTGAACTAGCACAACAAATAGTCTGGGTATCGTAAATCTCTGAAGACTCTTGTAGTGCCACAGATGTTATTAGCAAATTAATTAGCAGAATTAGCAGAATTTATTAGCAGAATGAGAAGTCAGGATGAGCCAGTGGAAGTTCAGGAAGAAGTTCAGGATGAACTCATCTTGCCTCCCCTTTCACCAGCAAATTTCAACCATTCTTTGAGGCCAGTAACTTGTGTGTGATTAAAGCATTTGCTCTGTTTCAGTTTCAGCATATTTTCCCAAATGATAAACAGATCTGAAGGCTTTGAAATAAATTCACTATTTCCCCAGTGATTAACCTCATGTTTTAAATAATTATTTTCTTTTAAAAAATTATAAAAATAAAGGCCTTCCAAGTACATCAGTATGCAGAGCAATGATATATTTGGAAAATATGTCACATCACAGATGACTGTTGCATCTGCCATTAATAGGAATGCAAGCCAGTAACATCTAGAAAACTCAATAAATGGCCTTTACTCTTAGCAAGCAATGTTCTGATGGAGGTGGGGCTCAAGATGTCTTCTCAGGACAGGACCAGGAGGCTTCCAGAATTGCAACAGCAAAAAATCCCTATTCTACTACGTTCTCTGAAGAAGCATCTCACTTCCAGGCAGTGTAACTCTCTGCAGCTGCTTGGGCTTCATGACACTAAACAGTAATTCGCAGTTCCCAGAATTAAGTCATATGCTACAGCTGCTAACAGCCATTTGCAGGAATAGCCTGAGAGATCCCCAGCTTTCAAATTTGTATGTAGAAGTCATATCATTATGTTGCTTGACTCGATTGCTCCTAAAAATGAGAATTTACTCTTCTATTTAACTCACTATCTATCTAAAGACACTAAGTTAGTCCCAATGGCAATAGACTTTTGTGCTTTTTCCTTTTTCCAGGCACTCTGTCTCCAGATATCAGAAAGTGTACCTGAAGATACTGAAAGTGTTCAACTAGCACTGCACTTCCAGAGCCCTGCAAGTCATTTGAAGAGTCTGGGGTATCTCTTTTTCTCCAAAATAGACACTATAAAGTGTTTACCTGTTTGACAAACCTTTTTACATTTCATAAACTCCTTTATGGGGAAGTTGGACTGTTAACAAAGACTATATGATACAAATATAGGAGATGGCCACTATCCACAACTGATCTGAACGCTCACTTGAACAAAGACAGGTTTCTCTTCTTCAGTTTGTTCTTAATTATTGTGTAAAGCAGTATCACAGTATCCTTTGCATTACCCCAAAACTCACTGGAGACTCACTATTTCTACAAGCACATCTGAGGATTTGTGGCTATGGGCACAAGTGGTTATTTGTGACAAGTGGCTGGGACTCACATCTCTAAACTTCATGGCAAACCCTACTCCTCAAATTTTGGTAATAGTCATAATGCCACTATGCTCAGTTTTGACTAAACACTGTCTGTGAGGCTATACAAAAGATAGTCTAAGGTTTTGCCAGGATTAAAGCAAACATTTGGAAAAAGGTTTTAAGTAACCAACTCACATGGCCTTATGTAGGGACCACATTCATTTTAAGTCCCATAAAAGAAATTCAGCCCCAAATTTGCCATATCTGCCTTGTTGAAGATGTCGTTGGACAGTGCCCCGGTGGAAATGGACCTGGGGGTACTAGTCAACACCCAAATGATCATGAGGCAGAAGTGGGCCCTGGTGGCCAAGACCAACAGCATCCTGTCCTGTGTCAGGAATAATGTGGCCAGCAGGAGCAGGGAGGTCATTCTTCTCCTGCACTTGGCACTGGTGACGCCACAGCTTGAGTGCTGTGTCCAGTTCTGGCCCTTCAGTTTGGGAAGGATGTTGAGATGCTTGAGCGTGTCCAGAGGAGAGCAACGAGGCTGGTGAGGGGCTTGGAGCACAAGCCCTGTGTGGAACAGCTGAGGGAGATGGGGGTGTTTAGCTTGGAGAAAAGGAGACTCAGAGGAGACCTTATCACTCTCTCCAACTTCCTGAATGTTGGTTGTAGTCAGGTGGAGGTTGGTCTCTTTCACCAGGCAGGAACTGACAGAATGAGAGGACACAGTCCTAACCTGCACAATGGGAAATATAGGTTGGATATTAGGAAGAAGTTTTCTACAGAAAGGGTGATAAAGTACTGGAATGGTTTGCCTGGGGAGGTGGTGGAGTCACCATCCCTGGATGTGTTTAATAAAAGACTGGATGTGGCACTCAGTGCCATGGTTTAGTTGAGGTGTTAGGGCATGGGTTGGACTTGATGATCTTGAAGGTCTCTTCCAAACTAGTGATTCCATGATTCTGTGTGATTCTGTGATCCTGGGTTTAGGAAGGTCTAGAGAAAAAATTACAATCAAAAACCAGCTTAGATAATAGTGGTATTTCACAAGTCATTACAATGCAAGTGTATGTGCCCACATTGGTACTTCCAACCAAGAAGTGTGAGAAGACAGATCTCCTACAGAATAAGACTTAAAAGCTGACCCCTGGCTTGTTACCATCTGAGAAAAATCCTACACAGCCACTGTTGGCTCCTCCTGTGAGTCAAGGATGGACCCAGAAGTGGCTGCCCATACAGGACACCTTTATATTTGATAGATCTGGAAATAGAGAAGGCCTTCAGGATCTTTTCCTGCTTTCCTCCTCACATTCAGCCATGGAAATAGCTGTAGTTGGGAATGAGAGGCTCTTTCCTGGAAGATGGCTACTCATAGTGTTTTTCATATACCAATTATGAAGGAACTGATGAAATTATTAAACTATGCTAAGGGTCCTCTCATATTTTTGAAAGTTGAGAAGCTTTGGGGATCAGTATGGCTTGGGTGAGGTTTGTTAGGGCATAAAATGGGCAACAGTAGAAGCTTGCTGGATTTGCAGCAGCAAGAGGACTGCCACCTGGGAAGGAAGCAAGGCCAACTCAGCCCCACCCTGCCTTGAAGAGCAGAGACCAAATGCCTTACTGACTTTCTGACACAGTCCTTCATTCTCAGCTCCCAGTGCCATTTCTAGTCCAAATTTTGGATCTGGGTGGTAGAATCACAGAATGGCTGAGGCTGGAAAGGACCCTCGGGAATCATTTAGTCCAAAGCACCACCACACACAGCTGTTTGTCCAAGACCATGTCCAGATGGCTTCCAGGGATAAAGATTCCACAGCCTCTCTGGAAAATGGTGTAATTGCTTGGTCAGTCTCTTGGTGAAAAAGTGTTTCTTGATATTCAGAGGGAATCCTGAGTTTTCACACATACCCATTGCCTCTGGTCCTGTCACCAGGCATCCCTGAAAAGAGCCTGTCTCCATCCTTTTCACATCCTCCCTTCAGGTATTTATTAATATGCATTGATGCAATCCCACTGAGCCTTCTCTTCTCCATGCTGAATCCCAGTTCTCAGCCTCTCCTCATATGACAAGTGCATCAGTCCCCCTCATCATCTCTTTGGGACTTTTCTGGAGTCTCTGCAGTCCATCCCTTTCTGTCCTCAATGGGGGAGCCCAGAACTGGACCCAGCACTTCAGATGCGTCTCAGCAGCACTGGGCAGAGGGGAAGGATCACCTCCCTTGACCTGCCAGTGGCACTCCTCCTAATGAAGGATAAGGGAGGAAATGCCAAGGGACCTTATCTTCACACACAGAGAAAAACTGATGTGTGCATCATTGTTCAAAACTCCTCCAGATTCTTCCTGCACATTTCAGTACAAGTTTTGTCAATATATCTAACAAAAGATTGCAGTCAAGAGCCTAAACTTCACAAAGCCAGGGCATCTTTTGTGTTCAAAAGACAATTCTCACTCTGCAAAATTAGCAACTTGAATTTACTTTACTGGTAGCTGAATGAGTCATGTGGCTGATAGTATCACTGCCCCAATAATGCCAACCTACAGCTCAGTTTGAATTTGAAATGCTTTTGTTTAATTCCTTTTTTTTAAAAAATCTGAAGAATAGAAAAAGATTGGAAGTTACATGAGAAAAATTAATAATAATAATTATGGAAACAATCCTCCTCACTGAAGTCTTAAAGATTCTTTGTTCTTTGCTGGACAGTGATCCAGTTGATAAATTGGAAATGTTGCATAATTTTTCTGTTTCTCAACATTTCTGGAAAAGAAATTGCATTTAAGCAACCTTCTAAAATTCAGGATTATATTGCAAACATATGCCTGCTAATATCATTGTATACCATCTGAGGATAACTTATTTTTACTAAGGACCCTGTACAAAATCATCATAATGTAAACCACAGAACTACCTAAAGGATGTTTTTATCTTTGCCCCTTAAATACCAGTAGAAGATTAGTGGCTAATCTAATTTGAGTGAAATCAATACTAGTTCATTTACAAAAGAGTCTCTGAGGGTTTTGTGGGTTTTCAGCCAATGAAGGCCTTGAAACGGAAAAAAAATCGGATAAAGAGAAGGGCCTCAGGTCCTTGTTAGCGGCATTGGCAGAAAAAGCCCCTGTGATGACCATTAAAACAGTAAGGAAAATCAGGAAGAAAAAGGGAAAGATACTTTAAAGCTTTAATATTTTTGGAAATTAGGTACTCAGCTTTGAATGGATCAACATGCCTAATATTTCTGGGTTTAGAAATTCCATGTCTTTGGAGATCAGCATCTTGTATCAGTTTTCTAAGTAAAAATGAGTTCAGATTGCAATCTCAAAAAGAAACAAATTTCTAGAAGGCTGCTAGCCAGGTGAATGTGTTTGTACTGGTTCCTGTGATATATGTTTCCTTTTTTTCCAAAGATTAGAAAGAAACCACAGACAGATTGTGGCATGTGTAGTATCAGTTCACAGCAGGACCTAAAGATGAAAATCTCTAGAGTCAGAGTTCATGACGAGCTCTAAGAATCCTTCCAGGTGTTTTCATGGAAATTGATATAATGGAGCACAGAGATGAAAGAGCAAATATATATGATTTTAAATCACAGCTTCAGGGCTTAAAGCTCAGCTCAGCAGGTACTAGGAGACTCAGCATGGATTTCAAAGCAAATGTACATCTAAAGAAAGCAATTTTTCATTGGAGTAATATTTTACACTCAATTTGCTTTTCCTTTCTTTCTTTTTGCTCACAGTTTTCTCTTCCTATACTATCGAGAAATACTCTTCTGCTACTTCTTGTTAAAAAAAAAAACAGAAAATGAGAAATGTGTTTCTGTTTGTGCTTGTGGCCTTTTCATTTATTGTTTCCCGACTATATGCAGAATTCAGCCACAATTCAATGTACAGCTATGCAGGCCAACAGCTCACAAGTGGCATTTACAAAGGTAATAGTTATGTAATAGTAAAAATTAATGCAAAATTTTCTATGAGAGATATGTGGTATGGAAAAAAAAGAGTGAAGACACAAGTCCCTTTTACATCTAAAACCTGTTTCACTAAAGAAAACAACATTGTGAATGCACCAGTTCAGCGGTGACAAAAGGACAAGACTTGTGTCATATTCTGAAAGCTGTATATACAAAAATAATGTATTCATCTGGATTTTTGTGAGAATATGCAATTGCTTTTACCTAATGTCCTTGTCCCTACTATCTTAAAAAGCAAGTGCAATCTCTGAGCCACTTGCCCCACTTCTCACACTTCTATACACAAAACCAAATATATTTGTACAAAATTCTCCAGAAGCACAGCATGTGTTTTACGTTGCCAGAGAGGTGACCATCATGTTTGGGTAGTTAAGGTCTTGTTTGTGTGCACAGGCAAAGACTTTATAGACAAGTATCTAGAAAAGTGTAATTATGGTTCAATTTGATTTCAGAGAGCAGTTTATTGACATTTTCGGAAAACCCACTATGTGTCTTAGATCACTGTAAAGACTTCCAAGATACTTGGCGGTTTTCATAAGGATGGATAGCATCTGTATGTATTGATATGATATGATCTGTTTGTATTACAAACCTTTGTATTACACAGAGGAGACATACAGTCTCTAGCACTGCTTACAAATAAATATACAAAGTAGGTTAAAAAAAACCTCTTTCTTCTTTAAAAAGGGAACAAATAACATTAATTTCACCTGATTAGCTTAGCATGGTCCAGTCCTTTGTTCAGCTATGAGCAAAACTACTTTACAACAGTTCCCTGGAATTTATAGATTTTTTCCACTCACAAGTAAACAGTTTTAAAGTTGTTAAAAAAACGTTAAATAACTTGGAGAAAAGGGAAAAACTTCTTTGAAAACACATTGATGACAGAAACCACGATTTTATTGGACTCTTCCCTGGGTTTCTGCTGCCCTGGATGCCAGAACTACAGCCACAGAAAGAGTAATATCAGGAAACATCAGCTTTGCAATAGGGAACACAGAGCAGTTCTTTCCAATTCCAGTTTTATATGAGTAGAGTACTGGAAGAGGGAATATTTATTTGTGCACAGGACTCAACAAGGGAATAAACTCTTGTACTCTAATAGAATTTCAAGGGTACTTCCACTGTCATCTTCTGCTTCAGATAATTGCAAAGCTATGATATACGTAAAAGAGTACTTGGCTACAAGCAAAGAAATCTGTATAAACAATATTGGCAAACAAATGTACAGAAACACATTGTCCCCAGATGGATAGTAACTTTGTTGTGACAAACCACAATCCTGCACACTGATTATCAAATGCATCTAGGTACCAGGTAAATTCCATATGTGAGTATGTGAGAAATTGTAGAATAAAAGCAGAATGCATGTTTAACTTCTATGAGCAATAGAGATACTGGCATTGTGGATGATAGGCAGTGAGACAGAGCTTGAGGAGAAAGGAAAATAGAAGAGGGAAAAATACGAAAGTGGTTTGGTTTAGGTTCAGAAAGAAACCAAGAAATCAAAACCAACTATAAAAGCATGAACTAGATATTTATTATCATTATTCCATACCACAATGGTACATGTTTCTTAAAATCTTCCAGACAAAAATTCTAAAGTGTTAATGGTCTTTCAGGAACTAATGAAGGTGAATGGCAAGGCCACTGGACAGAAAAGTGAGTTGCACAGCCCTTGTGGGACTGATCAAAGGTCAGGCACTGAAATGGTGACACATAGAAATTAAAGCATGAAGTTTCCATTCCAGCACCCTCATCTCACTACTATACTTCATATGAAAGTTTCTCTGTTTCTCATGGACATGCTAGAAGAAGGTGAAAAATGTAATAGAGCAAAGCAGTACAGTCTGTTGGGGTATTTTAAGTAATATTTTTCCATCTCACTATTTTTTTAGGAAGATGGAGTAAAATTCCCTGTACAAATATTCTTGCTTCAATGTCAGATGGACAGCTACAACTATGGATCCTTTAGACATGCAATCAATATGACCAAGCAAAGTAGAATCTATCAAAATCAGAGGTACCAAAAAAAAGACCGAACTTTTGTTCCCCTTGTAAAACTGACTTCAATACACACACACATAAACTTAGATACATATTTCGATAGAAATAGATCTAGTTTTAAATTCAACATTTGTTAAATTATCCTCTGTCTCCACTAAGCATGTCTCACTGGGCACCCTCCCACTGTTGGTGTCTATTGTCCTGAGCTGAATGTAAAAAACAAGAACAAGTTAGTCACACAAACCGAGGCTACCAGTGATGCCATGTAACCACTGCAGCCACACTTAACACAACAAAAAAGCTCTGCTGAAATGTAGTGCTGAGCAATGCAACCACATTAACCATTTCTGCTGACTGCTGCTGGCTGGGAGCACTGGACCACAGAGCTATCCCATGAGTCTGTGAGCAAGAGAAGCTGCATTCACACACTGAGAACAGTGGATTTCTGAAGCTAGCAGGAAGAGAGTTGGTGGTAAGGGTCAGGAATGAAAACCTCAAAATGTGCCATATATCTTGGAGGTTTACAGAATCATCAAAACTTTTTTCATTATTAAGTGAGCCAGATCAGTCCCTGATTGCCTGTGGTTTGTCTGTCATCATTTTCACATGTGCCATGATTACTCTGTAAAATGTTGTCCGTCTGAAAAACTAACCCCTTTATTTGGGGGCAAGCTGGCACCACATACTATAAAAGCACAGGGAACAAACAGAATCAGCTTTCATCCTTGCAATGAAAAACCTAAATGACCTTCCCCTCTGGAGCTGTTCATGTGAAACAGCAGGCACAAGGCACTGTCAATTGTATGTTGCCAGGGAAATCTTCAGAAATTTCTTCCAGTTTATCAAAGACCTTTGTTTCCTGCGCTAACTTATACCTGAACTCACATTTAAAAAATTAAAAAGGTTAATTATCATCAAGACTAATACATTGTGTTAAATTTAAACACCCAGTGCCTGCTGGATCCCCATTAGAAGATGTGCCACGATTGTAACAGATAATATTGACTGCAATTTCCACTCCCATGACTGTGGCTGAATCTAATTTGCTGTGTGCTTTTACAGCTATAAGCTGTCAAATTGTAGTGAGACTTACTGGCACATCCATCAGGTGTATCACGAGCAGTCTTACATTCAGCCACCAGTAGTATGTGTTAGTATACTCCATATTCTCAATTTACTGCGACCTATTGCTATTTAAATAGCTCTTGGATGTGTAGTTATAATGCTTAACTGCCTTCATAAAGTGTTTGAAGGCCTACAGGAGGAAAGGCTGTATGTCTCCAGGACTGCTCTGCACAAGCAAAAGCCCATTGCATGGTCACCCGTGATTAAAATGGATAATTCAGACTCAAAGCATTCCTGGGACTTCCTTACACTTTCAAAGAAATATAATCTTTTCTAGTAGTTTCAACAGGTAATCTGTGGATCCTCTAACTAAAAGGTAGTGCAAAGTGGGGGTGGATAGCGTAACCACAGTCCTAGATTTTTAGAATAAGAAGCTAATGCTGTAAAACTATGCTTCAGAAATCAGCAATGGATAGTCAGCCAAATTCTGTGCTCACCGATATTCCAAGTAACTCCAGTGAAGTAATGAATTTATACTTGGCCTAGGAAATGAGATCAGCAATAGGCCCTCCTCTCTCAACAGAGCAGACCTCAGCTGGTGTTATTGTCACAGCATTGTAAATATTATCAGTGTCGTTTATGTTCTGACTGCCTGCAGCTTGAGTTACAATGACAGTGTGTTGACAATCCTTTACCACCCAAGTAATTTAGAAGACCAAGACAAACCATTGATCCTCTCATACTTTATTGTTTATAAAGGTGCAATCCTAATTTAGAATGGTGAGTGGGAATCAGTGGCATATTCCTATCAGTGACATTGCTACTGATGTCACTGGTAGGAAAACACGTGGTGTGCCACAAACTCTTAGCTCAGCAAAGGACTACTTCTTATAAACACTCCCTTCTCTCTGCTGGATTTTCAAGTTACAAAGATGGAGCTTCACACAATCAGGAATATTTACTGTGGTTTGTCATCTCTGCAAGCTTACAGACAAGGTGTTCTACTTTAAAAAAAATATTTATTTTGGTTACTTGGATTACTGCCTGGACAGGAAATGATAAAGCAGATGTCAGGGAGCCACATGAGTAATAGAATAATTTTGAAGAGTGATCTGAGCTGCTAAGAAGATGACACTTGAGAGGTCAGAGGCACAAAACATTCTCCACTTTCTCTCCTTCTCCATTCGGAGCTTGAAGCATAAGCTGTCTGTGTTTCAGCCTTGTGAGCTGGCATGATCAGTGCAGATATTGTTGAGACATATTCAACCATTACAAAGGTCTTCAACAGAGCCATTTTGATGGGGGAGGGGATGGGAAGAAGAGATTTTTTTTTTTTTTAAAGATCAGGAAATCAAAAGCAGCACCATGTATTGCAGCTAGAGAAACTATTTCATTTGCTTTTGGGCTATTACAGACGCAGAATTACCAGAGTGGCTGAGAAACCATTAGCTACCTAGCTTCTCCCCTGTGCACAGCCTGCACCACACAGCTGTGCAAACTTCCCCTCCCTCCTCCCTGCCTCCCACTTAGTGGAAAGCTGCAGTCAGGGCTGTACTAGTGATAAGTGGATGTTGCATCATTATTTATGTTCCAGTGATAATGACAGCCCTTCTCTGTCCGGATGGGGAACTTGCTCCTGTCCCAGTGCTAGCCTCTGGCCAAATGATAGGAAGATGCTTCCTGTCCTCAGAGACTCCAGCCTAAGATGGCAGGGCAGAAAAAAAGGTGTGGAGTGACCTTGCTGTTACAAGTGGGGCACCCAGACCTGAAGGAAGCAGCCTGAATTCACAAGGAAAGTTTATGACAATAAACTGGGAGCCAGTGTTGTCTCAGTCCCCAGTATGACCACAAAACCATCTCCAAACAGAAGTTCCCAAAATTGATAGCTCTTTACCCAAGGATGACTGCCCTAGGTAACTGGCTTAGGTTGCTTTTTCCAGGGCAGTGGGGGCACATAGAGACCCCCATGCTGAGCAGCCAAACTCAAAGAGCTTTGGAGGGTGTGGTGCAGCTGAAAGTAGACCCCAAAAGACCATCCCACGCCCAGGGTTTGTCATAGCAGGCATGCCACAGCACTGCCGGGGACGAGTGACAGCTGCTCTTAGAGGGCTTCTATAACAGCATTGCCACAGCATTAAAATGCAAATAGCAAAGTATTCCGTGACTCTGCTTTTACCACCATGCATTGCAAGTTCTCTGTGGACAGCTAGCATTCTTTCTGGGGACACTGAAAGCTTTTTTCTTCCGAAAGCAAACACAGAATACGTCTTCATTTGCTTTGCTAAAAGGTGTGTCTGATGTAGAGAAACTGCACAGTATTAGGATCAAGCCACAGCACAGTCAAACAAGACTGAAACTTTCTACAGAAGTAAGATGCTGCCACCTTCGGACCAAAGAGAGGGTTAGTGGAACTGCCATAAAGGGAAAACTCGCTCCGAGAAACGGGCAGGCAAGGAAAAGGCAAGAAACAATAAAGGTGTTGATGACGTGCTAATAATACTTATTTACATTCAACATTCACCTTTGAGTTGTAAGGAAAAGAAGATAACAAATGGTGACCATGCTTCCTCGAAAGCTTAATAACTATTTCCTAGTAGTTATCCCGCAAAAGGCTCTTTTCTTAAAAATAAAGGCTTAGAAAATGTTTTAGAAAAAACACATGTAGGTTCTGTGTATTGCCACTTTCAGTTGAAGTAAAAGACAATAGAAATGAGAAGGAGAATTGCAGGAAACTAGAAATTAGTTGTTCAGGTCAGAGATGGGCTAAAACATGGAGCTCAACATATTTTAATGCTTATTACAAAAACAGCATTAATTTCTTAATGGATATAAATTACAAGAGAGCGATCCAGGAGAAAAAAAAAATGTAAAGGGAATCTTCTCCCAAATAAACTATGGGGAAAGCTGTTTTTTTCTTTTCCCCCTCACTTCAGAGGAACTCCCTGAAATCCTCTGGTATTTGCATGGTTTTTGGGGATCTGGAAGAAACTTGGAAATACTCATGAGAATACCTTTTCTCTCAGCTTTGAGATTTGACTGCCCTTCTCTGCCAGCTTCATGGCAATGTGACTCCACTGGAGTCAGGACCTCAACAGCTTACCAATCAAAAGAGGCCTACAGAGCCATCTTAAGATGAGATTCTGAAAAATAGAGAGGCCATACAGCAAACTTAAGGAAGCCTCTGACTATATTTACTAAGAATTTGCACAGAGGTGGGATTTCTGGATACACTCTGGTTGTATTAGCCCAGACAAGTCTCTCTTGTGTTTGAGGGCAGCAGAAAGAATGGCTGTCAACCTGTGCAAATCAGGCAAAAATGAAGTAATCAGAGGTGTAGATGAGCTCAGCTGATGTCACGAGTGGTCAGGAGCTCAGAGTCCACAAGATGGTACTCACAGCACTGTCCAAAAAGGACCTGCTACCTCGATCCCAAGCACTGTTTCCCAGCAGGGTCACAGCATGGTACTTAGCTGTAAGATCAAAGCACGCTGTTCTGTGCCTCAGCACAGCCTCTGCCTTCCAAAGAAACACAGCCAAGTTCCAATACTGGGTTTCCTTCTGAGAATCAGAAATATATCAGCAGCTTCACAAGCTTCACCTTCCAAAAAAACCCCTTTTTATGTAGACACAAATACATTTATAAAAGTCTTCTTTCTTGTTAGCAGAGTTTCTTAATGATGACTTTAACTTGTTCTCGAACTTCAGCTACGCTGAAAAAAGTTAGCATAGCAAAGATCAGGCTGCATGGGAGTCTGCACCAGTCTTTTTATGTGCAGGAACACTTCAAAGGGCTTCAAGGGGTTTAATAATGGAACTATGACAGCCTGAAGAATAAACAGAATTTGAGTGGACAGATGCACAGGACTTAGAGCTTAACCTAGAAGTCTGCAACTTGCTGAAAGGAGCCAATATTAAAGTAATTATGCACTTAAAACAATTACTATTTATTCTTCAAAGAGTCATAGTCGAGTGAAGTAACCCATTTTGAATTATTTCTGGTAATTGCATTGCATCCCCAAATGATATGCCTGCATACTCTTTGAACTAGGCTTTAAAAAAAAGGGAAACCAACCCGTCCCTGTATTTTTGCTTAAAGATTACCCCACATCTTGAATAATTCCACAGTAGCTTATCATTTCCTGCAGGCATAATATAGGGTGTTAAACCTGAGTAAATCTGAGTAATTTTAGTTTCTGTATCTAGGCCAGAAGTCAGTTTAACAGTGAACAATTGCAAATGTCTAAATTGTCCACTTACCATGAACTTTTGATAATCTGGGAAATTCTATAAAAATATCAAGGCATTTCATTTAAAATTGTGGTAGCTCACCAGCACATAATTGTACCTAGAAAAATGACTGAACACAAAATTAGGAAGGATCACTGTTCTGCTTTAAATAGCATAAAATAGCTTTCCATTCAGTAACCTCAACATATAAAATCTGATTTAAAATAGTTCCCAGGGCACTCACAATTTCTACTGAGATGTAATCACATTATTCTTGTGTAACAGAATATAGGAAGCAAATTCCATCATCTAAACCTTCTACTCACTTGCTGGGAGAGTAGTGGGAATTTTACTCCTAAGTATACTTAACATAGTTTATGATCAGTCTGTGGGGAGATTTCCACCTAAGAATATGTCCTGCCCATATTTATGGAAAGAGGCTAATTTTGAACTTGCTTGCTGCAACATTGCTGGGAGTACAGCTGAGGAGGCTCAGTACAAAACATGGGAATGACCTCTAAATATTTTCTGGATCATCTTAGAAGCTACCTCTTCATTAGTTCTAGGTCATTTACAGAATTTAATCAATATGGGCATAAAGCTTAAATATCTGATAACACCTGGACATCTTTAGGATCTGGTATATACTTATTAGCACTTATTATCTTAAGTAATTTCCTAATATAAAATCCTTCAAAATCAACCTTTTTCCAAATGTATAAGCAGATGTAGACTGAAATAAATTCATAAATATGGAATGTAAACTTGCAGATAAGGCTATAAGAGTGGGTAATGTACAAAATATTTTCTTGTGAAAATTAAAACTTCTATCTCTACTGTAAATAAATGGATTGAGGCTCTTCTTGTCACAGGAAACAATTAACATGTGATTGTAATGATTGCCAAAAAGTGAAGCCATGTAACATCAGGTGTTCAGTTTAGGAACAGTTCCTTCTGTTATATCTTTGATTTTGGACATGAAGGGATTGCTTTCTCCAAATGCAAAAATGTGCAGTGATGTCATGCTCTAGAGCATGTGTTTATAATTGATGAATGTAATTGCTTCGCTCTGACTGTGGGCACTTAGTAAGAATATTGTGCTCTTATTACCACAATTTCAGCCCTGATATTTAGTCATTTATTAAGCATCCTTTGGGCTCATTTCCATAATTACATAACAAAAAGAAATCTGTGTGAGTATTAATCCCCTCTCAAGTGAAGATAAAATTATTCGTAGACCATACCAATATCCGTTCCACACAATCAAAAAATATACATTTTGCTGTCAGCTGAAGGAAAGAGGATGGCTTCTGCAGTCTTCTCTCCCTGCCTGAAGAAAAACAAAGCAAAAAAATGTAAGTCTTGAGTTGCTCAGTTCAGGATTTCTGCTAATATCTTGAGCTGTCTCAACCAAATTTGTGCATTAGGATTCAACAAAGCTTATGTCGTATGTAAAGTGAGGTTCAGAACAACCCAGGTACAAAAAAAAAACCTTTTACTCCAAGCCCAGTAACTGATGCAGTTCAGTTGTTATCATTATCTCTAAAATATTTTAAAGAAGGCTGAAAAATATCCTTGCTGTGTGAGCCATATAACAAAATCTTTGCCTACCTAAGAGCCACAAGACACATCCCACACCCCTTGAATTGGAGAAGAGAAGGAACTTCTGGAATAGCTCACAAACGGGACAGGGTAATGGTTCCAAAGGGTACCACTGCCAGATTAGTTTGGGAGGCTGGGAATGCCACTGAATTCCCATAGTGCTCACACAGTCTTTGCTGAATACCACTTGACTCATTTCTTCCATTTGTAAAAACAGAGATGTCCCAGATGCGCACCTGAACTACATATGAAACATGCTGCACTTCAAAATCATGCAAGTGAACAACCTCTGTTTTAAAATAAGGGAAAGACTTGGATTTAGGGTCAACATTTTCAGTACTTAGAAAATTCTTTTAGAAGTTTTGCCACAAACAACTTGAAAGATAGTGATACCTTTTCTTAACAAAAAAAAAAAATTGAAATACACTCTCAACTCCCATTTTAAAAAATTATTTTTCTGCAGCATTTTTCTGGAAAACATATTTTAATGGACACATAGTGACAGACAAAAACATGCATTCTAGTCACTTTATAGGCAGCTTTCAGACAGCAATTTTTATGTCTTTACACACATAGATTTTTGAAATTAATGCATTGTGATGACTACGGGTGGAATATAGACATGTGGGTTACAAAAATGCATTGTGAAAAGTGTTTTATCAGAAGGTTAGTAGTTCATTTGCCCATACCCAGTGAACTTCTTTTGCCTGCATTTATAATGCAGATATATAAGAATTATTCATGAACAGAACCGTTCAATTTTTTTCTACTCCTACATGATATATGCTCATGCTCGTGTCACATCCAGCTTGAGAAGCCAAAGATCATCCAGAGCCAGAGATGTCTTTCCAGAGCTTCTTATCAAAAACTGAACCTTATCAGCTGAAACAGAGTTGCTTGGAATAGTACCTTCAGACTTGGTAGGTGAGAGGTGAGACAGGTTTGTCAGGGAACTCTGGGAAAATGAGCTTGTGATCCTGCTGTTCCTGGCTGGAGAATAATAAATGTTTCCATGGTAGCTGCCTTCTCACACATTCTGTCACACTGTGTGACACCAGCAAACTTGATCTTCCCTGTCTCTAGGACAGATAAGCTGCTGGGATCCAGAGCCATTTTGTCAAGAGCTTGCTGTCATAGGTGATTGACTGCTTTGCCTCCATCCAGAACTGGCCTTGCCTCTCACTCACACAGGAGGCAGAAAAAGAGCCCCGTTCCCTGGATGCCAAGCTGTGCCCTCTGTCTCTTATCCATTCTTACAGTAAAAGCAAAACAAAGCAAAGCATTGCCTGTCTTTTTATGGGAAGCTTCCGAAAGTAAACAATAATAAAAGCCCATCAGTTTGCAGAATCTGTTTGTTGTAATATATTCTGACACATTTTGCCACCATATTGCCATAGTATATATACACCGAACTTATTTATTGGCAAATACTCTTTGTGGGGATCAAAGCAGTTTTAGAGTTAGGAAAAAAGATCCAGTCCATTAATTTGAATGTAGGAATATTTATTCATTCTGAAACAGATTTCAGAACCACTCTCTCCAAGCTGGCTGTTCTGTCATAATGCAGGTATTAGAAAGAGCATGTGCCATACCAGACACTGCAGAAGTATCTTCACTCATCTTGGAGATGTCATTTTCTACTTTCCTTGTATAAATATTCCAAATATTAAGAGAGAAGCTGTCAATTACAGCATCTTTCTCTGGGCCACGGCTTGTGAAGATCTTGTCAGTAAAAAGCAGAAGCAGTTTTTAGGTGCAGTAGCTACAATGCAAGTGCATTCCAGTCTCCTGTTGGTAACGGTGCCTCCACGGCCACCCTGAGCAGAGGTGACACTCAGCGTTTGGGTAGATTATAGATGTATCATTAAATGCAGTGTGAAGAAAACAGAGTTTCAGCCACATAGCTCCCTGTATCCATTCACATACTCAAGCATACTGAAATCACAACTCCCAGGAACTTTCCAAAGTCCCAAACATATTACTTTTGGAAGGAGATTGGAGCTGTGTTCTGCCAAGTGTATAATGAAACAACCAAACATAAAGAAATAACCAAACTACTATATGAAACATTAATGAATGTGAGTCCTTCAACACTATTCAATCATTCCATAAAAAAATTTAACTACAATATTATCTAAAGAGTATAATTTAGGGAAGAGTTTAAATTTTTCCTTGCTGTTTGCTTTCTGAAAGCATACTTTAACATAAGATTTTCAAAATTTCTCATGAAATTTCAAAGCCAAGAATGAATACTAACACTGTCAGGAACAGGATTTATTTTTTATCTAAGTCAGTGTATTAATTACAGATTGATATTATTCTGTTATCTTAGCTGAACAGAACAGAGTTCAGCACATGAGCATATGTCTACCAACCCGGTAAATAGACATAGTTACTGAAAGCACGTTCTAGATCAACGACATTGATCAACAAACCAAAAACTGAGTAATTGAATTGTTATTTACCTTACACTGCAGTCATACAGCAGTCTGAGAGAGCAGTCTCATCCCTGTGAGAGGCATCAGCAAGGAAACATACAGATGATAACTCTGGATGCCTTTTTCACACCTGGATCAAAAGACTCCAGTCAGAGTCACTGCTCTCACTTGAATTTATCTCACACTCTCAGAGCTGGAGCTACACACACAGCAATTAGAATCAGAGTCCTTCACAGGATTTCATTATTGCTTTAATGGCTGATTTTTTGGAACAATTAAATGCCTTGACTTTCTAAGTGGATTCTCAGTTTTATTTCAGTTTCTTGCAACAAATTAATCAAATCACTGACAAATTAACAGATCTTTTACTCCTCATTGTACTTTATTTAACTTACTGAGTTTTAATAGCTGTTACCAAGCAAAAGGTACTTTTTTATTTTGATTCCATCTAGGAAAACTAAAAAGTAACCTTCATTTGTTTCATTTCCTTACAGTCAGTTTAAAAAGTGAAGTAGGTGGGCCTGACGCCTACTTCTAAACAGTATTAGGAGTGCCACACACTGCGGTTGTAGGAATGCTGGATGAATGCTCTTTGAAAGCTTTTGCTCTGAATCTGTAACAAGGCACATCAATGGCTCCTTTCCAGCAACTCCCTATCGTATTCCATTCTGACAGCCATTTTCCAGCTATATCTACAGCTAGGATCTAACATGGGGGAACAAGAACAAAAAGGATACCAGAAGATTAATGATCTTTGGCACTACATCACCACAATCTCAGCGTCAGTCACCATAAACAGAAACACATGAACAAAATCAATATATCATGTCAGTCCAGTCACTGAATATGCTTTCTATAAACTTCAGAAGAATAGCATTAAGCTAACTTGGGCCTCTAAGAACCACCCTGAAAATCAACTACAGCATATTCAAGAATCTTTTCAGAGAGCCCCTTATGATGAACTTCCTCCCTGATGATATATTCCCACAAGGAGTAGTAAACGCTCTTCACTTGAACAAAGAACCATTGCAGATGTTTTCTAGTACAGCTGACGTGTCTGCTGTACTGAAAACCCATTTTGTCCCATTTTCCATCCAGTCTGTCCTCACAGAGAAGCTGTGGGTGTGCAGTACCTGATAGTGCTCCATACCTGGAGCTCCTCTGAGTAGCCAACAACGAATCTCACAGATGTCTACACAGGCCTCAACCTCTGCACTTCTGAGATGTCACGAAAGTAACCAAGATAAAGTCTGGACACAGACCGGGTGACTCTGAAATTTTAGTTAAAGCAAAGGCTTTTCTCCAAATTTCTGGTCTGTTGGGCTCAGAGGTATGAATGGTGCCAGGACTGAAACCCATTTACCGACACCTAACACTAAAAGACTTGAAAACAGTAATGGCTACATACAAATATAGCTTTGTGCTGTGTAGCTGCTCAAAACCAGGCTAAAGACCCTTTGTTAGTAAGTGGGATAAAATTGCACTGCTGGAATAAACATACCAGGAGATTCCAAAGTATGCCTCAGCAATCACAGATTTTTTTTCTTGCATCAAAGGACTCGGACCATAAAAGGCTTCTGACGTACAAGAAAAAAAGAAAACCTAATTAAATCGTATGGGAAGTCAGAACGATAGGTGGCCTAATTATTCCCAATTAACCCTGCCTAGGAGCTCACACACAAGATGAACATATATAAACAAACCAGTGTTGTGGACAGCTTATTCTACTTAAGACAGAGGCAAACAGTACAATAGAATTAGTGGCACTCTCATCCTGCTACAAATTAAAAAATAAAAAATTACATATGTTGGACATCCCCCAAACACACTTCTTCCTGTGGTTTACCTTCTCTGTTAAGCACTAAAAAAAAATTTTGCCAAAGCTTTATGGTTGCTAGACCTGTCCTTTAAGATTTCTTCTTTTGCTATGCTTGAACCTCTTTGCCCTTCAACCCCATTTAGCTCCAAAACTGGAGTTACACCAACACAGAGGTTTGATTTCATTCATACAGACAAAATTATGGTTCTTTTATGTCAGCACATTCTGAGCAGTTGCAACCTTTATCAGATGCTAATTCTGTGGTGTTGAAGATGAACCCAACTGCAAAGTCTTTTCAAATGACATTTATAAGGAGGTAATAGAGTTGAGTTAAGCAAAACCATCAGCCTGGTAACAAACCAGCTTCTGAGCTGCATCCCCTTTGTCCACATCTCACTGAAAATGGACTATCGTACACCAAGGATGGGAAGTGGGATTAGGTGGTGCTCTACTCTGCTTAGTCAGGAGTTCCTTATCTGTCTTGGAAGCAGGCATTTTTACCAAGTAAAGCTCATGATGACAGAGAATGAAATCCATCTAATTATACATTGGCATCCTGCCTTATGCATGTCCCAGAAAGATTATAAATTAATCTTGTAATGGCACGCCAGGCTTCAACAAGAATTAACGGCCTAGAAAGAAGGGTGGTTTTCTTATGATGCAGTAAAGCTTACCCCAGGGGAAGTGTGCCCCTTTTTGCTGTGGGATGATAACTCAATTCTGTCTGCCTGTAGTATTAGTGCAGAAAGAACATAAAGCACCCTGTACCTTACAGTAAACCATATTTTTCTGGCAGTTGTTACCTGTTACATAGAAAAATCCTATGTGATTTTAATTCATACAGAAACCAAAATACACAAGTGGTGTGTGCATATAGGTATCTTATTTTAGTTTCATGTTCCTGAGACTAGGCAAATTGGAATTAAGCTAGAGGAAATTTCCACAAAGCAGTCTAATCCCACAAGTGCTATCACCAAGAATACCTGACAAGCACTTAGCTGGAAACTGCACTTACATATAGAAGGAGACACAAAACAGTAATTTCTCAGGGGAAAAAAATGATCTAGTTATCAAGTAAGTTAGAAATATTTATAGAGCTTTCAATGTTACACAACTGCTCACAATGCCAGTTCAGTAAGCAGACCACATAAAAGAAAATGTAATTTGATTTGTTTCTCTATCAGAGTTAATTCTCAAACCTTTTTAGTGTTTCTGCTGTGATTGATCTAGAGCATTAAGCTTTTAGGCATTTCCAGAAGTGATAACTTTTAATGCTTTTGAAAGCAGACTAGATTGCAGTCAGTTTAGAGGTATATGTAGGGTTTATCAATACAACTGCTCGAGGAACAGTACAAGAACCTTCATATTCTTTTTTCCAGGCTTGGCTGCTCAGTGTGAGTACCTTCTCTCTAAGCCCAGCATGTCTCAGATTGCTGCCTGCTGGGCCCTTCCTCTGAGCATGTCCTCGGATCCAAGCTGTGGAAGACACTTTGCTGGTGATAAACTGCTCCAATGAAGTTGTTTTTCTTTTTCCCCTTGTCTATTGACAAGAAAATGAAAAGGGGGACCAGTGACCTAACACTTTCATAGGACACCTTGCCTTCTTTCTATTTGAAAATAAAATTACCACAGACTATAATTGACACTCACAGGACAAATGACAACTTTTACAAGAGTTAATGCACTGACCTTTTACCATTACTGTTACTTTTTTAAATTACCACAATGATATTTCAATAAAAGCAAGGTCCTAGGGGCAAGACTCAAATTACATGTAATAGCTCTGATTTGCCATTCTCTAGAGAATAGTGGATTGCCTCAAAGCAAAGGGAGGAAAGTATTTGACAGCATGTTAAAGGAAGATGCTGTGATTCTAAGTTAGTGAACACACTTTTTTTTTTTTTTTTTTTTAAATCCTGGCAGCATTACCTGTGCTAAGTCTTATAGGAAAGCCACAGATACATAGTATTTTCAGGATCTATATAGTACTGTTTTCCTGGGAGATAAGAATAGTAGTTTTCACTTCTTTTTATTGATGTCTTTATCTCAAAAATTCCCCATACCTATAAATTCTTCCAATTTTCCAAGTGTTTATGAGACTACTACCAGCCAACCCCGTAAAATTAAGTAAAATTGTGGCTGGAAAAATCAAATACAAAGTTTAACAACGAAAATGTGAACACCAAATGGATACATCAATAAATAAATGAATGTAATCAAGCTGGTACTAAGAATACTTTCTCTTTTCTTTCCATTATGAAATCTGTGCCTCCAAATTCATGTAAGTGAAGTCTAAAAACACTAGATTTTTCCTATAACAATTACAGTATTTTTTCCATACTCAAAATGGCCATAACTTAAAATGTTAGCTTTTTGATTTGAAAGAAAGGCTTATCCCACTTGTAAAGAAACATTCAGGAGTTTTTTGCATTAGACCAACAAAGTTTCTTATATCTAGCCTCAAAGCTGTCACACTTTTCAAATATTAATGAATTATTCTGAGTTATATGAAGGGAAGAAGGAGGAGGACATATGATCACCTTCAAATTTTTATATGTAGAATTACCCTGATTAACCTATAGGTGAATCAGCTTTATAAAAAGTTTGCAAATTGTTTTGAATAGTCCTCCAATCATATTTTGCTATTGTGCTGGTATATACTCAAAAAAAGGATTTTGGGGCAAAACTTAAAGTATTTATTGGTGGGTTTAGGCTACCACATCTAATTCAAGTGCAATTATTTTTTTCTTTCTGAATCAGAGGATAGTATCTCTCAGAAAATTGTGGCTAGTACAAAGTGTACAAACAGGTCACTGACTTGGTCTTTTCATCCTGCAAATGAGGTGATGGAGGTAGAAAAATGAGAAGCATCTAAATAATCCTGAAGCATGGCAGCAAGACAGTGAACAGGGAACAATTTTTCAGTGTGCCTCATATGACAGGAACTAATAAACATCAAGCAGCTGGTACAAACAAGTAAAGGCAGATCTTTTCTCACACACAATATAAAACTGAAATTCATTGCCAGGGGATATTGTGGGTGGAAAGAAAAATCCATCAAGGGCTATTAAACACTAAGATATCACCTCTGGCGAAGGAAATCTCTGAGCCATAGATCACTAGAACCTGAAAACTGTGAAGGAGAGAGACATAACAAAATAAAATGGCTGAATAGATGATTATTCTTCCATAGCCATCTGCTACAGCCACTGTCAAAGAGCAGATGCTCCTTGATACAAAAGACAGGTCCTTAATCTGAACAAGTGAAAACTTCTTTATGCCATTATATATGAGGGAAATTGAAAAACTGTGTTAGCTGTATCATCACACATTTCCCCTTTCTGCACATATACATGTACACACACACACATATACATCTGCACATGTACCTATGTCTGTATATACATGTACACATTCCTGCAAAACTGGCAGCCATGGTTTTCTTTGGTTGCAGGGACCCACTCAGCAGCAAGTAATGACACAAACTGCTGTCTTGGGAAAGCCTTAGCAGTCCCTTGGTATGGGGACTGTGCCACTGAGACTCATGTTACAGAGACTCACGCTCCAGAGACCCCTGAGCTAGCAGAAACTGCAACTTCCATAATGCTTTTTGACGGTTTATTTTTATGTAATGCGCCAGATTAAAAGAAAAGAAAAACAACACACCAGAAACAAAACCCCAAAAGAAACCAGCTCAAATTCCAGCGTGCAGCCCCATAATCAGATCCACATGTGCCTTTTTCAGGGTTGGAACCTCTTGCTCTTCCACACTATCTGCCACTAACCAGCTCCTCAAGGCACAATCTGGAGAATCCTTGTCATTACTGCTCCAGTTTTCTCAGGTATCCTCACCCCTGCTCTTCAGCCTCATCCTCTCTGGCTCTAAGCCTTGTTCTGTCACCAAGAAATGTGCCTTTTCCCAGTCCTTCTCCTTTGTTAAATGTTTTCTGGTCTGAACGTCATCTGACAGACCTCAGACTTCCAGTTACAGATATCTTTCCTCAAACTCCCAAACCCATCATCTTTTTCCAAAATATGCCTCAACTGTGATCTTACTTGCCTTTTCTCCTCAATTCTTAGCCTGCCACAGTCAGTTTTGAGCTCCACTTCTTTTTAATCAGGCTTTTGCCTAATCCCATCAGTTTAGGTTTTTTTCTTGCGTCTTCTCTACGCAAGAATTTTTTCCCCATTTTGCATTTAAATCAAGTAGTGTCCTTCTGCAGATTTACTCAGTATAAAGTAATGCATTTACTCAGTACAAAATATGTAGCTATAGCTTCCTTCCCCTTGCTGAATGAAACAACTGGAAAAATCCTTTTCTTCCCCCAAAAAATTTCTGCTAAAGAGGAAACACTTGTTCAAAATAATTAAGAACATTATTATACAGCAGTTTTATGACCTAACAATGAATATCTGGGTAGGGTATAGCTTTTTGTTTCCTTTGTTGATGGGTTTTGATCTGAAGCTTTGTTCTTGTTTTGCTTGGGTAACCAAAAGTGTGTCATCTTGGCCCACTGCTCATAAGCTTTGTGCTTCTTGTCTTTGTAAAATTTTGTGAGTTCTCCTGGTACTGACTGATAACAGTCACAGCTCTGAGAAGGTATTTTGAGATCACACGTGTTTTTGCTGAGTTTGAAATAATTTGCCCCCAGGAATCCCCACCATGAGCCTCTGGCTCAATTTCCAGCTTCTAGTCATTCAACAGCACCAATGGCTCCTGGTACTGAAATATTTCAATGGTATGTTCTACACATGCACACACAGCAACTGTCTGTCACTGACATCTAGTCTAGCAAGATTCTTCTACAACAAAGTTTTATCTGATGGGCAATTGGTGACTCTAGCGGTTGCATCAATAGTAAAATTAACTGCCAATTTTTCCTTTGCTGAGCTACACAGCACAAAATTACAATGAAAAGGACATTATTAGACATCTAACAGCTCTGGACACCTAATTAAATATTAAAAAAAACATCTGATTAGTCAAAGGTAAAATGATAATAACAAAGAGGAACATTTTCTGCTTTGTTCTGCAGGCTGTACATGCATTAGGCCTTCTTCATCATGAGTTATTTAGGTTCAGTGTTATAAATATTCATGTTTCCATCACCAGCTGCACCCCAGAAACCAGACTCTCCTGCTTTCTCTTCAAGTCTTCCACATTCATGCAAAGGGATGAGTGAAGCCATGATACGCAAGGAGGTGTAGGATAGCAACTGGGTCTGGATGAATGAATATCGTCCTTTTTCCTGTTCTGGGGAGCTTCCCAGAACAGAAAGATGTTCTATAACTCCAGAATGGACTTTTCAGCTCAGAGAGCATCTAAACTTGGCTCTGCTGAGAGGAGTGACACAAACCACAGACTGCCAAAACTCCCACAGAAAACTCTCTCTCCACCATAGAGGCAGTTTGCTGTCCAAACATTCTTCAGCTGAGGAAAAAAAAAAGATTTACTGTTTTTCTCCTTTTTTTTTTGTTTTTAGTGGGGAGTGGGATGTTTAATATAAGTGACCAACATTATAGCACTAATATCTGTCTCACCAGGTTTTTAATCTAATGAAAACGAAATCAACTTTTAATCTTTGCACTATCTTACAGTTCAGATCTACTAAAGGTCATGAACTATGAACAGCTAAAAAGCATCCCAGCAAGTGAAACTATCATCACAGCTATTTCACAATAAGATGGAGGATTTTCTTCTTCCAGGTTACTAGAAAATATGAAACTGTTAAAAGAAACATTAAAAGGGCAGCCAAGACATTCTGTTCACTTGTCCTTTAATCTTTCTGCTGTTATGTTAGTGTGATAATTGATACCAATTAATTTAATAATTCTCTCTGCAATTCTGTATGTATTAAGCAAATTAATCTAGTCCATAGGAAAAAAAGAGTGCTGTACTTGATAATCTCTAAGGGAAAGAGCCATTTGATCATTGGCATTTTTTCAAGATTTCTATCCTTGGCTTGGGAAACAAGCTAAAAACACTGCAAAAAAGTAAAGTCCTACCTAGAGAAAATGAATTGTACATTAAAAAAAAAACTGAACAAGTAAAATTTATTTATTAATACAATCACAGAAACACTGAATTATCATTTCCAACCTGAAACTATGGAGTTCTGGCATGGTGTGGAGATACATAATTGCAGTAATTTAAGAATGCTTTCAGTCTCAGTCCCACATCATCTTTCTCAAAATAAGCCCTTGCTTGCAAAGAAGACTTGTAAAAATTGTACCCACAGTGTTTTATGGGATTAGCAACTTGCCTAAATGAATTATCTTTAACAGATTCCAGTTACTACAGAATATTAAGAGGACATAACAGAGAATACATCATACAAAATTAAGGTTGAATATATATGTCTTTACTCTTTTTTACTTTTGCATTGCATTCCTATCTTTAACTACAACGACACACAACGATATATCTGTTTCACCCTCTTGCAATTAGTTGCACATGGGTAACCTATTTTAGCATGCATATTGCTTTGTACATGCCACACTAGACCACAAAAGTTATTTCTATGATATGTAAATATAAATTGCATTTACACAATATGCTACAAATTAAGGACAGCAATGACAAAAGTAGTAAATATCTACTAGCATATTAGGCCAACCAAACAGTCAGCCAAGTGTTGTCTATGGAAAGTTATATGCTTTTATTTAGGGTTTGCATTTAATTTAATGTGATACAAAAAAAAAGTTATGCAAGAGCTCATTTCAGTTTACACAAGGCTTATCACTTTTTTTATATCATTTAGAAATAAACTTAAATAAAATTTGATCTTAGAGTAAAGAGAGTTTAGCTCTTACCTTCTTCTCTACTTTATTTTAGACAGTGAGTTCTGTATATCACCTTTACAACCATAGCCTTCATTATACAAACTAACTGTAAAAAGTCTTTGCTATATAGTATGCTATGCACTCATTAATAAAGTTAGAAAAAGCCCATGCATTTTACAATTATTGTCCAGTAAATGCAGTGAGGAACACAGAAAGGTGCACAAGCTGCAGATATATTAAGGAATTAATTTGATTTTAAAACTACAGCACAGTTTATAATCCAAATTATTTTTTGTAACAGGGGTACAAGTTCAGGTTTTTTTCACTTATTCTTCTGAAATATGTGCTGTCTAAAGAGCACCAGATGACTATATATGATGCATTATATAATCTACTGTATCAATTTCAACTACATCAGATTTAAGAGTTTTGAAACAACAAATTTTGAAATAAAATCTTTTACAATATACTCAACTATCAAGAAAATAAGTGACTTTAAATAAATATAAATTATGAACAGTTCTTTACCACTTTCAGAATTAACAGCTATTTGCATTTTAAAATTAATAAACACACAGAAACACCGTATACACATAAAGTATGAAAAAAAAATTCAAAAGCATGCTCTATGAACTCCTATCTACATACAAAAAGAGGGAGAAATGCTGTGCAAAGTTAAAATCTTCAACCAGTTAAATTTTTTAAATTAAGACGTTAATTTAGTTAATTCTCAGCTTCTTAATTTGTTTTGCTTGATGAACTAAATACAGGCCTTACTTAATTTGTGTGTTAACTTTTTTAAAACCCCAGCTTCCATATGAGAAAAGACTCTCTCAGTGAAGTAGAAAAAGTATAACATGATGCAGCTAATATAGAAACTTGCAAATATTCTGATTTATCCCTGTGTTAAGCATGCAAATATGCTACTTAAAGCCTTCCCCTTCCAGCTCTTCCCCTGATTCTCCTAGGAAAACATGTAAACTCAAGTATGTGGCTACCACAACCAGATGATAGATTTCCTAAGGGCCATTCTCACCTGCCAAGTACTGCGAGGCATTTTCTTAGAAAGAAACTTCTATGGAGCAAGTAAAAAGGAAAAATAGGGAAACATTTATTCCCAGAGTAAATCTATTTGCCTATTAATGCTCCCTATTTCTCAAGATATTCTCTTAGGAGTTATTCCAGGCTTGATGCCCATCCAGTTGGAGAGCTTTGTTTCTTACTGAGTCATGTGCCACAAACCCAGAACTGCAAAGTGAATTTGATGCCACATAGCTGAAAATCAAAGCTTTACTTCAGGCCCACTGCTGGGGAGCCCTCGGTTTCACCTGCTCTTGGAAGGCACACTCCTGTGAGAATCAAGGGAATGCTCAGATATTTAACACATCTTTCCAGCTTCACCTCTGTGGTGCCAGACTTGGCTGAGGTTGGTGAGTTCTCACTCAGACTCGTATCTGAAAGGTTCAGCATGAACAGCACTGAATGTTCAAGTTTCCCACTGCTGATTTCTGAGATAAAAAGTGGATATCTAAATAAGGATCTAGCTATAAATCTCTATAGCTAGAGATTGTTGTATCTACAAAATAGCCAAATAAAGGCATCTTAATTGCAATGCAAGTGCAATGATGTCAGTTTTAAAAATTGAGAGAATTCTATCTAAAGAAGTAAAAAAACCTGTGGTTCTATGAAATAGGTCAGATTTCTTTCTTGTTCAATCTCAAAACTGAAGTTATGTTTCATCAAAGGAAACATAACTGAAATGACCAGCAACATTCTTTCCTCACACTCGAGATAAACAAAACATGTGCTGTACAAGCCAAGGCCTGGTGTTGCCTAATGGACACAGTATTGCACTGAAATAATTTTTCATAGTGGTCGTAAAAATACCCACTGCACAGATGTCAAGTCCAGTGCCCTGGTATGATTCAAATTTGGAAAACTGCAGTATTCCGTTTTCCTAAAACTTTGTTCCCTTCACAGTGGTACTGTTTATTTACTGTCCTATGATACTGTACGGTCTCACTCCACGTCCTTTAACATTTTTTAGCAGTACATTCATTTTAATAATGTACTTCCAAAAATATTTATAGATCTTAATATTATACCAACATAGCTTTTTATGAACTTCTGCATCCAGAGTCACCTTTCCACAATACCAAAAGCCATAACAAAAAATATCCAGACTTGGTTGTTTCCTCTTTTTGGAAGAGTTTGGGGCTGCAGTCATTTCAAGCCCTAGGAAATCTGCTCATCAAAATCTAGCACAAGGCTGGAACTAGAATTCTCTGAGTACCTCATGATCCGAGCTGGCAATAAGCACTATATACAGGGTAATCTGTACCATGGGATGTAGGGTTTGGGATAGGCCAGAAATTAAAGGCTCCATGCTCTTCATCTTTACTTCTGACAGTAATGGCATGAGTGCAGGCATTTTCTGTTGCAGAGCAAACAAATTTTATCAGTGCTGTTTTAAAGGACACAGTCTTAAAAATACTTTGTGGCACTGGCAGTCAATCAGCCTGCGCTGCTGGTTTCAGTGTGACTGCCACCCACAGAGATGCTCTGCTGCTGCACTAGCTGGAGAAAAAGACTAAATAAGAAAGTTGCACAGCCAAGCTGCTTCTGCCAGAGCCAAAGCCAACCACTCACTTTGATAAGCATTCAGTCAGGACTTTCGTGTTTGCACTGTACTTTCCTTCTGCTGCACTGTTGAGGGATAATTGTGTTTGTATTTGTCCTAATGATGTGATTATGCATTGTGTTTGCCCTTTCCAAACTAATGGCACCCCCTCAGGATTAAACAAAGCAGTAAGCAAATCTCAAACCAAGGTAGCTATTTCTCTGGGAATAAATATATCTGAAAGAGATGGGGAGAAAAACTCAAAAGGCCTGGCATCCTGCCTTACCTAGTGGAAATAATTGAATTTTATGCATGTAGGGCCTGGTGAAGAGGGTTTTGAGGGTGGAGGGGTTCCAAACTTACATAATTACTTAAAAACTAGTTTATGTATTTATTTAGATAATAAAATAGTCATGTTTTGATGTACTGAACATCTGTAATTTTAATAAAATGAATCCATTATCTCTAGATATACTTGCAAATTCTAAAAGTTTCTTATGGATCTTTATTTCAAAAAGGACTTCTTAAAGAGCAACAGTCTTCCTTAGCTTGGGAAACTTAAATTCAAATCTAAATATGCACAAAGCTGACTAAGTAACATTGACCAGACTCTTGTCTTTCCCATATCAAATGAACTGGACTCTGTATTTTTATAATAAAGGATAACAGGAGTGCCTATTAAGAGGATTTCCATTGCCTTACCTTCACATCAAGGCAGTACAGCATAAATGAACAGCTTCACAATTGAAGGGCTTGGGTTTTTTAAATTAGTGGCTATTCTATTTTTTTATTTTTTCAAGTGAACGGAAATTGACCTTCATTGTCTCTTTAGTCATTCCAGCTCAGAATCAAAGAGCAAGTTAATTATAACCATTTAAAACTTAACAGTTGAAGCCTTTTGATGTAATATCACATTCATTTCTAATTAACTGTACATATGTCTTGCTGAGTTATCCAATAACTCTTGAGATCTGTCAGCATAAAACCTTAATAAAAGCACGAACACTTCAGGATGAAGATCAGACAATCCTTATATAAGAAGAAACAGAAGGTGATGGGGAACAAGAGTGCCTATAGGAAGAAATCTCTGCCTTACTGCTTTTCCCTAACTTTCTTTAAAATATGGCTGCTCCTGCTGCTGCTGCATAGCAGCTCACTGCCCTGAGAGTCTGAGTTGTCACTTTTGGTTTTAGAAAAAAAACAAAATACATGTTAAAAAAAAAATTATTAAGCACAAACATTTTTTTTTTCTGTGGCTATTTATGGCTGGCATCTTAAACCTGGCCCTTGAAAAATAGTGAAAGCCATTCCAGAAGCTCAGTGGAGAAGATGCTGTGTCTCTCCCAGTGAAACTCTTCTCTCCATTGACCAGACTTGCTGGGTGTTTGAGTTGGGTTGTGGGCTTGGCAGTCAAGATCCAGAAATGTGCTGGGCCTGTTTGGGATCTTAATTTTCTTTCTCTGAAAATGAAACTATTAATTTATAAAGATTAGCATTACCTCCATTATCCTTTACACCTTTCTCCCAAAAATACATCCACCGTTCTCCCAAAAATATGTCATCTTGGAAAAAAAGTACTTCACACCATGGTTCCAAATATGACTTGTGTTCTATATGACATTTAAATTGGCAATGATCTAAAGAGGGCTCAGGAAAAGATCCAAAGTCAAGGTGTGCCTGCCTTATTCAAAGCTGCATCTATCACACAAGGGATAGATTTGTCTGTTTTTACTTGGTGTGGGAGGGATAAGAACAGGTTGATTGTCCATTCTGCTTCTTCCCTTCAGCTCTTATGCCTGTGTGAAGTAGGACAAAACTGAACCAAGAGCTATTCCCAGAGCTCTGTTCGCCCCATTGAGTGCAGCTGTCCACGGCCAAGGAATATAAAACTAAGAGCAATCTCTTTATCTCTGTTTTCTGAGTGGTGACACTTAGGGGGTGGAAATTGTCTTTGTCTACAGTGGTAACTGTAAGCCAGGGTAAGAGTCATAGTCATGTGGAGGAATACAGAGACCAGAATCAAAAGGCTGGAAACCCTTTGGAAAGAGGAGAGGAAGTTCGATGAGAGGATGCTGGAAAGACCAGAGCACCAAGATCAGAGGGAGAAGAAGCTGTGCTGGTTTTTCTTCATTATAAATTGAGTTCTGTTTGGAAGTTACTCTGGGAGAAAGGTTTACAACACAGCTTTGAGGAAGGTCCAGGACAACTGAAAAAACATTGTGAATCCACGTGATTCTGAGGGATGCAATTTATTATGAGTTAGTGCTACCATGGGAAGGATGAAAATCACTATGTGTTAGATAATTAGAGCAGTCAGGAAAAGAAGCAAGAAGCAATAGTAGCACCATTGGAGGAAGTCCATATATTACATTTTCATGGATGAAAGAGTGACGCATCATAAGTCAGGCTACTGCACATTCTGCTCTGCTCATCTCCATTGAAATCAGTGATCAGACAGGAGTGAAGAAATGCCAATCACACTCAAAGTATGTTTTCCATAATTTTCCCAAGAAAGACTATTACTTTATTTTATTTATTGATAATCATTTGTACTTAGTAAATAGGTGATTTACTTAGTTTTCAATTCACTGGGTATTCTGTCCCACTTAAAATTGGTAAGCAGAAAGGTTATTGCTGCCAAGGTCTGGGAAAAATCAGACAGAAGGACTTCTGTTGCATAATTCTGTATTCAGTTAGACTTAAAATAAAAATACAATTGCCCACAAAAATTAGTTTTGTCCTCATAAAATCTTTCCAAAAAATACTGAGAGGAAATTATGTCACTGCGAATATTTTGTATTCAAATGTTTTTGTTTAGCTTCTTGTCACAGCCAACTAGCTGTCATGAAAGCACTTTCATATTTACAATGTTTCTCAGCATGAATGAACCCAAAATGTTTTGGGGTTGGTTTCTTTTGGGTTCTTTTGGTTTATTTTCTTTTTCAAATGAGAAAAAAATCACTATTGAAATGCAGTCCCTTTGGCCTGGAAGAAGGCAGGCAACAAAACAAAAGGGATATGGAATGGCGATATTACTATAAAATGAACTAAGTTATGGCCAGTGCTTTAAAGCAAAAGTATGCACCATAAAAGTGTGTCCAGAATAAATGTAATATCCATACGATGTTTCTATTTTGAGAGTATACACTTAAACTAAACTTTATTATAGAAATTCAGTTAGGAAAGTAGATGCCGTTGGTCAATATTGCTCTGGGATATATGAAACCTAATTTATCAGCCTTTAAGTTCTCATTGCTCTTGCCCTAACCAAATCTAAGTTGAACTTGGGATAAACTCAAATGCAATTCTCCAATTTGAACTACCTGTAGTGTAAGAAATTAGTATAATTAATTTATCAGCATGCTGGCCATTTCCTCAGTGGAGCTATACCCAGGGTCTGGTAAATGGATAGTATAATTTACCTTTCATGGGTCTGAGAAATTAATGGTGGAATCTGCAGGAACTTTAGGTCTTTTCCCCTTTTTCATCTATGACAACAGCAGCCAAAATACAATTTATTAATGTATGACCTATAGCTATTCAAAGACTTACATATTAATTTTTTTCTTGCTTCTAATCTCCACTGGAAATTGTCCTCTCAACATCAGCAGATCATCATCTGTTATTTACCTCATCCTATTATTTACAATGTCCAGGTTTAGTCCTTTAGTCTACTTTAAAGGAGTGACTACAGATACATCAATCACTTTGGAAGTTTGATGGCCAGTTTAACAAGTAACGAGAAGTTTTTCGAATAAATCATTCCTACATGAAATGCTATTCAGGGATTCACTGCCAATGCCAATCAAAGGTCAGCAGCTTGCATTATGATAGAATCATCATAAAATCATTAAGGTTGCAGAAACTTTCTGTACAAAAACAAGTTCTAGAAAAAAATGCAACAGCTGCTTATTATGAAAACCAGGAAGACTGTGATGACGGGACTGAAAATCAAGAAAATAAACTTGCATTGGAAAGGAGTTACCTAGACAGTCACTTACATTTAATGAATATGAAAACCCCATTTTATGGGGGGGAAAAAAAGCCATGGGATGCTCATTTAATGCCTCATTTTTTCAAGCCAGTACAAGACAAAGCTGGGAAAGGAAGCCTGGGAAACAAACATCTGCTATCACACCCTGCCACGTCTTTCTTTTCAGAAATTCCTTCTGAAGCAGTTTGGGTTTTGGTCTGTGTTACTTGTCCTAGCAGGTTATTCCAGAGCATCCAGACTCTGGCAGTCAGAGACCACATTCTCCATTCCTGGATGAGTGTATCTTCTTCACACACTTTAGTGCTCATTTTACACAGGTTTTCCCCTTTTTAATATTTAACAGTCTGTTGTCTTTAGAGGCAACATAACCTCCCCTCTAACCCTTTTTGTCCCTGAATATAGTGATCATCACTTTTTGCATTATGAGCTACTTCTTCTCCCAATTTTGACCAGTGCAGCCACATCTGTCACCCCTGAAGAGATGACAATCACAACACTTCAGACTGAGAAGAAACAGAAGTTTTTAGCCTCCCAAGAACTCCATGTAGAGTTTTTCAGAACAACCCATCAGGTATGATGACATGAAATGGATGCTGTGACTTTCCAGAAGTCTGCTAACTTGGGTGTTGAAAAAGGGTGTTTTAAACATCTGTCGTTTTCATTTGTGTTTCCCAACAGAGAAATCTGTATCCAAATACTTAGATTAATTTGTAAATTATTTCCTTGCCTATGATTTGACCAACAGTGTTCTCACTCTTCTTCTCCCTCTGTCCTGCTGCCACCAGCAAATGGCTGTTGGGGTCCTTGGCCAAGTGCTGAGGCCGACCCTACACACATAAACAGCTTGCATTTTTGAGGTAAAACAAATTTCTTCAGTTGTCTTTCAGGAACTCCAGCTGAAAACAAACATTTCAAGTTTACCTTCTTATTTGTGTTTGTCTGTAAGGAGCCTGAAGGAAAGAGTTTTCTGCCTCCTACAGAAGTATAAGGAGAGGATGCCCAGGAATCAGGATTTATTGAATACCGTCTGCTTTGGGCACTGAACATTGCCCAACTAGCAAGGGAGTCTCCTCATCCAGATAACAGAAAGAAAGAAAAGGTCTGAAAACAGAAGAACATAAAGGTAATATTATTTATTCCAATTGTAAGCAGAAAATATCAAGTTTAGTAATACCACTTTAGACTGACTCCCAATGAAGTGTCCATCATCAGATCAAAGACATCGCAGATCAGCAGATCTGGTATATAAGATGAGAAATTACAAAGCCTGCAATTCCCAGTACAAGAAACAGGAAGAAAAGGGGATAGGGAGAATAGCCTTGAAATTATGATCACACAAACTAGATATTTAAAAATCTGCTTGACCTTATAGAGTTGCTTCTCAGATGCCAGCATATCAGCAGTTATTCCTGAGAATTCCTGAAGGAAGGGGGAGGCATAAGAGGCTTAAGAAATGAAAAATAGTGCCACTCATTAAAAGAAGATAAAGGTTTGAGTTGGCAGTTTCAGATACAAAAAATAATTCCCATTCTATTTCAGATACAAAAAATAAAAAGAAACAAAAAAGAAAAAAATTAATATGTAGAAGAAAAAGAGGAGACTGGGAATTTTTCAAGAATGCATTGTTTGAAACCATTCTATCTTTCTTCTAGGGCAATGTAATAACTGACTTTAGCAAAACATCTATTTCTTACTTGTTCCTACCAAATAAATGCTAAAGTTCTGTAAGGGTCCTCCCTGGATGCAATATATTTGGTATTCATATTAGGCACCTCAGGGATACAATACAGAGTACACTTAACACAAACACTGGCAACACTAAACTGGAAGGGACTGAAATCACATTAGATCAAAAAACTGATTTTGTTCAGGAAAAGTCAAGTGTTATTCATGTATGAAACATTTTATAAAATAATTTATTTGAAACAGAATTATAAGCTGCTGGAAATATCACGGTTCTGCAGGAGCTGATTGCAAAGTTATAAAGGATAACAAGTTAAACACAAGTTAATAACTTCATGCTGATGCTATAATAAATTTTAAAAAAAGTATAAACACATTAGATTTTTATTTGGGATTACAGATTGCAAGATTTACAAAGGGATCCTTCTGTCCCATCCAACATCAAGAGATTAGCTATAAAATGTATCTGTTGACCAAAATTCAAGGAAGATTCAGAACAACCAGACAAGTGTAGAGCAGAGCAATAAGAACAATGAGAACTAGAAAACACCCTTAGGTAGGGAAGCTAGACAAAATTAGAAGAGAGGATGAGGTAAGACATAGTAAATCTTTCAAAAGCAGAATAAACTGAAACAAAGAGAAAAGAATTAGTTTATTCTCTAACGTCATTTTAGATGTCCTAATGTATCCCACTCAGCCTCAGTCGCCTGTACAAGACAGCATCCTGTAGGATTTGTTCCACATGGGCCAAGCCTTCAGAGATGCCATAGGGCATTTGAAATGTCACTGGGAACCTCTGACAGCAATCTCCTCTTCTAAGGGAAGATGACTGCCATGGAGATTTTACTGTGGGTAACAGACCTCAAGGTTAAGTAAATACTGAGCCGTGTGCCTTCTACCTATACCCCATTACTTCCAAAAGGCATATATCTGAAATAAATCAATGACTTGCACTCTTAATATTTACTCGCCTCCATTCTCCACAAGGGGCGAGCAACTAAGGCAGGTGTAGATATGTGCACTGTAAAAATAAGCAGTAATATGACATTGGTTTCCCCCATAGCACAAATATTAACTCCTAGGTCATCCAATATTTTCACTCCATCACAAGTAATGGTTTTGATGCAAGAAATACAAACTGAAGTACTACAAGCTATGCTAAAAAGGTCAGATAGTAAATCCTTTGATTTTTCTTTTAACCTCTTCTTTCTACTCTTCTACAGAGTTCCACTAAACTTCCTGAACTCGGGTAAGAATCGCCATTTCACACTACAGAAGCCATAAATCATGAAAACAGCGTGACTGCTCTAAGGTAATATCATTCCTCCAAACAAAAGGAAAGGAAATTTTAGCTGTTATGCATTCAACAGAGAAGTCAGTAGGTGCACTGTAATATGGTTGTGCTTGGCATTTTATCTTTAAATGACTTCATTGTCAGATGCCATTAAGAAGATCAAATGAAGACCATATTTTAGCCTCAGCAAAAAATGAAATGTTTTCCATCTCTGAAAACACTCGTTCACAGTAATTGGCCATCCACCTGGCAAGATATAACCTAGAGCATTCCAAATTGGTATCTTTTAGTTTCATCTGTGTTTTGAAGGAGGAGAGAAAATATCAAAATGAAACAAACCAACAAAACAAAACCATTGCTTCTCTGCAGAAATTATTTTCCAGCTTTCCCATCCTGCCTATTTATTCTGTGTCAAATAGTGCATAACTGAAAGAATGGTGAGACCATTGGTGTAACATTTTTCTCATCATCTGGCAATTCAATAAAATAGAACCCAGTGCACCTGGCAGTTGCAAACTGCTGCTGCCAACAACTTCTTCAAAGAACTTCTCAAAGTAGGCTATACAAAAAACAAATTTTCTATAACTCCAATTTGCTTAAGCAGGACTGTGGTAATATTTTCCAGAAAATTGTGAACCTTTAGTAGCATGGTGTAAAGCATGTCTCGGATGAAATGCATGACAGACTAAACCTGGGTATATGTGTGTAAGCTATCAGCTGACTTGGCTCTCTGATTCCTTGTGAAGTCTTTGATACACTCACTTATAAACTGCTGTTGAGCTTCACCTTCAGTTTCTGGCATGCTAAATGGTGAAGTTTACAGTATTTTTCATGATCTTTGTGGCATGAATACAAGCAAAGGATACAATCAAAGAAACGAAATGAAACTGAATGGATTAGGTTTGAAAACCCTTACCAAATATGAAGTAAAAAGATCTCTTAGATGTTTGGATCCCAACCTGTATTTTGCTTCAGCACCATCCTATAGGCAGTGTGATATTCTGGGATAACTTGTTCCTAACAGAAAGCAGCTGAAAAGTTTACACTAGTGTTTACAAAGCTCACATTGTATGCAGGGAAAATTAATGAACAAATAACTGTTCTGTTCTTCATTTATCTCTTGGATATCTACAGATCTGAGCACAGCCACAAACTAATTAGGCATTTTGCAATACTCTTGTTGCAAAATAGCTCAGCAGGCAACTTTATAATAACCAATGGTAACTGAAACAAAATTGATTTCAGTCACAGGTATTCTCCCACACCCCCATTCTCATGTTCAAACAGTCTGGCTAGGGACACTTCAGTGACAAGACAAAGGACACTGGCTGTTTGTGATACCACCTGTCTTAGCCTGGCAACCATGTGCTGGTTCCCTGATTTGCCTTTTCTGCCTGTTAGGGCTTGACAGGAATGCTGGTATTTTGCCTTTTCCACCAAGTAGCACTCCTGTAACTCATCAGGTAACACTGATGATTTTTTCATTATGCTCTGGATTCCATTTCCACGTGTAGCCTGTCCTTTATCTTAGCCTGTACTTCATTTTCCTTCTTTCAATGTCTTGAGAATATGGAAGTAAATGTATTTACCAGTTGCTAATCTGGATGCCATCAACATGTGCCATTCTCTTGTTCCTTCTTCTTGATTTTTGGGGTTTTTAAAATTAACTTTACTGGTATTTTATATATAGACACTTTCATTCCTGTCAGTCTTAACATTTCTAATGTGAATCTCTACATTCTTGATGCTGAAACCCAGTAGGTTTATTGGCCCCTTCCCTGTTTATTCATGAAAACAGTAGGCCAAAATCCTTTTCTTACCCTAATGCATAATACAAAGAGCAAAGCACAGCATAAAAATAAATATACAAAATACCTGAATGACAGGATCAAAATGAGAGTTAAATTGCAGTTCCATTTCATATATGGAAATTCTTTTGGCAATAAGAAGAAAGCATAGAGGTGATAATTCTGAAATTTTCAGGGCAATCACTAATTAAAGAGCAAATAAAAATCTAAGGTAAAGGAAAGCACTTTAAAAAATATGTTTTCATAAAAGGCAACTGTCACACAATCAGCATGACTTTAACAAACCCATCTTTAATATGCTACCGATCACTTGCCTAATATACCAAAACACCATAAGGCAGGCATGTACTTCCAATGAATTCACAATACTTTGTCTAATTTTAGTACTTTTTACAATGCCACAAGAAACATAATGAGCACAGAGTCTTGAAAGATGTTTTTTCTCCCTGTGCTTGGCAATTCACTGCAACTCACAACTGCTCAAGGGCATTATGATACGAGTACTGCTACTCCTGCACATCAGAACAATAGCCATTTTCAAAGGCAACAAAAGAATGATGGACAAATGGTTTAGTATGAACTAACAAATCTTAAAAGGCTTTTGCCCTGTCCTCTACCTGCCCTTTTGGAAAGGAGCTTTTGTGTTATCCTTACAACTTAGTTACAGCACATACACCACTTCAGTGTCTAGAAACCTTCAGAGAGATTCACATTCTGTCATTTAAGGGAAAGAGTGGAGTTTTTCAGAGAACAGCTATTTGTCAAGCACTGTCATATTTGAGATAATAATGCCATCTACTTTATAAACCTAAAGGTGGGGGTTACAAAAGAGCTCATAGTATCACCGTTCCTTCTTTATTTTAAAATGCTGCAACAGGACTAGAGAAAGTGCTACATATTGGAGCAATGTAGGGAGAAAACATGGAAATTCTGGGAAAGTAACAGAAAAGGTCTAGTGGGCAAGGGTGTCTTAATTTAAAAAAGAAAGCTACCAGGGAGCTTTGTTTTAAGTGTTTGTATCCCAGGAGAGAGGAGAAGGGAGATGGCTGTGATGGACAGAAGTCTATCTCCTCTTGAGATGGATTAAAATGAAGCCCAGCAAGCTCAGCACCACTGCAAGCAGCTGTCTCCACCATAGCCTGAAGTCCTCTGAAAACAAGACCTGACTGCCCAAACAGACTCAAAGATCCCACACCCAGGAACACGGTATAGCTCACAATATTTGGTGCAGCTCTATACTTACCTTGTTCATTATATAGAAGATTCAGGTACTCATCATCATTTTTGTACTAAGAATGCACTGATAGAAGGCATACAGGTTACCCTTTGTAGAATATTATGAGCAAAACAAGTCTAGGAAAAATACAAACATTAAGAAACTTTCTCATTTAACAACAACAACAAAAAATTAAATGTTGAGGAATAAAAGGTTGGAATCACAATCTAAGTTTCTAAAAGAGACCTTATTTAAGAGACCTATCTAAAAGGGACCTTATCTAAAGTTTATCCAAATACTAAAACCTGAAATAGGAACAGGTAAAGGGTCTTCAAAGGCACATTCTTTGTATCCCTTTATTCCTCACATAGATGGGTATCTCTGGTTACTTGAAATGACAGCTGGCATTCATGTGGAAGGAAGGAGTTTCTTTTTTCACTATTACCTCATTGTATATACAAAAATGTTCTTCTGAGAGATGATGTGATTTGACATGAAGTGAGGCAACGGTAAAAAGATTTTTTTAAAGGTTTCTTTCAGCTTGGGTGATTCCTGTCAACTTACAAGACTGCCACAGAGCAAAATGCTTTGTGAATAATTAGCAGGTTAATTACCCATAAGGAGTGAGTAATTTGTATTACCTATGTGGTTAGCTCACCACACTCAGACCCATGCTGATTGCACATGTCTGTGTTGCACTACAAATTAAAGGATCAACCCTTCAAGGCACTGTCTGTCCTTGAGTCCTATTGTTGTTCCAACAGTGCACAACACCTAATCCCAAAGAGATTCCTAATGGATGACAAATGCGTGGTGGAATAGATGGGATGCCCTAGGACAATGTACTTTTGAAAATAATAGTCAAGAAAAGCAAAGGAAAGGCAAGTTTAAGTGAATGAGCCCCACCACAGCAAAACTAAATACTCATTCTTCCAGTTATAATAATTTTGCTTCACTGTCTATTCAGTATTTACGAAATCACAGGAATCATCTGCTGTAGGAAATGAGACAAACATTACTGCTAGAATGTCCTCAGCTGCCGACCATAGGCATGTCAACATCCCCTGCCTACACCCACGCCATCCTGGGGCTTCAGGAAAATGAGAAACTTCTCATTTTGCCCAGAGACACATTCACAGAGTTTCTCTGAACTTTCTTTAGTTCATGTCTGTTGTTTTCAGTCATACAAACACACATGCAATTTGTAGGTCAACAGAGTTGGTTACCCATGGTTAAATAAACCTTATAGATTGAACTTGAAGAAATTTGTGGAATTTTACTATATTGTATACAGTGAAACCAAAACTTCCCCTGACAAGACTGCACTGCCAAGTTCCCTGGTGAATCCATAAGGTCATTTTGTGACCCGACCTGAAATAGATGTGTGGCAGGAAGGGAGTGGGTTCACAGCCTCTTCATGCTGCACTGCACCAGGCACCAAGCACGAAGCACTTCCTGGCTGGCACTGGATGTGGGTGAGTTTAAGGCACATGTCTCCTCTCCTACCAGGCTGTGCAGCCCACCTACATCTCACAAATGAGACACTGCTTTGAATAGATTTCTTTTTAATTTAATAAAGCATTGAGGTGAGTTACAGGACAACCTGTCTCTGAACGTTGCCTCAACTGGAAACTGTATTGCTAAAAAAGAAAATTATCAGTCAACAACAGTGACTCAGAAGCAAGTTCCCACTTTTTGGTATCCAAAAGCCATTAAGTAAGCATCAGAATGCCAAGTATCCTAGGCTGCCAAGGGAAGTATGTGTGAATGAGGCAGGAGGATAAAAAAGTATTCTGAACTATGTAGAAATTTTACAGTACAGTCCAAAGGAAACATGTCTGAATGAATAGTCATGTCTTATTTAGTATGAAAGAACAGAGTCTGTCTTACCATAGGCATAAAAGGCTTCTTCATTTTCTGCATACTGTGCACAAATCTCTTCCAAAAAGAAGAGAAAGGAAGTTTTGCTTTGCTTTTTCATCAAAATACTTAAAGGCTTACAAGGGCTTGCTTTCCCAAAGGCCTTAAAAATGCTGGTAGACAGAGCTGTGACTCTAGTGCCACAGATCCTACAACATGAGAATTACTCTATCCTACTTTCAAGCAAAATCCAAACTGCAAGGTGTAATATGGTATAAACATGAGCTCAGTCATTAGATTAGTGCTTGCGTAACATGGTGCTCCAAATAACAAGCAAATTAATATCCAGCATGCTGCAGCTCTTTGACTTGACATTTGTTTAAAGATGGGCTTTTAACTCCATTTCTGAAACAATAAGTTTCTGTGGGTTCGAACAAGACCTTTAAATTATTTAAACTCAGTTATCAGAAATTAATTGTGGGAATTCTCCTTAGTTGCAAATCATCAATATGCGGTCTGTTGCAATGATACACTTCCCTCTACACAAAACCTGGAGGCAGAAGTTTTTCACTAGCGCTTGAAATGTTTCCTAAAACTGTGATTTTAACCACTGGAATAGCGTTAGCACCACCTAGAGGCACACTTAAAAGCCGCGCTGACGTTCTGCCCAGAAAGACTAACTTGAATATGTTTGTTACCCAAAAAGACTTTTATTTCAAATTTCCTTTATGTCACATCTCTTTAGTTTAAGGAGGCTCCCTTGGGCCAGTTGTTTAAGGTGCTATTTCATATATAAAATTATTGCAACGTCTTCACCAAATATGATACTTTTAATCACAAAAAGAATGTTTGCTTTGCTGTTATCTTCTGCCTTGGAAAAAAAAAAACCCTAGAAAGAAAATTAATTCAAATTTCTTTTCATATAATTTGAATGGAAAAAAAAATCTCCACAGAAATGCACAAATGGTTCTGTTTGAAATAAATTAACAAATTGTACTAAAACTGCAGTCTTAGTATACCTGATTTTGAACACAGCTGACCAGATCTGTCTTTTAAGATCAGCCACCTTCGGCATCTCCTTAAGGCTCAGATATACTTTTGCTATCTTTTTCTTGGTTGATATCATATCAGTGACTTCAAGGCATCACAGAGTGTCCCTGGTAAAGACTTAGAGATTCTGACTGAGGCTCACTAAAACTGTTTGGGAAACATGCATGCCAACTTTTACTGTCAATTTTATTCTGCTTTTGAAAGAGTATTAACAGAACAAAATTAATTAATATGGGAAAGTGACAGTCTTTTTTGGTCAGTTTGACTAATGATGTCACATTGAAGATTCTTTTTAAGCAACATATTATTTTCTAAAGACTCTACTACTCTTTTCACCTTTTAGGTGAAAAGATAGTAGCCAAAAGACTTAGTGCTTCTACACTATCATTCTCAATCAGAGTACTAAATCAAAGTGGAAGGAATCATCCAGAATTGGGTTATAATGTCAAGAAGACTGAAAGCAGAGTCTAGTAATTTAACCTTCACATTGAAAAGGTGAGAATTAGTTTGCTTTTTGTCTTCTAAGGCAAGAGATAGGAATGAAAAATTGAATGCAATTGTATGGAAAGATTACTGGATTTAATAGTGTTCTTTTATTTTTGATTTGGGTTTTCATTTTTCTGTCATTTTTTTTTCTTTTTTTAAAGAAGCTAAACTGTACAAACCTAAAGCTGTTATTTTGACTCAAAATACTGAAAATATAATATGTTTATTAAACCAGATCTCAAATATGAGGCCCAAGTTGTTAAATTAGCAATGTGCCATTCTGGGCATTTGTATTACTAGCTCAGCAATTCCACTGGCAGGAAAGGCAATATGAGGTTTTGAAAGTCATGCTAAGCTTTCTGACAAGTGCAGAGCAAGAATGAAAACACATAATTAGCTCAATTTTTTTAATTGATTTGCATTATTTAAAATGTTACATTACTTTGGTTATTTCAAATAATTACTAGTAATGTAGAGTTACTTAAAGTCTGTCTTCTGTTCTGTCTTCCATATAGGTTAGCCTTCACTGAACTAATTGCTCTGCATACTCTGTTCCTTTGAGTTGGTGCTGATTGTTTTCTTGTGCAAAGATTAAGCTCCTACATGCTGAAATAAAGCATTTTGAAGTTTGTCAAAGACTGTTACCATAGCTCTAAAAATACATTGGTTTGTCTTAGTCACATTTTGGTCAGATTTACCATAGATGTATCTGCTTGACTGTCTTGTCCAATGTAGTATGTCAGAG
The DNA here is from genome assembly GCF_036417665.1 of Passer domesticus. NCBI lineage: Eukaryota > Metazoa > Chordata > Aves > Passeriformes > Passeridae > Passer > Passer domesticus. Next base: position 51,272,729 of record NC_087476.1, read on the forward strand.
CCCAGGCACAGAGGACAATCATTAGTTCCACAGGCAGGATTCATCTTTACAGTTTCAAAGCCCAGTACTTAAAGCCTTTCCTTAAAGCTTTACATACTCTTGGGACAAAAAGTACTTGCTTTGGTCTTAAAGCTTGTGTTGTTAACCTGTTAATACTGTTCCTCTTATTTTTTCTGCAGAAAAAATGTAGTGTTTCCACTTACAGGACATCATGTGTACTGTCTAATTTATTAATGTATTCCATTAGAGGTTAATTTGTATTCAATGAGATCTGTCTTATTATCTGCCAAATGTGTTCCTACTTTGGTGTTCTCCTCTTACAAGATTGTATCATCTTTTTATGATAACTTCTCACAGTGTTCTTTCACTTTAGTTTTCCTAGCTAGTTTCTCTTTGTTACAGTAAAATTTAGAAGCATGTCATACACATGTAAGCTGCAAGTTCACCCAGCAAAAATGTTTTACTAACATTTTAGAGATACATTTGAAGAACCTGCTGTGATTCTATCTTCTTTTTGCATAAATTGTCTGAGCAACCAGTCTGTCACATCCTAATGCAAGAAAACAGTTCCAAATATTGCAACAAGTTTCATAAACACTTTTATTTACCCTAAGACAGCAAAAAGGTTTTAGTCTTTGGGTTTTGGTGCTGGGATTTTTTTCATTGTTGCTGTTTTTTCTTGGGTTTTTTTGTCACTTGACTACTTCTGACCTTAATTTTTGCATTCATCTTAGCTTAACAGGAAAAAATATTTTATATGTCATGCTTGGTAATTCGGTGGCAGAATTCAGACACAGATATAAAAAGTTAAAAATAAATTGAAAAGGACTTTGTATTTACTAAAAAATAAGATTTTGGGAGAGGAAAAAGAACATATGTGCATGTTTACATTGTGTAACAGAAGCCCTTCTGATTTTGGCAGAGTACAATTGTCACACGTTCATCTTTCAATTCCTTTGTTAACTTTCTCCTCTAACTTTTTTCCGCCCCCAAATAATATTCTGTAAGTTTTCTTTGCTGTGAACTCTGTCCTTTTCAGTTCCTCAGTTGTTCAGTTTGGGGTCCTTGGCTGGAGTACAGGTGTGTCATTCTCTTCTAAGCGCTGAGTTATTTAATCCAATGCTGAAGAACTTTTATGTATTAGAGACTTTTTTAAAGTAGTTCCTCGGGGTATCAGGATCCATAATGCAGTTTACTTGAACTGAGAATCTGGGTACTATCTTCGAACAGCAGCTAAAAACATAGGCCAAAGACTTCAGTGGGGGCATGTTTTTGTGGTGAGTGGGAGGTGTCTGAGTTTTTTCACTCTGGGTCTTTGTCAAAATGTGGATACCTCAATTGTCATTTAGACTTTAGAATATTTGAAAAGGACCCTCAAACTCCAAAGGGAGATTTTTTTCTCTCCTCCTCTCTCTCCCCACCTCCTAGTCCCATTCTGGGGAAAAACTTCAGTCTTTTTTGTTGTTTTTGTTTTGTTTCGTTTTTTTCTTTTTCATAAAAGGTCAAAATTTTGGCCACATCTGTGCCCAGTTTCGACAGCTGTATGTACTGTTCTCCTTGCTAATATAAGTCTTAACTGGGTTTTTTGCCTTATTATTTGCACACAAGCCATGCCATTTACCTTAAACTTTGTGTTTGTTTTTCATTACCTTTAAATTACTTTCAACAATTTATATAATATGAGTGGGGCTTTGCTAAGCAAGAACAATATGGTTCTGGAAAGCAGCAGCACCTCCTTTTTCAATAAAGGTCAGGAAAATTTGCTGTGAAAGATAAAAAGAAAAGTAACTTCAATTTAAGCTTCTAGGCAATAATAGCTTGAGTTTGAAATATGACACATCTGCTTGGTCTTAGGGCATGTCACAGGTCAGATACAGATATCTTCTAGCCTTGGACTCTTGGTTAATCATATTCATCTTGTAAGGTATGAGAGGCCTTTATGGGTGTTGCTGGAGAGTGTCAGCATTGCTACTAAGAAGTTTTTCTGGTTGCACATACTGTGGCTACAGCCTCTGCAGTCCTCTGTTGGCACTGTGGTACAAGAAAACTTCATGGTAAGCCACCTAACACATTATCTTCAGTTAAAAATGTAAAGACTCAAAGGCACAAGCTGCTGTCTCGGAAGGCACAATTGTGCCTGATCTTGAAATGCTGACAGTTCATGCAAATCTAACTGCTGTGTCTAAAGAGCTGTAAAAACAGTGTTCTTATTTTGGAATTTAAAGACCTCATTCCAATTAATGTGAATGTTAGAGGTGCACAAACTTGTTTGTTCTGGTTCTTCAAGCTCATTTTCCTTCTCTTCTGTCATATGACACAAAGAGGACAGACAGGTTCTTTTAAGGATCCGGGACATAATAATGATGACACTAACCTGTAGTTACAATTCAAACTTTATTTTGTTCACTGTCTACTATGATTAGTATAGAATCGAATTTACAATTTAGTACAGCACAGGATTTCTAGAAGCAGAATCAATGTAGTACAATTTATAATTCCATTGTACAGCACTTGTAATGCAACTAATCTTAAAATTTCTAATCAGCTGGACCCTCTGCAGGTCAAGTCAGGTCTTAATGTGTGGTTTGCTGTATCAATATAACAATCATAATCTAGACTCACATTCATATTCAAGAATACAAGTGACTCCCTGAAACCTCCAGCAGTGGAGGCATCCCTCGTGATGGGGAGGTGCTGAGTCTCACAGTCCAGCAGCAGTTTGGACCCAAGTTCTCCACTTGCTGACTTTACAGACAGCTCTGTGTGCTGTTAAGCTTCCCTCAGGGTCAACAACAGCACTTCCCTGGGCCGGGGGCCTTCAGGGCTGGCAGGGAAGGCAGTAATTTTCATAGTGCCAGCAACCTTAAGACTGGTCAGGAGGGGAAGAAGAAATCTCTTTGCTTTGTCTGCTTGGTTCACTGGACCTTTGGAACCTGATAATGAGGGGAAGTGAATGAATTCTCTGCTCAGACACAGAGAGTGGTGGCTAGACTTAAAAAATGCTGTTAGTTAGACTAACCACAGTGAGGGATACTGCTCACAGACATGCTTTCCTTTCCATGAACCTTTTGAGAATGTGAGGGAGATGTTATGGATGCTGAGAACTGGTCAGAGAAGAAAGTCAGATAAACTTTCCAGGCATTGCTCTGTGAAGTTTTGGGAAATTTCAGAGAAGGAATTAAAAAAATTCTTAATCTCTGCAGCTGGTGTTGTTTTCGCCTAAGGATGCTTACAAAAGGGTGGTGTGTCTAATTAGCCAATGGTGTGAGGGATATTGATTGAGGACCAACCAGGTCCACCTGTATTGTAACTGTCTACAAAAGCGTGTGGTTTTTAATAAACTTGTCTATTTTGCCTTCTGAGACTTAGGAGTCTATGTGTCACTTCATTTAGTCATCCTCAATACAACAGTGAATGAATAAAGTAAGTTGTTAAGCATTTCTTTAGTCTCTTTCCTACTGCTTTTATTCAGTGGGAACAACCATTTTGCTTGTTTTTAGGGACTTTTACCTTGCATAGAAATTGGTAAGCATGATCTAGAGGAGATTGACAAGGTGTTAGTTCATCAGGTTCAAGGAAAGCATGACCTAATGAATTCCAGAGTTTGATCATTAAAACATTATGTTAAATATACTTTCTTTCTTAGCTTACAGGTGGGAGGTTACTTGTTTTCTTTCCTCTACCATCATCCACAACAGTCAAAACTGTTGTATGTTTAGGTACTGCTGGGAAACAGTAGTTCAATTTTTCTCTGGAAAATGATCCTATTATAAAACTGTGCCTCTGTTGGTTGCCACAGGGGTCTGCTTAATGAGATTGAACTGATTTGCTAATGAAATGTTGTAGCTAACTGTGTACTGCATTTCATAGGCTGGCCCACTGCATCTGATTTATGTAAAGCACTGCCCTTGTTTAGTAATGTTGAACCATGTTCCTAAATGACATCTTTAGGATCCCAAATACTAACCAACTTAGTAGTAATTTTCTTTGTGACCAGGTATCTAGCAGGGTAGACAAAAAATAATCTAGCTACTAAACTGAGGAACTCTAACTTGAAAATTAGATCTCTAAAGTCACCTTCTTCCAGTATGCAATAAATTGCTTTTTAGAGGTTCATGGCTCCCTGAATCTGGATTCACTAGCTTAGATGTCATCTTTTGAGATGCCTGAAGGTGGCTGAAATGTAGCATGCCTGGAGTGCCTTATGTCTGTTGCAGTTACTCAGTTAAGTCTGATGTGCAACTGATTTATGAGAATGCATTTCTTAAGCAGAATTTAAAATCTTGTGTTGTAAAAGAAAGTCAGGGAATCTAAACTGCTTAGCATGTTCTTCTACAACTTTTTTCCTTGGAGAACCCCTAGTGGTGAAAGCCAAGGAGCCAGCTGAGGGCTAGTACCTCACTGAGACCATTTCACAGCTTTTGAACACTTTATGAAGAGTTGATTTTTAAAGCTAATTCAGAAGACAGTCAGTGTCAGTACCTTGGAAGTGCATAATTTCTGTTTCTTCAGGTGAATCATCTGTTCATGATGACTGTTGGCAAACTTCCTCTCCCATGTTGCTTCATGTTTTCTAAGAGAAACAGCTTCTGTAATACAAGAATTTCTTTCATTAAGCACCATTACAACAATTAAGTTCTTCCCTGTCCCCAGGGATTCAATTTCTTCCTGCTGCCTTTTTCCACAGAATTGCATTACAAAATTAACATAAGTGTGTAAAGGTGCTGCATTCTCAATTGAGGGAGTTCCCAAAAATGTAATGTTTTCTCATATATCAAGACTTTTTTTTTTGTTTGGCCTAGACTTTTTTGCTGTGCATGACATTTTGATGAAGTGCTGTAAGAGCCTTGAGAGATTCTGCATTATGAAGGTACATGAATCTTGCTAAACCAGTATCTTGATTTTTCACTATCATCTCTTTGCAGAGACTAAGTGTGGTAAAATGATATATATCAGCTGAGGTTTGTGCAGGGAGGTAGTTGTCTTTTATTACACTGGCTTATAATGGGACAGGCTGCCACACAAGCTTTTGGTCACACAGTGACCTCAGAAGGCTTATGTGCCCAGATGCTCATCAGGTTTTTTTTCCAGCTATATTAGTTAATCTAATAAAAGGAATTACCTCTCCATAGAAGCACTGCCTGACTTGCTGCCTTCATGGTCTAAATGTACAACGACATGGCAACCATTATCAGGACTGAGCAACTATGTAATCACACCAGTTCCCTCCTCTCTTATTTGCCATTTGCACTTTTCTTTTCAGGTCTAAGGGGTTTTATCCTCGAGATGTAAAGTGCTCTTTAATCACTGTGAATTGTAAGGAAATTGGGAAACAAAATGTGTCGAAATTGAAAATTTTGCTTTGCAGTGCCTCTGGCATGTTTCACCATCAATTCAGAGCACGTTTTTAGTAAGTGAGACCCAGATTTATAACTCTGGGAAGGTCATCCATGTTTCAGGTATAAGCAGGTGTAATCTATCACCATGTCATGTTTGCTTTAAAACTAATTTGTGTGTATAAGCAGTCCAATGCTTAATGGGACAATACTTATTGCCTTCCAGTTACTGAGGGAGGGATACTAGAAACTTGATTATGAGGTCTACTTTATGTAATATTTTTTTCCTGTTTGAGACAACGATTACACTCAAAACCAGTTTAACTAATGAAGTGTTCAAATGTGTCAGTAATGGTCTCTTTACTCGCCCTGTTTTATCTTCACAGAGCTCTGTTTTCATGTAAATAGGCTTTACAGAAGCAATCAGATGATTGTTTTAAAGAGTTTTGTGTTGCTTACAAAATTCCAATTTCCCTTCACCTTTTCTTCTGTAAATGCTGGGCTTTTTTAAGATCTATTGAAATATTTCCCTTGAACTTTCAAGGAAAAAAGAGCCTTACGAAAGGAAGTTACTGATCTTAATGCAGAAACAAGGAGGCATCAATAGCTCTGTGGAGGCAGTGAGTAACCATAGGTCCAGAGTGATAGTAAAACATAAAACTTGCTATGGTTTAAAATTGTGTGATTATGTTCAGCTTGCTTAAGTACTTCTGACACAGAGGAGCATACTGGCGTCCACCTGTGTTTGCCAGCTGTATGAACTTTGAAGACAAATTTTGACTTAAACAGGTAAAATATCAGGGGGTTTATATTGCTTCTCTTCAGAATTCTTTACTTATACCTGATTATTCTGAGGTATTTCCGGTATTTAAATATTTTGAATACTTAATGTTTTCTTTATCTTATAAACGTGTGTGTTTGTCTATAATATCAATATGACATATCTCTGTAGACAGTTAAAATGAACAAGAGGAGGGAGCCAGCAAGACACCTGTGCTCTGGTTTTCATACTGTCAACAATCCCTGTAGTACTGCCGTTTCATTAGCAATAGGTTTTTCTGGGGTTTTGTTTTTTTGTTGTTGGTTTGGTTTTGGTGTTTTTTCAGGCTAATGGCTTTTAGCATGTGAGTTTTTGGGTTTTTTAACTGTGATCTAATTAATTATTGAGAAACCTGATTTTTGTAAGAGCAGAAAATATAGCCATAGTGTCCAAACATACATGTTTTCTAAACTGTGTGCATTTAGTTTTCCATTAAAATGTACAAACACTCCTCAAGTCTTCTAATGATTACCTGAAGAAGTCAGCTCTCTGTGTTTTCAATGTTACTGAAATCACAATACTCTCATAAGTAATATATCAATCCTCAGCTGTAGGCTTCTCCAAGCACTTATAGCTTTTATTATGGCTCTTGAAAATTATATGTTAAATGAATTTTGGTCAGTTGCTAGTAGGTTATCCTTACCTGGGTATCAGTACTCTTCTGATTCATATCTCTTTTGTCAGTTTGGAAGTTACAGCATTCTTAATGTTAGGACAGAGGAATTTAATATAGTTAATGCCACCTCATGTTTCTGAGGTTTTTGTCTTATGATTGAAAACAGTAACTGACATGTTGCTTATCTTGATTATGAATGAACATATGGAGTTTACTGATATAGCAAAAATTATTTTTACTAACTGGAGTGGCAAGTGATCTGTTCTCCAGTTCACATTCCCTCCCCCCCTCAAAAAAACCTCACATTACAATCTTATAGTCCAACTCTTGGCCTTACACAAAAACAAACAAACAACAAATAAAAACATTTAAATTAAAGCAATAGTGAAACTTTCACTTTCTGGAAACATCTGCCAGGTGTTTGTTCTGCATTGTCTGTGTCTCTACTATAGTATCTCCTATGGGTTCCTCTTAAAATTTCAGTCTTTTTTTTCAGATCCAGTTTAGGAAATTTCATTTCTTGATATTCAAGTAATCTAAATTTGAGGCTAGTGGGGTTTAATCCTTTTGCTTCATAGCTACTTCAGTGACTTAAATTTTATACTTCTACACAAGTGCTTGTAAATGAGAGACACTTTTTTCAGAAACTTTTTTTTCAACACCTTGTGGTGTTTTAATTCTATGTCTAAATCTGTTTCAAGCCTATTACTGGAAGGAGCTCCTGGAAAATTTGTTATCATAAAATATGCAGAGTTGGAAGGAGCCCAACAGGATCATTGAGTCCAACTCCTTGCCCTGCACAGGAACCCCCAAGAGTCATGCCATGTGCCTGAGAGTGTTGTCCAAACACTTCTTGAACTCTATCAGACTGGTGCCATGACCACCTTCTTGGGGAGCCTTCCACTGCTAATCACCCTCTGGGTAAATGATATCCAGCCTAAACCTCCCCTGACACAGCTTCATGCCATTTCCTCAAGTCCTGTCACTGGTCATGGAAGTGAAAGGTAAGAAGAACATATACATACAGCACTTGTAATATTAATAGATTTAGATTTGTTTTTACCAGATGTCTTTTGCAGGTCCCTTAAAAGTAATGCATCCATACCCTTGAGATAGAGGTTGGGAACTACTGGTCTCTATTCCCATAAAATTTCTTATGTATGTTTGTTTATTTTCCCTGTATTCTCAGCCAGTAACTGCTCTGTCACAAATGCCAAGAACCTACAGCTGCTCTCTAGAGTAACTGGTGATGTCCAACACAAATTTGTCCTGTCATGCCTCCAGTTTACTCAGTCTGTATTCAAGTTCATAGCTTTTGGATAGACATTACAATTAACATAGTAGTTAATTCATACAGTCAGTTTGACTCCGTCCTCCCTAAAGATGTTGAGAAAGGAATTCTTCCTCTAAGAGGTTTTTCATTTGTCCCTAGGCTCTAACTCTCATTAGCTTTTTAGCTTAGTAATAACTATTGTCATTTAAAACAGCACTGATGCATCTAATGGACTTTTTGCAGTGTTTGTTTTTCTTATTGCCAATGCGGGATCTAAATAACTCAATATGAAAACAACATATACACTGAAAAATAGGAAGCAACTTTTGTGACCTCCCTGTAAGAGTGCTCTCACTCCATTCTGCATAGTACCAGTGCAATTTTTGGGTAGTCTCAGTATTTTAATTCAAACACCCACTCAAGGGGAGTAAATTAAAAGGAAAAACCAGGTCCTTAACTGGAACAGTTCTCATGTGTTCTGCTGTGTCTTTTTCAGGGTCAAACATCTGATTGAAGAAAGCATATTCTTCATGGCATTGTGAAAATATGCCACATATGACAGTAATTCTTACTACATGTACACGGTCATTCTAACTTGCTGTTCTTGAAAATATGTTTATTTTTAAACATTCAAGATAATATCACGCAGTGTTGAATTGGCATTTGTTCAGTCTTGAGACAAAGAATCTCAAAGTTTAAAAAATGTTTTAGTAGTCACACTATACTGTTAGTACAGTAATCTCAATATTTGGAAATTGAGGAGTTAGCTTTATTATTAGACTCATCTGGAAAATATTCACTTCCTGAAAGATATACATAAAGTCTTGCTATGCTATTTGATACCTGACCTATTGAGAAAGAATGTTATGTAACTTCAGTTTAATCTTTTACATACTAGTTTTAAGGGGCTGTAATTCAGAAAGCATGGGTAAAATTTTAAATTCTTTTTCTTTTCATATCCTTTGGATTTTCACCTGGGAGCATCCATTTCCCTACTGAATTTTAAAGTGCCAGATCCTTTTTTGGGATTTTAAAATGTTTATTTATTTTAAACTTCTGATACAATTAAAATATTTAAAGAAATGGGGTTTGGAGCCTTCACAGAGGAGAGGGTTTTTGAGGGACTGTATAAATATAGTATGCCCTACTGAAAGAGCAGAAAAATTAATTCATGACCTTACAGCTACAGTCATCAGAGGACCGTGTAAAAGCACTAAACAACCCTGATGACAAAAATGATATTGTTAAATGTAGTGATCATGACCAAAATGTCAGAAAATTTACTTTTCTGTGAAAAAGGAATTTTGGTAAATTCAATGAATCAAATTTCTGAATTTGGAAATACAGTGTTAGGAAGCCCATTCTTGATCCTTTTTGATGTTGACCAACTAATTTGTGTTATTAATGACCAAAGTTCAAAGCCCTCACACATTGTGTAATACCTACACTTAAGAGCAAACCTACTACTGGAATGGGCTGCCAGAGAGGAGGTAGAGTCACTGTCCTTGAAGGTGTTTAAGAAAAGAATGGATATGGCACTTAGTGTCATGGTCTAGTTGATAAGGTGGTACTAGGTCATAGGTTGGACTTGATGGTGTCCAAAGTCTTTGCCAACCTACTTGATTGTGATTCTATGAAGATCTCTGTTGTCCCTAAGCAGTGCTGAAGCAAGGCCATTTTAGAGGTTATTCAATACTCATATATTCAACGTCATTTCTGTTTGTGACTGTAGCAGTCTCCTCCTCACATTCCTTGTATAATCTAAGCTAAACTTGGATAATTCTTTGCAACATAAATGAAATAGGGCCATACAGTTACGAATTTTATTTTTATTTTGCCTTACACTGAATGAAGATTTGTTTCAAAGAAAAACACAGCCTCATACAGGGAAAAGTTTGGGGCTGGGTTTTTTTTGTTTCTGTTTGTTTTTTTTTTTTTTTTGCCTAAAAGCAACCACTGATATGTCTTTTTTTTTTTTTCCCCTTTCTAAGTTTGGAAAATTAAGGTCATGGGACAGGAAGGACAACCAAAGTTGAAGCTGGAGCTGGTGTTCTTGATCAATGAAGAGTTGGAGCAGACACATCTAAAACACAGAAAAGGATAGCTAAAGAGTAAGAGCAGTGTATTTAATTTTAGAACGAAAACAGTACCAGAATTTTTAGATCTAGCTAAGCAAGGAAGCAGACTGGTTTTGAAGTTTAGCATTGTGTAACAAAGAGGAGAGAGCTTTTCTGTAACCAAGTTGAACTGGTGTCCTTCCTTCTTGTATCCTGTTTGCCTTCAGCTGTGGCTGAAGTTGCCCTGATTCATGACAGCTGGTTCAGCATTTTCGAGCTTGTGATCACAGCTGGTTTGAGTTAACTGATTTTGAACTAAAATGGGGAAAATTAGTAGTAGGAGAAAGGAAGAGTATTCTGAGGGGTTGGAGGGCATGTTGGGAAGGATCAGTAGATATTACATATGTTTGAATGTTGAAGAAGAGTAATGAGATAGCTAAAAATAGTGTGCTGCTCCATAACCCTACCTGTCCTTTCTATTCATGAATTAAGAATAAGAAATAGAGCTTTTGCAAGTTCTATTAAGATATGAGGAGACTGGGAAGAGTGCCTTCTGGTGACAGAACAAGGGTAAGAAATGTGAACATTTTTCTGGCTCTGTGGAGACTCTTTCCTCACAGACCTGCTGGTTCTCAGGGTATTACTTGTTTTTACTTGGTAGGTTATGAGTTGAAAAGTGAATTTTGGGGTTTTTTGTTTGCTTGGGTTTTCTGTTTCTGTTGTAAGTGGAGTTAATGCAGAAATGAGCAGTGGTGAGGACAGTGTGTTCAGTCACTGTAAGTTGTTGTGGTAAAAGAGTTGCTCCAAGTGAGTCATGAGACAGATGCATTTCAGTTCTTAGTGTTGATTGTGGAGTTCTGCCACGTACAAAAGCAAAGGCCTCAGAATGGCAGCTTGGGTTCACTACTGGTCTGAGGTGGGAATGGGTTTTCTTGGCTCCCTACCCAAGGTAGGGAGCCAAGTGCCAGTTGTTAGTGCAACTTCTCTGTTAAGAACAGGTATTCTAGTTAGGCTCTTAAAAGGGAATTTGAGTAGTATTCAGCATATGGGTATGTTGGAATGAACATACATTGTGGACTCTCGAGCTACTATCTGACATGATAATGAGAAACACCCTCTTGAACAAAACAAAGACATGAAGCTGTTGCTGTTTTGAATCAACTGCTGTTCTTTCAGACAGCTCATTAATACTTGAGACATGTCAGGCAAAATCCAACAAATTTGAACTGGGTGTCTTTTGGTTTAAAGCTGCCTTTCTAGAATACACTTAGGAGTGTTTTAATCTTTAGCATATACTTTTGCTGATGTTAGGTTATCTTGCAGAATGGTAATTTAATGAAGCTTTTTAACATGGATAAATTTTCTTCCATGTTTTCTGGTGGGCTAGTGTTGAAAAAGTGTTGAACAATGTGTCCTGTTTTGATGCCATGCTTTAACTTATTTGCTAGAGTCAAAAGACCAAATAAGTTGATAGGCAGACCACTGTGTTTTGACTCCAAGAGAACAGAACAAAAGTTTAAGAAGATGTAGTGATTGCAGTCTGTATGCTCCTGGAGGTGGTAACTCAAATAGTATGAGTGAGCACTTCAAGAAGGCTGAGATTGAGAAGCTAGTTGCCAGTTCTGAGGAACTCGGAGTGTAACCAACTGATTTCACATCTCTGCTGCAGCATATATGAAACAGCCACAACTTCATACACAAAGTGGAAACTAGATCAAGATTTGCACAAGGTTGTGGCATCATTAAATTACTTCACCCGCTTCCCTGCTACAGTCAGTAGAATTTGTCTACTCTGTTGTGGTTTGAAGCATTTCTGTTGTTTAAAAGATTTACCTCTCCTAAGTCTCCTTAGGCCTCTCTCCAATTGCAAGATCATTAGCTGAAACATTCTAAGAAATAATCTAGTTCTGGTTTCTATTTTCAGTATAAAGTTATGGGGGAAAAAAACTCATTTGTTTGTTGACTGTATACTGTGTATGCACACAGAGGCGCCCATGTTGCTTGTGACTTGCAAAAATGCTGAAAATTAACATATAGTTGAAATGACATGATTCTGTGATACCAAATAATTTGACTTACTAGGATCCTTTGCTTTAGTGAAGAACTCTTCTTTTTTACAACTTTGCTCATACAGTTTGAGAGAGAATGTACATCAGCACAGTAATACGAACACAGGGGTTGAAATGGAACTTACTCCATAAGAAGTTACTACAACTGAGGTATAAGACAAGTCAGTCATTTAAGGAAAACACAGCTGTGGGCTGTGTACAACCCAAAATTTGCTTCATCACTTGTATTTCAACTCCTGTCTGGTATGGTTACTAACCATGTTACCAAGAAAAACTCTATGACTGGATGAAAGTTATCCTAAAATGTGCATAAAATCAAAGAAACTAAATTGTTAGTTAAAACTTCTGTTTATTTCATGCAATGAGGCATGTGGCTGGCTTCAGTCAACTTTTGGTTGTTTTTATCAGTAGGTCTGAACTTTTATCATGGTTACCTTTTATTGGAACTCTTCTAAATAATTTGGGGTTGCACAGCACATGATGAGTTAATGCCTTCTTTTTATTTTTAGTATGCCAGAACTATCTGTTCCACCCTACAGCATGAGCTGGCTTTCCTTGGTCACATTCCTTACAGTTCATCTGCCTATAAATGTTTTTAGAGTACATCAAATGATGATGCTAAGATACGGTTTTGTGAAGTCATTAAAAATAAAAATCAAACATAAAACTTTGTGATTCATTTTGCCCAAATGTATTCCACTACTACTACAAAATCGACCAACCTCTATTTTTAATAAAAATCGTATTTGGAAGCTTTTAATTTAAAATTGTCATTTGTGGCAGTTGTCAATGGTGTCTTTGGGGGACTTTTTTTTCTGGTAAAATGACTTGTGGTTTGTGGAAAGCAAAGCGCAAAAATTTATTTGTGATTAGGGCAGGCAGTGTGAAATATCTCAGACTTGGGGAGAATCTAAATGTGTTTTCCAAGACACTAGGAAATTAAGGAGCCTAAAAGAGGATATATTCCTGTTCAGCTAGCAAGTTATATTTTCTGAGAGGTGGGTGACTTTCACTTTATAATCTTCATCCAAAACAACACCATTATTTTGGAATGTTGTGGTATAAAGCACTCTGTATTTACAAAGGTTGCTACCTTTTGCTTTACCTCAGTAATTATTGATTATTACAGCTGCCTGCAGTTCACAAACTGCAGATTTTGCAGCAGGCTCCCTAGGATTTCTGAGCATACTTCACAAGTAATGCTTCCACTGGTGGAACCTTGAACTTAAACTGCTTTTAAGCAAGAGTCATAGATCTTGTGATCCCACAGTGGAAAAAGAAAACAGGTGGTAGGGCTAGATGTAATGGCTCTTTCCATTTTTACCAATGCTCTGACAGCTTGCCCTAGGAAGCTTTCCCTTTAGAAAAGAGATAAAATAGTACACAGAACTGGCCAGGCATACACAGTGCATGTCAGCCTCTAACTCTTGCCACAAATCTTTAAACCATAAATTAAGCGTTGGTCCTTTACTTGTTTATGCAGCAACAAAACATTTTATTCTTCCTTAAAAATAAAAAAAACTTTTGTTGTCAGTATATGACATGCTTAATTCAGTAACACTGTAATTAAATTTGTGTTGTCTGACAATGCCTATGCGTGGCTTTTTAAAAAGTCTTGAGTAATTGATTCAATGCAATATCTCTCTATTCTTTACCAGATCCAGACCATTAGATACTGGTCTGGATCTGGTAAAGATCCCTAAATAGAGCTGTATATGTTCACAGTCTTGTATGTAGCAATATTTATGTATTTAGTATCAGTGTCTTCTAACACAGTTCCTTTTCCCTCATGGTAGGAAAGGTTTTGAAATGAGAATTCTGTATGTGTTTGAGTCAGTATAAACAGCTTTGCACTGGTACTGTTCTCATCAACAGCCACTCGGGGATGAGTAGAGCACTGTGTCACTGGCACAAACCTAGATTACATCAAGAAAGAAGGAACAAGCAGAACTGATGCTACTTCATCTGGATCACCACAGCAGATACTACGTTAGGACCCTTCAACACTCATCCACATTTAGATCTTCTCTGTAAGAATGCTCAGGAAAATGAGGTTTAAATACCTGTGCATAATATGCCACACCTGGCCTGTCAGTATCCAAATCTTGATGGGTTAACCAAGCTTTTTTGAAAAAGCATGTCCACCTAGTTCACTGATTTGATATTATTTTCTTCTATGATGCAGCCTTCTCTTCAAACCCTTGTGCTAGTTAACAAGTATAGCAATGATGCCTTACATGAGTAATCTCAAATGAGTATTTAAAGGGTTAGACTCTTGATTCAAATCATACTGATTTTATCCTTTAGATAGTGGGGTGACTCAAAATGCCTTTGTCATATGTCTTTAACCTCTCCAGCTGTCCTGTCACTGAGGATGAGTCAGAAGCTGGAGTCCTACAACTAACACTCCCTAAATCTGGAAAGCTCAGCTGTTGCCATAACTGATTTGGCAGCTTGGAGCAGAATGGGGACTGGTGTATTACTGAGGTGACAGCAGCTTTTCCAGAATGCTCCTGCATCCTTCAGAGAGGACAGAAAAGTCTTGTTTTATTCTACACTGATAGTAAAACCAGAATTTTCCTGGGGAACTGATCTGACTGGGCTATGGTAGAAACAGTGACCTTGGTAACTTTTGAGGTTGATAGTATGGAATGCTTTGTTCACTTCCTACACTGGCATTTGGGGCAAGGTGCTGAACTTGTAGAACATGTATGTGGTACAGGATGTGATTGGTCTGTGGTCCTCTTGAGCCTGAGAGAAAGGTGTCTGGTCCAGGCAGGCAGGACTCCATTAAGAACTGGGCATTCCCACTGCTTGATAGATATATATATAGCATACACACAGACAATTCATGTGTTTAGTCCTGAGATATCTATACCTGTGTCACCCAATGCTAAGGGGAGAGACAGGTTCTTTTAGGGATCTTAGGCAGATTGATGATGATAACCTGTAGTAACAATTAAAGCTTTATTTTCTTAGCAACCTATTATAATTAGTATATCAAAGAATTTATTGCTAGAATGGCACTGGATTTCTAGAAGCAGAATGAAGGTAGTAAAATTTAGAAGGAGCCCAAGCAGTTATACAACCTAACTTACAAGTTAGGTTGTATTATAAATGCTTAGGCTTCTTCTATGTGTGCTTTTAGGCTTCGGGGTCAACAACAGCACCTCCCTGGCTGGGTGCCTGGGGCCTCCAGGGCTGGCAGGGAAGGGAGTAATTATCCTGGTGCCCAGCAACCTTGAGGCAGGTTGGGAGGGGAAGAAGAAATCTCTTTGGTTTGTCTGCTTGGTTTGCTGGACCTTTGGGGCCTGATAATGAGGGAAAGTGAACAAATACATTACCTACTAGGTTACAAAAAGCAGCTGCTTGGCTTATAAAATGACATTGGTTATGCCAACCATACAACATAGAGTCAGGAGCAGGGGGTACTGGTCTCATGCACATAATGGTTTTTGTAGCACTGTCCTATGGATGTTAAGTAGAAATACCCTTCCTCACAGTGAGAGTAAGAAAATATGTACACTCTAGTTAGAGCAAGTTGCATTTGTGGCTTTTGCTGCCTTGAAACCTTCCAAAGGGGAACTCTGCACTTCATGACCAGCTGGCAACTGCATATACAACAGAGTGATTTTACCCTTTTCAACTAGCCATTGTTATAAACTGCTATGGTCATCTATTTTTTCCCTTGTTCCAAAGAAACTCCACAGATCTAACAGCAAATTTATTTGCATTTCTTTTTAAATTCCATTTAAAATTTCAGGTCTATAGGCATAACAAAACAATGCTTTCCTGAGATTTTGTTGATGGTTACTATGGCTGCATGTTTGAGTACATTTGTGTTTTGGTTTTGATTTCAGGGTAATGTTAAGACTATTATACAAACAATGCTTTCATTTTACTTCCACAATATCTACTACAGGTTTCAACAGAAATGCACACAGGAAAGGAGATTTAGTTCTAGCATTTTCATTGTTATCTTTAAAATGCAGCTTTTACAGTGGTAATAATAAAATTTTCAATTGTTTTTGCATTTTTTTTTTAGCTAGGTGGATTTTGAGTGGTCTGCTGAATAGTTGTGAAAAGGAATTGGTCTGTGTAATAAAGTAATTAACCCTAAGATCTGCTTTAGTCAGGAATAGTCAAATAGAATTGTCTTGCTTTTATTGTGCTTCACATCTCTTCATAAATCCTTTGCTGGCAGGAGAGAATCCCAAGGTATATTGCACCTTAACTCAAGCTTCCTAGCTCTTCACCTTGCAGTGCTAGGACATTGTTTCGGCTGGGATGCTGCAACCGCTTTTGGATCTGAATTACTTGAACTGGCTTACAGAAATTATACAAGATAAAAGCTTTCTCCCCCCAGATATCTAAAGACTTATTTTTGTGTGTGTATTTTTTAATCCCATTTGCCTTGATCTAACAGTTATTGCAACCTAGCGTGGGAGGTAGCACAGCAGTAAGTGAGTGAAAAGCATTGAATAATACTGCATTGTAAAGGAAGACAGAGAGGGGAGAAATTGTTATTGAACTAGAGCCTTTCATGTCCTTAGGATTATTGCAGTGTTCTCTCTGTGAAGGAGCAGCACTTAGCTGAAGTTAAGAGCAGCAGTTTCTTAACAATAATGTGGAGAAAAACCTTTGCTCCTTTAGAAGAAGTATTATTATATTAATAGGACTTCTTCAGTAATATAACTAGTAAATGTGCAAGTGGAATGTCCTAGTGTGTGTTACTGGCTTGGTAAAAGAACAACTTAGGAAACAGCTTTCAGAGTACAGATTCTGGTTCATAATACTTGCCAGTAATGCCATGCTTGTATAAGAAATAATCTGGCCAGCAAAACCAGAGCAGTGACTGCCCCTCTGTACTCGGGACTGATAAGGACACACTTTGAGTCCTGTGTCGAGCTTTGGGCCTCTAACTACAAGAAAATATTGAGGTGCTGGAGCATGTCCTGAGAAGGGAAATTGAGCTGGTGAAGTGTCTGGACAAGTATTATGAAGAGCAGCTGGGGGTGTTTAGCCTGAAGAAAAGGAGACTCAGAGGAGACCTTATCACTCTCCACAACTGCCTGAAGGGAGAGTATAGCCAGGTGGAGGTCAGTCTCTTTTCCCAAGTAATAAGCAAAGGGACAAGAGGATATTACCTCAAGTTGCATCAGGGGAGGTTTAGATTAGATATTAGGAAAAATTTCTTCACTGAAAATGTGGTCAAGCATTGGAACAAGGTGTCCAGGGAAATGGTGGAGTCCTCATCTCTGGAGATATTTAAAAGACAAGTGGACATGGTGCTTAGGGACATGTTTTAGTGGTGCATTTGGCAGTGTTAGGTTGATGGCAGGACTTGATGATCTTAAAGGTCTTTTCCAACCTAAATGATTCCATGCTTTTTCTAATTTTCAAGCACTTTGCTCATTCAGCAAATTATGACTACAATCATAATTCCATGATTTTCAAGTGCTCTAACAGAGCACCTGACAATTGTACCCCAGCACTGAAGGACGGACCTCAGTGGTGAGGAGTGAAGTCAAATGAATATTAATTTATTTGTTATGTCCCCAAGAGATGTCTTGTTGGGCTATGACTGTAGCTCTTATCTAGAGCAGGGGAGAGGAGGAAGAGACAGTGTTGAGACTACATTAAAATTCCAGGATAAGACACCAAATATGTGCAAACCACAAACAGAATCTGTCTGAACTGTGAAGTCAAGATGCTCTGTGTTGAGCTCTTACATCTGCATAATACAGAAAACTACAAGTTGCAGCAGGTTCTCAAATTAATGGTCAATTTGTGTGGGGAAGAATAAGTAGCCTAGCACAGCAGACAACATTGATGCACATTCAATAAGGGCTTGATTACATTTGACCAACTTACCAAAGGTGATGACAGCTGCAACTGCAGTTACAGCATAGATAGCATTTCAGTCACCAGCTGTCCATTCAACTGTGGTGCATGGCTGCTTCAGCAGTACTTTTAACCAAACTGGGAAGGAAATAGCAAAATCCTGTGGAAACTACAGTAAATCATTGCTTTTTTTCTAGTATCGCTGTCAATACAGGAAAACTAGTAAATTGGGCCATGTTTCTGGAAATCAAGGAATTTTTTTTTTTCTTTATAAAAACTTACAGGAGCCTGAAAAAACAATGAGAACAGTAGATTAGGGACAGACATAGGATATGTTCCACCTATTCAGATTCAGGTAAATTGGATTGAAATTAGCCAGTTGGGTTTGTTTTGCTTTCAAGTCTCAGTGTTTTATGATTTAAACAGGCTGAAGAGAGATTTTAAATGGAGATTAGCATGGGGAGACATGACAGACTCCACACCCATAGAGCAGGTGTTTTTTATCCATTCAAATCATATCTCTGAATGGGCTTGAGAGCAGACTAATCTAATCTAATTTATTACTGAAAATAATGTTAATTTTAAAACTTAATAAGAACATTGTTGCTTTTCTGTGTCAAATATATGGTTAAGGTTGCTCACTGGTACTTTACAAAGAATTTCCACCGTGCTTTTGATAAGAGTAAATCAATGCAAGGGACATTCTGCTTTTGAAGAAAGCTTTGCCATGCTCTGGAATTGAACTGACACAACAGTTACTTTATGCAGGTCCTGATACTTGTAATGGGAAACTGCACAAAATGGAGGCCTTAGAATAAGTAAATCATGGATGTAGTATGTGGTTTTAAACTAGCTTCCAATGACAAAGTTTCTTTTCATGCTTCACTCTGATTTATGAGCTCTTCATTGCCACAACGTTCAGAACTTCTGTATAACAAAATCTTCTTTGAAGCAGAGAAAGTTGTGCTAACAGGTTTTTGTATCTACTTTTCATTTTAGAGTAAAGCAGTGCTAAGTTTGGATGGCCAAATGAGCACAAATACTTTGTGTTTTTTTCTTACCACTGAACTTCCGTAATTACCAACACATGGTCACAGTAAGCTGCTCTAAAACTTCAATACAGTTTTCTGTCAGGTGTATGGCAAATGAAACCCCCTTCCTTCTTTTTTCCAAATCTACCATCCTTTCAAAAGCTTCAATATAAAGATTAGCTTTGTAGAAATCCCTGAAAATCAGGTAATCTGGCCTGAAGTCATTGTTAGCAGGTTAAGAAATGGGTCTCAACTCAGATATTATTTTGCCTCCTTTTTTAAGATGGGGGTTTTTATGGCTTCAAGCATTTTAAATCTGGAATTTTTTAAATACACTACATTTATATTGAATGCTATCTCAACTAAACGATGCTATATCTTTTTTAAAATATACCTTTTCCAAATTTGTAACTTTTTCTCATATT
Source organism: Passer domesticus (assembly GCF_036417665.1). Classification (NCBI taxonomy): domain Eukaryota; kingdom Metazoa; phylum Chordata; class Aves; order Passeriformes; family Passeridae; genus Passer; species Passer domesticus. The sequence goes on from NC_087476.1 coordinate 51,292,200, forward strand.
ACAAGAAAACAGTCTTTTAAGAAACACTGAGCATTTTCAAGGTGTATAGAAGATATTTTTTAATTAGGAAAGTCTATTTCAAGTATTCCTCACACATAAGCAAATAAGAAATGGATACAATACCACTTCTGTGCTATTTGCAAAGCAAGCTGTCTTGAAGGGTTTATAGTCAATATGAATGTAGGTCTGAATTTTACTTTCAAGAAAGAAAAAACATTGATCATGAGTGGAAGTTGGTTTCAGTTATCATAGCTTAATTTTAAATATACTGTGGGGAACAGTTATCAAAACTTAATTTTGGAACTTGATGCCAGCCTTTGTTTTATCACTGTCTGTTAAATATCCGGTGTGCTGACTGTGCCATCTGTTCTTCCTGTAGAGCATAAGAAGGAAAATTAATCACTCAGCCATCCAAAACACTACGTGGTACTTGAATCCAATGCACAAGGATGGCATAACGCTAACTGAATGGATATTACTTTGGAAGATTAATTGTTCTAAGGTGACTTTATGATGCTGAATTGAACCCCCATTTGTTTGTTTAGCCCAGAAATAAGTTTTGGGCTTTAAAATTAGATCTGAGAGTGAAAGTGGGGAGAATGAAAAGCAGTGGAATATTTGAGGTTGTTGTTTTCAAAACATAGAGAGCTTCAGCATTTTTCTCTCCCGGATTGTGTTGTCTGCAGCACTGATGGACAGCAGGAGAAAGCTCTCCTTTGCTTTTTACTAGGTGTTTTTTAGCTAGCTGAGGCAGTGAAGTTCCCTAGACTATGTTTTTTCTTTTTCTTGTAACTGTTCAAACCTGCTCTGGACTGAAAATCCTGAAGAGCACCAGCAGCTCACACCTGTGGCCCACTGGGGCCCAGGATGTGGCATTTTCCGGTGCAGGAGGGACTGATGAGAGACTGAGTGAGCTGAGCTACAGCCCACAACAAGGACTTGCTGAATTTGCCATCTCTTCAGAACAATAAGAGGTTTTATTGTTTAATATATATATATATTTTTTTTTTTATGCTTGCACATACTTTCCTTGTTAAATAAACAGCTTTTTCCACTTTTCTCCAAGGAATTTTTTTCCCAAACCACTTGGGGGAGGGGCTGCTTCAGTTTGCCTTCTGGAGGAACCCCATTTGGAGATTTCCTCCTAAATTCACCCTAAACCAGGACATTAATCTCTATAGAACCTCTCTAAATGTCATCTACCTTGCCTACTCTAGCTAGTTTCATCACAAATACAGATATCTCATACCATCCTTGGTTCAAGGAGGATTAATTTAAAGCTAGGCCTCTTAGAGCCACTTTTGATTCAAGGAGATCCTGAATCTCAGCTGTATGTGCACAGCTGGGACACTTTTCAGTTATTTAAGTAGTGTAATAATTTTTTTAAGGTGGAAGGCTTACATAAAATTTGGCTATGAGGTGCTCTGCAGTGTTTGATCCAGGATGGCCTACTTGTGGCTGGCTGCTTGTGCTTGTTCCAGGGATAACATTTGTGCAAGATCAGTCTGATTTGTCTCTTGCTTTCATATGGATCAATACAGATGAATCAATAAAGATAACCTTCAAATGCTGACCTTTCAGGCAGGACAAATAGTGGTTGCAGAAAGAGGAGGGTATTGCCTTGAAAACTGTCCCCCTACCTTCATCTCTCCTGTCATTTCCAGTTTCTTGTTTTGCATCATGCTGTTTGTCTTAAGGAAAATCTGCAGACTGGTATCCCTTGGGGAGTTGACTCAGGCTTTACTCAGGGTCTGTTGTAATTGGAGTTCAGGGAGATTGCACTTCAGACTTAAAAGTGCCAGACCAACAGCACAAGAAGGGCTGTTGATCCCTGCTGCATATCCCATTGTAGGGGAAAAAATAGGAAGTCAGAGAAGATAGATTAAGTTTATATCAGAAAAGTATTGTTACATGAGGGCTGCTTTGTGACCCCTACTTGTAAATGTGCTGTGGAGCAGAGTCCCCATCCCAAACTACTTTTCTTAAAACACATCAAAATTGGACTATCAGTGGTGAAAGCTCCTATAAGAGTACAGGAGTGCTGTAGGGCTGCCTGCTGCTTGAGCATGAAAGGAAGAGACCAGTGATCGATGCAATTTTTAGGCATATGGGATGTCAAAACAAACAGACAGTGATATGAACAGCTATCTAACTTTATTCTTTGGCCGCCTGCCCAGACTTGAGGTGCTGCTAACTATGTAGCCTCTCCATGAAAGCTGTGGAAAAAAAGGGCTGGAAATCAGATGTTTCCTGTTGGCAGTGCTCCCTTAGTCCCCAGGCACTAGGTCTTACTTGGAACTCTGACATTTGGGGGAACTATGGGCCCAAGGGAGGGGGAACGAGGCTCGGGAGGAACTGAATCTGCTGGGGCTTGAGGGGTTAGTTTAGGGATATAGGAAGAGATCTGAATTCCCAACATTTCACAGTACCTGAGGAGTTTTGAAGTGTTATGTTTTTCTGGAGAGGGAAGGGTGAGAACTGCATCATGGAAGATTTAAATAGCTTGACCTGTCTCAGAGCTGATAATTACCAGATTTCTGCAAGCTAAGTGGAGGAAAAATTTACTGCAGTGTGGAAAAAGATTACAGCACTGCTTTTGAAGATACTGGGAAGTAAATAGCCCCAAAATAAAGACTGGTGAGTTTTGCAATGGCTGGATTGTAATGAAAAGCTTTATGAACTGGGACAAGCAACTACCTTATGCTCAGACCTCGTAAGACAAAACCTAATGGAAGCCTTACTTGAGTCGTACATTGCTAAGACTTTATATTAAGTATTAGTAAATAACTTCCAGTTCTTAAGCATTAAGGCTTCAGAAGAAAACTTTTTTCCTAAACTGAGGTTTAGAAAGAAAGATTTAAAGACTTGCCTCAACTGTAAGACACTGGAAATCAAGTTACACAGCAGTCTTTTTCACCATAGTGATGTTCAGTCTACTAGGGAAATGAAAAAAATTAAGTGTGTGGTTCCCCTTCTCTCTCAGCCAAAGACATAAATATAGGGGTTTACCTTTTGAAATACTCTCCAACAATGCTGCAAATCAACTTCTATTTTCAAATGGAAGTTGCAAACAAGAAATATAAGATGCAGAGCAATACTGAGTCCAGATTAAGTCACAACCATGTTCTCTCTGCTTATCTAGCATTTGTATCTGGATAAATGGAATTCAGTGAGATCTTGCTGCACATGCATGCCAGGATGAAAACTTATTTGGAAAATTACTGCAAATGTGTGTTTAAATTCAAAAGGCATTCATTTAAGCTTTCTCATTCCAAATACTGACCCTGAAAAGCTGAGCCATAAAGTTGGCAACTGTGACTTCTCTCAGGAATGATCTAGTGAATGTCAGTCAAAGGGTTTGTTATAGGCTGTGGCAGGCTGCTAATGATGACAAGGAAGTTGTGTGACATACAGCTTGAAAAAGAAATATTGAACTTAATTTTCCTGACAGGTACCCCACTAAAGGTTCTGTTATCCTCCCTGTGCCATTGTGCTTCATTTTTACTGTAAACTGAAGCGGACCAAATTCCCCGAGATTCTTTGAGACTTTTTTGAGTAAAAATACCAGTAACACTACCAGTCAATGAAGGTTTATTATGAAAACATTAATTTTAGTTCCATGAACAACTTCTTGAAAACTATTTGCAGTTCAGCTACCCAGTTTCATTTCACAGTTTCAGCAGCCGCTAAATCTGAAATCTAAAGACAATTTGCCTTGCAGAGGGCAAATTGCAGAGGGTCTGCTTAGGGCCTGCCTGAGGTGCTTTTGGGGGGGAGGTGAATGTTCCTGTTGTGCATACGGCCTGCGCACTCATGTTTTGGAGCTGACTAGCTACGCTTCATCTTTCTCCCAGACGGCTCGGAAACGGCAGCCTGCCATAAGGCCTCAGGGGGCCCGCCCCGGGCACTCGCCCGCCTTTCCCTGGGAGCCGGAGCGCTCCCGCTCGCGCGCCCGCCCCTCGCCACGCGCCGCTGCCCCGCCGGGAACGTGCGCCCGCGCGACGCGGCCCCGCCCCCCGCCGCGAGGCGCGCCGCTATTGGCCCCGTCCCCACCCCGTGCCGGCGCTGTTGTGACACGTGAGGGCGGCGCACGTGGGGGCATTATGTAAGGCGCAGGGGGAAGGGGCGGGGCCGGCACGCGCGCGAGCCGCGGGGCCGCCGCGCATGCGGGGTGGGGGCGCGGGGCGGGGCCAGGCCGGTCTGGCTGTGCTCCCTCCCGGACAGAGGCCGCGGAGGCTCCCGAGCGACAATGAAGCAGCAGCAGCCGCCGCAGCAGCCGCCGCCGGCCCCGCAGCCTCCCCAGCAGCCGTCGCCTCCCTTCGCCAGCCCGGGGGTCCCGGCCTTCCTCAGCAAGCTCTGGGCTCTGCTGGGCGAGACCCCCAGCAACCAGCTCATCACCTGGAGCCAGGTCGGCCGCCCCCTCCCCCTCACGTCCTCCCCGCCCGCGTGTGGCGGAGCCCCCGCCATCGCCCCGCGCCTCGCTCCGGCGGCACTCGCGGCCTGCTGGGGGCCTCGGCGTGCCCGTGGGGAGGACGGAAAATCAGGGCACGGCCACATGGCTTGGCCGGACTGAGCTGAGCTGAGCTGCTCGGCAGAGGCCGGCCCCGCTCAGCCCTCAGCCTCTGCCTTGTTTTTTGACTGTGGAGCAGGAGCTCCGGTGCCCGCCCTGGGGGCGCGTCCCCAGCACCGCCGCGGAGGGTGGGGATGTCTGTCTGGCGGCTCCGACTGACGGAGCAGGCTCGGGCGTGCGGGGGGTGGGAAGGGGCCCGGGAGCCGGAGGGTTTTGCCGTGCGGGGAACGTGGAGCTGCGGGGGGATTTCCCACCGCGGGCCGGGGTGGTGGGTGCGCCGGGAGCGGGGCTCGCCCTCTCTTAGCCGGGGCTGCGGAGGGTGGGAAGAGCGGCGTGCTCAGGCCTGCGGTGTTTCCTGTGTGCTGCCCGCGGGGGGCGGCCACGTGGGGCATGGCCGGGGGCTTCCCGGGCTCCGTGTCACCTGCCGGCGTGGCGGAAGGGGATGGGCCACGGGGGAGGTCGGATTGGGCACCAGTCTTCTTACAGTGCATCGAGGCACTGGCAAGTTGATACAGGGGGCATCACTGACAGTTGTGCTAAAAGCTAAGCACATATTTTAATAATAGCGACTTCATTTTTTCCCCTGTGTTCTGTTTTCAATAAAATCTTGTTCTCAGATCCTGTCAATATCTTTAAGTGGTATTGAGTTAAACTCAATTGAGAGCTTATTATTTAAGTGCTCTAGAAATAATGAAATGTCTTAAAAATTTTACTGAAAATGGTTTACGAGTACCTTCAGCCAAAATTTCCCAAAGAGGGAGGCAGGAGGCCTCAGTAGATTATGGCAGCTTTTCTTTATTTTTTTTTTCCTTCTTGTTTTGATTTAGGGTGGGAATTTTTTGTGGGTTTTTGGGGTTTGTTTGGGTTTTTTTTGGAAAAGAGATATTACAGGCCGTATGAAGATTGATATTGTCTATATTAAAAAATGCTGATTTTGCTGCCTTATTCTTTTAATGGAGTATTTCCAAATCCATTGTTTATGGTTATCTAAAGTAAACATACCAACACCTGTGTAGGTATCCTTGTGTTATTTGTTTAATTGAAAACAGTAAAAACAATTGTTTGAAATTCTGCAGGGCTGTTTCTAGAGGGGAAGGTCCACCCATCACAGTTGATATTATTAGCAGCCAGTTCTTGTGGGGGGAGATGTTGGGATTGCCTGTGATACGGGTGAGGAGAAACAAATGAAGCACTTGGAGGACTGCTGTGTGCTGGAGTCATTGGACTGGGAGTTGACAATTGTATTTAGCTGTGTAGTGAAGCTTGCAGGCTTAACGGCTGTACAGCTCTGCTGTACGTGGCTGTCAGGGCAGCAAGAGCTCGTGGATGTGTTTCCCACATTCTGTGTGCTAGGCCTGGACAATGCCAGGGTGATGATAAAGTGAGGCATCATGTGGAAGTTGGTGTCACAGGTCACTGTAGTGTCACTTGGTTCAGCACCTTCAGTATGTGAATTTCACACACAGCATTGGCTAAAATAGTCTGTTCTTGCCATTTCTTTTGCTTCCCCTTTTTCTTCCACTGATTGATTCTCTGCAGGAGATAGGTAGGCATTACTGGAAGTTTTAATCTCCCTACCTTCCTCTCAGTGTTAAGGCCTAAGTCACCCATTGAAGAGCCATTTGTAACATCCTGTTTCTGATGCTCCCTGCTGATTTGCTGGAACAAGCTGTTGTGGTTTAACCCGCACTGGCAACCAAGTACAGCTCAGCCACTTGCTCACTTCCCCGCACCCTGGTAGAGAAAGTAGAACTCCTGGGCTGAGATAACATTTAAAACTGAAATGAAGTCAAGTATGTGATAACAGTAATAAAACAGAAAGAAAACACAAGAAAAACAAATGCCCAATTCAGTTGCTTACTGCCTGCAGGCTGGTACCCAGCCCATCCAAAAACAGCAGTAGGCCCTCCTGCTGGATAACTCCCCCAGTTTATGTACTGGGCATGATGTTCTCTGGTATGGAATATCCCTTTGCCCAGTTTGGGTCAGCTGTCCTGGCCATGCACCCTCCCAACTTCTTGTGCACCTGCTTGCTGGCAGTGCTTGGGAAGCTGAAAAGACCTTGACTTAGGGTAAGCACTGCTCAGTAACAACTAAAACTTCAACTTGCTGTCAACATTCTCTCACTGAATCCAAAACTCCACACTCTACCAGCTACTGAGAAACAAATTCATTTTATCCTAGCTGAAACAAGGACACCTGCCTTTGGACAAGGACCTTCATGTGGTCTTACAGTTGGTTCTTTAAGCTTCTTGGGATCACAGAGCTGCTGGCATTTGAGGATAAGTGACTCATTAAGAAGGCCTCTTAAAAAGATGGAGGAAAAGTGTTGACATTTGTTGAAGATAAGACTTTTTATTAACTACTACAGGGTGAGAGTATTGTGGATGTGTAGACAGCCTAAACCATTTTGAAGTAGATAATTTGCATTCTGCTAATTACTTGCCCTGTACTTAAATGGAGTGCAGTCACTGAAGAAGAAAGAGCTGATCCTTCTATTTTAGTTAAAGCCTGTGGATTAAATAAAAGATCAGTCTTCCCTCACAATTGGCATTCCAGAAGGGGAGTCTTGCTTTATGTGGCTACCTTTTTGGTAACTCTAAAACCCAGTGGACACTCTCACCTCACCTCTTTGACAGCTCCATCTGCTTTAGAGGTCCTATCAAACCAATCATGGTTTTATACTGAAAAGCAGACGGGACTGTCAGCTGGTTGTTGGTATTTTTTCCTTGCTCAGGTTCTTTGTTAAGATTCCTTACCAGGGCTTCAAAACTACATTCAAAATTGATAGTATTGTCCTGTAGTGAAACTCTGATAATTGCGGGTAAACAATTACTTCATACCTTGATAAAGCAGTGTGTAACAATAGAGATGTTCCCCTTCAGGTAATGATGTAAATTGATAGTAAGTACTCAGTTGCTTTGCAACTGCAAGGTTTGTACCCTTTTTGTTTTGGAAAATTGTAGGCAAGCAGATCAGTAATGTACTGCATGCAGAAAGGAAGCATTCCAATCTGGTGATTAATTCTAAAAGCCCAGTGTGTTTTCTGCTATGGTTTTTAAGTAGCTTAATGTGTCTCTCTCATTTTAGAATGGAAAGAGTTTCTTGGTGTTGGATGAGCAGAGATTTGCAAAAGAGATTCTTCCCAAGTACTTCAAGCATAACAACATGGCAAGCTTTGTCAGACAGTTAAACATGTGTAAGTTCCTGGATTTTTGCATTCTAGCACAGTTCTAATTCCTGTAAATAAAAGTTAATTATAATTTCCTTTGAGCAGTGGCTTTGTGTTCTCTGCAACTAGGATACTGTCTTATCCTCAATTGGTGACAGGATAGTTGGGACAGCATACTTTGAATTTCTTTATGTGGGTTTGAGGTTTTTCTTTTCTTTTTTTTTTTTTAAAGATGGCTTCCGTAAAGTCGTCCATGTTGATTCTGGAATTGTCAAAACGGAGCGAGATGGTCCAGTAGAGTTTCGGCATGCATATTTTAGGCAGGGCCGGGAGGACTTGCTGGAGCACATTAAAAGGAAGGTTAGTGAAAATCCAGTATGTGGAAAACCTGTACTATTCAGTACTGATGAATTGCTAAGTTCATGTCAAGTTTAACTGCGGGATTGTGAGTGCAGGTAAGTTCAGACTTTGTGGAAACAAACTGTCCTGCTTTCATTTATATCTTGAGCTTGTTTAAAGATATTTTGGGGGATTTGACAAGGCTTTTTTATCTGCTTTGCTGTCATTATAGTAAAGTTTCACAGGTGGCAAAAAAGCATGAGTTATATAATATGACAATTTGCAAATGAGTATTAGAAGTGCAGAGCATGCTTTGACTACCATCAGCAATGTAAGAAACTGCTCATTTATGTAGCTTGTTTCAGAACAAAGCTACTGTAAGCATTAGACTGTACACCCAAGAGAATGGGGCAGACCTATAAACACATTCATTTTGCTTCTGAAATGTGCTCTGCTGTTACTGAGTCAAGTGAATAAGATGGCAAATAGAAAAATGGCAGATGAAACCAGAGCTCATGGTTAACTCCAGCCAACAGCCTAGCCCCAGACAGCCACTTGCTCACTCCCCCCACGTCAGGATGTGGAAGTGAATTGGGAGAGTAAAAGCGAGAAGACTCGTGGCTTGAGATGAAGGCAGTTCAATAAGTCAAGCAAAAGCTACACGCACAAGCAAAGCCGAACTGGGAATTAATTTAGCGCTCCCCATGGGCAGGCAGGTGTTCAGCCATCCCCAGGAAAGCAGGGTCTCATCACATGTAATGGTGACATGGGAAGGCAAATGTCATAATTCTGAACATCCCCCCCATTTCCTTTTTCTTTGCCTCTGTTTTATGTACTAAGCATGACACCATATGGTATGGAATTCTCCTTTGGTGAGGTGGGGATAACTGTCCCAGCTGTGTGTGTGCCCTCTCAGTTTTTTGTGCAGCCCCAGCCATCTGGCTGGTGGAGTAAGGTGACAAGCAGAAAAGCCCTTGACTCCATGTGTAAGCACTGCTCAGCAGTAACAAAAACATCTTTGTATTGCCGGCACTGCAGCACAACTCCAGAATCCAAAACACAGCCCCGTGTTTGCTACTGTGAAGAAAATTACCCCACACCAGCGAAAACCAGCAGAGAGTGATGTACTTGTTATCACCAGGTTGTTGTGGTGCAGTTATGGTGAAGTAGAGCACTTGGGAAAATGCCTGAAGAGTCAGGATTGTATGCAAATACTTGTAACAGCTAAAGCTGGTGTGGTGACAGTTGTGTTTCTGGTTTGGAGTTTTTTTAGATACTTGTTTTATTATTACTATAAAAGCGTATTTTGTTAACATTATACTTGATCACCAAAAGAGAATAATAGTTAAGCATGAGTTAAGGGAACTATTGTTTCTGGATTCTAATCTCTTAAAGGTTTCTTCTTCAAGACCGGAAGAAAACAAGATCCGTCAGGAAGATCTCTCTAAAATAATATGCAGTGCTCAAAAGGTGCAAATTAAGCAAACAACTATTGAATCTCAGTTGTCTCTTTTGAAGAGGTAAGTTGCTTCATCAGCATCTGATCCTTAATGCTGAGTGATTGTGATACTAGATACTGGACCAAGACATAATTCTATGTGTCTCTTGATTTCTGGTTGCCTAATTTCAATTATTGCTTTAGGAACATAAACTTCTATAGAAAAATTGCTTTAAAATTAAACTTTTTGATATTATTAAAAATTACAGGCGATGCTGGTGTTTGTTGACCTGTCTAGTAGTAGGCAATTAAATATCACCTTTAATGATAGTTCCATATAGATGCTGAGTCTGGGTATTTAAATCAGCTCTTAGTATAAAGTATGCTGGTTTTTGTCTTCAAGTTTGAAATAGTTACTATATTTCTTTTGAGGCAGAGTTTGGTTTGTGCAGTTTGCATATAATACTTCTGTAGGACAATTAATGTCTTTGCTCATTGTTTTTTCTGTTGTTTTTGTCCTCATTCCCCTCCTGTGTAAAATTGTGGAGAAGTTAATACCTAGGAAAATGTGTTTAGAAAAATCTTATTTGGAAATTCATTAGTTACCTTTTTGACAGAGAAACAGAACTCAAAATCCAAATGTAAGTAGAGTTTTTGTAGAATTTCATTACTGCCTGCTTAGAAATTATTTATTCTCAACAGAGAGAGATGTGTGTCACAAATTACTTAATCCTTTAGAATATGTAGATACAAGATACATAAAGTCATGCATTGTAAGTCACATCACCTCAGTAGAAACTCTATTAGAGTTTCTATTCCTTCTTCTAGAAGATGGTCTCATGAGAGTGCACCTCTGTGGCAGAGGTCACTGATTAGTTCAGGTTGTAAGAAGTAAATTCTCTCATTTCTAGACTTCAGTTCCAGTGACTTGAGTGGTAGAATATTCAGAAGCAAACTTCTTTTGCTTAGGCATAGTCTTTATTAGAATCTGGCCAGTCTAGAGTAAAAATCATATTTGCACTTCTAAAATCCTAGGTGAATTTGGGTTGAAAAGAACCTCAGAAGGCCATCAGGTCCAAACTGCTGCCCAGAGCAGGGCTGGCTTTGACTGAAATGACAGCCAGTTGCTAATTAGCTGACAGTTTGTAGAGATGAGAACATAGTGGTTGGTCTTTGACAATCCGTATTGTCATCCCATGAGTTTGAAGTGATTGAGGTAGAAACTGGAGCTAAATCAGAAGACCTGGTCCTACAAAACATGTTGAGAAATCCAGTGAACAAGCTGAGAAAGTTCAGAATCTCTCACTTCTGCTGTTAATTTTGTGATGGAACTGGACTCTTAAATTGTATGTTGGGCATAGGAGCGAGCGAGAAGTACCCTTCATCACACTGCTTATGAGCTGCTGTTTCTGAAAGATTAGTTTAAGGTTTCCTAAAACCCCATACACCAGTGGAGTTTGCTTCTTTTGTGTTGAAAATTAAACTACAAAAGATAGGAGGGTGGTATGTTCTCTACCTATATTCATTGAAGCTTTTGGTACTCATTATCTACCTCTTAACATGGCATACACTGTTGGAAACAAAAAGGCTCGTGGTTGCAATAGGGCAGTTTTTACACTGTCTCAGTAACTGGAGTCCTGTGAGTACTGGAAGAACCAAGGTTTCTAAAATGGCAGAGTTCCATGAAAACTGGTACCTCTGACATGCCCCTGTTATTTTTTATCACCTAACATGCCTGTACACTGGAGCTAATAGAAGTAACTGTTGAATGCTGATAGTTAATTTTTAAATGCTGTATGTATAGGTAATGATTATTGCCAAATTTGGGAATGTCCTTTTTTTTTTTTTTCCTTTAAAGTAGATGGAAATTCTCTGCAGGCTATTTGTTGTGTTTAGGTCTTTGTTTCACAGTTACTTTCAAGGCTGCTTGCTGCCTGTGTACTCTCCCACACCAACCCCCAATCTAGAAGCGCATTTCAGAGTTTTAATGAAGCCAGCTGATCTTTAACAAAAATTAAATACTAGTTCTAGTGTGACTTTTAAATCATCATTTTTCACAGAGAGAATGAATCCCTTTGGAGGGAAGTGTCAGAACTGAGAGCAAAACACTTGCAACAGCAGCAAGTTATTAGAAAGGTAAGGCTTCGTTCAAGTGTCACATGTGCTTGAGTGAGTGCTTCTGAACTAGGAATGCTTTGCCATGTTACCTTGCTCTGCCCTCGCTCAGCTTTTTGTAATGTCAGATCTCTCTTTAATAGAAGAAACAGCAGGGTGGTATATGATGAACAAACCCTAGTGATACAAACACTCAGGGTATTTTATTGCATAAACAGAAAATAAGGCCAAAGTCTTATAAACATTTTCAAAGAAAGAGGCTCAAGAACATCTTACATCGGTTAAGTTACCCTTAATATGGTCCATCCATTTTTTATTACTTTGGGAATCAGATGTCTAATTCTCTGTCAGCTGCTCAGAAGAAATTTTCTCACTGCAAGAATTACAAGATTCTGTATTGGAAGTTCACTGCTGCCCCTTAACTGACCTACTGACTGCATATTCCTGGTTACCAGAGGAATAGATAATTGAGTGGAACCTATTGATAATATGTTAACTTACATTATTTAACAGTTAAATTTATGACCTACCAAAACTGACACAAATGCATAGAGATCTATTTTTTTTAACATATCACAAAGGGCATCACTGCAAGTGGCCTTGTAGCAGAGCTACTAAATTTTTTCCCAGTTTCTTCAAGCCAGATACGTACTTTAAAGCCTTAGATTTAAAGCATAAGAGAAGGAAGGCTAACGTTTCAGAAGGAAAGACAGCTGATGAATAGTGTTAACTGTACAGTTTGTTTTTTTTTCTGAATCTGTCAAAAATGCCTTTCACCAGAATCAGTATTTACAGATTTAGGTTGTGTGTATGGTAGACATCCCTACATGCCTTTTGTCATTGTTAATTAGAATTCTTCTAATTATTGGAGTTGCTGCACGTCTTTCTGTGTCTTGTATGATGTTGTGTAAAAGCAAACTCTTATCACCTGCTATGTGAAAAGTCTAACAATTGAATAACTATTTAGATATTATCAGCACTGGTTTTTACCTTGAGTTTTAGGTTTTCTGAAAGAAAAGAGCAGCTCTGCATAAAAGTTATTATACAAAGAAAGTGGTTTGTTGTTTATATATATTGTTTATGTTTTATTATTGGTGTCTTTTGCTATAAGATACCTTGGTTCTTAAAGAGAAACAATTACAAGTAAAGCAACCAACAATAGTGTTCTCTCCCTTACAGATTGTACAATTCATTGTTACCTTGGTGCAGAATAACCAGCTAGTGAGCCTAAAACGCAAGAGGTAAATATGATCTTGAAAACTTTGTCCACTTGATAAACTGACAGGCCTTGTTGACTAATTACCAAAGAGGTGGGTTTGAGATGCCCTTCTTACTTTATTCTTTCTGATGTAGGCCTCTACTTCTGAACACTAATGGACCTACAAAATCGAATGTATTTCAGAAAATTGTGAAAGAACCAGCTGACAGTAGCCACCATGTAAGTTTTCTGTTACGGGTACTCTCTGTTTGGATGGAGTGCGGGTGGGCAGATGGATCAAATCCACTGTCGTATGGAGACTGTATCACAGCTGTGTACTGAGAGCAGTCAGCTTGTACAAGTGATAGGCTGTGTTGTTTCCTTTCAGAAGCTGAAGGGGTTGATAATCACCATTCACTTTCCAACATAAGCACGTATAAACCAGTTACCTGTGTATTAAATCATGATCATGCTGAAAGCAGTTTGCTTTTAAGAGTGGTGCTGTTAGAAATAGCATGTATAATGTCACATTGTTATCTCTGGAATGTGGCATCCCTGGCCCCATACAGGGACAAGGGTCCAGTGTGTTGCTCTGCAAGGCAGTATTCAACCCAGCAAAACCATATCATGTTCCTGTTACATGTGAATGAGTCACTAAAAGTTGTTTTCTGCTGTCCAAATAATAATCTGCGAGGAGATTGTTACAACAAATTCTGTAGTATGGCACTAGAATCAGTGGCTTTATAACAAAGTACTGTTTAAACAGCAGTCACTGTTTTAATACTTTTTGTTCTCATATCTGACAGTGCTAGTATAATTTTATTTCTACAGTTGTATTTGCCAGTTCTTTTTTTCTGTAGCTTTTATTCTCCAGCTTGTTTATTTACTTGCGTGGCTTTTTCTATTAAACATAGATCTGTACAAACAGCTTGTAATCTCCAAGGTGTAGAAAAGCTCTTAGACTTCATGAGATGTGAAGCATTGTAAGATAAAATAACTGTCAAAATGCTGAAGCTCATTGTCCCTCTGTGCCCTGACTCTTTAATTCTCAGGTACCTCTCAACAGAAATGAGGGCTTAAAACAAAGGGAACAGATTTCAGATGACATTGTAATTTATGATGTCACTGAGGATGTGGGTGAGGAAGAACATCCCATGGCTGATGAAGAAAATCTTCCCGTTACACCAGAAACAAGTGAAGATGCCACTTCAGATTCTTCCAAGTAAGAAGTCTCGAGAAGTGTGTGTTGACAAATGACTTTCAGTGTTGTATAAGATGCACTAATTCAGATGTCTTAGATAATTTTTTTTTAGTGAAGTGGGTTAGAATTATTCATCACTCCTGCACATAAAAAACTTCATCTGTGAATTCACACTAGCTTTTGACTTACTGACCTCTGGATTTGTTCCAAAATAGTTAATTGTCTGTTGGAGTTTTAATATCAGGAGGATAGATGGACACTGGTGAAAACAATCTGTATTATTGCATAATAGTTAAATATACTAAAGCCAGAGTAAGAGAAGTCTTTACTTTTTGGTTATTTGTACAGACAGGACCAACTTCCCTTGTTTTTCTAGGTTTTTGTGGAGAAAAAAATTACATGTGGTGTTTGTCAGGTTTTGGTGTGGTCTTTGCATTAAGCCAACTAATTTCAGGGGTTCTGGGTTTTTTATTGTCCACTTGTTTTTGGGGATTGTATTCTTTCCTGTCTGTACTCCAATACAACAGAAGTTCTTAATCTTTCAGCTACAAGCAAGTTGAAACTTATTCCAGGGATTTAGATGCAACTCTGTTCTTGAGTAGCATTGGACTGATAGGGCCTGTATTATGCCTCAAGAAAAAAAAATGAATATTTGTAGATTATACTTGAATTGGCACCATTGTTCTTGCTCAGCTGATGCCTGGGAATGCATTCGCTGATAGAAAAGCTTAATGAGAAAAAGGCTGTGATAGAGAGGCAACATAACTAACAGCTTCTTAAGGGTTAAGAACCAGAATAGGCATGAAAGCAAATCATTAGAGGCTCGCTCTTGGTTCTCAGGTTTAGTTCCTTGTACGCATAATAAGGTTAACTACAAACCTGTTGTCTGGGATGCTTTGTTATGGGTGCTCCAGAGTTGATGCTGTTCAGCAGGAAATACACAAAATATAAACTGTCTGTCTGGTTTGATGACCTTGTATGATTTGGTTCATACTTCACATTTATATGCAAGCTTATCTTTGTTCTAATGACAAAAGTGTCAGTGTTCGATAGCTCTTTAGCAGTTGGTTACTGTAGTCTGGCACAACAGTGTCTGCTAACTGAGCTACATTAATTGTATTGATCATTAGAGAACCGTATCAGTGGAAAATAGATGTTCTGAGTATCTGCTGTGTTTAGTATTAAAAAGCAGTAGAAAAGTTTATTTCCTGATAGTAGCTTGAATAGTAGCTTGACTATAGTGAGAGGTAACTAAACCTGTGGAATAATACCCATTTAAATGTGTATGAAATGCTGCAATTAATTTATCTCACATTACAGCTGTAGCTGTAGCTACCATTCTCCTGATATTGTAATTGTGGAAGATGATAACGAAGATGAATATGCCCCTGTAATTCAAGGGGATAAAAACACTGAATCAGTTGCTGTCCCAGGTAATGATCCAGCCAGCCATGTCAGTGACAGCACAAGCCCACTCATGTCAAGTGCTGTACAGCTGAATAACCAGCCAACTTTAACTGCAGAAGACCCAGTCTCCGTGATGGATTCCATACTCAATGAAAATGGAGTAATTTCACAGAATATAAATCTTCTTGGAAAGTGAGTAGTCTGGTCTTTTGTTTTTTTCTAGTATTAGAACTAATTATTTGACTGAAATGAAAAGAACTGAATAGCAGTTTCTACTGAGAACTTTAAACTTACAGGCTACTTATTCCAGTCAGTTTCTGAAGATCCTTTTATTTTAAGTATTTTAAGATGTGACCTCTGATTTTAATTGTTAAGTGAGTCAGTTGAAATGTTTAATCCAGCAGTGTAATATTGTGGAGATTGTTTAAACCGTCAGGATTTATTTTTGTCATTCCTGCAGGTGGATTTGACTCATTAGGGCTATGCAAGAGTTGCATCTCTGCTAATGTCATGTAATAGTGTTATGTTGACATGATTCCTGTGATACCTATTCCAGAGCACCTGTCTGCTGACTTGGGTTCTCTCTAAAGAGGCTAAAAGTCTTCTTTTTTCCAGAGGTCATTTCTTGTGAAAGACTTAGTTCATTCTAGTTCTGGTAAAGATTTTTAGATGCATGTAGTACATCTGTGTAAAGCTTACTTAAGGATTTCTCTTACTTTATTAAGGGATACAGCAATAAAATCCTGTTTGCCTTCTAGAGTTGAACTTCTGGATTATCTGGACAGTATCGACTGCAGTTTAGAGGACTTCCAGGCTATGTTGTCAGGACGACAGTTCAGCATAGATCCAGATCTCCTGGTTGATGTAATTTTGACTTAAAATTAAGTATATTCATAATAGGCTATAGGAAACATTTGTGTGTATTGTTGCTGTTTAATATGGATTTAAATCACAAATGATCTTTTTTTCCTTCCCTTTACAAAGCAAAGTTAAAAATATTTATGAGTTTCCGGAGCACTGGTACAAGTCTTAATGCTACACCACTGCTCAAGTGAATGCTTAAGTTTCTTACTGAACAATGGCTTTCTTAATGAAATAATGCTTATATTTGCTGTGATGTGAACTTAGATGTCAAGTCAATTAATATTCTTGCTTGGAAATAACCCAGCACATTATCTTTGGTCTTCTCAATGAACTGGGGCTAAAAAGAACCTTCCTCCCTGTAGAAAGACCATGTTGCTGGCTGGTGGCAGGGTGTTGTGTGCCACGACTCACATGTCCCTTCTGAAGTGCTGCTCCCTGTCATTTGTTGCTTAAGCCTAACCTGGGCTCCAGTGCATGAGGTTACTGGTGACATGTGGCTGCTGAACCTGCTGTTGGCCCCCCTCCCACTTCACTGAGATCCCTCTTAAAAGCACCTCTGCCCTCCACTTACTGAAGGCTCCTTCCGGCTTGGTGTAACTTGCACCTTCATCCATACTGCAGACACAATTATCCATGCAGCAGTGTAGAAGTTGGTGTTTTAAGGCTGCAGCAAACCACATTAGATGCCGTACAGTTGTTTCTTTTGTGATCAGGGTTCATGGAATTCCGGATAGACTCCAGTCCTCATAGAGGGTGGAATAAGTATAGGGGTTTTTCTCACACATGCAGAAGCAATGGTCTTTTATTCTTAATAGCAACACTGAGATACCTAAAACTTGGATGTCTTTTGTCTTATTCAGCTTTTTACAAGTTCTGTGCAGATGAATCCCACAGATCATGATCATATCACTAATACCAAAGTAAGTCTTAAATCCATTGCTCAACATACGCAGTAGTGAGAGATGCAAAATTCACTCATCTTTTGCTGTTTTCTTTACTGGAATCATGGCACTTTGTGCTCTGGCTTTTAAGACTTGCATGAGAATAGGAAGACTGCAGCTGAGTTCATCCTGTTGGGCTTTAAACAGCAAAGGAAAAAGTGCCCTAATTAATTAATTAATGTCCTTTAAAACTTGTACTACCTCTGCATTATACCAGTCTCTTGACTTTTGTATACCCGAGATTTTTTTATTTGCAGACATGATATGCACTTCTATCAGAATGGTTTCATCTGTATTGTCTGGTGGGAAAAGAAACCAGTAATAAGCAGTGAGGCAAAGATGTAGCACTTTGAATTTGTCCCGTTCATTTAAAGCATCAGTTTTGGTTCTTGCTTTGTAGCCTGTGTTTTCCATTTCATGTTTTCTCAGCCAAGGTGTGTTAGTGTGGATAATACTGATTATGCCACTGCATCTTACCACAAATAAAAAAATAATGTTTGTCATAGTTGTTCAGCTATTCTCCACTGGCATTGGAACAGGCTTTAAAAGTGTATTTTAAAAGTTTGCTTTTGTTCCCAGGTGGAGACAAAGGGAAAAGAAACTAACAAGAATAATGCTGGTCCAGCAGCTTCACAGGAAACGCAAGGTACTAAGCCCAGATCAGGTTAGTTGTAGTCATCTGTTGAAACATTTCCACAGTTGAACAGTACCCCAAAAGTTATTTTCTCATCTGATTTTATGTTATGCTGATAAATAACCAAAACACAATACTTAGTATATTTGCTTTTTAGATTTTTGTCTAGATGCAGAGAAACTGATGTTTTGCAGGTGAATCTGCACTAATAATGTTATGCATGAACATAACAATTCTTTAAAAACGCAAATACCCATCTTTTTTTAGTAATTATTCTTTAAATAAGTACTGTGGGTTGGATTTTGTTTTTTCCTTCTGCATGTAAAAAGGCATGTGCATTGATATTCTGTCATTTTTTTTCCCCACAGATAAGCAGCTGATACACTACACTGCGTTTCCACTCCTTGCATTCCTCGATGGGAACCCAGGTTCTGCTGTTGAGAGTGGGGGCTTCACAGCTGAAACTCCTTGCACTGTTGAAAAGTCGCTGGAAGGGGATGAGCTCCTGGAGAGCAGCCTGGATCCCCAGCCCACCCAGAGCAAACTGGTGCGTCTGGAGCCGCTGACGGAGGCAGAGGCGAGTGAGGCCACGCTGTTCTACCTGTGCGAACTTGCCCCAGCACCCATGGACACAGACATGGCCTTCTTGGATAACTGATGGGAGGGAGGCTCTGTATATAGTCATGAAGATGAACTATTTATTTAGAATATTGTTTGGTATGAGAGTTTTTTTGTACATCACTGTTTTATGTAACCAGATATGTGGAATCTGAAGTACCTTTCCTATCTTATGCAAGCAGTTGTTTAGCTATGGAGTTAGACAAGCACCAGGCACAGCTGGCACTGCTGAGCCAGGCTCCTGCTGCGCTGCTGTGAACACTTGGTGTTGCCCACATTGCTCGTACTGCAAGTAACCAACACTTGTCAATAGTGAGGCTTTGGTTTATGGTTTCTTACACTTCTTGTCTTACATATGATGACATAAACTAGTAGTGTATGGTTAGGGAACACTGACTTTCTGTATTTTGGGGGTTTTATTTTTTACATTTTGTTTAACACACATGAGGCTTTTTTGGGGTGGGGGGACCAGGACCTGATGTAGGCTTTTTTTTTCCCTGCTTCAACTGGGAACAAAGTGCCTGTACCTTGCTAAATCTTGGTTCTGCCTTACTTTCACTTCAGTGAAGTGCTCACAACATAGCACAAACTGGGGAAAAGTTCTTGACAGCTGCCAGGCCCCATGACTGCATGAGTACTTTAACTTGGACCATCTATGCTGACAAAATAAATGTTACTTAAGTGTGATACTTGTCAAGTTTGTCTCTTACTCTGTGTGCCAGGTGGTTATGGATTTCACAGCCTCTTGTTTTCCTATCATAGAAGCTGTGCAAAATCTGCTGTGTACAGTTGCTGGAAAATAGTTTCCTTATCTCCAGCCTGATGGGTTTATTGATAAGCCCCCAAAACAAGAGAAACTGGGTTTCAGTAACTTCATACATGCAACACAAAAGCCACATTCCCCAACTCTGGCAGTGGCTCCAAGGTTTTTTTCCAAAGGAGTAATCTGGCCACTTGTACAAGAAGGTGAATCCACAGACAGAGCAGTCTGCTTATCTTCTGAATTCAGCAACTTGTTCTTTGTTACAGGACTCAGGAACTGCTGTAGTAGAATGGTGTTCAGGTGTTTGACCCAAATTCAAACAGGTGTAATCCAGTGAGGTGGCAGCAGTTGAAGTAGGAATGCAGTTCCAGGTGCAAGGCATGTTAGTGTTTGCTGGGACACAGCTGCCATGGGCATAGAACTGTCAGAGAACTTCACCTGGGAGGTTACATGTGACCTCCTGCAAGAGATAGGGACTCCCAGGTGTGCTCTGCAGCACTGTCAGCTCTTCTCAGAACCTGAGAGTGCTGCAAAGCATCCCCAGGAGAGGACTCTTGAAATAGCCACATCTGGCAGCAGCATGAGACATCAGAAGTCATGGGACATCTTCATCCAAATTTATTTATTAATAAGGTAACAACATATTCCAAATTATTACAAGCCTTTACTAATCTTTTCATTACTGTCTCAAGTTTGACTTCACATGTCAGACTTTTTGCAGTAAATGTCAGTGTTCAGGTGCAGAATTAAAATAAAATAAAGAATAGCAACAGGAAGTCACAGTTACAAACACCACGGAAAGGGATGAGCATGACATCTGCTGCAGGCTCCAGGGTCACTCCCAGTCAGGCTAGGCTCAAGTTGTAGCAAGTAACAGAGAAATTATGCAGCTTATGTACTTAAGTTACAAAGCAACAAGCACAAAAGCATTTTAAGATTTTGAAACTGCACAGGCACTATGCCTAGATTTAGACTTTCTAGGCTCAAGTCCACCTCTGGCAATGGACAACAAGCAAAATACCTAATACAGTTTAAGATTTCAAGATTCAGAGCCTTAAATATTTTAAGAAACCAGTCAGTTGAAGCCTCAGTAAATGCAAACCTCCTTCTTTAGTTATTGTAACTTCAGTGCTCCTTTTTCTCCACTTTTTTTTTTTATAATCACAATACTCAATTCCTCCAAAGGGCTTACACAGCTTTTACCACTCGGCTCCTTGCAAACTTCATGATTGTAGCTTAGCCAAGAAAGTGGCACACAAAACAGCAATAAATTACAGCACAGCTATGCTACTTAAACTACTTAAAAAACAATAATACTATGTAGATGCACATTGTAAACAGGTGCCTTAAAAACATGCTTCTGAGCATCTGATACCAGGGTATTTCGCCCCAGGGGCCTGTCCTGTGTGCAATGGGACACACTGGACTGGCTCCTCTGCAGCTCCAGGTGCAAGTTTCCCCCCTCACATCTGTGCTGAAAGTACTGCTGCCCTCGGCATGGGAAAAGTCAGGCTGGTAGTGCCAAAGTGCTGCGAGATATCCAGTGAACCCCAACGTGCTCCACTCTGAGTCTAACAACACTTACTCATGGCTTACTTTGGAATCAAGGCAACGAGCATCATCAAAGGCAGACCCTTCTTCACTTGCAAAGCCTGACCTAGCACTGTTTAATAACCCTAGTTAACACTTGCACTTTTTTTCCTACAACCATTTAATGCAATTGAGGGGAAAAAAACATACTTCCAAAAGTTTTTGATCTTATATCTTGTGCTCTCAAAGTAGGAGTAATCCTATGGAAACCATCGTTACAGCAATTACCACTGAGCTCAGCTAGAAAAAGTCATTTACTGAAATGACAAGACATGATTCAAGGTAATCATGCAGGATAAAGCAGGGAATACTACCTGGACAGCACACATACACGTATTTACACCCGCACTATTACCCGGAATACTGTTTGTTTCAGGGACACGCGGTGCTAACACAGCCTCCTCCCTCCAGAGCAGCACAGCTCAGTCAAAGTCGCGGTTGGTGAGAACCAGCGGAGCCACCAGAGTCCACACGTACAGCACGATGCCAATCCAGCTGGAAGAAATCTTCACCCACACGGACGGCCACTTGCTGGTCATTGTCTCGTAAGAAGAATCCGGACTGTGAACCAAGGAAGAGAAAAAGGATCATTTGCAATTTTTTTCAATATAACATACTAGTGTTCTAAGCTACCCTTCAACACTGTTTTCACAGGAGATCATTCTCAATTCACACATCAAAGGACCCTTCTCCCACGCAGTTCACACCAGTCTGTACAAGAACACCACTTGTAAGTAGGTGTCACAGGAGGTGGAAAAACAACAACAGCAGAGAAAATACTCAGTAGGAGAAGCTGCCAAAAAGCAGAAATAATCACAAGGGAGCTCTAACAAATCTGCAGAAAGGCAGTAAATGGTTAGCACTAAAGAGATAAAATGAATGCATTTTGCCTCACCAAAGGACACCATCTAAAAATTAAAAATTTTTAGAAATTAATCATCTTGATGTCATATTTGACCCAAGGAGGGCCACAAATCAATTTCACAGCAGGACTATCAATTAAGAGTCATTTCTGAATGACTTTTGCTTTTTCAATAAAAATTTTTCTTTGCCAAATAACTAGAGACCTCAAGCTGTATTTTTTAATTCTGAAGAACATCTGATCCAGCTGTTAGCAACAGTTCACATGCAGGAGGACTATTTTATCGTGAGGATTTTTTTCAAGGATCAGACAATACACTATCCTTCCACCAAGCCCCATCAGAGAATGGCTGTGGTTGGAAGAGACCACTGAAGCTTCTCAAGTCCAGCTCCACTGTTCCAGCAGGAACACCAAAGCCCCAGATGGCTTTGGAGTGCCTCCAAGAATAGAAACTCCACAACTTCCCCTGGCAACCTGTGCCAGTGCTCAGTCACCCTAGCAATGGAGAAGTGTTTCCTCATGTTAGGAGAGAACCACCTGTGTCTCAGTTTGTGTCTTTTGCCTCTGGCAGTGTCACTGAGCACCACTGAGAAGTTCTGGCTCCATCTTCTTTGTACACCTGCTACAGGTGTTTATATACATTGGTGAGACACCCTTGGACCTTCTCCAAGCTGAACAGTCCCAGCTCTCTCAGCTTCCCCTCACATCACGTATGCTCCAGTCCCTCAGTCATCTCTGTGGCCATTCGCTGGACTCTCTCCAGTATGTCCATGTCTGTCTTGTACTGGGAAGCCCCAGAACTGGAGGAGTTGGGAAGAAACACCTTCCCTTTGACCTGTTGATATAACATGTCCTTTTTCTATACACGGGCCCAGTGTTCACTAATTTTTAATTGTTATATAATTAAAGACTTTATCCTGTTCACATTAGCAGGATGTATTTCAGCAGTTCAGTGAACGACAAGCATCATCCTAGAAAATATGGCAGGCACTTGTGAACAAGGTTGGCTACAATTTTCAGATACACTTCCCTTGAGAAGGCCCACTCAAGACCTACATTCCAGAGCATGCAACTTGTGCCTCCTTGTCCAGCAAGAGACGCATCTTGTATGTTCATTATCAGCACAACATCTAATCAAACATGAATACCTGTACCAGTTGGTAAGTGTCATCATGATATACAGTGATGCCAGGAAAAGCATGAAGTGGAAGAAGGAGTAACTGTAAGTAACTCCATCCCTCTCATTATCTATAGCTCGGTGAACATCATCTCCATCATCAAGGGAGCCATCACTCCTGGGCATTCCATCCTCTATCAGTGTTGATTCATCACTAGTCAGCATCAGCTTGTTAACTTGGCTGTTGTTGGATGTCCGGATGCTGGATATGACAGGAAAGGACATGGTACAGATACCCAAATAAATACAATTTAGTATCCAACAATAAGAAGTGATGCGCATTAATGTATTTTTTTAAAGGAATCTTACCTTGAATAGAGAACACACAGCAAAAACAAAACCAGTCCTACAATCCCTTGTGCATCCCACCACTGCACCACCTGACCTTGGGTTGGAATGGTGGTGCTGTTGTAACCAATGATGCTCAGCAGACTGGGGTTACAGCGCCTGTCTGTGAGGGAAATTGCATTAGAACTTACATAAAACAAGAACAGGACAAATATTTAATAGCACATTTCTATGGTGAATGCACAGAAATAGAAAGGAACGTCGTGACTGTGACAGTCTTTAAGTAAAATCTGAATTTAATTTTAGCCTACTGAATCTCTCTACAGCAGGGAAATGGCAGTACATGGCATAAAAATCTGTGTCTTTGAGCAGATAAAAGGATTCTGAACTTACGTAAGCTATGCATCAACTGCTTTACTATTCCATCTGACATAATTAGATGCAACAAAACAGACATTTCTGCATAATAAACTTCAGAAATTCTACTGCTAGAAAACAAGTCTGACAAACATATTCTATACATGGGTACCCAAGTCATCCCAGAATTGGAAAGCAATGTCAGTAAGTCAGTTTTTTATTATGAGTGGTTCCCAACCCACAGCATCCATAGGTAACACTGATGAAACAGCTGAAGTAGAAGACAATGTTATTTTCCCATAATCACTGACTGAATTAGGTGACTCATGTATTCCATGACACAGAAACACAAAAGACTGTCCACAGCTAAGATAAAAGGGTCAGAGACCAAATTAAAACCACTAAAATAAATATCTGGTGATTTATTTTAATCATCAGAATTTCTGCACTTATTTATTTTTAGAGACATTCAACTGTTTCCAGTCACAATAAACACTGACAACATTTATTAATACTTGCAATGAATCCTCAGTTTGGAAAAATATCAGTAGTATCTTGGTCACCTAAGAAACATGAAACCTGGTAGAGAGATGAAACTCCTAGACTCCTCAGGGGAGTTGCACTGATCTGCAAAATCTAAGCTTTAGAATACTGCAGCTCTGTCAGTAAAGAGCAGAAATTCTTACATGCCATATGACCAAGGGGAAACGAGGTCATAGTAGAGGTTGCAGAGGGGGTGGAGCTCAGAGATGTGTGGGCAAGGCCAGGTTGCTATTTTATACCTCCCACATTGTTGGTGGGAATGTAGCTTTGTGGGGGGAGGAAAAGGAAAAGGTGCTGGAAGAAGTGGCACTCTCTTTCCCTCTCCCCCTCAAGGGAGCTTGCCTGGACCCACCACCCTGCCCCCCTCCCTGCTGCCCATCCCTCCTTATCCCTCAGCAGAGTGGGCTCCTAGGAGCTCACCTAACTGAGTCCTAACACATGCACATTCTACTACCCTACTCTAATGCTGCCCTGCAAGAGGTGGAAGTACAATTTATTGCTGAACCGGTTACCCAAAAAGCTCTACATTGCTACTACACTTACCTGGCTCATTGGTCATGGCTGACCAAGTCAAATACATTGTGTAAATTGTGATCACCGAAGACTGCAGCAAACCAGATCTTGGCTGAGATTCCTACAGAAAGGAGTCACAAAACAAGGAAGTTAGGCAATCAAAAGGTGCAGACACAACTATACTGTGATAATACAGGAGGCAACAGAATTAAAATCGTACCTGAATCCTTGGCAGAATTGACATTACAGAAGCACCAATGCACAAGAGCATATTAACACTGATGAATGTCTTGTTTTCAGAACAACCTTCTGGATGAGTGTAATAAACATAAAACAAGACAATAGCTACTAGAGATAGCAGATAGTTGACAGCTGTAGCTGAGAGCAGAGCTGTGAAGAAACAAAACCATAATTAAACTGGTTAATAACAGAGCCTACTATGATTGGAATAATACTGCATGATTATCAAGTGTGGGACACACTCACAACGGGAGTTGTGAGCACTGAAATGTAAAAGAAGTTCTCAAATAGTCTGTGAAGTATTAAAAAGAAACAATACATGGGAATTCTGAGGCCCTGCTTGATTCTCCAGTGTCCTAACAGCAACCAGGAAGAGCAAGAAAGATAAAGGAACATAGTTGTACTGGACACACTTTGGATAACAGCTTAAAAAAGAAACTGAAGAAGTACTTCTTCAAGAGAGGCTAAAACAAAATCTCATTTCCCAATTACATCTTGGTAAAAACATCAAATAGAGAAGTAGCCACTGAATGAAGACAGGCCATGCTCTCTTTCGAAAAACCTCAATTATCAAACCTGAAACACTTTATTAAAATAACATTTCCCCATTGACATAACTTTAATGTCCTTCACTATATGCTGATCTTTCACTCAGCATATACCTTCAAAGAATGACTAACTGGCAACCAGAAAAAACAATTGTTTGAGAGGATTCTACTCAACATGACGCACTAGCAGGTTACTTTGTTTTTAATCAGTACTGAAGGGCTAGCAAAACCTCTGACTAAAAAAAAAACCACAAAACCAAACAAAAAGAAAACAAAAAAAAAACACCCAAAAACAAACAAAAAACCCACCCAAAAACAACAAAAAACCCAAACAAACAAACAAACAAAAAAAAAACCCGCAAGAAAACAAAACCCAAAAACCACCAAAAAAACCCAAACCAACCCCCCCCCCAAAAAACAACCCAAACAAAAAAGCCCAAAATCAAGCCAAAAAGCAAAACAAGAAAAACCCAAAAAGCTGCAGTTGCCACTTCTCTGATATCATGATGCACCGAAAGCTCCACCTGCACATGACGAAGAACTTCTTTACTTTGTGTATGACGGCACACTGGAACAGATTGCCCAGACAGGCTGTAGAGTCTCCCTCACTGGAGATATTCAAGAACCATCTGGACACAATCCTGTGCCATGTGTGCTCTGAGATGACCCTGCTTGAGCTGGGAGGCTGGATCAGATGAGCTGCTGTGGTCCCTTCCAAGCTCACCCATTCTGTGAAACTCATGCCCTGCTCCCAGGGAACAGATCTTATTACCCAGAGGCTGCTGAACCTCTCCCTGCTTCCCCTTACTTAACTTGACAACAGAAGGACATCAATGGAGCTGAAATACACATCTGAGAAAATGACACTCATGCACGAAGCAGCCCTTTCTGCACTGTTAAAATTTCAGTATTCAATATTCAGTAACTTATTTAACATAATGTACGTTAAATTAAGTTTAAAACTTGACTGTAGTACAGCCCCTCCTTACCTGCATACCAGCATCTCGAGTTTCCTTCCTCCATTTTTTCAACCCAAGATTCATTCCAGGAATGGGCAAAGTCAATAAGCAACACCAGCTGAATAAGAATAAAGCAGAATGCTCCAGCCATACCTACATAAAACCACACTAGAAGAGAAGTAAAACAAAACCAGTTAAGAACCGGAGGTGATTTACACCATCGTAGTGTCCCTAAACACAGAGAGGCACTACAGTTATGCAGCTACAATTAAAACTGTGTGACATCAGCATGCACTGACTTTGTTTAAAACTAAGTATGACTGCACCACGATATAGAGGAAGACAATATTCCCTTACCAGTTGTAAATGGTCCCTCTGGGATGAAGAAAGCTCCAACACTAATTGCAAGTGCTGTCGCAAATTTAAAGAACCAGAATCTAAAGGGAAATAAAAAAAAAATAAGGCAACTGTTAAGTCTGGTCTAATTCACACATAAAATACACATCTTCAAGCATTGGGTTTTTTTTAAATTTGCTCATTCTTAACTTGCCTCATTTGAAGCAGGATAAAAATTTTATCTGCCCAAGATTTTTGTTCTCAAAAAAATTATGCTTAAACTGTGCTAGACTGACACAGAGCTTGACACATTTCCCAGAGGTACCTTCTTACTTGAGAGTTCCAAATTAGGCCAATTGTGAGCTGCTTTTTTTCTTCCTAAACCAGAGCAGTGAGATTGTTGGATTGTCCGCATATGAGAAAAATGTGTTTAAAAAATCCCTTCATAATTTTAATATCAAAGATCTGACTGGTGCCTATAATGACATAAAAATATTATGCTGGAGCTCTCTACCAGTCTTGGTTCGCTTCCTACATGACAGAAATATACAAAAGTCTGGATTCTTCCCACCCAATTTCAGGTTCTTTAAGCCTACAGCTGATGAGGATTTATCACAAAAACAAAAGCAAATAATTTATCCTGCACAGAAAAGACACAATCAAGTTCCATGTCCTGCTTCAGGGGCAGTGTCATTGGAATTTTTCTTCCAGTAAAAGATATGCACTCACAGATCATCAAAAGAGATCAGATGTTTCCAGAAAGCATACAAGGGAGTATCCTTTACCAAAGATACACCAAACTCACCCCAAATACTCTAACTGTATAAATATACACTGCATAGAGAACTTCAAACTGTTATGCCAACAAAACTGTAAGGAGGTAAAGACTATTTTTTCTGATCCCAGTGACAGGCAGCTCCAAAAACAGGCATGATGCCATCTACATGCACTTCAAAACTGAATATAACAGCACAAAGATATGTACCACACCCCCATAATGTCAAACACTTGTCAATTTTTCAAGTTTTCTATCCCTTCCCATTTCTTCCCATACTTTGAACAAGTTTAATCTCTCCTGCTGGCTGTTACAATCAAGTGATGGATACCAGAAGAACAAGTGCCAGTTGTGTGGAGAGGAACAATGTGAGATGACCAAAGTGCAGAATACAGAACAAAATGGACTAATTCCCTGGGATATAGAGAAGTGACAAAATCCAATTAAAGTTGAATTAAGTTGTAAAATTTACAGTGAAATACAAACCCCACGAGTTTTAGAATTCACTTTTTTTAATCAATATCATTCTCAGTTACAGAAACAGAAATAGGTTCAAGTTTGTACATATTTAATCTCTAACTCTAGACTTTTTAAAGGGATCTTACTGCTCTACCCCATTCTACAATTGAACACAATACTCATCTGAAATAACACCTAAAGCCGCTGTGCATTCTGTACAAGCCAGCAACTATCTGGTAGATATACTATAATTTATTTTTTTCTATTGTTATCATAAACCTGAGGCAAGAACCCCCTCTGACTGCCACTGAAAAAAGCTGAGAAGGTGAACATTGGCACTAGATTGTATTACTGAACTTAACTTGCATGCAAGCATGAAAAAGTTAGTACACATATATGCAAAAAACCTAGTATTCGGAATATTTCAAATCACTGACAAAAAGATTACATCTCAAAATATTACTGAACATACAGACAATTTCAAAAATCAAAATCCATAGCGCTTTTCATAAAGCTCACTGTAACACATATTATTGAAGCAATAAATTATTACAGAAGTGTTGAAAGTAATGTTATTAAATATTTTACCAGCAACAGTTAAACAGCATAATTTTTCCTTTTATCCTAGTGCTGATGTTAGATTGACTAAGAAGAGCAAACTGCTATGGGTTGCACAAACAGTACCTAAATTTGTATTGGAGACCACAAATCCAAATAAGGTTATCAAGAAGATCCCAAACACTTTAGAAAAAATTTAGGTAATAAACATTCCTCATCATGTAAAATCACCACATGCCTTTTTCTGAAAAAGAACCAAAAAACAACAGAGCTCTGATACAGAATGTAGCTGAACCACTTTCTTCTTGCTTGCAACAAGCATGTTCTCCTGAACAAAACAGGGTAGAGGGAAAGGCTGAACTGAATTACTCTTGCTAACATATCTTAATAGTGTACTCTCTTTTTCTTTTCCAAAAAAACCCAAAAGTAAACAAAGCAATATTCTGCTCAGTCTTAATTATTTTCCCCTACAGAAATAATTTGAAGCTTTTTCTCTTTTTACGTTAGACTTTTTTTTATCCTATTATACTGAATATAAAATAAAATGTTTGGCTTAGCTGTTCATAGCTTCTGTTAAATACAGTCACCTCTAAAAAGCAGTAGTCTAAGCAATCACTGTGACTACCAAGATTAGGCTACATAAATGGTTTTAGGCTCTTCAGTATCATGTCCTCTTACAAGTATATACATTTCCTTGGTTCAAGGAGCTATATTACACATAGGCAGACCCTGGATGAAAACTACCACTTGTGCCAATGCACAAGCTGAAATTCCACTATATTCTTCCACCTGATAATCTTAACTAAAATGAAATACAAACACAATGAAATACACTGGAAAGCTCAGAAATTAGATACATAACATTTCTTTTTGCAGAGAGGCAACTGAAAAGACAGCAGAAGGAGAAAAGATACGTTTTATACATCTCTATCTGTATGTATGTGTAACCTCTATAACCTTTAAAAGAAAACTGTTCAGAAAAGAACACAAGTTCATACAAAGTTAAGAGGACTATAATTCAGATGAGGCTCTTAAATATTTTTATTTCTTGAAAAAAATCTTTGTGGAATGAAACAAAAACTGATTACTAACTCATCTCAGCACTCATTTCTGCACCTTACCCATTGTGCACCGCTGCTCTGGGGTCATTGCTGCTCTTCACTTTGATCATCAGCAAGGAGAAGAGAAGGAAGAACATGGCCATGCCAAAGCACACACGGTACACGGCCTTGTAGCCAACAAGGACATCACAGTTCACATGGCCCTGCACACCAGGAATACTTGTTCCCAACCCTCCATCACAAAATCCAGGAATCTGTGATAAATACAAGACACATCAGTCATCATCAAAAGATTTCCTGTCAGTAAATGCGTATTAATGAATTTCCATTATTCAATTTATTATTATTTTAATATTATGTAACTATTAACACTGTTAGAAAAATAAGATATTGAAGGACTGCATCATTAGTGGCAGTCTAACTAGAATATCAAACACAGCAAGGAAAAAAAAACCTGCATAGGCCAGATAAAATAAAAATAAAATAAATCTTTACATAAAATAGTTGGAGTTGGAGATGACCTTCAAAGCTCACCCAGACTAACCCCTCTGCCATGGGCAACGACATCTTCAACTACATCAAGTTGCTCAAGGCCCCATCCCACCTGACCTTGAATGTTTCCATGAATGGGAAAGGGATCTTATTAAAAGGTTTTTTATGTTATTAGCAATTTCAGAACTTCGCAAAGAAATGCAGTTTTCCCTTGCTGATCTGAATCAAGAGATAATCAAAGTGGGAACTGATAAATTTGACTTGACAGATACTATCAGACTTATGACATTGCTAGGAGGTGGCAGCCTGCTTACATCTCTTTAAAACAGACACAGCCTTTCCCAAAAAAAATACCATCACCATCAATCAGGTGAATCTGTAATTTCCATATGAAACAGCTGAGAACATTCTCTCCAGTCACTACCAGGACATGAGCAACATCTTTCAGAAGTCAAATCATACTCCAGAAGGCTGTAATTTTCTTTCCTAGGTGACTAACATGGCTCTCACTGAAGCTCTATACCAACCTACAATACACATTTACAGATGAATAATTTGGGGGAAAAAATATGAAAATCATGCCTAACCAAAGCTACTATCTGCTGAAAAAAACTAAAGACTGCAAAACAGAACTGAAGTACATGCAACCCAAGTTCAGTGAACCTGTAAGCTCTACCATAACTCACATTACCTTTCTCCAGTTTTATATTGCATCTTCATATAGCTAATAAACTGTAAGATCCTACAAACATTTCCTAATTCCCTGGGTGGAAAACAGGCTACTATGAGAAGTGAAAAATATTTTTGTTACCTACTGCAGACTTTAAAATAGAATTTTAACTAGTACAGCACGACAAAACTAGAAGATATCTTAGAGTGGGTTATATTTTTTAATCACAACAACAATAAAAATCAGTTAAGTGCCATAAATACAAGCATCTCAATAATACTTCATTTGAAACGACACATACATAAATTTTCTTGTTTGATGTTAAATTTTATTTTTTCTGCTCTGAGAACTTAAAGGAGAGACTTTACCTCAAAAGGGTGCTTTTCATCTATAGAGGGATTTTCCCACAACTTCTTTATATGACCCACAAACAAATTAATGGGGACTGTGAAGCACAGCTGGTAGCAAAATGACACATTTCCAAATAAAATCCATGCTTTTCAAGATGTCAATTACTATTATTTGTGACATTTGTTCTACCAAAAATGCAGCAATAAATAACCTGACCTTCTTCAGCTGCTCTTCCATGCCTGGTATTAGCATCACGCAGGCAACGCTCACGCCAAGAAGTAAAAAGAAGGCATAAATCAGCCGAGTTATGGTGGAGTTGTTTCCACTGGGGCAGCATCGGCAAAGCAGGCACGGGGCACTTCCACACAAGCATGGTATCTGACAAAAAGAACATGAATTATTTAAAAAGCTTTGGATTACTAGATTTCAATATTTAATCAGGCTGTACAGATCATCAGATATGATGGAAAATTACTCATCCTGTGCATCCTACCACTGGTGCAGACTAAGTCACTGCAACATGCCACAGAGCCACCAAACAACAACGCTTCCCGATGTGCCCCTGCACAGTGAAATTAGTGCTACGCCAGAAGTAATCACTTAGCCATTCAGAAGAAATAAAGACTGGATTCAGGCTCATTTGTTCTCCTGAATTTTATTTCACTTCAGCTAAATGATATGCAAGGAATGCTTTTGTTAGCAACTACATCCTCCCTTCCACAGCTGCAGAGATTAAACAAACACATCACAGGAAAAAGATACGAGCACAACTGTCATGTAGGTAAACTCTCAGCACCTGACACAGTTGGGATAGAATCCTCACTGGGGCCACAAATACTTCCAAAACACAAAAAACAGGTGATAGAGTCTAAATCTTAGGTTGCAAACTATTTCACAATAGCAGTTACTCACATATCACATAATTCTGTTAGTCTGCAAAATTAAGTTATGAAATGTAAAAGTTACAAACAGTAAGAACAGAGCAAATATGCAGTACATGTGTTATTGATACCAAATATCAACAGCAAAAGTAGATGGGAATGCTCTACAGTTGTAATACTACAAGGCGGGGGGAACCATGACAAAATTTACCTGTATTTAATTCTCACATAGAAAATTGTGGGAAGAAAAAAAGGGAGCTATTTTGCCAGGAAAGAGTTGGGAAGCAGGGAACAATTCTCTGCCACGTGCAGAGTGACAATTTGGGAAGTAAAAGAAAGGCAAGGCCCCACAAGTAAACATTAGTCAAAGGAGGAAAGGTACAATTGAAATGTGTGATCACTGCCCTTCTCTGAGCTACAACAAACCATGCTACCTCTGACACAGAAAGATACAGAACAGGGTTAAAACCCAGCTTCTCCCCCAGCACACATCCAGGGACAACAGCCACAGGTGTCCATCACTGCATGAGAGACACAGTCACATAAGGACCGTGTTAGTTACAAGGCCACATGACCAGGACGTGCCACTCACCCAGTATGACAGGCATCGGTCAGAAAGAGTTCTCAGCAGCTTAGTCGTATGACAACCAAAAACGCCAGCAGTACTGCTACCGGAAGAGCCCCAGGGTTGCTGGGAAAAGCAGACAGATTGCCACAACACTGCCGGCACCCTCCCGAGCAGCCCTCAGGAAAAGGCCAATTATCATTCCTACAGTTTCAACCACACTCACACACTGAACCAACAAACATCGTCCTTTAAGTAACTTCCCTGTATTGTTTTTGGCATGTGTTCCTTCCCAAGGAGTCAACAATCTTCAGTCCACTATGCTACAGAATCATCTTTAAATCGGCAAACTTCACCATTACTTTTGCCTGCTAAACCACTGAAACTAAGCATATTCTCATTATAAGTATTTCAGGATGTAATAGTTATTACATTGCCCCTTTTTACCTTCTCCTCCACTCAGTGCAGCACAAATTATATGAAGGCATTGATTATAGGAGGTTTCATCTCAATATAATAAAGAAATTATTTAGACTGAGAGCAACCAGTCCCTGCAACAACCTCCCCAAGGATATGGCAGTCTCCATCACTGGAGGTGTTCGAGATGCAGCTGGACAGGGTACCAGATCATCCCACTCGGGCCCCCTTTTTCATATAAGATGGAGTAGGTGGACCTTGGAGGCTGCTCTACAACTGCAAGCAACTACACTAGGTGTAGTGCATCTACACTTCATAAGCAGGAAATGTATGGCAAATATTGTCTCCAAATAAACCAGAATTTTATAGTACTACTATCTTACACTACGTCCTACACACACAAATAACCTTTCCAGTGAAAAATATCTTAGCTCTCTGAATTACCTTCTTGAACTAATTCTGTATGCATTAATATTTCCAAACATTCCTTTGAATAAAAGGTTGAGTTTGGCAGAATAGAATATATGACTAGGCTCATGTGCTGCAGAAAACGTGGGGACAGGAGCACCTGTTATGAAAATTCACTTCTGTAAGGAATCCCAGGGTTACACTGTTTGTTAAAATACCTAAATAATTCAAGCAACTTGCTCCTTGTCTCAGCGGAAGCACAAATGCCTCTACAGACTGGAGAGACTTGCAGTAGCTGAAATGAAGATGATTGTCTCCACCTCACTGGGAAACAACGCGCCTCAAGAGAGGCCTCACTGGAGTGTCTCAGCTCCAACACCAGCTTTCAAAATGTTTTGCCCCTGAACAGCCCATGCACATCCATCTCTGAACAAGATACATGACACTATTTATACAAACTGGCTACTTACACAAGGCATCACATTACAGTCCAATTCTCTCTTTCTTTGGCAAAAGAGAATAAAATATGTACCATTCCAACAAAACAGTAGTATACTGTCAGCTAAACTATTTGTTACAGACTTCAAAAATAACAGAAACCAAGCAACATTGAGCCCAATGAATTCAGCTTATCAGCAGAGCAGACAAGGTGAGTTTGTGCCACTTTCTTCCTAAATTTAAAGCACACCTCCCACAAAAATTTCAGTAGTACACGCAACAAGATACTACCATGGAGATCAAAGCTTAACTCCCCAGTGTGACTCAGCTTAGTCACAGATGCAGACAAAAAGTTACTTCACAAGTACTTTTTCATTTAGCTTAGACAAAATTTACACAGACACAACTGAATAAAATCTATTGCCTTCCAGAAACTTTACTTACCTACCAAGTCATATCTCTTTACATTTTTCAGGAAAAATAAGCAGCTCAATGGTGTTTGTTAAGGCAAAAAAAAAAAAAGACAAACTCACACACCTATTCTGGGAGTAGCCACCAGGACATACAAGTTAATTCATGCCTGCTAAACGAGTCACTTCATTCCCCAAGGCAGTGGAAATTGCATGAGGAACACGTAACAAAAAATGTATACTGAAGGAGAGAGAAGGAGACAGAGAACCCCACAAAATCATGGAAGGACAAATTTTACTGCCCCTGATGCACACACAAGAAGTTTTTAGTATTAAACATAATCTTCCTACTGGAGTAATGACTAAATGATTGAATACTGAATTAACTACTTGCAAAAACACTAAGCCCCTGATGGGCCTGGTCAGGGTTTGGCTACATGATCCCTACTCTTAAGCTTATAGACACTGAATTAATCAAGATCTTTGTCTTGACAGAGAATATTACAGGAGCAGAACAGCAGCTCAGCTGATTCAGAGAACAATAGAGGCAAGACACAGCAGAGGGAAAACAGCGCTGCCTTATCAATCTAGGCTGTCAGGAGCAGAAGACTTTTGCCAAGATGGCTCTTACAGTTTCAGTCTCACCCCCATCTCTGACAGGCTCCCCTTGCTCTTAAAAACGCTAACCTGAAGCACTGCCTGATCAGCACAGGGGAGCGCAGAGCACTGACACACAGCAGTAACACAGCACAAAAGCCCAGAAGACACAAGCAGGGCATGAGGCCTGATGGGGGGGCCTCAAGCAGCGCGGCTCTGCACAGCACAACACGTGGCCCTGCGGAGGAGCCACCCGGACAGCAGCGTCCCCACGGGCACGGAGCTGTGTCCCTGTGCCACAGCCCGCACCGCACCAAGCCCACTGCACCTGGGGCGGCGGCTCCCCCACCCTCACTGCGCGCTTCTCCTCACAGCCACAGTCTGTGAGCTTCTCAGAGTTTCACTGACACATCCCTAGAGACCAGCGTGCACAGACTCCAGCTCCTGTTCTGAACTGCTGTATAGGCTTTAAGTGCTGATTAGCTGTGGTTTTAAATGTGGAAAGAAAATTAACCCTTTAAAGCCATCGGGAGAAAGAGAAAAGTAACACTAACAAAAACTATCCACCCTGATTTGTTAGGCACTTCAAAGGAAGGGCCAGGGGTTAACTACTCACACTAAATCTGATTTAAGGTTATGATCTCATGCAAATAATTTTATCTAACAGGCTGAATTTCTCTGTAGAGAAACAAACAAGAGCAAGTAGACAGGGGCTCTTCAAACACTACAAACACCAAACAGTTGTAGGAAAGGCTGTTTATGAACTTGAAAACGCAGTATATATTAACTCAAGTATTCGAATCAAAGCCTATAGTCACAATGTCATGAAGTATTCAACAATAATTAAAAATAACACTGTTAACTACATCCAGTTAGTAGTTCAAGCCTAACTGGCTAAACCATTAAGTAGTATTTAAAATGTTAATGAGAGCAAAATGAACCCTGACAGTAATTAGTTAAAAGGATATCATCAGTGTTCTAGTTGATTATTTACAGGCATATCAGCCTGGAAGTTAATTTATTCAGATTTTCCAATTCTATGATAATTTCATATATTTTTTACATGAGATTAAGTGATTATGGATCTTTTCTCTTAATTAAAGGTCACTGTATACTAGAGGAGTCAAAGCCCATACATTCAGATATCACAAAAATAGCAGCTTGGATAAATATGAGGTTTTGTTATATCACTAGAAGTGTGTGTATGAATGCTTTAATAATAGCTAATTTAATTTAACTCATGCATGGTACAATATTTATGGTATG
This sequence comes from Passer domesticus, assembly GCF_036417665.1. Taxonomy (NCBI): domain Eukaryota; kingdom Metazoa; phylum Chordata; class Aves; order Passeriformes; family Passeridae; genus Passer; species Passer domesticus. The sequence goes on from NC_087476.1 coordinate 51,328,221, forward strand.
AAAAATTCAGATTTTCACAATGCCACTGACATTCTTCCAGCAATCATCTAAAAACTCAGAAACCATTTGATTGTGTCAATATACACAGGGACTAGACTTGGAAAGAGATATCACTTATTGATAGAAAAGCAATGCCTCAGTTGAAGTTACCAGTTACCAACTTCTTTGCTTTCCTGCATCGTGCCAAGAGTCTTAATGCCATCTCAATCTACTGCTTCCCATGAACAAAAATCACCTGACGTGGTGACACATCACCACGGATTACCGTGCCGCGAGGAAAGGATGGCTCGGCGAGACAAAGATGCTACAAAGGGTGGAGCTGCTACAGACAAAGCCGTAAGAAAGAGGCGTTAAATACAACTATTAGAATCGGGGAAACGTGCGGGTTTTGATTTTCCCGAAAGAAACCCTGGAGTTCAAGGCATTTGATCAGACTCTAGAGATTCGGGGAGAGGTGATTTCAGCGGACTCCGTAACACCTCCCGCACAGCAGCGCGGAGTAAGCGGCGCCCAGCAGCTCGACAGGCCGGCCTGTCTGGGTTAAGGACGAAGCTCCGACCCATCCCTGGGGATCCCGGGAGCAGCCCGAGAGGGGGACCATGGCGGGGCCGCCCCCTCCAGCGCGGCGGGAGAGAGCCCTGCCCGGCGGAGCGGGGCCGCGGCCGCTCGGGGCTGACAGAGCTCCCATGGGGCCGGGCAGGGGCCCGCAGCCTCGCCGTGCCGCAGGAGGAGCAGGGAAGGCAGCGCCACAGCCGCCCTGGGTGACACAGGCGCGGGGAGGCGGCGGGCGAGGCCCGGGTGGGGAGGGAAGGAGCGGGGGAAGCAGCGGCCGCCGGCGGGCAGGGAAAGGCAGGGAGGGACCCCCGCGCCGCCCGCGTCCACCTTACCCAGCTCGCCATGGAGCAGAGGCCCAGGACGCTGCCCATGGTCGCCGGTGGGCGCGGGCTCGGGCTCCTCCAAGATGGAAGCGGCGGCCGCGGCTCCCGACGCCGTTGTTTACTGCTCCCAGCGGCGCTTCCGGCCGCTCTGACGGCGCGGGCGCGTCACTGCCGGCCGGCCCGGGGCCCGGGCAGCCGGGATGTGCCGGCGTCAGGGCTCGGTTCGCCCTCAGGAAAGGAGAGCCAGCCCGGGGAACAGCAGCAGCCCCCAGCCGTCAGTCAAGGGCTAAAGGTTAAAGCTTGTCAGTTGTCAGCTGTGGGTGTAGGTGCAGCGAACTGGGTGTAGTAAAGCAAAATGTTGTATGTCAGTAAAACTGAGCCCAGGACATCTGGGAGCTAACAAACTTTAAGGATGTGGTAAATCAAGGTGTTGGTGCGCGTCTATGGATCTTGGCAAAATATCTGATGTCCGTGTGTCCTATAGCTGAATGATGTCCATTATAATACTAAAAGTCACATTTACAGGTCGCAGAGACCCCGGCCAGGTGCAGACCCTCACCCTCTGTGTGCACAGATGTTGGCTGGGGTTATGTAGCTTGGATGGAAATTTCTAACTGATGACAGTAGATTAATACAGCCCCAAAAAAAGGGAAAAGGCCCACAAAAAAACAATACAGTCCTAAAAGAAGAAGTAGGGCCTAAAAATCTTTACAAAAACAATCAGTCGAGGATCAGAAAATTTAGGCTATATATTTAATAATACAAACATAATATATACTTATATTTATTAAAAATATTGAATAATAAGGGTATTATAATACCAAGGATACCTTCTCAGCTGAAAAATACAACCTGTTCATTTCTAAAAAGTCTTAAAACCCAAAAGTAGGCACTTTTAAGTGTATCTTTTAAGATCCCTCCTTAAGAAGCATACATAAAGAAATTGGATTTTTAAATAAAATACTTAGAAGTATACATCGTTTTACAAGTTAAGAAATTTTTGTTTCTTACAATTTTCCCTTACTAACATGCAGTCATTACACTACCACATGCTGGGCTCAGATTTGATTTATCTATGGATGTTGCTAAATCTGTCCTTTGAAATTGATTTTAAAGGCAATCCTGTTTTCAAAATCAAACATGAAAAGGCTAAGGAGAAATTTTTGCAGGCTGCAGGTTTAAGGCTGCAATTGCCTAGTAATTAAAAGTGGGAAAATTAATAAAATGGTTATAGCTATTTGTTTGAAAGGTAAGTACACAGAAATAGTGGACATTGAAAAATTCTGGAGTACCTTTAGTTTGGCCAGTAGATCCAGAACAGTAATTCTTAATGTTCACTTTTGTTTGTGCACTGATCTGAGCCAGTGAAGCGTGCTGTGTTCATCTCCTACAGAACACCACTGCAGCAGCCACAAGGTCCTGGAGGTGCAGCATCAGCTCACAGCTAACGTTGCAGCTTGCTTCATGTGATGAATGCATAATCTCCATTCCCTCTCCTTTGTGGAACCTTTAATATTCTTCAAAGATGAGTCTTCATTAGCTACTGATTTTTTTTTCCGCTTCAGTATTCCCACAATTTTCACAGTGTGCTCTTTTTCCTTACAAGAATTTCTGATAGCCATGGCAGCCTATTTCTCTCCATACCAATCTGATCTCTTTTTTTTTTCCCCAAATACTAAATCCCATAATTGTTCTCTGATTCAGTCATTATTTCTGCTATCTTATTTGGAGTATCTACTGTGGAAAGATACTGAAGCATTACATACACTTCACTGAACCAAGTCCTGCTCCTCCTTCACTACACATCTTTTCTAAGAAATTGTAAAAGAGAAGATATCTGCTATAGGAATTTCTCTTCTGGAATTGTATTCCATTTCCAAGCCATACAGTTGGCTGACAGCATTAAATTATATTGTGAAATACCAGTTTTACTTCATTTGAAGGGGGGTGGAATTCATCAAACCCAGATATATATCCCAGATGGCTTCCCCAGTGTGGTATCTTGCTTCCCTGTGACCCTTTTGAGTTTGCATGAATATGATAATCACAGTTGTCTGTTATTTAACTAGTTCTCTGATTATTTCTTTTTAGAAAATAACAGGACTCAAATAGCAGAAATAACTTGTTGTTGTTGTTGTTGTTGTTGTTGTTTGTGTTAGGGAGCTTTTTACTAAAACCTGCCTTTTTGTCAGCTGTTTATTGAAAAATGATAATTTTTCCAAACTAGAGATCACCTTTGTTTCATGGTCTGCAGAAGCAACTGTGATCAGCTCCTTCAGTGAACATCAGATCTTCAGAGAGCCCAGAGCTGCCTTGTGGAGGATCCCGAACATGGCTACACAAGGTTTAACCTCCAGCAGAAAAGCCCTGATAACCATTTTGTCTCCTGAGTCCCTGTCCCCAGACCACTGAGAGGAAGGGTGAGCTCGACAGGGCAAGATTCACAACTTAAACGGGCTTATGCTTCAGGCAAGGCATCACACACACAAACAGAGCATGTGAGGGAATAAAAATGCAAATAAAGCGTGGCTGTACTGGGGCCTTGCTCATCTTTGTGCTACTCATGCCGAACTCATACCAAGCATCAACATAACATTTGGAGGAAGCAAAGTGTTCAGCCTTGAAAACTGAGGGAGAAAAGCCAGGCTGGCTTCTGTTCTCGCGGCATGGACGCGGAACGACAGCTGAAGATCCTTTCCCCTAGAGGGCAGTGCAACTTAAAGGATTGAAATCTCTCCTGGCAGCGATCAAATGGAAATCGGCAATGTGAAGATGTGTTTTTTTATCTCAACAATGCTAACAGAGAAATACTCTGCAGGGCTGTATTTTCTGGAATGAATCTGTGTACGCAGTACGATTCTACATTTCACTTAATTTATGTCATTTTTAAGGGAAATCTACAAAAGCCCACCTTTTATTCCCCTCTTGATTCTCTAAATGAAAAGTAATCTTGAAATAATGTCTGTGACAACAGATTGTAATATCCAGGTTTTCATCTCTATTGTGAGAGAGAAGTGGAACACAAAAGAATAAAATTCTTATTTCTGATGGACTGTGCAAGGACTTGTAATAGGGCTATCAGAAATTTAATGGAATTCAGAGGCCATATTATTCAAGGACTGACCTAGATATAAATCTAATAGATTCAAATAGATAGGAGTATAGAATAAATGTTCCTCTTTATCTCCCTCCTACAAGTTTGTGGGTCTTGTCATTTTTTTCTTCTAATACCTGTTTATGTAGATCAAAATCAAACAATGCAATGGATTTAAATGGTAAAACATTATCAGGTATGCTTCTAAAATGATGTTTAATCATACAAAAAAATAGTAGAAATTGATTAACAACAATCTTTTTTTTTTTTTTAATATGTATGAATTTAATCCTTCTTTAGAAAAGAGTGGATAATCTGAAATTGTTTTATACAGCTACTGCCATGAAGCAAAGAACAAAACATCATCAGATTGTGCAAATTGCTGTCACTCCATTTATAGCAGCAGAAGATTAGATGCAGCTTGGGTCAAGATTGTTATTAACATTCCTGTTAAGCCCCATCACAGTCATTGCAAGTGAGAGAGGAAAACTAATTTCTGCTCTGTTACTGCTATTGAGTGTCTGGAATAAATGCACTCCAAGGGTAAATTAACAAGACAGTCTCACATCACTACATAATGCTACATTCTTAATTGGAAAAGACAGAAATATTTGTAATAAAATCAGCCCCCTTCAATTTGTATAGAATAGTATGGTTCAGTGTTTCTAAATAATTGGCATTTTGGAGACTGCTGCTAGCATTGTAACAGGGCGTGATGGATGCCTTTAAAACCCAATACTGACAACTTTCAGTCTAATTCCATCTTCCCTATGGTCCAGCCATGAGAAGCTTTGTGTTTGTATCGCTTATCCTGGGCATAAGTCTAAAGAAACAAGTGGAATTCATCAAGGAATGATTTATTACCCTTATTTTTCAACAGCCAACAAGAATTTAGAATCCATTTGTATTCTTCAGAATCACCCTGTCTTGTGCATTGGGAGTTTCACACAGGTGAGATGCCCGAGGGTACCTGAGGATGCACGGCTGGCATGGCATTAGGCAGGTTCCAGTCCCCAGAGACGCCTCCTCACAGTGGCTGTGCTGCAGGCAGCTTTCAGCACGAGCTTGGAGGGAGGCTGGTCACGAGTGGTGTCCCCCCAGCTCAGTGCTGGGGCCAGTCCTGTTTAATATCTTCGTCAACGAGGGGATTGAGCAGTCCCTCAGTTTGCAGGTGACACAGTTGGAAGGGAGTCTTGATCTGCTGTTGGGCAGGAGGGCTCTGCAGAGGGGTCTGGACAGGCTGGATCGATGGGCCACGTCCAATGGGATGAGGTTCAACAAGAAAGTGTGGGGTCCCACACCTGGGTCACAACCCCACACAGTGCTACAGGCTGGGGGAAGAGTGGCTGGAAAACTGCCTGGTGGAAAAGGACCTGGGATGTTAATTGACAGGGCATGAGGCAGTGTGTGCCCAGGTGGCTAAGGTCTGAAGACAGTTGATTACTGAAATAAGTTTATTTTTAATAACCCTTAAAATCCATCCATCCAGCCAGCCAGCTAGCCATACAGCAGAACTGTTGGAGAAAAATTATGTATGTAAAGAGAAGATAATATTTTTATTTATTTTTATATATCTGCAGGGATATTGTTGGAGCTACACTGATCCACACCAGCTGTTAGTGGTCTGTTTTATCAATGATCTTTCTTTCATTCTTAAAGGCAGTGAAGACCTATTACTCTCAATTATGAGTTTCAGCTAAGAATAAAGTTTGCCAGTCAGGAGTGGCAATACAGAGGTTCTGATCTTCTTAAAAGGTAATCATGAGGAACTGAAGATGTAGGATTTTAGTATTTGCTCTATAAAAGCATTTAGCTGGAACAAGTTAGGGATCATTCTGCTCTTAGGACTGATACTTTGGGTAGTGTGGCTGATTTTGAAGACATTAATAACATTGGTGGGATCAGATGCAGCTTACTAGCTATTTTGAACAAATTAAAATGTGAACATGTTGAACCACTTGCTGTTATTTAACTGGCTGTGGGAGTTGTCCCAGAAAACAGGGAGCAGCAAATGTAGTGCCACAAAGGCTCTGGAGGCACCTGCACAGCTTAGCCCCCTGGGAACACATGCTGCAGAAATCTAATAGCATTATTTCAAAAAGTTAGTGAATGAATAAGGGTGATTTGGCTTCTGCAGTTACCTAGGTTGAAAAAAGCCTTACACAAGGTCCTCACTGAGGGCTTTCAAAGCAACTAATCAGTCACAAAATGACAAAAGAGGCTCCCTTTTCGATTAATAGCTACTAGCAAGATCCATCAAGGGCTATTAAGCATAATTGTCCAGCTCCAATTTCTATTCAGAAAATCCTTAAAATGGTAATTGCTGGAACTGGAATGGCAAAGCTATCACCACCTGCTTGTCCTTCAGCTACACTCTTTCCTGAAGCATTTGCTCTTGGTCTTGTTCAGGGACATAATGCTGGGCAAGAGGATACTTACCCTGACCTAGTGGTGACCTCTTAGCTAAGTGTCTTACTGGGCACTGAGTTGTAGCAATTATATGTAGGGGTTTTTTTAATTATAAAAGGACTCTTCCTTTTGTAACTTAGTAATTTTAGTTAAAAATAGAGCAATTATTTTCACATAGAAACATAGAAAGGTTGGGGTTGGAAGGGACCTAAAAGATCATAGTTCCAAGTCCCCTGCCATGGGCAGGGACACCTTCCACTAGACCAGGTTGTTCAAAGCCCCATCCAACATGGCCTTGAACACTACTGTGAGGAAAATTAATCCACAAACATCAGAGGTTTATGTCCAAAAGGAGACAGAGGAGTCCTTTACTTTATTCTAATAACAGGAGAGGCCATGGGGCATTCCCCTGGGGTCTCTCAAATTTTTGGACAACACAGCCTCCCTTTTTATTCTAATTTCCTGGCCACATTTCTTATGGAATTTAGAGTTTTTTCTTCCCCATTGTTTCTTTCGTCTTTCAACATCTAATTTCATTTGTCAGCAAAGCTAAAGTTTATTTGTAAAAGCAAATATATTTTTCCATTCATCAATCAATGGAATCCTTCCCATTGTTCTTTTATCTCCCAGTGCTAGTTTTATCTACCAGCAGACCAACAGCTTGTTTGTAAAGACAAATCCGCTATTCCTCTCAATTCCAAGGGTGAGGTATCCACAGCTTCTCTGGGCAACCTATTTAAGTGCTTCACCACCTTCTGAGTAAAGAATTTTAAAACCATTGCCCTTTATCCTGTCACTATTTGCCCACATAAAAAGTTCCTCTCCCTTCTTTTTATAAGCTTCCTTTAAGTACTGAAAGACCTCATTATGTCCCCCTGGTGCCTTCTCTTCTCTGGGCTGAACAAGCCCAGCTCTCTCAGCCTGTCTTTATAGGAGAGGTGCTCCAGCCCTCTGAGCATATTTATGGGAGCAGTGTTGAAAACTGTCATTGCTCTTGTTTTTAGAAGATATTGGAGAAAGGAACATGGTACCTGCAGTTTGCTAGGTTGTATCAAGATCCCTCCTTTACAGAATCCTGAGAGAGCAGTCAGGGGCACAAGTCGACCATAATCCTTCAACCAAAGAGCTGCACTTGTGTGGGGAAGGCAAAGGTGGAATTTGTACATGTATGGCTCACAGAGCCACAAGCACTGGAGGACTGAACATAAAACATTTGGATGACAGCATGAACTCTGAATCTGTGTAACTCACTTAAGAGAGAGCAACACTCTTCAAGTCAACATTTGTTCTCCCTCACTTCTTTCCCAGTGCAACCATACATGTGCTGGTGGCAGGTTTAGGTGTAGGAGCAAGCAGTCCTGGCCTTTAAACAAAGCTGCTAAGCATAAAGATTTATGTCTGTGTACTAAATGGGCAAATTGCTCCTTCAATCTGTTAAACTGTCGGTATGATCTCTTGGCAAGCTATAACAGTTTGCTGCTATTTTTTGGAGTGGAACAAATTGCCTGTGTGCAAATATAGCCTAATAGTAAAACACGATATGGATATACTCATCAAGGAACATTCAAGAAAGTAAATCAGAGTTTATTTTCAGAATACTTTGACTTCATATGGTACCAGTTTTTAAACAGGGAGAAGAAGAATCAATATTTTCAGCAATGACTGCCTAAATTAATATGCTAAAAATTCCTCTGCAGTTCTGTTAACTTCAGCTGAACTGTCTGGTTCTCTGGAACTCCTGCTAGCAGACCACTCTGGCTAATCATGCGTAATTTGGAGTCCCTAGTAAAAAAAAAAAAAACAAAAAAAAAAAAAACAAAAAAACCAAACCAAACCAAACAAAAAAAAACCCAAAAAAACAAAAAAAAACCCCAAAAAACAAACAAAAAAAAACAAAAAAAAAAACCAAAAAAAGACCACCAACAAACAAAAAAACCTTGAGAGAATGTTTAGAGCCAAAATTCTCTTTCAACAGTTGCTTATTTGACAACTTACTTATTTTGTAGAAACCAAAGTTAAATGGATTTAATACTAGGTTAAGAAAAACAACACACACTGGTCAACAAAAACATACTTCTGCCATTTTTCTTCTCTGGCTTGACAGGTTGGTTTCTGGAACAGTGTTTATTCACTGCTAAATCTGAATTTCATAATTCATGGTGTTCTGCACTGGAGTAGCCATTGGTTAGAGGAAGCATTCAGAGGCATTGGTATTTCTGTGACTGCTTTGGAATATGCTCAGCACTGATTTCCTCTCTGTGCCTGTGAGATTACCCAAGCACAGCAAGGTTTGGTTGCACACATCTGGTTCAGTACACTGAATGTAGAAGTTTGTTATGAAAAACACAGGACTCTCAGTAATTTTCTTTTTTTATTTAATAAACACTTTCTGCCAGTTCCTCTATGCACGCTTTTTTGTCTTACCACAAGCAGCCATACTGTTTTCACACCTATCCTGACATGAACCTTCCAAATGCTGAACTAGATAAACTCCTAATTTTGACTGTAGGACTTTAGCCAAGACAGAAATTGCCTATCTCCTTGCAGCAAACCTATTTCAGGTGGGCATGCAAGGTCTAGTAAAAAAGGCAATGAGATTTTCTGCCAGCTCTGAGCAGTGAACCAGAGCTTGAGGATAAAAATGTTCTTGACTACCAACTTGAAATTGAGGGAATAAGAGCCAGCTCAAATTTTCAGGACTGGAGATATGCTTCAGGAGGCAGGCAATGTCTTTCCTGCCTGTATAACCTAACAGAGATGACAGAGAATGAAAGTAGAGAGCTGCCTTCAAGGACACAATCAGTTGGAGTGAATTATGGAATGCTTTGACCTGGAAGAGACCTTAAAAATCCTCTAGTTCTCTGCTACGGACAGGGATGCCTTTCAGTAGACCAGATTGCTCAGAGCTCCATCCAGCCTAGTCTTGAACACTTCCAGGGATGGTGATGGGATGAATCTGGACTTGCACAGCCAAGCAGGCACAGTTTGGTGTCCAAATATGTGTGATGTAATTTAAGCCTATAAATATGCAGCATAAAACACAGACATTAGTGCAAAAGGAATACGTCAAACCCATAATGAATATTTTCCATTATACCATGCCCATAAAGTGAATTTACAGTGTTATGTTTTTATCCTTGTGAGCTTTGCTAGTGACAGATGCTGTCCTGAACCCCAGGTAACATTCCTAGCTGCTGTCCTGAATCCCAGGTAACTTTCTGTGTAGTAGCAGGTATTTTTATATGTAACAGTATAAATGCTGGAACTCATGTTTATACAAGTCTTTATGCCCATTTCCTAAAGAAAGCAGAACAGATAGCTGAGCTGGGGAGGCTGGAACCATTTTGTGGATCACTCTGTCATTCTCATGTCAAGAGTCAATGTGCCATTAGCAGAAAAAGTGGGGCTTTTAAAGGAGACTACAGGAAAGGGAAAAGATCAGGCCAAGAAACTTTCATGCTCCAGGGAGTGAAAAAAAGGGAGCAAACTATAGATCTATTGTACTCCTACACTGGCATATCTGTGACCATCTCATGGGGATTTTATGGAAGGGAGTCTTAAGGCAGCAACACCTCCTCAATTTTCACTGTGTGATCTAGGAGAGAAAGAAAACCTAGATGAAATAACAATATAATGAATTAGAAAGAGAAGGGTCTACAACCTTGCACAAAAATGTGCAATGGAACAACTAAGTCTAAGGTAGTTTCACCTTCAAACTGTTTATGTTTGGTACCATATTTTTTACTTTTTGCTCCTGATCTCTGTCACATTACGTGGTTATTCAGTTAACGTTTAAGAGCAAAACATTTAAGCATCCTTAGAAGATCCTTTAAATGGAGAAAACCCCTATGGAAGTTATAGCTTGCCTTTTAGGTTTTCTGGAATAAGATGTTGTCATACTTTTGCTTTGGATGTGGGGCTGTACTTTAATATATGCTAATTAAAATTAAAGTTTGGAATTTTTTTTTCATTGCATTTCAATGTTTCAATGAAAAGCATTTTTTCTTTTTGTTACCTTCACATTCTGATTCCAGACATTATTCTCTCATGATCAAGTTGTATTGTTCTAAATAAACTAAACTAAAAGAAACCAAAAATACCCCACACACACACAAACTGAAAAAAAAGTGTCAGTTTTTCTGGTTGGGAAACATCTTTTTGCTGTATATTTCACATCTGTAGTGTAGCAGAGGAAATTCTCAGTTCTCTTGCATGAAACCAAACCAGAAAAAAGATATAAGTCTATATTTAGCACTTCCCATGCAGCAAGAACCACATTGTCTGTCCTCTATGTGAAGACTTAATTATAGTAGCAGCTCTATTAAATTTAAGAGCACATTCAAGTGAGTAAATGTTGCATAAACTCTAAACAATATAGCAAATGAACTTTTCAGTGACAGCCCCTCAAATAATATGGTTACTTAATGTAGAAGACCAGCCATCTCTGCACATTGTAAACTGTCCCATGGCATGTCTACAAATCTGAAAAGGAAATAATATTTTCTAGTGGACAATTAGAGGAAACAAGTCTTTCAGGCATTATGAAAATGGAAAAAACCCTCAGGCTATGTGTCTCCTACACAGTGATGATATGAAAATTTAGCATTCTACAGTAACCAAGCCCTTTACTGTTGCTAAATTATTGTGGCAGGAAGGAACTTCACTGTAAGTTTGAGTTACGGAAAGACTGCATGCACGATTTCTGTAGTCATCAAACTTTTGTGTGAATCACTGCAGCTGTTCTCACCATCCTGGGGAGTCTGCAAACGGAGGTGCTGCTCTGGCAGCCCAATAAAATATTAATAAATTGGAGATAGGCCTGGTCAATGGCTCTGATAAGGACACTGAATATGATTTCTTCTTGCAACTGTTTTGGTAGTTTTGGTTGGACAGTTCACATTTTAATTACCACCAAGGGAGATATATCTCTGTTCTGCTTTCTAAAACTTCATATCTCTCCCCAGCCCTTCACTGATGGCTTTTCTGTTGGATAGATTCTCGCTCAAACTGCCTACCTCAGAACTGATCAAATCTCAGGTATTTTCATCCTTAATCTCTTTCCCTACAGTCTCATTACCTGGTGTGATATTTTGGATCTCCAAATCCATCATTCTTCTAAAGATCTTAAATATTTTCTGATTTATTAATACTCCTATCTTACAAAAGCCTGAATAATCTTATACAAGGTTAAGAGGGTCAGCCTGTATCTTCAAAACCATTGTCTATGCCCTAGACACATTCACTTCCTGAGACTAATAAACACAAAGTTAAGAACTTTGATCTTCAAGGCTGCTTAAATTTGAGATTAATTTTGTGACTAGGTAATTTTTTTTTTTAGGCAAAAATGTCTTTTTGAAACAGAGACCATTTAATGAGAGAGCAAGAATTAGACCACAGGTGATCAGTCACACTGCTTGACAACTGAATTATAAAGATTAATTCTCCAGTAATGTTGGTCAGGCACTTCTGAGAAACTTCCTGAAAGAAATTAATTCACTGAATCACTGAAGGTTCCTGAATGGTGAATACATAGAAACAGTCTGTTTTGTAAAGCTAACTTGATGCACTCCAAAGAGCTGATTCATTCTGAGAGGTGCTTTCATGAAACATCTTCTCTTGTCCATTTTTGGTGGTTTCTTTTTGTTTTGTTTTGGTTTGGTTTTTTAGACAAAAAATCCTTTCACCTCTCTTGGCAGTTGATTTTTTTTCTGCTTTTCAGAATCTCAGTATCCACGTGCTCTCTCCCTGGAGACTTCTCTCAACCAGCCATAAAATCAGTACCTCTCAGGAAGACACAAAGCAAGCTTATTACTGCTTACGTCATTCTTAAGATAATGATCCCTACATCTGAAGTGGAAACTCAGATTCAAGTCCACTCTGTTGTCTGATTTCTTTTAGTCCAAATTACTTGCATTTAGTGTCTTCTATATCTGGAACTTTTTAGTCCAGATTACTCAGATACTAAATATAAATGACAACTAACGCCAAATTAATAGCTAGTGATGTGCTTGGATGCCTGTAATATCAGCTCTCCAATCATCTTGTGATGACATGTGCTTAATTTTCCCTAATGCGGTTTCTTTTGTCTTTTGTCTGTCTATTGATTTGTGTTTCATTTGTCACTGATACATCTTAGCGCTTCTTTGCTCTTCCAGCTGTTGCAGCTACTGAGAGTCCTGTTTATGTCTTTTTTAAAAGCTCCAGCTGTTTTACACACTGCTCACTAAAGAGTGCTCACTACTTAACAGAAGTCTGAGGATCAACCTGGCTTTTTCCAGACAACCAAGGTAAGCTGAGTACCTTGACATGCCACGTGTTTAGCTGGGACTGCCATCTGAAAGGAGCAGCTCTCCTAAGCCAATTCCCAGAGCTGGGAATTTATAGCTGAAAGAGAATTTATTATTTGCTTTACTTAAAAAAAAAATAAAATAAAATTGAGGCAATAATATTGTAAAACACAGAAGTATCAAGTACATTATAAATAGCATGAGAAGACCTCAGAGGTGTCACTGCAGCCTGTATATCCATGACATAAACAAATGAACAAGAGGAATGCTGTGAACCTGGCCCTTGTAGACTGTGAAAACCGAAGATTATTCTCTTCATATTCAACTATTTTTCTTTCTCTTATTTTTTTTCCCTCAGTTTACTGCCTTTTTAGCACTTTTCCCCAGTACAGTTTATTCTGGACATCTGACAAGACTGCATCTGGTAGGAAAATTTCATAACATTTCTACCTGGGACTGGTTCATATCCCCATCCCATATGATCCTTTTGTATCTGCTATGGTGTGCAGAAGACAGATATCTCAGAAAAAGTGAAAATGTTCAGCCAGGAATTCATAGAGTTTCTGACATTACTGCAGCAGTCAGTATTAGCAACTCTGAGAGGCTGAACTGAGCTTAGTTGTAAAGAAACACCTTGCAGACAGCCACCCAAGTAAATGTCTTCTAACCCCAGAGATCAGGAACTGTGTGAATGTTCCAATGAACTAACTTGCTATGTGATTTCTGTCACAAGAAGTTCAGGGGTCACTGAATAGACAACACAAAATTATGAACACCAGAGACTGTTAAGAAGCTATTACAAAAAACAAGAGCAGTTTTCATTGTTTTTCTCACTGCTATAAAGCCAACAGACAACAATTTTCTAGCACCTGCATTGTGCCTTTTCCATGCCTCATGCTGCAAAACTCAGCTTTTAGGATACAGGTAATGGCCTGGCAACCTTTCTACACTGCTTCAGTTGCACTTTTCTACAGTGCTTCAGTTGCACTAGGAGCTTGGATCTGTGTGACAAAAGGAGTCAGTGTCTTCTCTGTAAATGATGATGCATGAACTGGACACCACCCCAGCAAAACCACATCTGAACACACTCCAGCTGGTGACACACAGCTCTGCCAAGTCAGCCCAGGTCGTGACCCACACAATTAGCACAAGTTGATGTTGAGTGGAGCAGAACTTAACTGGAGACCGTGCTTTCATGACAACCTTCCGGCAATATTCTCTAGCGCCTGTGACCCACTCTATGATTCATTTGCTGCTCCTGGATGTATTGTGAGCCCATGGCCATTTGTGGGAGCTGATGTACCTTTTCATGGAGTTAAAAGTGACCATCTGTGAAGTAGGAAGAAGAAATCCTTAATTCAGTGTTGTTGCCAGCACATTCATATAATGAAAGCACAGTCTCAGCTGCCTGTCTTTCTGTTGTAGCATCGCAATAATATGTGTCAGTCCTGGAGGATGTTTCACAAAGCTCTGGAAAGGCTCATGAGCATATCCACTTTGGGTCTTCTGAGCCTCTGTGTCATGCTGCTTCTCTTCAGAAGCCCAGTCACATTTGACTCCCTACCTTGCCTTTTTTGTCTTTTGGGAAATGTACTTAGAGTTCTGTTGCTTTGGTTCATTACTTCAAACAAAATCTTTGTCTAATTATTGACCTGAAAAGCAAATGTTTCATCCCCAGCTGGGTGAAACAGAAATATAGACTGGGGAATAACTGCAAGCACATTGCATTTCTTCCCTTTTTTTTGGGATATCATCTATTTTTCCTTATTTCATATTTTCACCAGAGTTAGCTGACACTGTGTATGTAAATTAGGCTGTTGATTTCAGAGGCATTCCTTTACTTAGCGTGATGCTTTGTGAAACTGTCAGCTAAGCATTAATCATCATTTAGCCTGTCATTTTGTCTGTGTCTGACATATATTAAACTGTACCTCAGGATATACACATCTGGCTGTGACAGTCATTTGTTAATTGAATGTGACTTTTAATGAACTTTTCATCCAGCAGGCTATTCCAGGGATTTATGAACAACTGTATTTGTTACAAGTGCTTCTGTAATTTTTGGAAGCAAACATCGAACAACAGTGTCATGACTTCATGGCAGCTGCTGCTGCACACAGAGCTGCATGCCTTGCCCATTAATCCCCACAGGCATCAGATTCACCAAAGTTATGTCTGACTTTGTAAATGAAGATTCCTAATGGCAGGTGTGTTATAGCCACTCTCAAATGCATCTCCTGAACACGGCCATGCATGACACCAGCCATCTCAGCGAGGTGCCCACCTAGTGGCAGTGTCACCAGCCAGACTGGGCTTCCTTCTTCTCCGTCCTTTGAAGAGCAGACTGCTGTCACTGGCATGGTGCATGTGCTGTTGTTGAGGCTGCTTGTGTGCCTGTGTTCCCCATGGCAGTGACTTGGGAGCTGCTCGCTTTCCCTTGGAAGCCAGAAACAGCCCTCAAAGGGTAGCATAAGTTTTCCATACAAAAGAAGTAAGGATGACCAAAATGGTAGGACACCAATCCACTGTGTGTATATGTGGGATGCAAAAAACCAACTTTATAGTGGGAAAAACCTTTTCCTTATTCTTTTGGTTCTGTTTTATTATAGGGATTTGTTTGTAACAACTAGTTCAAGGGATGCTTCTTTCTTTATCTCAATTTCTGATTGCCATTGTATATATTTCTTTGGAAGAACTGGAGATCAAACACAGGGCAGGATAAGGGAAGCTCTGGAAATTAGCTATGTATACAGAGACTTGGCAAAAACATTAACAGATGCAAAAGAAGACAGAAAATAATCTAAATGAAGGCAACACACAATATGAATATGAAAAGAGAACAGTTTGGAAATGGAAATACATCACACTTGGAATTAATGTAGACTCTTTCTAGGCCTGGCGTGATTCATGCAGTGCCAACAGGCTGTACAATTTGCATCAGTATCTATGTTTCAATACAATTTTGTAACCAGGCTATTTAAATCCTCTAAGGCTTTTATGAATTCATGTGTGAGCCTGGACATGAGGAGGGGCAGGAGGCAGGAACTGGATGTCTGAAAGGCACATCGCACACGCAACCTGTCAGAGCCAACTCTGGGCTGAAAAAGCAGCATCTCTGTTCAAACCCTGGCTTTGTCATTCTGATGCAAACACAAATTTCAGCAGTAGTTCCTCTGGGCAATGTAATCTTCTCCCTTCTCTTTAGTGTGCTTTAAATCGAAGTGCATTTAGAGCTGTCAGTTCTGTTTGAGGTTGCAGCAAGGCATGATGCTTAATGCTGTAACACAGCCGACAGGATGTCTGCATGTGGAAGTTTCCATGCATTTGGATGCATGCATGTAATCAATCATGCAATGAATCAGAAGCTTGATTTTTGCTTCACAGTTCCTTTCAACTTCTGTGGAGTTCACTCTTGCTTTATGCTAATTCAGAGGCCAGTTGCTGGCAGCCAGCATGTTGGAGGCCCTGTCCCGCTTTGGATCAATGTGAGGGTAGGATGGTAACAAGAACAAGATCTGTCACTTAGAGTAAGTGTGCTATGCAAATTAGAGAGGGCTCCACGCACTGCTCATGCTGCTGGCATTTTAATGGAAATATTGGTAAAGAAGTAAATTTTTAAAAATAGTATTCCTAGTGAACACCTTTCCCAACTAACATTCTCTCTGAGAAGATTTCTGAATGTCTCCAGAGTCTGAGCTTTCCTCAAGAAAAGACCACAGGTATTAAAGCTGCAGGCACAGATGATGCACTTGCTTTTCTGTTTCTGTACCCTATTATAAGTCTTGTTGGTTTGGGTCATTTATTAGAGGCCTCATATATATAAAGAACTGGGAATCTCAATTTTTGTGTTTAAATTGCACCTGATAAATATTTCTCCCATAATTTGAACTTTTTTACCTATTTATGATTTTCGTTTCTACATTATTCTCTGATTATGTGGGCAATTTAATGTGTGGCATTCTTACACAATTAGTAAACAAGTACTTCTTTTTATTTGTTTCAAACACAGTGCCTAATGATTTCATTCAGCGAGTCTTTCCTTGTTTTGTGAGACAGAAGTTGAATCTGGATGACTCTCTTTAATATCCCGTGATGGGCCTTTAAGTAGTTATTAATCCTTTTAATCTCAAGGTAGTTGAGACTGCTTATAAAGATCTTCACAATTCTTTCCAGAAAGACCTAGACAGAAGTATTAATGAAATATAAAAGTTCATATAAATTGGATCACTTACATATGAAGGAGCTTGATGAATCCTCCAGGAGATGGGAAGAGGCCCAGCTTCCTCATAATAATTATACAATAGAATCATACAATAGGATCACAGAATCATTTAGGTTGGAAAAGCCTTTGAGATCAAGTCAGCCATTAACCCAGCCCTGCCAAGTGCACCACTAAAGCATGTCCCTAAGCACCACATCTACACATCTTTTAAACACCTCCAAGGTGAAGGAAGTTTTCCTGATATCCAATCAAAATCTTACTGGTGCAGCTTGAGACCATTTCCTCTCATGCTACTGCTTGTTACCTGGGAGAACAGATCAAACTTCACCTGGCTATACCCTCCCTTCAGGCAGTTGTAGAGAATCATAAGGTGCCCCTGAGCCTCCTTTTCTCCAGGCTGAACAACTCCAGCTCCTTCAGTTACTCCTCACAGGACTTGCGCTCCAGAATTTTACCAGCTCCATTGCCCTTCTCTGGACACGCTACAGCACCTCCATGTCTTTCTTGCAGTGAGGGGCCCAGAACTGAACACAGAATTTGAGGTGTGGTCTCACCAGTGCTGAGTACAGGGAGACAATGAATGCCCTGGTGCTGCTGGCCACACTATTGCTGATACAGGCCAGGATTGTATTAGTTCAGTTATTCATATACCAAGTGATACTATTTTTAGGTTATTTTTAAGCAGATTGTCTCAAATAAAAATACCCTCTGGGGCCCTTTTCAAGATTTTGTACCTGTCTATTTGGCTGAGTTCAAAAAGTATTTGAATGACAAATTTACCTCAAACTTAGTGAGACAGTTGTTCAATACCTGACCTCTCAAGACACTTCGAAGTGAATAGGACTCAGGCAAGCTGATTTTATTATCCCTTTTCTTTATATGAGCTTTTTTTCCTCATTCCAGCCATTCAATATGGGATCACTCTGCAGATCTGATTTTTTGTAAAGAAAGTGGATGGATATGAATGTCTCCAAGCTCTTTGGTAGAGAAACTGCAAAGAAAGAGTTGTATTAGCATCTGTTTCATGGCCTTTTTTGTGATCCTCCTACTCCTTGGTAATCCCTCAGCTCTGCAGAACTTCCTAGTTCTTGTGGTCTAAGGTTTTATGAGTAACTTTTATACTTGCCTTTAGCAAGTTATTCTACAAACTCTTCATTTATGTTTTTAAGCCTAATTTGTTTAGGTTTAGAATCTGTGTAAGCTTTCTTGCTTGCACATAACTTCTGCTTCTGGAAAAATGTCTTTTACCTTCAGATAAAATCTTTTGTATTTAAAATCTCTTCTATTTCTCGTCTTATTTATCTAAAATTTTTTTTCCATTTTTACTTTATGTTCTGTTTATTTTTAAAATTTTAGATGCCAAGTGGAATATGGAACATGGTCACAGGGCTAGCAAAGATCTGGGCCACTGACTTAGTTCCCCGTCTCCTTGGCACCACAGTAAACCATAATCTCCTTCATAAGTTTCACAAATGGAATTCAAAAGCATTCATCTACAGTATTTTCCTCACTGGTTTGTTTCCTGTGAGTGCAATTGATTTCATTAGCAGCATCTTTGGGAATCTGAAACTCCTAACAGTATGTACAATATATTATAAAGAAAGACAGGCTTGGCATGAATATTATTAAAGTAACTACATTTTTTTCCTAATCTTGCATATATTTGAAAATAGAAAAAAAAATAGAAACTGCGCAGGGCAAGACTTACAAATACAAAAGCTCTTTTTCAAGTGATGTTGATTTAGCTACAAGAAAGGAGGAATTAAAATAAAGAAATAGCAGTTTGTAATAAGGAAATGGAATAGAAACCCAGTTGTGGCTCTAAGTAGGGAAGCTCCACATTTCTGTCAAGGCATGCCCACAGCAGAAAATAAGTTGATCCCAGCTGCTTCAAAGCACTTTTCCACTACTGAACACCACTATGGTATGTGATTCACTCCTTTGCAGAAAGGATTTTTCTCTCAGTGCCACACTGGGAACATGCACATCCCTGAAGAACTTGTTGTCATGGAATAATCATCTCACTCACAGGCATCAGTGGTTCCTCCAGGCGTTCGTGTTGGATCTGATTCAGAGCAGGTCCCTGCAGTGCTCCACTCCAAACCCCACGCATGAAGCCCCACGTGCACACAGCACATGCCAGCGCATTGGGAAAGGTGAGGAGCATCTCCTGCTACCTCACAGCTCCTACCACTGCCTCAGCCTGAAGGAATACACGGGTTGGGTTCTCCCTCAGAAGACATACAGCTGGGCTAGAAGGATGTCAAGGCCTTCACATTACCAAGCTAAGAGCAGGACGGGGCCTTGGCATTAATACCTGTGTACTCTCCTTAGCTCATGTGTTCTCATGCAAACAGAGCTCTCAAGGTGACCAGCACACTGGATTTCAGTTTCTGCTGAATGTAAATCTATAGTACAAAAACTTTGTGAGAGAATAACTGCAGAATCATTCTTCTGAATAAACCTTCCTTATAACCTGGAAAAGGAAAGGCACCTACCAGTTATTTTTGTCATTAAGCTAAAAATAGTAGTCATAAGAGGATTTTTTGAGAAATCAAGCCATCTGCCCAAATAATGAAATAAATTACAAAGAAATGAATCATTAAAGAAGATACAGCAAATTATATTCCAAGAAAAATGTTTTAGAGGGAGTATTGGCAGGACTCCAAACTACAGCTCTTGTACTTTAAGAGGACATTTGGAAAGATGTAATAAAAATGGAACATAATCAACCAATTCTAAGCCATCACCTGAGTTATTTGGTGTTTAAAGTTCCCATTGTAAATAGGCTTACTTTAACCACAAGTCTTAAACAATGTTAAAAATAGATCCTAAGTATTCTAGGTCATGCCAGAAATATGTAAGAAATAAAACCAAGGGATTTTAGGTTTATGAAAGCCAACCTCATTTTCAAAATGGAATAAAATTCTAATCCTCCGTTTCTCTGTATTTGTTATTATAAATAAATATGATAAAAAGTTTGACATGGTTTGTAGTGCAAACACTGAAAAACACAGGTAAGATACCCACCTTTGTCTGCATTTGTCCAGTTCTCAGAATATAAATGGAAAGTTTCTGAGTATAAATGGAAAATCACTGTGCAGATTCCCTTTTCATTTGGTTCTGACTGGATATAGGGAACAGCTGGATTAAATCTCATATGTATATGTATATGTATATAGATAGATTGACTGTAGTGTGATTTTTAAATCTGTTTAAAGTGATTTCAAAAGAGAGAGCCTCGAGTCCTTTTGGTACAATTAAAAAAAAAAAAATAAAAACCCAACCAACAAATCTATGTTGTGCTCAAAATATCTAAATCTTTTAAAAAGCTTTCAAAGCCAGTTTGGTATAATGTGGTAGAATATGCCTGAAGATGTTAATTTTGTGTTTCCACTGAACACAGTCTTAAGACAGACAACTTGCAGCACTCTTCACAGGGCACCATTTTAAAGTGGAAAACGGCAAAGACTGCTGTTTCCAGGCCAAGGCTGGATTTTTCCAAACTCCTGCATGAAGGCATGTCCCGGAGGCCGGCAGCCTTGACAGAGGCGTGCAGCTGCACCACGGCCTCTCCCTGTGCGACGTAACAAGGCTCGGAGCCAAAAAGGGTCACACATGGCCACATCCAGGTGCCAACTTTTTGTCACACGCTCGCTGCTTGCGTCGGGCAGGAGTGGGAGGATGTCCTGTGTCATTTTGCTGGTGCAGTTTGAGGGACTGCAGCCAAAAAGAGAGGAAAGAAAAGGGAGTAAAGTCAGCAAAGCTCCAGGTAAGAGCTGTTTCCCCTGTTGTTTTCAGAGCACCGGGACTGCTCCTTCCTCCCCCATCACTTTGCAGCGGGACAGCTCTGCGCGCTGTGAGGGCAGCGGGGACAGGGACCCTCGGCAGGTGCGTCCCTCCGCGCTGGCTGCCGGGGATGGGGGGGTGTCCCAGCCCGGTGCCCTCTCCCGGCGGCAGCGGCAGCCCGAGCCAGCCGGGGCTCGCTGCTGTGGGGACTGGTGCCCCACGCCGGCCGCCTCCAGGCTGCGGCCCGCCCTCGCTGCTCCCGCCGGGACGGGCGCGCCGGGGGGCGGGCACGGCATCCCGCCGCCTCCCGGGCGGCACCCGGCACCGCATCCCGCCGCCCCGGGCACGGCCGCGGCTCCCGGCGCAGCGCCATCCCAGGGCAGGACCTGCGGCGCCGGGTGAGGGCGGCGGCGGCGGGGGAAGCCGGGGCCGGGCGGGGGGCGAGAGGCGCGGGCGGGTCCCGCTGCGGCCGGGCCGGGGCTGCCGGGGCTGGATCGGCCGGCCGGGAACATCCCGCAGGAGCGGAGGGGCCGCGCGCCCTGCGCCCGCCAGCCGGAGCGTTCCCGGCGGCGCGGAGTGCCCGGGTACCTGAGCGTCCCTGCCGGCCCTGGGCAGCCCTTCGGCACCGAAGGGAACGGGAGAAGTTTGGAGCGGAGGGCGGGCGAGGAGCGGGGAAGCTGCTGGGGAGGGTGGTCCCGTGGCCGAGCACCGTGTCCCAGTTCTTCGGGATAGGTCGCGGGTGATCTGGCTGTGCCTCCCTGCCCTGGGTGCTCCCGGACTGACCGGGTTTAATGTTTCTTAGCGCCAGGTATTATTAAGCTTTCGGGGAAGCCGCTAATCGGTGTCATACATAGGCTGCCTCTCATCGGGAAGGAAACTGAAATGACTTTTTCTCCGGCAGAAAAGCAATCAGAAGCGCGCCAGGTGCGATTTTTAAGCACGTCTCCTTCCTGAAATTATGTTTAAATGGTCAAATTAGTCAGTGGTGGCAACACGAAGGCTAGAGAGTAATTTACTGATTAGGTATATTAGAACACGTATTTGAAGTATAAGCCTTGCACATGAAGTCCATCATTTAAGTTGGACGGACACGATAATGAACAACTAACATGCAGTTTGTGGATGCAAAATATATTCCTAGAAGGCCACTTAAAATGCATCACCGACTTTCAGCTTTCTGTGTTTGCAAGGAATGTCCTTGTATTTGGATCACATGCAAGACAGGAATTTTTTTATTCCTTCTGATTGCCACAGAATGTTGGCCATAAGAGAATTTTTCTTAATCCAGTTATAAATGATGCTTCTTAGCAGTTGTTGAAGTCATTTGTGGACTCTGCAGAGCAGGCAAGTGTTTTTAGCAAACAGAGAAGTGAAAAAGTATTAAAAATTCCTGAAGCAGTGGATAAAATTACTGTGTACCTTTGGGAGCATTGTGGTTAGGACTGGTTAATGTGGAAGTAGGGCATATTGACTTACACAGTATAACTTCATCACCTTCTGTATCTAGGGAAAAAAAAAACATTTCTTGATGAAAAATTTGATCATAACAGAGACCTTAAAAACAGCTGAAGGAAAGACGATGACACTTTGTTTACCTTTTCTAACTGAAGAAGTCATGGGGATGAGAATGGTCTGAGATAGTGAGTTTTTTTGTTTCAACTTATAATACTCTTTTTGAAGTTTTGAAGTTGAATGTGCATGCCGTAATGTTTTTGAAATATTACATTGTGGTTGATAGCAAATACTTACATATTTAAGTAAGATAATTTGAACCTTAATTATAAATACTCACATAACTTCTAAAAGCACACAATTTAGTGTACTATTAGAGTGAAGACCTTGGTTTTGTAATACATCCTGTTGGAACAGAGACCAGTCTCTTTTCTTTTTTCTTTTTCTTTTTTTTTTAGTTAGATGTGTCATGTCAGTTACAAATTAAGGCAAAACAGCATAACACATCAGTATGCTATAAAAATATGCATGAACTTGAAATTCACAATAAACTTTAAAAACATTGATGCAAATCATGAAATGCAGAGAAACTCAGGTCATATTGTTAATGTGTCTGAAAGTGCAAAACTCCCTTGTGTCCATTCACTGACTATCCTGTTAGCAAATAATATTTTCTGTTAGTATACTGATGAAGGTTTTTAATGAGCCTTTCAGAATGTAACTGTTTCCTTCAGTTTCTAAAATGTGGGGTGGAAAAATCTGTGAGGAATCATTTGTATAGTTATCTCCACCAGCTAAAGATCATGTGTTCCCTGAACTCCTGCTGGCCTTTTTGTTGTACTTTGTTGATTTCTCCTCCTGGTGAAGATGCCTCAGGACCACACTCAGTTCTCTGGGCGCAGCTTCCTCTTGACTGGCTTTGGGGGGAAAGTGAGGGACACTGGTGTGTTCTCTACACTTTTTGATGTCCAAAGAGCCTCTGTGCATTGCAGCTTCTCCCTAGGGTACACCTCGTTCTCTCAAGGAGTTTTGTGAGCAGTAGAACAGTTCAGGATTTTGGACTGATTTTTTGCACTCTGTGGCATCCAGACTGGCCACTCAGACCCGTGGGGTCACCCCCACCACTGAAAGGGGAGAATTACAAAAATAAATCCAAGTGATCTTGTCTGGTAGAAGTATTTAGACAGTCAAACATCTGTGTTAGAATGGATTAAGATTCTGGCATTTGCGTTTTTACAAGGGGATCATCCAGATTTTCATTGCAGCCTAAGAGTGTGGCTTAGCAGGAATCCTAGAAAGTCAGAAATGGTGATCTGTTTGTGAAAAGCTCCCAAATCTGGCTTTCCTCACGTGAAATAATGTCTTCTGTACTTGACTTTAAAATTCTAGTTTTAGAAGTTTTTCCCATTTTAGATTTATGTTTGTTATTTCTTCCCTTCTGCCCTGACTATATTAATTTCAGCCTGGTTTCCTAAGGAGATGAAGCTGAAACAATAATAATGCTGTCTGACTGATAGCTCCCCTCATTGCCTTGGTATATTTTGTTTACCCTTGGGGATTAATTTCTGCCAATAAAAGCAGAAGAACAGAGATTTCAAAGTGATGAAATTTTACAAACCTCAAGGCTTCTGGTGGCCAGGGAGATGAGGGACATGCGGTTTATGCCCCCACTGAAGGAAGCACTGTAGCAAGAATTCAGCTTAATAGACATCAGAAAATTTGTGTGGGTGCTCCATAGGATGCTGAGCTTTATAACTTCTGCTGCTCAAGGCTTGGTGATTATATCTTTCAATTCTTTGCTCCATGGGAGTGCACAGTTGTGGAAGTTTTGATCCTGCCTTTTTTTCTCCATAGTCCTCTCAAAGTAAGCTCAATAGGTCTGAGATGTTTCTGATAATGAGCTATGAATACAAACCCTGTCGTTCCTCATCTTCATAAGCTGTTGTGTTGCTTTCCTTGTCCATAATTTAATACTTCCTGATACAGGGTTGATTGCCAGTAGTGCAATAATTTTCTTTGTTTTCTTGACTCAGTGCAAACACTCGATTACTGTGGTCACAATAAAGCCCAGCTTCTTCCACAATCAGTTTCTCTCAATTGCTTACAAGTTTTTGTTTAGTCTTTAATTTGCTTCCTACTGCCACTGCTGTTTCTTCTGGTTAAGGCTACATCTGAACATCCTCTTCTGCTTTTTTCTGCACAGCAGGATGCTATAGCACTCTCCCCGTGTCATGAGAAGGATAATGGAGGAGAAATATGAAAAGGTGTTGTGAGCTTATCTAGCAAGATCTTTATGAATACATGTGCTTTTATTGACTTTTAAGTGGTGGTTTTTGTTCTGATTATTTGTTTTGTTACACAACTGAGGATTGCCCATTTTCTCCTTTCTTGTCTTGCCAACATTAATAGCATCACAATACTTGTGTGTCTTTTCTCTTTCATTATCTCCCTATAAAATTACTGTGGGTAGGTTTCTTTGAGGTGGTTGTGTTTGGTTGATTTTTTTTTTTAATTTTTAATTTTTATTTTCTTTAGAAAGATTTAATAGTGTATTACGTTGATTTGCTATGTTTTTTCCTGTTGTAGAAATTGTATCAAATGGCCTTGCTCTCTGGGCATGAATGTACATATATAAATGAAATTAATTTAATAAAATGCTCACTGGATAATGTTGATTTCTTTGAAAATATTTTTCTGCATTTACATTGCACAAAGCTCTCCTTCTAGATCTTTTACAATCATTTATGTATATTAAAGCCTTCATTCCCCACTAAAGACAGAGCACCACTGTGTTTCTAAAGTAATTCCATTTGACTTTATTCTTTTGTTTGATATTAGCAAGAGGAAGGACAAGGTGCCTAGTGATGTCTTTTTTTCTAGGAACAAGCACAAACCCTTCTGTGGGGTCTTGCCCCGCCTCATCCTCTTGCACTTGGATGGAGCCAAACATCCTTCCCTGCTGCAAGGAGCTGGCCTCCCGGCAGCCCCACACGGCTCTCCCTGTGCTCCAGGTAGCTGCCACACCGCAGCCTGGGCTGGGTGCCTCCCAGCTGGTGCCAGAGACAGCTCCCACAACAGTTTCTCACCAGTGGTTGCATCGCTCCCAGAAACGTGGGATGCAGCCTGCTTCATTTCAAATGCATCCAAGGGATGGATCTTAAAACCATGCCAGTGGAAGTGTTTAACTTGTGCTGTGGTGAAAGATTGGGTAGGACGTGCAAACTTGTGCCCTTACCTTGGCAGGGCAGAGAAGGGCAGTGGCATCCTGCAGAGAGGGAGTGTGGCCTCTGCCCAGAGACCAGGGCAGGGCTGGAGTGGGCTGGCAGCAGGAGTCCTTCACATGGTTTAGCTGTGGCTGAGGCAGTGCATCTGACTGCAGCCAAAAAAAACAGTCAGCAAAGGGAGGTGATGATTTTACCAGGGTCAGGTTTGCACTGTACGTGTGGAGACAGACCTTGAGCAGCCTTGGGATGTGGAGCTCTGGCCAAGTGCACCCAGGCTGAAGCACTTTGACAGGAGGATTTCAGCTGGCTTCCCAGAGCACAAAAAGCACTAAATATATGCAGCAGAGGTTTTCTGCATGTTTGCTTTGGTATGTGACATCTTTCCATGCTGAACTCAGAGGTAGAGGCAGTTTCTGTGCTGGGTTGCACTGCAAGGATGCAGCTCTGAATGAAAAATATTCCATTTTCTGCATCCCTAGGAAGATCCCAGAAAAACAATTGCAGATCAGGGATCACTTGCTTTTTTCTTTTTGATGCTTCTTCTTTTAATCTACAGATTAAGCAGTATTTACTACACATATAATTATAGCAAAGCTATCTCTGTTGTCTTTCCCCATCCTGTCCACATATTCCATCCAACAGAGGAAGGTGAAGTGGGTTTACAGTACACAGTGGTGTTTATGCTTGCAGTTCTAAACACCTGCTGAGACAGAACAGAGGGAATAATTTATACTGCTTTCCAGCCCACATGGACAAACGGGTAGCCTTTTATTTTAGCCTTTTTCAATTACCTTTGCAACGAATTCACAACATTCTGTTGGAAATCCAGAAGTTTGTCCATAGGCTCCTGAGCAACCTGGAACTGTGATTAGTAATGCAGCTTTGGAGTTATTGAAATGCCCTTGGAAGATGTGCAGCATTCAACACCATACAGCTTGGTGTTCTGTCTGTATAAAGTTCTGCCCTTTGCTCAGGCTCAATGTCCCTTTTAAGTTTTGTTTTGCCTGCTTTGGAGTCTTGTGTCATTTGTATCCCTTAGCTGAGCACCTGACCCATTGATATTTTTTGTCCTTTTCATTACAAGGTACCTTGGTCTTGCTCAGACAGATGCAGAAACATTGGCAGCTCTTAAATATTTCATACTAACTGATGAAATTCCTCTGTGGTATTTCACTGAGTGATGACAAAGAGATTGTCATTGAGATGATTCTTTACCCTTCCTCTGCCTTATCAAAAATAGCTTTAGTTCCTGGGCAATACATAGTATGCTTTGTTCATAAGCAATTTCTGTCTATAAAGGTGGATTTTATAGTTCTTAATTAAGGGAGTTTCCATTAAATAGTGTTGGTAAGATTTTTCTTGGAAGTATACCTTTGTATGTCTCTTCTGTCTCTTGCGGATGAGGTTTGGTTGGGTAAGAGGACTAAAGGAAGCACAAGATGGGAAGATGATGTCTAGAAATTCTGTCTCTGAAAATAGTGTTTAATTTAGAATTTCCTCCATAGTAAAAGGATATGGTTTGCCTGAAGTATACATACTTCTCAGGTCTTAGCCAGTTGTGAGTAGCATTGTTTGCTTTGGCAGATGACACAAAAAGTGTTAAGCGATCATATGGCACTTCATCTTGATTTAAGTCCACAATACAGTGGGAGTGCTGAAGTTTCTCTGCTGTTTGTATGAATAGAAACTTTGAGGACTGGCTTTATAAACTGCTCAAAAAAAAAAAAAAAAAAAAGGAAAGCCACCCTGGAATTGAAGAGCAGGGCAGAGGTCTGCAATTGTTGCCATTTCTTCCAGAGGATGGATGGGATGCTGTCACAGAGACAACTTGTGATGGGAAGACTCTGATTTAGCTGCAACCCTGCCTGTAGCAGAGTCAGGCTTGGACACGGGATTGTGGTTCCCTGGACACAAGGAGTCAGATGATGTTGTGGAGTGTGTCACCTTTCTCGTTTCCTTGCAAAACAGGATGCACTCTCCTCCAGGGAAGGAGCCATTTTCTAGAGTATTGAAAGCATGATGGTCATGGCTGGAGTAGTTGCCCCATGAGGAAAGGCTGAGGGACAGGCTGGCTCAGTCTGGAAGAAGATGGCTCTGGAGGTGCTGGCAGCAGCCCCTGGTACCACAGGGAGGGAGGTGATAAAAAGAGAGCCAAAGGCACAGGAGGCATCAGCTGGCCCAATCCAGAGGGGTTCAGATGGTGCACAAGGAAAAGACTCTGAGGAGGCAGGGTGTGGGCTGCCCACAGTGGCGGTGCCAGGTCTGCTCCGGGGCATTCCATCCCCCAGGGAGCACAGCTGTGACCAGCCTCATCTGACCTTGACTGATGGACTGCTGACCAGTGACTGCTGGACCAGGGAATCCTGAGCCCTGTCCAGAGTTGTCCCATGACCCTGTCATTCCAAGCTCAAAGCTGAGCCTCTGAAAAGTTGCTGTGAAGCCTTTGTTACAATCATCTATGCATGAAAAACATAACAGGGAAGAGGAACCTTATTTAACAGACTGAAAGAAGGCCAGTTGACAGTACCTTTAATAAGAAATAACAGATGCTAGCAACAGCATAGTGGTTCACAGTCCGTGCCTTAAAATGTCTTGCTAATACAGTCTGCCTTAGATATGGTTAAATTCAGTGTTGTAAAACAATTTCTAAGTGTATGACATGTGATCTCTTTCGGACTTCAAGTCTAATTCAGTCTGCTGCAGCCTTTGTTCACTTAGGAAAATCTTTCTTCAAGGAACAATACAGTGTAATAAAAATGCAGGGACTTCTGTAAACATGTTTTGCTAAAGCTTTAATGTGATTGTTATGTTCTCTGTTCAAAAATGAAACACTGAGCCTACTGCTTTCTTGGAAGCAGGCATCATGTGCAATGGTGTGACGTTAAAAGTAAAGTCCCTAAGTGGGGATGGGGTCTTCTAATGTGTCTCACTTGTTTTTCTTCCTGGAAAGGTCAGGTGTTAGAAATTCTGTTGTTACCACCCTTCTGATATTTTCTCTAAACTTCTTCTCAGAAGAGCTGGATTGCAGTGAAACCTCTTGGTAACAAAGGCTCCAGAGAAGACAGCCACTGACTAATCTATTATTAAGAATGTGAGTTGCTTCTGTTTAACAAAAAAATACTAAAGAACCATGCCAAAAAGTAAACTATAAGCAATTGCTTCTACAATAAATGGAGCTTCATTTAAGCAAACATCAAGCAAAAAGCTCCTGTATATGTTGTCAAAGCTGTTTCATAAGCAGTGATTGAACATGTGTTCCCTGAGTAACATAAAAGAGTTGGCATTAAGAAGCCAGTGGTGCTTTCAACCACTTCCCCTCTCTTCCCCATCATTACTCAGAAACTGTCACTAAAAGTGCTTGCTGTTTACCTCAGAGAGCTTAAAAAAGCTTAAAAAATGAGTAAGTGAGGGTTGGAGGAATATTTGTTTTCTTTCCCCTTGTACTTGCATTTGTTTGCGGGAAAAGCTAGAATTGTAGAAAGAATTAAATTGAATAAAAATAATTCTCAGCCAATTTCTAATGGAAACAACCTATCATTGTTGTGATTGGAAGGTCTCCACTTGAACACAGAAGGTGTTTATCATAAGGCATGATGCTTTTAGGAGAAAGCATCACTGAAAAGGCAATGCTGGCTTTTTCTGCTCTGAATTGGTAGCTTTATTATTTGCAGTTTGAAGAGAGGGTACATGCTGTCCACGCAGTTCCTTTTATTAATGAGCAACTCACTTTTATGTTTCTTCTCTCCTTCTGGATTCTCATTAGTTACAGGTAGCTGGAAGTAACACTCCAAAGTAAAACAGAATAAATTGGATGGTGTGTTTCTCAAACAGATTTCCCAAGAGACTTGGTGTGTTCTATTTTAGCAAGTTTTTAAGCTAAAAAAAAATTAAGATTATTATGATACTAATATTATTATACTGATTCATTTTGCTTTACTGAGTATTAAAATAACTCCAAATGGAAACCTACTTGCTGTAATCCCATTTAAGGAGATACAATTTCTTGGGTTGAGTCAACTATAATAATTCACACATCCTAGCATGGAAATTGAATGTTGTTACAGAAACTTACTTATCTTGAAGGGATGTAATGAGACATTCAGCTATATATTAATTGTGTTAATTAAGTGACTGGTTAACAATGCAGCCATTGTAGAGAGGTAAATTTGGTCATATCAAGGGAGAATGAAGAAAGCTGGAGGCCTCTTTAGTAGAAGTTGGTGGACTACAGAACATAGAAGAAAGCTGAACAAATTTATCCAGCTGATCAATTTTGCACATCCACATGAAGTGATATCCGCCTCATGATTCTGACAACCAAAAAAGTCAATTAAAACTTCACACCTTAATGATTTTAAAAGTTGCTTGTTCTTTAGATTTTTTGTAAAACCTAGAACCTGGTGTTTTATTGCTTAAAATTAAATAAATGCTCTGGAAGAACTGAAAGATGAGATTTAGAGATGCTCCTTTTTTTTTTTTTTTAATAAAGCTTTTTTTTGCTTAATGGCTTGATTAATGTTTACTGTAAATATTAACTATGCATTTTTTCTAGGCATATATTTTGAGTTATGGTAATGGTTAATTTATTTTTTTAATCTGTATCTTGGCCTCATGTCTGTACCTTTTCAGGATTTAAGAAAAAGGATGTAAGATTAGAGGTGATTCAAAGCAAATTTTAAAAATGTCAATTTTAATTTGAATGGCTCACTGCCTCCCCACCCCACCTCTCACCTCTCCTCCCAGTGCTGTTGCATTTGCTTAAAGCCATCAAAAAGCTGGGATATCCAGCCCAGGCTGCCTTTCAGTGCAGGATGGAGTGCATTTGTTACTGCTCTATTCCTGGTTGAGAACTGGAGAGCAGAGATAACAGCCGGCACTGGCAGTGCCGTCTCTGGGGCAAAGGATGCCTCCCGTAATCCCAGTTTCCTTGTTCAGCCTTCCCAGTGCCAGTGTTTCATGGGGGAAGCGCAGCGAGGCTGACAGCCCGAGCTGCCATCTGACAGGAGTGACATTCCATGTACGGATGGCAGCAGAGCCCTTGGCTGGGGCTGTGACGGGGGAGGCAGTCCAGCCTTCAGGCTTAGAAAAGCAGGAACCCCTCAAAGATGGAATGTAATTACCATCTGAAGTTAAGCTGTTCCCAAAATGGGGATATTTGTTCAGATGTCTTACCAGGAGCTGGCAGGGGGATCCAGCTTGACTCCTCCTGTGCCAGTCTGAGCTGCTCCAGCAAGACAGCAGGTCCAGTCTATTCACACAACTGAACAAAAGAGGTGCAGGGCGAGACCTCGTTCTGGTTTTGGGGCAAAGGCCTCCACAGCAGAACACATAGAGACATGCTCTTTGGTTGGAGTAGGTCTTTTTAAGGCTCCATCTCCTAAGTGAGAATGTAGCATTCAGAAGCAAGAGGATAGATGGCTCATCACTAAATGGGATGTGATGAGGGGGAAGATGCTCAGCCTCAGGCAGCATGGGAGCTAAAAACAGCTCAGTGGTGTTGCGAGCTGTGTTTGCACAGTGCCAGCACAGCCACTGCTGAACTTGGGAAAGGATGGAGATGTTCTGGAAATGTTCAGAGGACCAAAATCCTCAGGGGGTAATAGCCCTGAAATTAAGGAAAGAATATTATGGCTTGTTCCTGTCTGATTTCAGTATGGGAGTTTCAAAAATTGTTAAGAAAACATGCGTATGGTCTGTATAAAAGGCACATAAGCTTATTTTGAGTGAGGAATATACACAACGCTGTTCTCCTTTTTACATCTCTTCAGAAATTATCTTGGCACATTTTCTGTAGGTTTGTGGTTTTGAATTTAGAGGGGGAGGACGAGGAGGAAGGGAAGCTGAGGTGAGGAGGAAGGGAAGCTGAGAAGAGAGCGCTGCTGGGATATGACAGAGTTTAGCACTGGTTTGTTTGCAAGTGGAAGATGCAGAGGAGCTGCAGTGATGTGTTATATGGTTAATTATGTTTCAGTGTAGCTCTGGAGTTGTGGATCCTAGGAGAAATGCCACTGAACAAATATGGCATTGAGAATTTGTTTGTGAACTGTACCATCTGAAAATATACTTCTCTAGAGAAAAACAGAGCTTAACTGTGCTAAACATTCAACAAACACTTATTGCAACTCCAATTTGAATGTTTAAACTGTGAACAAAATGCCAGGAAACACTCACTAATAATTCTGTGGCATCTGCTTTCTGGAGTAAATTGTGCCCTCATTTTCTAAATTAGAGGAACAAAAATGAGAGTTAATTTTTTTTTTCCCCCTCAGGTCATGCTGCACTTGGTAATAAGTCACTGGTGAACAGCTCATGAGCTGTCTGTGCTTCTTGTCTTGGTTGTTGAGTTTACAGGATGTTTACTTGGAAGCAGCCACCAGTGGGAGAGAGGGGCAGAGCTGAGGTGACAGAGCAGCGAGAGCTCAGGGAACAAGGTCTGTGGCACATGTAAAGGGCTTGAGGACCCCTGTCTGTACATTTTGGCAGTGGACATCAATGTTAGTGAGCAGAGAGAGGAGTGAGATTAAAGGTCAGAATGGTTTTGTTTGGTAACTAAAACGGGCAGGATGTCTGTTGAGAAGAATGGTGGCTGATTAATGAATGTACTTTGGCAACAGCAGTTGCACTCAGGTGTCGTCTCATCTTTTGGGGGCTGTGGCACAGTGTTCCAATGCAGGTACTTATCTTCTTCAAGGTAGAGGACACACTGAATACCATTTTAAATCTTGGGTAGCTCCATCCTCCACTAAAAAATTAATGGATGCTATAAAAATACCAAGGCTAGAATATTTCCTTTGGTCATAAATTTCCCATAGAAAAACTGCTCTGTATTCAACACTTTTAATGCTGGGGTTGGTACTGATACTTGAGTTTGATAGGGTTTATTAAAGTATCATCATTATTTGGAAGAATAAAATTGTCCTGGTGATTTTGCATGATTTTGCACTGCATAAGCAGCAGTGTTGTGTGGTAAAGACTGTCTTATTTTTGTCTCCACAATTCAGGAAGAGCTGGGATGTTACAGTGTACTGGTGAAAATGTATATCCAGAAAATATACTGGTAATCAAACACAAATATCTGTAGGAAAGGTCATCTTAGTTATCAGATGCGTATGCCCTTTTCCCATCTACCAGATTGCTGTTTTAATGGCTCTGGGGTGGCACAGATTTGTGACTAATCCTTCCTTTGAATCAGCAGTGCCTACTGAGATAATGCAGGAATTGTTCAGTTTTAGAAGGATGGATGGTTCAAAATTAAAAAAAATAAAAAACAACCAAGAAACAAACAAGCCAAACAGATCAAAAGAGCTTTTTTATTACACCACCAAACTGATTACTTCTAATTCAGAAATTCATTTAAGCCATTCTTATTTTTCATAACTTGATCTTGAAAGAAGCATCTCTACCATGTAACCCTGATTTTTTTCTGTCTATTTTTTTTTTCCCCTGGGTCTGAGTGGTGAGAGCAGCTATCCAGTTAATCCAGAATGAGCTTCTACAAAGCCTAGATGTGTGGGCTCACAGTACCTCCAGGCAGCATAGCAAGTGCCACCTTATCCAAGGACATAAACACCACTGGCTTTGGCCTAACACCTCCACCTCGGCTTGGTGGATTTATGGCTATCTGTGGCCACAATTTCTACTCATCTTCAGCCTTTACTTCAGCCTGATGATGAGCCACATCTTGCTGTCAGCATTGTTTTGTGCCACTGTCTAGGCTGTGGCACCTGAAAGATCCCCTCCACCTTGTGGTTTGGTGACATGGATGGTTGTGGGGCATCCTGCATTGGCAGTGTTCTGTGGCTGGAGGCCATCCTTCCTTTGGGGATCTTTGAGGTATGAGCAGCTTTTCCCATGAATCTCCAGCTTGTCCCTGCTAAAATGGGAAAACATTGCCTTCTAAGTTGTGAGATGAAGCCTTCAAAGCACAGAATAGACAACTGTGTCACCAGGGA
Source organism: Passer domesticus (assembly GCF_036417665.1). NCBI lineage: Eukaryota > Metazoa > Chordata > Aves > Passeriformes > Passeridae > Passer > Passer domesticus. Next base: position 51,361,528 of record NC_087476.1, read on the forward strand.
GGCTTCTTGAAAGACTGAGCTGTTCATGTCTTCTAGTGAGTGATGTGCCCTGGATTTAGCTGTGCCTACCATGTGATAATAGAAATTCATTGTGAAATGTTTATGATCCCAGAAACATGTACTGACGTGCTGCACAAAGCAAGGGTTCTGACACTGCACACACTGGGCAATGTTTTTTCTCTCAATTTGTTTTTCCCTACAGCCCCTGACTCCAGGTCCATTCAACCATTTCGGGTCACTTTGTAAGCAATCTGCAACCACCCTCTACTAAATACAGCTTTCCTGGTTATGTAGGTTCAGCACATTTTCTTCTTCCATGAAATCTCAGAAAGGCTATTAGTAAATCCTGGCTTTGATTTTTCTTTTTATAGTCATTTACAATTTCAGATAAAATTGCCACTTGCTCTAGTAAAGGACGTTGTAGTAAAAGGACCTTTGTAGTAAAGGACCTGCAGCTCACTCTTTTGACTAGGTTATTTTATCTGTGTCAGTTTTCAATATCTGATGCCTGTTTTTCAGCCTTCAGTTCTGTAGCTGAAAGATCAAAATTTCAGGAGAGTAGTTTATTTGTAGAGTTGCTTCCTTTTTCTTCACATAGATACAATTTTCATGTAAATATCGAGTATTATGACAATCAGCTCCCAGATGTGATCAAAGACACAAGTATTGTCTCTTTAGAGATATGCCTGCTCATGACACTCAGTGACCATGAAAATTGATAGATCCTAAGAGCATGTGGTAGGAAGAGGGTTAGGTACAAACCCCTGACTGACAGTATTTGGGGCAGAGAAGCTTTTGTGCTACTGACAGACACGATAGTTCTGCTAAATACCTGGTCTCTCCTCTCCTTCTTGCTGCCCTGAGGATTCTTTGGAGAAGCAAAACATCACTAAGGACAATAGAAAAAAACTCAAAGCGCTGTATGACAATTTGGCTGTAGAGCCTGGACATCCTTTAGTGGAAATGGACATGCTTGAATTGTTATGCACAAATATTTTTATGATATTGAATAAAACTCTGAAAGGAACTTGGCTGAATAGAGGGAATCTTAAGGCCCTATGCCATGTGTCTCTTCCTTTCTGTGAGATGTATCCTGCCCTGTTTCTGTTTCAAGAGGGTTTTATGCATTTGTTTGGAAACAGTGCATCCTTAGAAGAACTGTTTTAACAGCTCTTGGAGTTTCCTGCCTGGCAGGGTATTTTTAGCCAGCTCAGACCCACAACTCATCAAGACCTGAGGAGTGGGCCACCCAGGACTTGAAGGATAGAGTTTTGCATTGGTACCTCTCTGCCTGGTGGAAGTTGAAGATAAGTTAGGGTGAATTTGGCTTCTGATATGTATCAGAGCATCTGTTACAAATCATGCCTGGCTACAGTAGCCTCTCAGAGGGATCTCTGCAGCACAGTGGTACACTGGCCCTGCTTTTTTTTAGATGTCCTCCATACCAAGGGCAAATAAAAAATCTATAGGTCTGCCTGCTTGTCACTGCAAAGCTGCATGGTTAATTGATGTGTGGCCTGACCATATGCTTATTTAGAGCATGTGAAGTGTGTTCAGAATAAACATTCATCCTTTTCCTCAGCATAGGTGAAAGGAAGAATTCACTCCTGGAATGAACAGAGGGAATGTTGTTGCTGTGCATACCTGACAGAGATGGACAAGGAAAAATACCTGGTGAATTAATATCAGAATTATGTTCACTCACAGGCCACTAAAAGCTGCACAGGTAGTCTCCCACCATTTCAGTGGTGCACATACACAGCAGAGAGAAGAGCAAGAGCACCACCACATTGCCTGAGGTTTGCTGTCACTCACCTGAGTCTGCAGGTGACCTCCAATTGTCATCCATGTGATACCCCACGTGCCAAGGCTTTCTTCCATTGTTTTGTTTCAGGTTTGATCTCTGTGACACCAGAAGTGGAATATCACGTGGTCAGTCACAGCCTGTGAGGTCAAAAGAAGCATTAGCAAATGCAGTTACAGGGCCTGTCTGATGGATACCCTTGTGCTGACAGACACGGGTGTTCTTGTGCAGGACAATGCGTGGGGGAAAGGCAGGAGAAGGTGCAGTGGCAATGTGACATGAAATTAGAAAGGGCAGCAGTGTTTGAAGACACTTCTCGTGAGGCTTTTCATCCAGGCTTCAGGCTAATTGTTTTGCCATTAATACTAGTTATCTGATATTAGCATCTTACTGTTGTTATTTGCTACATGCAGGTATAAATATGATGTTTTCAGGACATGTAAAATTGCATTCCCTTACTGATAGCAGCATGGAATCTTGCATGGAGGATTGCAAAGCACTTGTAAAAATCCTGTTTATTGAATGAAGCCATAATTGCCTATAGACAGGTTAGGGCTGGGTTTAATGATTCCTGCTTTTCGTCTCTGCTTTTTGCAGAGATGCTGTTGTTCCAGAGAGTGGTAGGGGACCCCTTGGGCTACGGCTGTGTCTGGCCTGCGCAGTGCAAGAATAAAGACTGAAGAAACCCCTTTTCCACTTCTACTGTCTCTCTACATCTCTTCAGGGGTCAGATATGATTCCTTGTCTTCCCTGGGACTGCCTCCCCTCACCTCCAAATGCCATTCAGCCCTCAGAGAACCCCCATGTGTTGCTTGAGTTAAACATTGCTTTAGATTGCTATAGTTAAACATTGGCAAGTGACCACATCCTGCAGCTATCCATCTAGGGGTCTGTCTGGGCTCCTGACCCCTTTTCCTTCTCATCATAGAGGGATTTCATAGAGGATTTTAAAGAGGGATTTAGTTTTGGAACTGCTGACTTCAGCTCTCACATCTATGCTGATGGCTTTATTAATGGTAGAGGCATCACATAAACTGTCATCTCCTGCTCTTGACTGCCCAATATCAGAGATGTCTCTGGAGATGTCTCTGTAGACAGGAAAGCAGGTGTTCATTCTTTGGGACATTTGACTTTTAAATTTCCTCATCATCACCTTGTTTTTAAGGGCACTGTTAAAGGGTTTGATTACTTGTGTTGGTGCCCTTTCAGAAGGGCAGCACTGCAGGGCCGCCTCTGCAGACACCAGCCCAGAGCTGCTGGATTTACAGGATTATCAGTATGGAAAAACCTGTATTCTTTATCTCTTTGTGCACTGTGAAACTTTCCATTTTACCATTCAAACAGAGTTTAGCCCAAGTGAAGGGGTAACACAATTTCAATAGGAAGATAAAATTGATAATCTTAGATTCTTTTCTGATTGAGCTCTTTCAGTCTTTAGAGTGCTTTTGCATTGTCTAATGCTTCTTTGAAGTAAAAAAAAAAAAAAACTAAACTGAATGAACAGTTAATAAGATCCTTTCCCATTTTCATCAGAAAGCTGATGGCTTGTTAGCACAAAATACCCTTGTAATTTTCCACTTTCAAATTCTGCTTTCTACCTCTCGAAAATCAGCAGACACAGTAGACTTCTTGCCATAGGAGAGAATAGTCCTTCTGTGCAGGAGGTTGTTGTGGGGCTAGTTGGAGGTTATCTCACACACCAGCTCTGGAGGTTGAAATCAAAACTGAAAATATTTTTTGTAGTCTTCTCTTTGTTAGAAACTTGAGTTCTGCCTTGTCACAGAAAGGAATAGGTTTTCTTAAACCAATGTTGAGTAAATGACTTGGACTTCTTTTTGGTATGGAAAGGAAATTTTTCTTTTGCTTAGAACTGACATCATGGGTATTTCTTCTGGGGAGTTTGTTTTTGTTTCTATACTTTTGTCCAGAGCAGTTGGGAACAGTTGAGCTGGTTTTTATCAAACGGGTATTTAGTGTGTAGTGTCTTGCTGCTGAGAGAGGTCAAAAATAAGGGAAAACACTATGAACATGTGAAGGTGCTTTCTGCTGTATGGTCTCTGTGCTCAGCAGCTCATGAGTTACTTGAGTAAGACATAATATTTTTCTGTTTAATAGCTTTTGATAGATTTTTCTTCCTTCAGGTTTTTTATAACCTCCTCAATATTATCGATTACCTCCTGAGCCTCCCACTCAGCTCTTTAAATTGAATGCAGTTTTCATATCCAGGGTAGATTGCCACAGACATCCAGAAACTGCTCCCTAAAGCCACCTTCCTAACATCAAGCAAGTTCTGTCTTGGAAACAATTGATATTTGTTGCCTCTTAATTCTGTGAATATTTGAAATGCTAAGATTATGTGTAACAGAAAGCAAACCATAAATCTGTGGAGGTGTGTGAATTTGCAGTGTTGGTTTCTGACAGACATCTGGCCAAGTCACAGGACATCTGGAATGACAGCACAATCTTCCCAAAGCCAAGCCTCATTGCTGCCATATTTCACCTCTCTTTTGAATGTTACTGTTGTCTCATCATCACCCTCTGCAAGCTGGTGAAATTCCCTCCTTGTCCCTACCACAGCTGTTGCCATTGTATTCTTGTCCACCTCAGGTATGTGGAGATGTTGCCAGTTTGCCAGTTTTGCTCATTGCAGGCTGAGCAGTTTTGAAGGCAAAAGCATCACTCTTGTGCCTCTCAGCACACACATAAATAGCGGGAGGTGAGAAGTGGTGTATGTGCAGTGAACACCCCTCAGATGACCTGTCTGTGGATTATGCCAATGGTTTACAGTGAGATGTCCCAGAAGAAAAGAATGAAATAGTAATTACTTACAACTGTGGAGAAAAGAAGAAAGGAAGAAACAGGAACTCTGCTCTGTTGGGGAAAACAAAGTTACTTGGTGTAGCTGAAGATCTGAAGAAAATGTATGTTAACAAAACATCTGAACTTGTGTAATTAATACTTAAAGTCTAATTACAGCAGATTATTTTTATACTCTATAATTTAACTTAAATTCTTAGAGATTCCACGAGAAGCGCAGCTACTCAGCAGTTCTGCAAATGAGTAAGTAACTCAGTATGTACTTACAGCCAGGACTGTTAAGGAAATGTTGCTTAATTAAGCCTCATTAATACAGACAGTTCTGGTTTTAAAAAACCTTTTTCTGATGCTCAAAACAATCTTCACGTATTACTCATTCCTGAATGTTTAGAACATATTTAGAGTTTTAAATGCTTATCAATAAATATTAATTACACTGTGTATGGAAAGTTTTGGGGTCTTTTCCCTGCATCAGTAAAATTTCTTCTGAAAGTAGAAGGATGTCCTTATGCAAGTTGCTGGTAGAGGAAAGAACTGCAACTGTAAGCAAATTTGGCTTAAGGATAAGATAACCTACCAAGTAGCTATAGACTTTTTTAACCTTGATAAAAGAACTCATGAAATGTCATTTTTTTACATATTTCACTGCAGATGATGCTTATGGCATAAGTTGTTTAGCTTAATAGTTGCAACGATGGGTCCAGAAATTGAATTGACCTCCAGTATCTGTTCAGATGTAGAGCCCACCTCTTTCTATGTATGTGAATGGCAAAAATGTGCAAAGCTCCATCCATTTTTGAAAGATAAACTCCTCAAATATAGTTTTACAATGTAGAAATCTTGCCTGCCAATATCCTTCATGCTCAGCAGAGGCTGTGTGAGGAAGTTTAAGTCATTGTGCATCCTCTCAGGTTTCAAAGAGGCTTCACAGAAGGCAGAATTACTTGCTGCTAGTTCAAACCTGTTCAAAATTCCCTTCTTTGACCCCTGTCCACCATTTGAGATCCTGGAAATGTTTCCACTGATGTAAGCGTGAGTTGGATAATGTATTCAATCCACCTTAACATCACATCTTTATTTCTTCAAAATAGGCACCTTTTTTTTACTTCAAAGCCTCCAGAGACTGGGCACCACACTGAAGCAGGGAAACAGTGCTCCAGATCAATGCAATTACACAGTGCACAATCTAAATTGATATTTGTGTAATTCAGAAGAAAGAGCAAGTTTGCCTCTTACAGCCTATAAGATGCTGTAATTGCAGTAATGGAAACAGGAAGCATGAAGGAGAAGAGTTTGTGTGTAGGCTGAAGTTTGGTCCCTCCCCTGCAGTGGAGCTGAGTTCAGCCAGCAATCTTGTGCCTCTCAACAACTGGTATAAAATGCCTCTTAACAGAGATCAGCACCTAGGAGGCTTCTCCTAACACAGATGGAAACTCAACTGAGGGCAGAATGAGGCAGCAGTTACCATGAATTTTCTCTTAGGAGACTGTCACAGAGGAGTGGTTTAGGTCACTTAAGGAATCACTGATAATAGCAGCAGCAGGTTTGACCTGAATTTGGGAAGGCGCATCTTGACAAAATTCAGTGGCAAGGTTCATTCTGTGACTGGCTACGCAGAAAAAGCATACAGAGCAAACTTGGATTAGAACCAAACTTTAGATGATTTACGTGGAGAACAAGGATGAAAAATTATAAAGATCTAAAAGGTAAGGGAAATTATCCCAATGAGTCATGGGTTTCTAAGAGGATCCCCTTGCTTTCTAAATTCCTATTGGAGTGTTGGTGCAGCTGAATTCAGTCTTAGTCCCTGGCTTGGTCAATGATTTATGTCTAAAGGATTTCACAGGGAAATACAAGGAGTAGTGCAGGCTGTCTGTCTCCAAATGTGTTTGAGCCTTTTTAAGCAATTTCAGGCCATGCTGCCAGCAGCAAGGAGGTGAATTTGTGCCTTTCTTCCACACTGCTTCAGAGGGATGTTGGTTTTTGATGTTTTTGAGTGAAAATTCAATAAAGCACATTAACCTCATTAATCACAGTGTGAAGAAAAACCCTGTCAGAGAATCCAGGCTTTATCTTTGACTTTTGCTTTTTGAGACACTGAAAGGAAGAGAAAAAAAGACATCAGATGTGTCTGAGTGATAGTACTGAGACTCAAAAATTGTAACTGGACTGAGGAAAAAACCTTTACCATAGGTGCCAGGAATGGAAGTCTGAATCTGAAATTTGAAAGGCAGACTGTCTGACTTGTTTTGCTGGAAAGGTCTGCTGTTCTGATCCTGTTTTCTCTTTATTTTTATCAAGTTGTTTTTTTCATTACTATCTTACACAAGTGCAAAAGGAAAATATATCATTAAATCTAGTGGGTTTGTGTTTGTACTTGTATAATTAACTCTTTAGCAAGCTATTTATTAGTTATTGCTACTGCACAGCATCAAGTGATAAAAAAGACTCCCAGTAAAGATGTGCCTACACAAAGATTGTATTCATAAGGGAGCATTAAAAATGAACACCAGCCTGAAAGGCAGATGCCGTGTCCACTATCTGGCATCTGGTATTTGAAGTTCATACACATAAGGATATTAGCAGCCTTATCAGAAATCATCAGTTTAGCATATATTTCAAAACTTGCAGCACTGATAGCTCCTACAGCACTGATGAGTCGGCTGCATAGAGGTGAAAGGTTTCTGATCTTCTGTCAGCAAAAGCATATGTAGACCTGATAGAGAAGGTAATGACAATATTCATGGCAGTTTTGACCCTCGCTGCTATTTTTTTGTGCTGACCCTTCATTTATAAATGGATATGGGAAACAAATGAATCATCATTTTGTGGTGGCAAGTATAAGGTTCAGCTTCCAGGCAGATGTGCATAGTTAATCAGTTATTGACGACAATGCTCTTCCAGAGCGAGGGTAGACTGCATTTGTGTGTTTCACTCTGTGGACTGTGGTGTTGTCTTTAAACCATGGATTTGGGAAGGGCAGGTTTTGAGTACTGTTTCACAGGCTGATAAAGCACAGGAAGCCATAAGAGCTTACTCAAATCCTGCAACAACTCTCTTTCAGTTGCCTGATACTCCCTTGCCACTTGCCTTTGCAAAAGATATTGGACATAGTGGAAGTATGGTTTCTGATCCCAGCCAAAATCAAGGGAATCAATGGATCTCTTCTGTCATTGATTATGTGCAGATTGAAAATCATAATTGGGCCCTGCCACAGATTAAAAACCCAATATACTGCTAAGGACATCTTCATTTTGATTTTGGAGCTTTATATTTCTGTTGTTGGAGTCTGTTGCCCTGTTGAGCAATACTGCCATTTACTGTGAGACACACGTCAGAACCACACTGAATAAATGCAATTTCCACACTATGAAAGCAGATTTAAAGCTGGACTTCCTCATATATAACAAGACTGCGTGACAGCTAGTGCTGACTTGTAGAACATCACAACAGTATAAATACCTGGTAGAGCTGCTGGGAGTTATTTGCATAACATATTGAGGTCTGAGAACAACTGCCACAAATTTTACATATCATCAATTCCCTTTATTTTTCTAGCATCAAAGCAACATGCCTTGCTTTTCTCCTGAAATACATCTGTAGGTAGAGGCCAATATTATACTAAAATGGGAGACAACTGGATTTTTTTACCTACCTGAGCTAAACAAGAACAATTTGACATTTCAGTTGGATACATGCAAAGTGACATACATATATATATATATATATATATATATATATATATATATATATATATAAAATAAACACGAAGTTGCTGCACTTTCTTTCCTGATAGCACTCTTCTTGAACAGCAATAGTCACATCTTTTTCCTAAGTGGCCATCTGATGAGTTAAGCAGTTAGTTCTGGAAATAACCAGAAATAAGTTTTGGAATATATATATATGTAAAAATTTTTTGGAATATATATATATATATATATACAAAAAATATATAATATAACTGGAAATAAGTTTTGGAAGCATTTTCCTAATCAGCTTTTGTGTGCAGTGTAGACATGAGCTCAAACCACCTGCGGCAGCAGTTCCTGTGCACATAATCTGTTGTGGTTGCTCAGCAGTGAGGAGGGCACGGCAGAGGGGGGCCTGCTCGAGTGACTTCAGTGAGCTTATGAAAGCATGTCTTGTTACCTCCTTGGGCTCATGCGGTTTTTCCACGCATCTCCAGGATGCTGAAAGAGTTTCTGTGCAGGTTTGTTATCAATTCTACAGCAGTTGGATACCCAGCTTTTTTCAGTCAATGGCATTTGCAGATTCAGTGGCTCTCCTGTTCTGAAATTTTACTCAGTAAAAGAGAGGCACTGTCAGAACAGATGATTATAGCTCTGAATTACTTGAAAAAGTGAATGTAGAGGAAATGGAAGATGACAACGATGGAATCCATCTAAAAAAAGTCTTTTTCAAAGGAAAATTAAGAGGCAGACATTCAAATAATGAAAGTAGCAATAACTTGAGATAGAATTGAATGGGAAATAACAAGTCTATGTTGGAAATACTGCTGAGACTGTTGAACTTTGTGCATGAGGTATTTTCTGTGATTATTTGTCCTTACTGGGATAAGAGGAGGTGGCAGACTGTTGAAAGAGGCAGAAGAGCAGTCACAGCACAGAGAACCCAAAGGCTGTTGGGCTGGAACTGAGCTGAAAATAAAACAACCTGCCAGAAAACCACAAAGACTTTAGCAACTACATCTGCTCTTTGCTGCTGGATGTGTCTGGAGGGCAGAATGTGCTTCAGAAACCCAAAGTGCCAAATGGAGTGCAAACATGACTTCCTTAAACATATTTTTCTTCTTGTACCCCCATGAAGGAATACAACACTAATCAATGAAATTCAATTGCAGATTTAGAAAGCAAAAAGGGAGAAAGAAGCTGATTGCATTTCTGGAGTTTTTTAACCTTTGAGGGAAATCTGTTGTCCTGGGAAGGTTGGGGGGCACTACAAGTAGGCATATTTCTATTTTGTTTTAGTAACCAGAGCACGGTTATATTCTCAGAAGCCACAGTTCAGGCTCTGGGGGAAAAATGCAAAGTATCATTTACATGCCAGCTGTACTATGATGTTTGTCACTCTTCTCAACAAAGGACCATTGCCTTTTTTATTTTTTATCACTTTCATAAACTTATACAGGATAGAATTGTATGGAGGAAGAATCAGATGAAAAGATGGTAAGGTAAAACTTTCATTTTTGTTTTAAGAGAGCATCTTCTTAATTTCAGAAAGAAATCTCCATCTGCAGTTTTCCAAGAGGCTGTTTCTTTAAAAAGATGTTTTCAAGATTGATTGGTATCAGGTGTTCACTGCCATGTGATGCAGGTGTTACCATGGTGACCACTCCACTCCTTTAGGTAGGCTGTCAGAGGCTATAATTGTGCTTTAAAAATCCTGTGTGCAGTATGATAACCTGCACGGAAATAAGCTGTAGCCTTGCCCAGACACTGATTTTTTTGTCTCTGAATTTGCTGATTTGTGACTGCAAGCCACAGAAGACTGTATACCAATGTTAGGGGGAGATTTCTTTCCTCTCTCCCTTTCCATGAGACAAACAAGCTCAATAGGCCCTACAATATAATGGGAAAGATGAAATTATTTTAGCCACACTTCCTCCACAGCCCCATTTGAGTCTGTGCCTCCTTCTGGTCTCAGGCCAGAAGATAAAGCTGGTTAGAGCTCTGCTGTGTCTATGTGGCTCTGCTTGTGTCTGCCTTCTGCTAGGGCACGTGAAAAAAGGTGTTTTACTGACACAGTGGCGTCTGTGTGGCTGTACTCCAGACAGCAGCAAGCCTGAAGTGCCTTCTCTGCCTTTGGCAAATCTCTGACCAGGGGTTAAAATTGAATTACCTTTAAAAATGCTGCTTGCTGACCCTTGTATTTCATGGATCCTAATGCTACAAACACTCATTTGCCTTTTTACAGTGCAGCTGGCAGCAATGCTATACTCATTCCTTAGCTTCTGCAGGATTAGGGACACAGGTGCTCCTTTTTCCATACACTGCTTATGTCTGTGCAAAGGTAGTTTCCATTTTGCCTGCCACAATCTGCATTTCTGCTTCAAGCCAAATAAGTTGTAGTTGACACAAAAAAGATTACAATGCTTATTTATTACCTTGAATTCTGCATAGTAAGTTGGAAGGTAAAGAGAAAAGTTGTTAAAGAGTGAGGAAATTATAAGGATGGGTTGAAGGTCAATATGCAAATGCTGAAAGTGCAGTAGAGTTAGAGGCTATTGTGCATCCTGCCCCAATTCCTCTATATCCCAGCTACTGCTTCTCAGTAGCAGCCAAAAGTCTCAGGCTCAGCTTCCTATGGATGCCCTTAGGCAGGATAGTATCCTGGAAACCATGTTTTTTATAACTGGCTGTATCTTTGCTCTGTTGCTCTCCTCAGAGAGCCTGGGTTCAAGACCACAGCAGCAAAATAGCCCTACAAGAATGACCCAGTGTGTTGCAGGAGATTGGATGTCAGGGAAAACTCTTACTATTAGAAAAGAAAATTTCCCCAATTAAATAAACCTTTCTGATTAAGTCTTTCACATTTTTAAAATTTTAATAGGGCTCGATCACTTAAGTTGTTAAACAGCTTTTACCTCACCCCAGCAGGGGTAGAGAATTGTAGACATCACCAGTACTCAGTACTCTGCAGAGTTGAGAACAGAAAGTTCTTAACCATTTGGACCTTCTGTGTCCTAGTAGTCTCTCTTAAGCCTCCAACTGCTATTTTGAAAGACAAAATTAGAAAATAAGATGAAATAGGTATTTATGGTATTTATAGTTGTACAGAGTGCTTAAGAATTTGCTTTTAAGGATGCAACTATGAAAACTGGACGTGCAATTGAGTGTGTACTCCAGCTGTGCAGTACAATGGTGTAGTGCTACAACTTGGATTTCAAGTGACATTTGATTGCTTAGTGTGCTTCGGTTTATTGATTTTACATTACCCTCTTTTGTATTTGAGATGTCTTTTGCTAGGTGTTAAGTGGGCTTTAATACCACACATAAATGGAACACCTACACATAGTTGAAGGTGAGTGTAATTAGCAGTCCTCTAGGTCAACTTTGTCATGTCCCCACTGTGTTAAGTATGTGCCCTGCAGCTGTGCTGGGCATCTTTTAGACACCACAGCCACTCCAGGGTTCAGATTTTTAAACTGAAATTTCCCATTGGCTTTTAATTAGATTAATAAATGAATGTGCAGTCAGTGAGCTGTAAGGAAAATTTCCGAATATAAAAACAACTACACCAGACCCTAATGCAGTCATCGAGCAGTTTGAATAATTAAATATCAAAAGCAGATAAAGAACAAAAGAAGTCAGACTTTGTAAAGCATAGAGCGTGATGTGAAGACTGACTGATATCTGAAGGGATGGTAAACAAGAGCATCTGTCCTTTCAAACACCACATTTATTAATAAATAACAAGCATTTTAATGGGTTGCTTTGCATCTAACTGTGTAAATAAGACTGGAAAATACCAGCCAAAGCTACTACAGACAACACAATCAAACACTGAATTGCTTGGCATAAAAGTGAGAGCTTCCATGTCTGGTTCCTTAGTGGAGAAAAGTGACACGGAAAGTGACGTAACATCCTAATTATTGACTCGTTCTTCATGTTTTTACTTCTGTTTCTCTGATTCCTTCTTTCTTTGTGGGGAAGGGCTTCCCCTTCTGCTTTTGCTGTGTTCCTCTAAGCAAGAGAAACATGCAACAGAAAACCATCTGGAAACTGAACTTGGTGCCAGCCCTATTGAGAATAAAAAAGCTGATTTTGATGCCTGATTTGGAGTACCACATGCTCTGTTCTGTATGTCTCACAGCCAAACTGGAAATCTGTCACCATGCCCAGTTTCCAAAACATGGAGACTCTTAGATTACAGATCCCTGCTGTATCAGTGGATAGTTCCCCATCTTTTTCACACCTGTTGGGTTGAGCAGCTCAACCTGGAAACTCTTGCTAACTGTAAGCATATTACCCTGCTCTGTGCATTGCCTGCAGTAAACTAAACTTTACTCACCACGGAAAGCATATCAACATCCTGGGCTGCACTCATTAGACCATGTATGGAAGATTGTCCAGTTTTGCTTCTGCCTTACCAAAAGGATGTTGATAAACTGGAGCAGGAGTTGGTCAGGGAGGAACCCTTGAGGAGATGATGAGGAACAGGGCCTTATTGTCTCATGTAGCTGAGAAAGTGGAGCCAGGATCTTTACAGAGTTGCACAAGAGAGCAAGAGACTATGGTTATGAGACACTATGGTTATGAACTAGAAGAGGACAGATTCAGACCTGATGTAAGAAAGAGCCTTTTCTTCATGATGACAGTGAAGCCCTGGCAGAGAGGTCGTGGAGTTTCTATCCTTGAAAATATTCAATAGCTGAAAGGACAAATCCCTGATAAGTATGATCTGAATTAGTTATTGACTCTGCTTTGAGTATGAGGTTGGAGTAGATGACCTCCTGAGGCCTTTTCCAACCTGAATTATTCTATGATTTTTTAACACTGAGTTTTCAGCCTTGATATATCTTCTGCTTCTGGCTCTTTCCCTCCTCTTGTCACCTCCTCCTGCCCTGCTCTCAGAGACCTACATGCAATGCAGGGTAACACTGCTGTTCTCCACCAAGAGAAACTTGGTGACATGATGAAAAGTGTGCTGGTTTTGAGATGTGGACAAACTCCCATTTTGACAAAACCCTACCTTGTCTTCATAGGAGAGCTGCTTAGCCAGGACTTTTAGGCAGCTGTCCCAGCAAGAAAATGTTTGCTTTCCTTTCATGCTGTCATATATTTTATTTAGAATGATTCTTTGTTGTCTTTCACACTGCTGTTCATCTGGAAGCTGGTATTTGACTTTTCAAAATGGTGGCTGGCAAGAAGCCATAGCAGTAATTAGCAGGAAGGCAGAACAGAATTCCAACCAACATTTAGCTGAGGTATTTTAGTATTGCAAAAATGAAGGGTTTTTTCCGCTTCAGCAAATGAATAAATAATACTGTCTAGAGTTCCAGCCTCAAGCAAGTTCAAAGAACTTGTATTCAGGGTCCAAAATAAAGTGGATGAATTTCTGGGAGCAGGAGCAGGAAATGAGCCAAAGACAGTGGATACATGTTCATTTAGGCAAAAAGACAGATGGGAAAAAAGAAATTTAAACCACATATATCAAAACCAGGTGTCATTGGCAAGAGACTGAATGACTTCTTGCATAAGAAAAGTGTAAAACATGTTTCACACCCAGTCAACACCTTGACTGATTCTGTGCCAGAGTTCAAACCTATGCCAGCCTGTCCCTGTGGCCTTGTAAATGTGCTTAGGGAAGAAGATGGTTATGACCAATGCTGAAGTTTAAGCTACTGATTTCTACCTGACTGCCTCATCCATTTACTCCCATCTGAACAGAAGAGCTTTGTTTTGTTAACTTGTTTTCACCATGAAAGACTTGCTTTTTTTTTTATTTTTTCAGGATACAGACATTTTAGTGTATCCTAAATTTATGGGTGTTGAAATTCTGAAGCAAGCATCAGTGAATTGTAGGCTCTGAGAAGCCACCAGAGTCTACTTCCTCCCAGACCTTTCTTCATGTCTCATGCACCCCATCTGTTCAGAAAGTATTCAGCAAAGTCAAGCAGGATTCCTTGCTTTGATTTAAATAGGTTTTTTTTAGTTGTCCCAGAAGCAGTGACCCTAATTCATTTTTATATGCAGAGCTCTTTTTCAGAAGACTAAACAGAATAAAGTTGAACTACTTTGTACTCTTCCTAATTATATTACTTGTTCCCTTCTCCTCCTCAGCTGACTTTGAGAAGAGCTCAGCAAGCTCATGCTTTTCTTCAGCAGCAGAGTCAGAATTCATATAGAATGGGCAGATACAAAGACATCATCCAAAGTGTGCCTATGAGTAGTCTGAAATAATGACTTAATAATAAATCTGAAATAATGTTAGGAAAATTCCAGAATTTATTTTCTTTCCTAAAATTGAAGGGACTGCAAGGTCGAATTTCTAATGTGGATTAATGAGTGTAAAGTTTCTAAAATTGTGTTGAAGTATATAATAAGAACACTCTTTTTTTTGGCCACTGTAGAATGCTTGCATTTTTCCCTAAAAATGTTACTTTGAAAAGGAAACTTGCTAGATTAGCTTACAATAAGAAGAACAAAGAGTCTCTCCCAGAAAACACAGAGCCTTGGGTTGACAGAGAGGTGGAATGATAAGTTTGCCTGTCAAAAGTCACTTCATTTCATCCAGTTATGCCGCCTTGAGAATTGTTCATCATTGTTTTCTTAGCAATTGCAGAATTCACTAACTTCAAATTCAGTTATTAACTTGGGATGTGCCTGAAAACTTCTCTCCAAAAAAGCCATGTGAGCAAGGCTTTTCAGAACTTGGGAAAATCAGCTTTCTATTTGGTGAGGGGAACAAAAGAAGGGGCATTTTGTGATGTGAGATGAAAGATGTGTTGTCATCAGTTGTGTGATGATCCAGCTCTTGAACTTGGTGCAGCTTGTCATTGTTTGGGGATTGAGGTGACTGTAGGAGTCTCACACAACAAACATAAAAATTGATGCCCAGAGGGTCCAAAATAATTGCATAAATAACTTCTACTTATTTTGGACATGTCTGTGGTCTCATTATCTCCAGAACTGTGTGTGTCTAACAGCTTACACCAACCTTCTTTAGTATTTTCAGAATTCTAACTCCAGTGTTCCTCAGAAACTAATGTATGCCATGCACTTAAACTTTAGCAAGGGCTGGCAAGAGGCATAGGGCTTTTTTTCCTGAGTATAGTTGTATTAAAATTGTCAAATAACTCTCTCCAGTGTAAAGTTTCTAAAATTGTGTTGAAGTATATAAAAAGAACACTCTTTTCTTGGCCACTGTTGAATGCTTGGTATTACATTTTTTCCCTGAAAATGTTACTTTGAAGAGGAAACTTGCTAGATTGGCTTACAATAAGGAGAACAAAGAGTCTCTCCCAGAAAACACAGAGTCTTGGGTTGACAGAGAGGTGGAATGATAAGTTTGCCTATCAGAAGTCACTTCATTTCATCCAGTTATGCTGCCTTGAGAATTGGTTATCACGGTTTTCTTAGCAATTGCAGAATTCACTAACTTCAAATTCACTGTTTGAGTTTGGTACATGCAAATAATATAAACAACTAACTCTTCAACTTTCTTTTAATGCAGTTACTTTCTTTATAGATGTGGTGACTCCTCCTTGGCAGGGACAAATTCCAATAATCATTCTTCCAGGGAGATCAGAAAACCAAACTATTATGTGTGGTGAGTCAACATAGCATGAAAAGAGAGGCAATTACAACTGTCCTGCCATCAGATCAGTAGGTCTGTGTTGTGATTGACCTCATTTACTTCCAGTTGCAAAAAGCACATAAATGTCATAAGATGCTTTGCCACTCTTGTCCCCAAGAGAACAGTGTCTTGTTGAGGTCTCTTTTAGTCCTTTGTCAGTATTTTGGTAATGTAATGTTGGCATAACAAGGAAAATATCCCTTCAGAGAAACATTCAGCAGTGCCTTGCACCACAGCCAATGTTATTAGTGTCAAGTCATAGTTAAATAAATATACAATGTTTTGGTTTGATTTTGTTTTGGTTTTGCTCATGTTTGGTTTAACCCTTTCTAAAAGCTCTGTGCTTCCGACAGTTTTTAGCTTCCAGTTTTTAGCGAGGAGCTAATTGGAGAAAAGGACAGGTAAGAATTCATGGCTTGTGTGGAGAAAACAAGCACAGTTATTACAGTACTCAGCTAGAAATGTGGAAGTTATGAATGTTTGTCTGGTTCCAAGGACACTTCTTGTATAACAGAAAGTCACTGCATAAATTACAGAAGCAGGTTTCTTTAGGTTACAAGAATAATATTTTTCCTTTGTATTTCAAGTGGTGGATTGACAAATGCCAGTCCTGATCCCCAAATTTTGTGACATGGTTTTTTTTTTCACTCAATAAAAGCATTGCCTTAGTGGTTAAAGGGTGAACACTAAGGCAAAACTTGAGTTGACATCAAAAAAATAGAATTTCAGTTACAATACTTCTGCACAGTGGAAAGTGCTATTGCTCAACTTAATTTCTTCCCTGGGGATCAAAGCATTCACCTAGAAGACAACAGCTCCAGGCAGTTTTTCTTCAAATCCCAAGGTATTCCTCTGTGCTTGTTTTCAAAAGGAAGAAGGAACCAGGCCTGCTGGTTTGAAGGAGTCATTGCAGAAGTGATGATTTCTTTATCAGCTGAAGTGAACAGTGAGTAGATGCAGATGCTGCCTGGCAGCCAGAGCAGGACAAAGTCTGTGGTGGGTAGGATCCCTAGGCAGGCCCTTCTCCTGGGTGTTACCTGTTGGTTAGTTCCAGGTGGCTCTTCCTTCATATATGAAATTTGTAGATTGAAGTAATTTTCGGAAGCATCCAGCTTGGGAGAAAAAATGTTGGCATCTAGTTCTGCAGTTTGGCTTCTCTTTACTTTGCAGATCTGCTACCTCAAGCAAAGGTGACACAGCACCTCTCATACATAGGCATGTTCTTGGCTGAAGAATGAAGAAAATCCACCCCCAGATGCTGTGAAGGATTGTGGTGTGTGAAACGAGAAAAAAAGGCATGATCAGTTCCAGGGACAGTAGTGGGCTTTCATCACAACAGTCCACATAAGGTTTTACTTTGCAAATGACTACTTGCACTGGGCTTAGCTTCACCTTTATTCACTTTAGACAAAGGTGTGTGTTTATTAGTTTTAGGATAACCCCAAAAAATTTCATATCCAATGAAATTTAGAGAACTTCTTTTCATCCCTAGTTATCTCACCTTAATGGCTACAGCAAGAGCATTCAGAAATAAAAGAAATTGGATGACATATCTCCTCAGATATCAGTGTAGAGATGTCCACACCTAATAATACAAAATAAGTGCATGTTACAAATAAGCTGAAATGCCTTTATATGTGTCTCATAAACATAAGAACATTCTGGACATCAGTCCATTAATATGTTTCATGGTCTAATTTTGATTTCTTAAAAAATTTCATGCAAGATCGCTTGGTTGGTCTTTAAAAAGACTTAACTGAGGTTCTCAAATGCACTAAATTCAAGTTCAGAATACTTCGTCCATATGTTAACAAATTGATAAATAGAACTTCTGATTGTAGAAAAAGTCAGCAAGTAAGAGTCTCAGAGGTATTATCTGAAAAATAAATTTCTTGAAATGCAAAAGTGGTTTCATAAATGATGACATGCCAGGATGGACTTCACACAACCCAAGTATGTTGTTTGGGAGACTTTGAATGCATTCAATGCTGCAAGACCAATAAAGTTTATCTGAGTTTACAGCAAATAACCTGTCCTTGCATATGTAATGGGCAAACTTTCATTAAAGCATCCTGCTGCATATTAGGAAGCTCTTAGATCATTATTTTATCTGGCACCAAGCCACTTACTAAACTTCGAAGTGTGAAAGTTTGGTTTCTAGGTCGCAGTTTTGGAAGCTGCAGTAACTCTTCAGGAAAATCTATCCTTTATCTGGTAGAATCCCCAAAGAGCTGCAAAGATGTGTAATATATATGCTTTTGTTCTTCAAAATAGAATAGAGACAGACCTTTTGTATGTGCATAGTGTTTTCTACCTCTCCTCAGCACTTAGGTACCTATAAAGCAGCCAAAATCAATACACAAAATGTCAGGTTTGAAAGGGCATGTGTGCAAAGAAAGCATTTTGGGCTAAGCCTGCGATTCAAAGCACTGACTGTACTAACAATTTGTTCAGTAATGTAGTAAGAGCATGGGGTTTGGTCTTCACGTGAGCAACAGATTTGGAACAAAACAGCATTTTACCTTGAGATAACATTCACAATTTTATGCTTCCCTGCTAATACTATGATTTACTGAAGGGAGGGGAAATGGAAGGGAAGACAACAGCTTGGGAAAAGGGCTAAAGGTGCTGTTGCCATTGCATTACCCCAGCTGGGCTGTGTGTGAGCATCAGCATGGTATCAATGACATACCTTCTTTCTGCCACTGTAGAACAGGCAGTGTGACTCTGATAACATTTTATCTCACCCCATATTCACAATACTCTCTCCAGATCCTGGTTCTTAATTAAAAACCCATTCTTGCTTTTTCTTGCCAACTATACTAAAATAAATGGAGCACATTTTGTAACTAGTGGCCAAAGAAAGGTACCTCACTGAATTTTCTTCTGGATGGTGTTAATTGAGCAAAACCAATAAAATAGACATAGCTGATATGCACAAGAAGAAAACTAATTTTACAGAGTGCTAAAAGCTTCAGGCAAGATGGTAGTTCTCCTGTAAATTTATGCTCTCTTTATTGTATTAGCTACTGTGGCAGAAATGTTGAGGTGGAAACTGAAAAGTAGCACTGCTTATTTTGAAATCAAGTAATCTCTCTGTGATGTACCCGTATCTACTTCAAAATGCTGACCTTTGTTAATATTCTAATAACTTTCTGGAGCAGCATTTTTATAACTAGCAGCTGTGAAACAGGCAGGAGTTCTCTAAGCCCTTCACAAAGTTTGTACTGTGTTTCATCAAGTGATTTCATTATTTCTCAACATGAAAGTGCAGTGAAAAGAATGTTCATCCAAGAGAGAATCTGGGGAAGAAAAGGTTATACTTGCCAAGAGCTGAATTGTCAAATACATTGGTATGGACTTTAGTGTGGTTTCATATTGTACCCAAATTAATACATAAGTTGTTTGAAGGCTAAATAAATAGCCATTAAAACAATTGTTTCATTTTTTTAACCTTTTTTTCCTGTCTAGGTTAAATATTTGAAATAGAGATGATGCTGTAGAGAAAAGGAATATGTATGTAGGCACATTATTTTCTGTTTCTGCTACCTAACTTTATGTGTCCACTGACATCCACTGAACTCTAGTAAATAAGTAATCAGATGATGTAAACAATTTGTGGTAAGACCTCTATCTCAGCTGCCCCAGTGCATACCTAGAGAAACATAAGTCCTGTGGGATTGCTTTAAATTTACAGCAGCTGAGTCTTATTCAGCTTGGGTCTTCCGTGTTGGAAGAAACCTATTCAGTGGTAAATAAACCCCCTCCACCCCCTCAACTCCCCCATTTGTAGGTGACTGACCATTGAAAAATGTCAGATAGCACAACTTTGACTTGCTACAGAACACTGAATCATTTCCTCAACCAAGAAGTTAATTTTTCTTGATTGTTTCTTTCCCCATTTTTTCCCTGCTGACGTACATGGCTCACAAGATGTGTGGCTTCAAATTGCTGCAGCCTTTCTGATTTTTACAAGCAGAGAGGCTTTTCCAGTGGCAATTTGCTTCTCTTGTAGTTCTGTGATGGCAGCTTATTTTTGTGGAGACAGTGGAATCTGGAGCTGCTGGCACAGCTTGAGCAGTGGCTCTCTTCTGTAGCTCATGCCGGCCCCCCCTTGAAGCCATGCTGTGGGGCTGAAGGCATACCTGAACCATGAACATCAAGGTACTTAGCATTTTGGGGGGGGCAGAATTGTGCAGATTACCAGGAAACCATACTAAATGACCCCCCTCTTGCAGGCTTCTTGATTCTTCATCCAAATCAACTGGCAGCTAATACAAAATTAAGCAGTGTGGTTATTTCCAGCTTGCTTTCTTGTCTGCTGTGAAACTCTCTGCGTTGAGATGCTGAAATACAAACTCTGGTTTAGATACTTGCTGAAAATGTGTTGGCAAAGTAGTATTTATCTTAGAGCAGTGTGAAAGCAGTTTTTATGCCACAGTTACGTGTTCTCTGTTTGGATAGCAGGATGCCACACAACAGCCAGGCTTGTTGCTTACACGGTGTCCAGGCAGCAGTTGCCACCTTTGGGGTGAATGTAACAGCACTGCTGGTGCAGAGGGATTTGCCTTCTATTATGAGAGGATGGAGTATTCCTTTAATGGCACTGTTGTTAAGGATTTACTTTCGTACCAGAAGTGCCCTGAGTGAAAAGGCTGAAGTCCAGAAGTCTACCTGTATGGCATGCTCTCTGTATGTGAATTTGTCATCTGTTCATTTATTTTAAATGTATGCAAGTTTATCTTCCTTCTTGGCAACAGTTCAGCTTTCCCTTGGTGTTTTGCTGTAGTCAGCTGAGAAGACAAACATTGAGATCACTTTCCAGTTGTTTCTGGGTGTTTCTGGTATTCATCAGCCTCCTCTTTTTGCTGTCCTGTAAGTAGCTTTTTTCTTATGTTCTTGTTTGCTTTATTGTATTCTGTACCTCTTTTGAGCTGTTTTTAAAACATTTTAACAGGGTTTCATTAGCATCTGCCTTTCCTAAAGAACTTTAGTTAATAAGCTACGCTTGTTTCCTTACTGCCTTGAACAGACTGAGCAAACAGAGAAGTTCCCCTTTATTTAAATGTTCATAGCCTTGCCAGTGTTCTCCTGCTGCTGGGTTTTACACACTGTGGGGGTCATATTTGTCTTTTTTAGGCTCTCCTTTGAAATGCTAGAGCTAGCTTGTTGTTCGGTATAATAAATGTGGTTAGATTAAAAGCCAAGAAAACTTCCATATTATATGCTAAAATTATGTTATTTGGCTGTGACTACCAGTGTTTTAGGGAGTTCCCTGCTGAAGTTCAGTTTCTCTGTGGGTGCATCTTTTCCTTCTTCAGAGGGGAAGAGGGAAACCATTTATTTGGCTCTTAAAATGCAGACTGTCAGGTCAGCCCTGCAGAGACATCTGTATCAGAGCCAGGTTTCTGGAGCTGTTTGTGACCATAAGGAGCCTGAGATGGAGTATTGGACACAAACAGCCCTGAACTGAGCAAGAATAGCTGTTTTTTCTTGTCCTTGGCCTTCACACAATCATCACAAATGTGAGGGACTGCAGTTGAGGGAGAAGTGCTGAAAGTTCTCAGGCAGGAACAAATCTTGCTCTTACTTTTTTCCCTCTATCAGCATACATGAGCAAGGATTTTGTGAAGGGTATCTGCAGGGATTTATTTTCTGACAGTGCTCTCCTAAACCTCCATTTCATTGAACAAAGATGTGGTTTGGTTGATGTTGTAAGGAACAGAATGTGACCCATGGTTTTAAAAAAGAGACTAGCATACAGGGGCTTTTCAGTGAAAAGTTGTGACTGTTCATCTGCAATCAAGAAAATGCAGAACTATTTCTGCACTTTTTTAAAAGAAAAACACAAGTTAGAAATAAAACAAACCTTTCAGCTGCTAATTTTAAAGTGAAACATAAAGATGCAGCAGAGAAGACTAGAGAAAAATGTTATCATGCCTGTAATCTTCAGTAGCTCTTCAAGAACAAATGATCCTTTGCAGAAAGAGTCCCTTGAAATCTCCCTGTCTGCAGTTTTCCATCCAGATTCATGCAAGGCTCTAGAGAGGAGATTTAGGCTCTAATCATCTTCAGTGCTGAGTGAAGTTTAGAAAAAGAGAATTCACCATGACTATGGATATGCACTCATTGAGAGACCATGACAAGCACCTTCATATATTTGACGTTTTGAATATATGGGTCTTAATGCAGAACTAAATCCCAGAATATAAACCAGTGAGTAATATTTTGAGTACTACAACATCAGCATAATCCCTCAATGATATACACTTGTCAGTATCACTTCCAGGCTTTCTTTAGAGATGTTCAACTTATACTTCCACAAAATAACCCCAAGAAACCCTCCTAAGAATTTCCATTAAGGAGTGCACTGACGTCTGTGTGTTTCTGGGAAAGACACATCTTAGCAGAGTATGTCCTCTAAAATGGTCTTGTGTTGGTTTCAGTCTATCTAGAAACAGAAGTATCAGCTTGCAGAAAGAGTCACTCAGTTATAATGCCTATTTTTTTTCCTTTTCTCTCTTTCTGTGCTTAATAAGATAAAATAGAAAAAAAAAAAAGACTTCTGAGGAATCTGTATGGAAAATTAAAAAAATAAAAGAAGACTGATTAATTTACACTGTCAGGTGTCAGATTGTAATATGATTATGCTGACAAAACTAAAAAAGGAAATGTTCAGAACTCATAGGCATTTTAGGAGAGGTCATTAGCTTAGCAGATGGGAAAAATTTGTTTCTGAGCATTCTGCAGTGCCTGAATTCACATATTAGACAGGTAGGTACACACTCCGACCAAATGCTGTGGAGGCTGCAAAACCTTAAGAGGATCTTGCCAGGGGGCTGTTATTTCCAGTTAAACATAAAATCTGAAGGCTACAGAATGTCAGTGCTGAGCAGTAATCTTTACACAAAGGGAAATGGTCCTTTTGGGCTCCTCATTCCCCTGCAGCAGAGTGCCTTCAGTGAGGGATGGAAATGGCAGGTGTAACTCCAAATGGCACGTGTGACTCCCCCTCTGCAGGTTGTGTTGCTCATTCTTGTGTCTTTCTGCAGGGAGATTCACCTGTGGTGCTGCCTGGGGAAGAGCCTCTGCAGGGATAGTGGAGACTTTTGCCATGGTCCTTCTGTGGGGCAGGGTGGGAGAGGCTGGGTGAGGAGGGGGACACTGGCACTGGTATATCTATGAGGGTGTGAATTTCCTGCTGTAGGACAGAGAAAGAGGGGAGAAGGCATTTGCTGCCATGGGAGGGTAGGAAGAGGGAAGGCAGGGCTGTTGCTCTTTCAGGGTAAGAGAAGGTGTTGAGGTGAAGGATGTCCCATCTCCTGTATGACCTCTGTGGCTGTCAGGGTTTGACTGTTTTTGTCTCAGTGCTGTATGAGAGCACAAGGAACAAGCCTCCTGTGATAAAGCCATGCAAGATCTGGGATTTCCTTGCCTCCTAACCTTCTAGGAAATGTCCTGTATCACTAGGGGTTGTGTATGGGCTCTTTCCAGAGCAAGAAAACCAAGTGAAGTTAAGTTTGTGGGCTTCTAGGGGTGAAATCACAAACTGAAAATTTCATAGGGGTCAAGGAACCTGGAGAGTAAAGCAGTCACCATACCCATAGCAACTCAAGCTGACTGCCCTCCCACCCTGTGCCAGTCCCTGAATACTGGCAAGCAACTCTTCAGGAGCAGTCAGAGGTCTCTCTCTTTCCTGGACCTAGTAAAAAAGTTTCATTAAAATTTATGTCATTCAGGAATTACATGGTACCATCCTTACACAGTGGAAGTGCAGATTCACCTTTTCCTCTGAGTTTTCAAGATGAAAATCCTAACCAATTCTGCTCCAAAGGGAAGCAATGTTTGCTTACACAGACCTTGCTTGTTGCTTCTGCTACTCTTGAAGAATGGCATTGCTCTAGCATGTCAAAATTAAACCCACCTCTCACTCAGAATATAGCAGACTAAATGTTAAACAAGCTGATTGTTAAACTTTTAAATCCAAGGGATTCAGTAGGTGGAACTTCCACTTAATATTGTTTGTATGACAAACAGGAACAAGATTTGATTGCTTGTTTATGTTTTGGTTTTCATTCCTTCACTTCCTTAAGCCTGTGAGAGCCCACGGGTCAATGGCCCATGCAGATTAAGTTAAATAAAAATTCTGTGGATCATGGTATCCCAGCTAAAACAGCTTAAGGGTCCAGCCATACTTAGAATCATTCACATTGGGCTGGGAGGGATCTTTAGAGGTCATTTAGTCCAACCCCCCTGCCAAAGGACACCAGTAACAAGGTTGTTCAGAGCCCCATCCAACATGTTTTGAGTGTTGAAAGCCTTGAAAGTTTTGAGTGATGGGGCATCCACCATCTCTCTGGGAAACCTGTGCCAGTGTTTTACCACCTCCTGTAAAAAACTTTTCAGTTATGTCTGATCTAAATCAATCTCCTTCCATTTAAAACCATTATGTCTTGTCCTGTCACAACAAGCCCTGCTAAAAGTTTTTATTCTAGGCCTCCTTTCAGTACTGAAAGTGAATATTTCATTCAAATATAAATATAATTATAAATTCATTATCATTTACAAAAGGCACACTTTAGCCTTCTACTGTCATCTTTTAAATCATACTATATGTACCTATACATCACTATATGTGAAAATATGTGATTTTCACAGCCTCCTTATCAATTGAGATATAAATACACCTTTTTTTGGTCCCTATTTAAAGCACTTAATCCAGGTGTTTCAATAGCAGGGCATGTTTACTGAATGATCATTTATCAAAAAGGAAAGGGTTCTTTGAAAGCCATTTGCCTTAATGAGAGATCATTTTAATTGAATTAATTTAATATACATTAATTCAAATGTGTGGAAATTACCTGCCTGCCAGCCTCATACATGCCCTGGAAAGGTCTGTTTGGTTCATGAAAAACAGATAGGCTATAATAATTGGAGGTAGGGATTTGCTTTTAGGGCTTAGATTTTTTTGAGAGACAATAAGTTTTCTTAATTGCCAAGTAAGCTCACTGAGACCATAAAATAATTTCCTTAGCGTTAGTAGAATTTTGATTGAAATATGTCTTTTTTATGAAACTGGTCTATAACTGTGAAGCCCTAAGATAGGAAGGCTGGTTTAGTGTCCCAAGATAAGGTCATTAGAGGGTAATACAGATGATTCATACTTTCATAAAATAGAAATATATTGAAAAGCTAAAGAAATTAAATAAAATTAATCCCATGTGTATTTTACTGACTTCTTGAGGCTTGTAACTACTATGAATTTTACCTATTAGACCTTTTCTCCTAGGAAAAAGAGATACTCTGAAACCACAGGAAAGTCAGGGAGGTTTATAAATTGCTGTGATCATTGGTATCCTTTCAGCAGAGATGCAGAGGAAACAAATAGAATCATCTAAAAGTAGGAAGAGGGAAGCAAGTATTGTACTGCAGATAAACCCTTCACCTGAAGTGTAAAATTAATCCAAAATAAATTCTAAGGAAAAAATTCTTAATGTGTATTATGGGTAATCATATAGCCTGTTTGTTTCCTTCATTACTCCTCAAGAGATTGTGGAATTGTGGATTTTTTTATTGATTTTGTTTGATTTATTTAATTTCTTTCATCAGTGATACTCAGTGAAAAAATGCTTAGCTGGTTTATTTCCAGAAAATTTAAGAACAAGATGCTCTCAAATACGTATGCCCCTATATTCCTTATTCTGTGAAAAAAGTTTTTCCCCCAGTCTGAACATTCTGGCAAAGGATTAAATCCGAGGGTTTTGTTATTCTGATCTTTTGTGCCTGTGGGTGTAAATACCCTGTGGTCTCTGACCACAGTGCAGTCACAGATTTTCTGGTGCACAGGTAACCAGAGATGGTGATCTATCCCCTGGAGATAACTCTAATCACCAAATCTGAGTGGGACAAATCTGACTCAGTGATCTGCTCTTGAATGTCAGAGCTCGTTCTTAGTACTGTGTCCTAGCTGTATTATCAAATTTCAGTGGAAGCAACACAAGCCTTGCAATTAGATGAAGTACGTGGGGAACTGCAGGGTCAAATTGTAAACCTGTGCTATCAGGATATGTCTCAGTGAATTGTAATTGATTGAATTTATTTTGTTATTTGCAATTTAAAGTCAATTGTAAATATAATTGAGAAAGTCTTGTGAATCAAGGTCATTATCTAACCTAAATTATAAGCCTAAAAGAAGATGGATTTCTCAAATCTCAGTCTATTTTCTTGGTGAGTCACCATGAGAGGGGGCAAATTTTCCTAGCTGTAATTTCATCAAAATCAGTAAATAGGACCACTGTGAAGATTGAACAGGTAAACTGTGACCTCAGGAAAATTGTATTAGAGTAAGCATGATGTATGCTGGAGAATGAAATTAAAATGAAGGATTATTCATTGAATATTGAAGAAATACTGTTTCTGAAGCAAAAAAAAAAAATGCTAAAGCATAAATACACTATAAATGGAACATACCGAGCAAGGAACTGAGGGTTGTCATTTGAAATGCAATTGTTGAAGACAATGCAGCAAAGTCATATAACTTCTCGAAATGTATCCATATGTCCTATTGATTTTTCATCTTTGTGAACGTTAAAGTCACTGACATGTCAAGGAGAGTAGTAGGAAACTTAAGTAACTCATTAAAGGCTGTTTCAGGGCACCAGGTTGACTTACAGCTGGAGGTTAGCTCCATATTCCCTGTATTAGACTTCACTTGCCAAATGGCTTTTTCCTGCCTGGGCTCACTATAACAGTCACCAGATTAGACTGAAAAGCACAGTGTTCTCTTCTCTGTTGGTTCATCCTCCCCTGAGGGCAAATTGAGCCAGAATGATTTTGCAGAATTTTCCAGCACCTGTGGTGGTCTAAGGAGTATGGTCAAGACAAAATTTTTAGGGAAAGAAATTATATTTTATTAGTTATAAAAATGTAATTGGAAAAACAAATTGGGTAGGCCAGCAGAGATAGCTTTATACAATTATCCTGCAATAGTTCACTTACACAAGCAAAATCAAAGACCTTTTACTGTTCTTGAACTGAGTTAATAAAATAATATTTTATTAACTATTTAAACATTTACTGAATTGAGCAAATATTATTTTCTACTATCCTAATTCAGTGGAGAATGCCAAACGAGGTATTTTGGATTGGATTTCTGGGAGTATTCTTGGATGACCCAGAAGAATAGTTCAGGAAGCCCAGATCATTTGTGGAGTATGAGACACAACTGAAGTGAGAAACAGATGAATAATTATGGGGCAAATAGTTATGCAGAGCTTCATGGCAAAAGCAAAGAGAGCTGAGACCCCAAGAACCGTGTCTGGTAGGAGTGTTGGGGTGATGTTTGCAAGATATCTGAGTGGCTCTCAGACTGATATTTGCTGAAAAGGGTGGTAGAGATGTTCCTATCAAACAATAAGCACTACTGAAATAGCTGAAGTTGTCAACTGCTCTACCTGTCAGGCTGGTGCTTAAGGAAGCAGGCAGAACAATAAAAAAATTTGGAGTGTTAAGATTTACAGACTCACTCATGACAAAGACAAGCAGGCTTTCTTGCAGCTTTCCATGGTAAAGAAAATGAAATTAGCGTTTATTAGTATGTTAGTACTTTTACTACTCAATAAAGAATAGATTTAAGCTTACTTTGTTTTAAATGCTGTTTCCATTCCTTTATGAGTACATAGCAATTTAATACTAAGTTTCACTTCATTTTTGTTGATTTGGTTTGTGTTGGGATTTTTGCTGTGGTTTTTTGTTTGTTTGTTTGTTTGTTTTGTTTTGGTGGGTTTTTTGTTTGTTTTGTGGGGGTGTTGTTTTTTGTTGTTTGTTTGTTTTGGGTTTGGTTTTTTTTGTTTTGTTGTTGTTGTTGTTGTTCTGTTTTGGTTTTTGGGTTTTTTTTTATTAGAACAGACTGCTGTGAGTAATCCTTGTTCTGGAAATCATGACTCCACCTTGTGTGTGCAGAATGCAGAAATTAAAAACTTTATCAGGAAGGTTTTACTTAGGGAAAAGAATGGTGCATGGATTTGGTTGGGCTTTAGCTTTTCTACAGTGTTCATCAGACATAAACTGTATCATTATAAGATAGAGAGTATCCTCTCCTATGCTCAGGTGAAGAAATGCTGGTGGGGGGGAGGGGGGTGTGACTGCAAAGAGGACGGGATGGTCTCCTGGTCTGATCCAGGCTAAAAAAATACAGCTTGTAGGAATGAAGAAGGAACAATCATACAAATTAAATAAAATTAATTTGCTTTATATATAATTATAGAGTGTTACCTAGCTGTGACAAAATAAAATGTCAGCTTTTATTTGCATAGCTAAATCAATAAAATACTTCTAAGAGTTTGTCCTTGCTGTTTAGTGGAAATGGTCTCAGCCCCATGTTTTGAAGGCTTAGGAGCTTAGAAGATGCCTGCAGCTATTCACACTGCAATTCCTGCTTGCTGCCAGACTGTTATCACCCAACTGCTGAATTGAAAGAAGCACAAGCTTCTGTCCCTCACCAATCTTATAATGGAAAGGTAACCTTTCACCAAATCCACTTCTACCTCCAAGGGACACTCTGGAGGTCTTAACATGAAATAAACAGGAAGTTTTCTCCCTGGTAGGGTGCTATCTGCAGGGTAAAGAAAATGCACATCTGTGCAGCAACTCTTATTGGAGCTGCTTCTTCTTTTGAGGGAATCAATATCAGTCTGTAAAGGTTGTCACAAATACTACATATTTGGTGTCCAAGGTGTTGTAGCACATAGCAAATTAACACAGTAATTGATCCCCCTCAAAAAAAAAAAAAAAAAAAAAAAAACCACCTGAGAAGAAAGATCCTTGGTGTAGTAAACATTTTTTTTATTAAGAGAAATCTAAACAAACCTGTTATACTGTTACCTAGCTCGTTTGCTGCTAAGTGTAGGGTCTCCACTGTGCCGGTCTCTCTGCTCATCCTGCAGCTGGTCTCCTGCAGTGTTCCCCAGAACTGAATGAGCCTCTTCCTCCCATCTTGCTTGCCTTCCAAAGAAACTCCTCACTACTGATTTTGCTCCTCTTCCTCAGGAAGGTTCCAGAGCTCTCCTTTCTTTCCATGTCCCTTTAGCTTCCCATGTAATTTATTTGTCTCACACAGACCCTCAGGTAATCTCTCTTCTCTACACAGAAGCACAGTTACAGCTCTCAGTGGTTTTTACTTCTCTCTCAGTCTTGTGCTCCCAGCTTTCAATCCTTTGTGCCCACGTGTTGCTACCAGGAAATTCCTCTTGCTCCACAACTTCTCTTCGGTAAGCACTTCCACAAGAACTTCCCTTTTTGGAAACATACTGTACGTACAGGTTCACTTGGATTCACTCTGAGCCAGATGGAAACATCCCTCGTTCATGTCAGTAAGATCTCAAGCAGAGTTGGGCCTTCCTCAGTGAGAGACTTTGGGGACACAGCCATGTTGGTTACATACATGGGATTGTTCCATTCCCATCTATCTGCTAAATTCTAAACTCATCTTCTCACAAAAGCATTTTACATTTCACTGGGCTGATTCCTTTACTGGAGTGCATTGTGTAAGTGCAGGTTGGAACTGTGTGGCTGAGCTCAGAAAGTGGTATGTGCATTTGCAACAGGAAATGAAAACTCTGTGGGGATGAATGGACGAAATATAAGAGGAAGACTTAGGTTGGTCAGTTGATTTGTTACCACTGAGCTTCATTTATCATTACATAGTAGGGGATGTGTTTTATTTCTTTCCAGCATGGCCAATGAGTTAGAATTGAACTGTATTTCACATAAAGTTGACTCACATTTATGTCTGTCATTGCTCTTGGTCACTTACAGGCATTTGGAAAGTGACATGCTTGGTTGCCTGGTATCGACTGCCTTCAGCTAATGTCACTTCATTTATTTCTCACTGTAGATAACTTCTGATTCAGTTGTCAGTATCATGACCCCTTCTCCTCTCTCCCTTATTTTCTTTCACAAAGAGAAAATGGTGCCATTATTTAGAACTGCTGTTAGTTCTGTAATGTGTTCTCCTGTTCATCAGAGCACTGTGCATACTCAGGGGTCACAGTCAAACTTTCTCCTCTGTATGTGTTTGTAGAGGTTGAACTGCACCATTGGTATCTGCACATTCTCCAGAAACTTAAATGTAGCAGGACCAATCTTATCTTGCTTTTTTCCCCCACTTGTCTTTCCCATGAGTATAATATTGACTTTATGGAAGTGATCAGAAAATTCAACTGAATGTTTCAAAGTTCCATTCTGAGGAAAAAAAGAGTCCTACATCTTTGACTAAGTTTTTCAGATTCTGTGCCTTAAAATTATGGACTTCTGAACAAAAGGATCAAGATCTTGGGTATTCATTTAGTGCTTCTGAGAGCAGGAAACGGAGGAATGGTGCAATCATGATATCCCAGTCTGACCATTTTGGTATTAAGATGATCATGTATGTAAGCTGGTTTTGCACACTATTGATAAGGATGTTGCTTCTGATGAAGAGCGTAGAGCAGGTCATGTACCCAGAGCAGAAGTAACACAAGACCTTTGTGTAAAATGTCTGTACAGTTGCAAGAGGAAAAACCTGTTATACAATATACCAAACTTTCAAATATCATCCCAAAAAATCACATGTTATATGGGCTGTAACAGAGAGACTGAAACAAATGTAGAAGGACATGCTTTTTCACTGTAGATTTACTGAGATGGGATATAAGTAGTTTCCCTGCATAGGAAAACAGAAAATTTTTCTGAGAACATTTTTTTTTAGAAAAGCCAACACTGTTGGTACGGGAAACCCAAATAATCTTTCTAATGTGAAATAATAAAAAGTACTCTTGTTTCTAGTTTAATGATACATTTAAAAACCTGAAAATAATAAAATGCTTCTTTTTCCTTAGTGAATCACTTCTTACATTCATATAGTTAGCTATATTGCTTCTGCATTCTCAGAAATGTGTGGTTTCTTGTCCTAAGCCCTAAATAACATTGAGACCCCTGTGTTTGGATATACTTATGGTAAAGATGTATCGGTAAAGAGCACTTGCTTATCTTTCTGTATGCTTCCCAGCAGTAGGGTTGCCAATGTGTAACAAATGTTCCTGATGTGAAAAAACACATAAAAGAAATTTTTCTCACAAAATTTATGCAAGTGCCCAGGTTACTGTTAGTCATCATCATAATCTCTAGACTGTCTTCCTTAAAAGCATGGATGTTCCTAGGTGTTTTTTTCCCTTTTCTGTGGTTCAAAAATGCCTTAGGATAAAGCATAAGGATTATGTGAGCATGTGTAACGAGAATGTTCCTATTTTGAGACCTTTGGTAAGAGGAGACAAAGACATGAGGATGCAGCTGCAGCAGAAGTGGATGTGAAAGCTTGGCAAATGCATAGAAAGAAGATGTGGTTTTCATCTCAGTTGCACAGTGGGAAGCACTTTATTCAATATGTTTTCTGGTCTCCTTACTCAGAAAGTTTTCAACCTACAGGTTTCTGGGGTAGAGGTACACAGAGAACACTCATTACAAATAAATAAAGACAAACTAAACACCACTTGAAGGACTAAAGTTTTTTTTTTATATATTAAGATGCTGAAATGCAACAGTAAGAGACCCACAAGACACAGAATCTGTCAGTCTGGTTCTGAAAGTACTACTTGGCTATTGAATTTTTCATCTGTTTTGTGAGAGGATTTCATGCTTTCCAGTTGTTTTTTTTTCTGCTAAAGGGCATTCAGAACAAACAGTGCTTGGAAAATGTAGCTTTCTCAGATAGGACAGGCAGAGACTATTCGTAAGTTTTTGACAGAAGTGCCTGAATAGCAAGGAGTGATGTGTTTGGTCTTTCAGTCTCCTGCATGGAGTGGAGTTGGCCACAGTGCCAATGCTGAGAACCTTTTGATATTTATTGAGGAATAGTTTGTCCTTCCAAGCAGAACAAATCTGGTGTTTTGTCTGTGTTAGACAGTGGAAAGATCAGAAGCAAAATTAGGTTTCACAAATACTTAAGGTGGTGATTTATCTATTTTCTAACAGATAAGAGTGAAGAAGTGACAACACTGACATTAAATGTGGACTGTGGCACCTGCTACAACTGAGCACTGAAGCATTATTTCTCTTGATTCTCAACACAAATTGTTTCAGGAGAATTATTTGTTCTTTCCTGTCATTTATTTAAAGAAATTCTCACCAGATTCTGAATCATTTCCCCCCAAAGGGATGGCTATGCTGTCAGCAAAAGAAGATTCAAAGATTAACAGACTAGCTGCCTTTTAGACAAAAACAGTTTACTTGCCATTGTTTTGTCTGGGGACATTTACCTGAATATCTGATAGATCATTAATTGAGTTTTGCTTTTGGCTGTAGTCAGTTTTCACAAGCAGAGCATTTCCTTCCCCCATGCACACTGTCATCTGTTGTGCATTCTGGGTGATCCTGCAGGCATTTCAGATGCATATAGGAGAGGATTAATCTAATACTCCGAAAACCTCCTTAACACTGTCTTGGCCCAGTAATGAGCTGCAAAGTTAGTCCTGGTCATGGAGTGCTAGCTGGGATGCCAGCCATAGCCTTCAGTCTCTTAAGTGGTAGATGAGCCCTTCTGGGACATGCACCTGCCTTCCTACTATTGATCCTGTGCAGGCAGCCTCCATCCCTGTCTTCTTTTCCACCCAGTTGCCTTACACTTTTGTGTGGACTGGTCTTTTGCCATGGCAAAAAGGAAACTGGGGTAGTACAGAACTTTGTGATTTGGAAATCTGGCACTGTTCTTTTGGAACTGCGCTCCATTAGTCTGGTGAGCAGTCACACAGGAGAAAAATGATGACAGTAATTTGGAAACTCAGAGAAGCAACTGCACACAGGCGTTGGCAACATGTGAGTATCTTTATCTTGGATAAGGCTAGAGCAAAATGGGTTCAGTGAAGCAGAAGAAGATGTTGGCAGCAGGAGGAGGAGAAGTCGATTTGAGAAAAATAGATGCTGTGCACATTGTAATTATTGTTTACTCTGTGAGGAGGCATGAATAATACTGAGTAATACTCCTTAACAGATGCAAGGAGGTGCCAGAAAGGCAGATATTTTCCAACGAATGTGTTAAAAAATGTAAAGGTAGAAACAGATGAAGAGCAGAGAAACTGTATCCTTGCTTGGATGTAGGCCTTAGAAAATACTGGTAAAAGAGAGCCTCAGAATGAAATTGAAGAAATCCCTTAAAACATTAACAAATAAAATGGCATTTCTCTCAAGTACAGCTGCAAGCTACTTTGAATAATGTCTGTCATATGTTGGGAGTTGAGCTTAAATTTTTGGTTATATGGGGCCTATAAATGGACTTACATTTTGTAATGTCAATTCTAAGCCTCTTGCGGTAGTCCCTCATCTTTCAAATATACTTAGAGAACACGCTGTGCTAGTGAAGTGTCGATAGAAAAAACAAAGGTAAAAGTCCTTAATGGTAAATGTTATATATGTAAAGGATGTATTTTTAGATAGTTAAATTTGAATTATGGCCACCAGACGGATAGATGGTGATCAGCTGATTTTCTGTCTGACAGATGTTCTAGGTTTGTCTAGATTTGCATACTTTTTTAATCAAGTGCATAAATCAAAATTCACTTACAGTGAGGCACGTCAGACTGTGTCCTTCATCATCTGCCTGGGTTGTCTAACATTATGCAGTGAAGGGAGATTACATCAGAGGAGAAAGAGATGTGCTGGAGAGGAAAGGGAGGGCTTTGAAACAAGTGCAGAAGTGCAAACTGTGCTGCAATCTATACAGCAGAAGAGAGTAGCTTCATATAGCATGAGTTGTAGACCAGATTTTCTCTATTTAAAAAGTAACAATTTAGGGGCTAAAACATCCATGCAAGAGAGAAAAGTGGGGAGGGGGAAAGTCCCAAGGCAGGTTTGAGAAAGTGTGTTTTGATGTTAATGTTGTTCTGTAGATCTTACTGAACAGCAGTCTACTCACAACAGTACTTTTGGCTCCACCATACAAATGGATGAAATTAAATGGGCAGGAAATGCAAGCATGCTGGCATTTTGGCATTGACAACAATTTTAATAATTTTATTAAGCAAAAGAAGACCCCAAACATTTTCTGTTCTGAAGTGTAATTTAGTCACTTTACTTGCTGTGGTGAGCATATAAGGAAAAGGATTTAGGACACCTAGAGTTTAATACATATGAACACCCCCAAAAATCCATGAGACTGTGTATATAATCATGGATGCATTCTCCTTCTTTTCATATTTCATGCCAAATACTGATCTCACACTGATAGTATAATGCTAAATCTAACTGAGAATGTCGATGCATGTTTGACCATTGGACTGGATAATTTTAAAGGTCTCTTCCAACCTTGATGACTCCATGATTTTTAGTTGTTTTCTTAAAAATGGCATTCTTGAATGCCCATGTATGGTTTTTACATTTTGCCACTGATGGAAAAGTTTCATTTGGATTTGATCTGTTTTCCTGCAGAACAGGAATCTTCTGCTAAATTTCCAGGTGAGACCTTTCACTTACTGCCCTTGATTAAAACAAGCAGTTTATTTGCATGTTCAGGTCACCTTTCAGACTTAGTGGTCCTACTTGTGCCTTTGTTTCTTGCTAAGAAGGATTAATTTCTTCTATTACAAGGTACTTAGAGATACAAAGAAGATTAAGAAAATTTCTTATTGGTTTTGGATTGACACACCTGAAAGACACTTTGATGGAGAAAAGAAAATATTTGTGGTAGAAATGGCAGGTCAGCATCAGTAATCAAAGTTCTGCCTCTTCTTCCTGCACATCAGAACAAGTACTGCTTGATATCTATTTGTATAATTTTTTTCTATCCATGAAATGAAAACAACAATATTTTCCAAGCTTAGCAGAATTTTAAAAGGGGGACTGTGATGCTCTGCTTGTTATATGAACAACACTAACATGACTGACACTTTCCATATCCAGTTCTTAGTCTAAATACAGCCAGTTGTCAACCAAAAGCTGACAGCCTTCAGTCAGATTGGTCTCCAGTACCATCTGTATCCCTTCCCACACAAAATGTTGACCATATTTACACAGAGACAACATTCCTGCTCACATTGCAAACAGAACTTCATTCATATAGAGCAAGTAACTATTGTTTTTAATTGAGTAATGGATACCTAATTATTATAAATTGGTCTGTTAATTATCACATTATTGTGTAAATTATTATATTGCCTTTTGTGACTGCTAAGGGCAGTTTTCACACTCTGTGTGCCACTTGCAGCCAAGTATCCTTCTGCTCTAGGTGTTCACACTTCATCCGTTGACTGTGATCATGAAACATCTCTGAGCCTGATTGAAAGCCCATTGTAGTCCGAAGTTTTCCTATTCAGTTCAATGGGCTTTGAGACAGGGATCACAGGAGCAGAATAAGGTTCGTTCCATTATTTCCAGGATTCAATTATTTATTAGATAAAAGTCACATGCTCAAGTGAAGGTTAAACCTTTAAGCAGCAGAGGAAAACAAGTGGTTTGATATGTGAAGGATAAAGAAAGTCCACAAAGAGTTTCAATTTGTGCTTTGGGAGGTCATTTTATATAGTTTGCTTCTTTGTAAAATGAGTTTGTTCTAACAAGATTCTAAATAAGAATCTGAACAAGATTCATAATAAGGAAAACATGCTTTACTTCACACAAACTGTATGACTACAGAGTTTTAGTTTCTTCCAAGTGGTTGTATGGCAAAACCACTTAAAAAGAGGGAATAGGTCGTAAAAGGCTGTACAGATGGCTGGCAGAAAGGGCTGTTGCTGACCCTATTCACAGGTTTCTTGTCATTGTAGAGTTGTTCATTGTGCTAGCCTGATGTGCAAATGGCACAGTAAGGACATGCATAGACAGTCTTCTATCTTCTTCAGGGGAAGAAGTAAAGCTTAAACACTCAGTATTGAAATGTATGGTTTTTAATAACAAAAGAACCATTGGGCAAAGCCTCTGGCTGTTGTACCTTTGAGCAGGTGATTAGCATCCATCAGCTACAGCTGTTTTCTTCTTCTGTTTTTTCTATATGCAGATGTTGCTATGAGGAAAGGAGTCAGCAATGACTGATGTAGAGCCTGTGGTCACAGATTTTGTCTCATCAGGACGGTCAGGCCGCCGAAACGCCTTACCAGATATCCTGGGCTCTCCTGCTGGTGCTGGGACTTCAGAACTGCCACACAAACTGGCGGAGCTCTCTGTTTCAGAAGGTAATGGATGGGCATTCAGAAAAGAACATTTATATGCAGTCAACCTTCGCTTTTATTTTTTAAGACTTCCACCACCGTGCAGTTTTGATACCAATCCTACTATTCCTTTCATCATTTAGAATTAAATTCAACCTTCCAAAGCAGTTATCACTTGTGCCTCCTGATGAGACAAGTTAATATTAACCCATATCCATCCACAGATCCAGTGTTAGCAGCTTAGGGGAACAGTTCAGTTCTGAATTCCAGTTCCCTTAAGGGTGAGAAAACACAGTTGTATGTCCAGGCAAATTGGAAAACACATCACTCCAGCTATAAATTCCAGTGTACTCCTGCACTGAGATAACTTTGCATAAGACAGCAGAGTTGTGGTGTTAATACAATGACAGCTCTTGGAACTCAGGCATATACATTAAGAGTAGTGTTTTACTCCTGCTTTGTAGGCTTTCAACTTTGCTGTCTGAGACCAGTGCCCTATTTAGCCATGTCCTTTAATTTGATAAGATGCTCTGTCCATATAGCACAGGTCTAATCAACACCACCTTTGTGAATTCTTTTTAATTTCAGAGTGACTTCAGAGGAATTTTCAGATTCATAAAAATCTGATTTCTAATGCCTAAGAAATAAAAAATATAGACTGGCCATGAGCATAGTCTGTCCCTCCTTATTTTTGAATGTGAATCAGAATTTTTTCAGAAAACCTTTTCTTCTCACGCCCATCACTGTTGCTGTTGTGGTGCCACCACAACAGATGGTCCCATATCCAGGAGCAGTGATGGTGTGAATGCAGAAAAGGGGAAGGCAAGCCTGTGCTAAGGTGTGAAAGGTCCATGAATCTGAACTGAAGTAGACCATTAAAGGGATTGCTAGTCTCCAGGGTTGCATATTCTCCTTTTACATTGCCCAGAGAAATTAAGGGATGCTAGGTGAACAGCCTCCTAAAGCACGGTAAAGGCCAGGGGGAAGGATTTCTTTGATCTCAAATTGTTGTTATTTTGGTGATTTAATTTATAGCCATGTGTTCGGGGTTCTGTTATCTAAACCCCACACGGGCCCATCAAAGGACAGCTGAGCAGGTAGAAAGAATATTTCCTGGATGTGAGATGGGCAGAATGACCAAATCCTAACTTGAACCAGAAGTGAGGAAAATAAGAATCAGAATGGGTCCTGGAAGATGGTATTATTTTGTCTTGAAGAGACATTTTTCCTTATGAATATGAAAATTATGTCCCTACAAAACAAACAGGAAAGAGTGCAAGTCTTTTTGTAAGAAAACTTACAGCATGGCATAAGATAAATATCTAGCCCTCCAGATGACACAATAGTCCTCCTCTCCTGGTCTCCATCCAATTCATTAAGAAGAAGAAGAAGAAATTAAATACATCTATGTTAGTTTTAGCAAAATGTACTGATGCTTTCTTAAAAATACAGGACCAGCACTGCCAGGATTTGAAGAACAATTAGGAACATGGAATTGTCCTTGGCATTTGTCATTGACATATAGCTGTGCCAGAGCATGTTGGAAGACAGCACATTAGCAGTTTACAGTAGTGATAATAGGAAGTGAATGCTGGATGCAGTTATGTCCACTCTGACAACTTGGGTGCTTTCTGGTAATGAGAATTCCACAAGTATCAGATGGGAATTTCAGCTTTATTGTTTTGTAAGTTAAAGTTTTGATGAGACAGCAAGCAAACAAAGGAGGATTCGTCAAAATGGAGAGACAGTTTTGGAGTTCAAATGACGTGGCAGGGAAACTGTTTGTTTGTGAAACATTTGGGACTCTAACAGGCCTATTTCTGACTTCAACAATAAGTCATTAAAAAAGGAAAGTCATTTGCAGCTCAGAACAAAGAAATTAGATAAATGAGAGAAGTGGAGAAGATGGAACATGTGGCTATATAAAGTATGCCCTATTTTGTTGCTACTCTCAGATTCAGTGAAGATTATGGGATATGGTGAGGAGGACTCTGTCCGTCTTGTTTCAAATTTAGCTAATGTTCATTGGATCATACATTTCCTCTTTCTAAAATGCTGTCAGCTACTGTCATAATGAAAAGTCAGGAAGAGGATGTGCTAATACTTGCTGGTTTAGAACAGAAAAGAGATTTTGCTCTATTTTTTTTTTTAATACACAAGGACCATACCTGTATGATACAAATGTCCATGTACTCTGCAAGCTGCACAGAGTTGATGTTCTTGTGAGATGAACAGAAGATATTCTGGCACCAGCTATTTATCTTGGAGCCTAACTCTGAAATGCAGAGTTATGCAGAGAAATGTATCATGTCTGATCATCCTCTGGTGGTGTGTAAGTTTTGGAGTGCTGAGACTTTCCACAGGTGGTCTGGAACCATGTTGAATAGTTGACTGCTGTCACTGGTAATCCAAAGGTTGAAGAGGAGGCTGCAAGAAGTTTGAGAGCAAGAAGCTACACTGGTCTTCCACATTTGGTAAACAGTGGTAGGGCACAATTCTGCTGATAACACTCAGCAGCTTAACTAGCACCTATTGCACTTCTAAGTGCCACCGAGTATGAGAGCAGATTTCCTCTAACTGTTTTCCTCTACCCTGTCTGAAAGACTCCACTGATATTAGATGTCCAGCCTGCACAGAAACAGCCAATAGAGGAGATTGCTCTGTCTCCCTTTCCACACCAGTGCTACTTAAGGCTGGAGGGTGTCAAGGAACTCGGTTCTTTATTGCTATAGAACTCCAAAGCCTCTGAATCTCCGAGCAGACTTAAAACATCAAGCAGTTTCTGCCAAGGGCTTTAGCTGATGAATTGTGTACAGCATTATATATTTGCTGTGATATGTAGAGACCACAATACATAACTTTTTTTGGTGTTTCTGATATTTTATAGCAAGTAAGAAAATGTACCCCTTAGATTAGGACTGTGGAGGAGATGGAGGAGTATGAAGTGGAGGACTGTACAGCCAGATGTGCTCAGCACACCTTTCCTTGTCCCTAAAAGCTATGGACTGACATAGATTTGGGTATGCTATTACCACTGGTGCTACCATGTGGGGCTTGAAGGAAATGTGAAAATTATTATTATGGTTTGCAAGGAAGTCAAGGCATGAGGAGTTTCTGCTTCTCAGTGAGTAAACTTGATCAAAAGAAACAGCATGGAACAGTACCTATAATGACCAGAGACACAGAGGAGCTTTTATTTATACCAGTCATGTAAGCATTCTACTCTAATCTGTGGAAAAGTGAACTTCCAACTCAGAGTAACAAAATATCCCCCATCTTGTGAAGACAGGGTAAATTCACATAGGTATTTCTAGTCAAAGAAGGTCAGACAAAACACTGGCAGGTCCATAAACCATAATGTTATCTACCTGAAACCACACAGTGCTCAAAGGAATGCAAAATTTTAACTTGAAAAAAAAATACTAACAGCAATACAATGTTATTTCCAATCTTTTTCTTTACAGCCAAATGCACATTGATCAGTCTGTGCAAGAAGTGGGCAAATCAACGCCAACAGGCAGCAGCTTTTAGAACATGCTTCTCAAAGTTCTTTATCTCTTGAGTTAATCTCTCTTTCTAAAGCATCCCATGACTGTGGTAGTAAAGAGCCAGTCCAAACAGAGATAATCAGTGAACCCAAATACTTGGTTGCATTTAAAAAGCTGTGAGAATGTGTGTGGTATAGATGCTTAATTCTGTCTCTGTTTAGATGCAGGAGCAGAGGGTGGAGAAGTGTCATCATCCAAAGCCTTGCCGGAAAGTCAAGAGGCGGAAGGAAAACGCAATGATTCCTAACACCTAAGGACTTCTGGGTTAATGAATCCCATCAACAGACTTCCCAGTTTCCCTGCATCACCCCTTCTGAAGTGTGGTAGCAACTTTAGCAGCACAGACATGACTTTGCAACACACTTGTACCTAGATGATTATGTGGATGGCATACAGTTCTTTCCACTGTCATCCTTCTAAAGCAATGTTCTACATATCCAAACAGGAAGAAAACTAAAGAATGTATGTCTTGTTTTCAGTTTTTCTCTCTTGTTTTGGTTATAGTATTCATCCTAACTAATGTTTGACAGTTACAATTAATATACCTACCAGGAACTAATCATTGTTTCAAAATAAAAATCCTGTTTCTTAATTTCCCAAACCAGCCACTTTCTCTCTGGCACAGAGGTGTGTTCACTCCCCACAAGATGATATTAAGTATATATTAGATTACAGACATTGTCTGTAATTTATCTCCTGAGATTTTTGTTCTCATTAAACATATGTAGATGGATGTGAGAAAAAAAGATAATTACATAAAATTTTCTCCTACTCCTGTTGCTAGAAGGTTTTATAAACTACTTAAAAATCAGTGTTTGTTTTCAGACTCTCCTTATCTCTATTTGATTATGGCAGATCATCTCAATTCTCCCACTCTTAGAAGTCTCACCACTTTGGCCCTTCATTTTCATGCTGAATATTGTAGATGTTCATGTGTATCTAAAGTAAAGTAGGTATGTTTGTATATGATGAAAATTGTTTAAGCTCACCGTGGAAATTAAATATCTATAATCTTTTCTGTCTTCAGTTGATTTCTTAATGTTTCTCATGTAGGACAATATTTAAAGCCCAATAATACATATTTCTTTTATTTCATCTGGGTTTTGCTTTGTTGTTTGCTGACAGTGAAGATGTTTCAATCACTGTGATTTTTACAAAGATTTTAGGCAAGGTTTTTCTCTACCAAAAGGACTTGTTTTGTTTTGGAGATCATGCTCCTGAAAATACTTGGCATTCATTCCCTTGTTGTAGGAGACTTAAGATTCAGGTACAGACATGAATCTTCATGATTCCTTGGGCAGCAGCCACTTGTGTACCTCATGAAAATGGCGGAAGCATCTCTGATGGGTACATCCCACACGTGACTGGTATTCCATCTATGAAATATTTGTGTAATCTAAACCTGGCAGAAAGCTTGTAAGAGCTCAAGAGAGCTTGTAAGGCACAACTTTCATTCCTACTGTGCATGTACTCATACCCTGTGTTTTGGGGACCATTCAATAAAGGATCCGGTTTAATTCAACTGAACTGACAATTAGTTCCCTCCTCTTAAACCTGTTTTCATTTAACAAGTGCAACATCCCATTTTTTTTCCAATTTGGAAAGGTAAAATAACCTATTCCACTGGATCAAAAGAGGTGGCTTAAGAAAGTCTGAGAGAGTGAACTAGTTGACACTACAGGACCACAGCTGAAAACCACAGTGGAGAGGGACTAGGAGGTAACTGTATCTGTGGTACATGCTTTTGTTCTGGGTTGTAGTCCCATTCTGCTATACCAGCCTCCTTTATAGCATCACAGTTCATAAAATGGTAAAATAGAAGAAGCTGTGGTGATCCCATTAAAATCAAGTATATGAGTATTACTGAAACATAAGTCCCTGTATGCTTTGCTCTTTGGGTCATGGCCTATATCAAATTCTGCATTTCTTTCACAGTTGCAGCACTAGATATATTTAGTTTCTTCTCTGATACAATACAGACACAGAAATTTGGGTTACAGGAATAGATACTTTAGGTACTTTGTTAATCTAAGCTAGTTTGAAATTTTTTGCTATAAAAACACCAATTGTGAACCAGCTGAATTTAGCAAATTATTCATGTGCTAAATTCTACGTAAAAAAACCCCCAGTCTATAACTATATACATAAAAGGCACTAAGTGCTCACAAATATATAATTTACAACTAGTCAAGAATGCTCAACACCCTGGGGCATTTATTGTAAGCACTCAGGTGTTTACTTTGTACTTGAGCTATATGAACCTGTCTTTGAAAATACGTTGCATATAAAGAATAATTTTAACAGCAAATCTGAAAAATATGCAGTAGTAAAAACTAAAATTTAACATGCAATTTAATTAAAAGCAGGATGAACATTTTAAAAATATCTGTAATATGTTATATGTGTATTATCTATCTGCAAATTAACCAAGTTGCAAATACAGAAATGCTTCTTTGTCATGTGCATGTATGGTTTGTGTCTAAACAAGTACTAGTCTAGACTGCATGAGAGATCTCCTTTCTAGTTAGTTGTAGCTGTAAGAATATTAAGTTATGCCTGGATTTTTACCCAGTTTCTCCAGTTATAAGCCAGATGCATATTTCTGACCAGTATAAACTGACTCACAAACTGACTGATGTGGGAGACACCATACAGACTTTGGTCTTTGGAGCAGAGTTTATTAGTTGTGCATGATTCTTGACTGAGGCAGAAGGGAACTCACCCCTTTAGGCTGCCTGGGGAGGTTTGTGCCATGCTGTCCAGTACTCTGGGGCTTGGGCAGTTACTATCTTAAGCACAGCTAAAGTTGGGTAGCTTTGGTTCATTTTCTTGTTAGTGTGCTGAAGACAGATAATAGTCCTACTAAACTTTGGTTGAGTCTGTAAAGAGCAAATGAAGTGCTTCTGAACATGTTTGTCACTGAGCCCCAGTGACAGTTTATCCAGCTTCAAGCATTATGTTGGCTGTACCACCCTCCCTTAGTTCAACTAATGGGTAAATCAGAACAGTGCATTCTCTTGGTTCACATGGCCACAATGTCATGGCCCTGAATCAACTGGGTATTTTAAAACAGGCTTAACTTTAAATGCAGACGGGTTTCACAGCAGTCAATAGAACTACTTAGGTGCCTAAAATTAGGTACATACTTAATTACCTTGATAAATGACAGCAGCAAACTTCTATTAAGGCTAATCTGGTATTATAATGCATTAATCCCAATTTCCATTCCAGAAAGTTTGGTACAGTTAATAGCATCTTTTTCATCATTTTACAGCACTATCCTGGCTTTCATAAAGCAAAGAATTTCATTTTAGTACCAAGCGAAAAAGGTAACTTTGTTGTCTCCATATTTTAGAACATAATTGAGCAATTATCCATTCTTATCCACTCAGCATGCTAAAAAAACCCAAAAAACAAACAAACAAACAAGCAAAAAAAAAACCAAAAAAGCCCAAACAAACAAAAAAACAAAGGCAGGAAGT
Organism: Passer domesticus; assembly: GCF_036417665.1. Lineage (NCBI taxonomy): Eukaryota > Metazoa > Chordata > Aves > Passeriformes > Passeridae > Passer > Passer domesticus. The sequence goes on from NC_087476.1 coordinate 51,404,669, forward strand.
ACCCTTGTAATTTTATTGTGCATATATAAAACAATTTTGGTATTTTGAATATATTGAAAAAAATGCCTTGATGTATTCCAGATGTCATTAACAAATTATAACTGCACTTGGTTACTTAAAAATTACAAGAGAGTAGTGGCTATGAGAGGCTTAAACTACACTTTACCACTACGACCATTTTACCTGCCACCATTAGTAGGCTAAATATCCTTTATGTATCACACACATAAAGATGAATACTTCAAGATTTAGCAAATTAATATTAGTTCATATTCCTCTCTTCTGTCTGCTAGTGCTCTGTGTGTGATAAAGTCCACGAAACAGAATTGAACAAAGATTTATCCGTGGATTTCTCCATGGGTGTTCAGTGAGCATAAGACCCAGATGGTGGTGAGTGTAGGTTCCCCAAGGTCCAGACAACACAGACCAGTGGGGCTGAGCCCACCGGGATCCCAGGGCACTTGCTCAGAAGTAGAAATAGCAAAGGCTTAAACTGTCCTGCCATCTAGTGGGATCCTGAGCCTGCCAGGTAGGCTGTGCAAGGCAGTGGAGGGAGATCCGTTTGAGACCTCAAACCCAGCTGCAAACTGGGCTGGTGAGAGGTGGAATGTCTCCAGCTCATCCAACATGTTCACTTCAGGAGTTTTGCTATGGACCCAGAACCTTGGTGCCTCTCTATACAGAAATCCAACCCATAAACGCTTACAGTAAAACAGGTATCTGAGTCTGGCTTGCAGCCTACCTTGCTTTAGGTGCCCACTCTGAGATTTGGGCTTGGGTGCCCACCACAGATGACTGTTTTGACCTTTTTTAGGGATAATTGTGTTTCATCTTCTCAACCTGAAGCTGTATTACTTTCACAAGTAATCAGCAATGACTACTGAGAGCTTTTCCTTTACTGTCTTGGTTTATTTCCCTCTTCAGCCCAGTGGGAACCATCCTGATGGCTGTAAGTAACAGGAAGCCTGAAGGCCACCTTCAGGCCTCAAACTTCATCTTGGCACGTGCCACATCCCAATGCCGGATCTCCGGATTTTAGTGCAAGACTTACCTTTGATGAATAGGGTTGTGGTTTTTTTGGTTGTTGTTTGTTTGTTTGTTTGTTGGAGGGGGCGGGGATTGCCTGTATGCTGTGGGTTTTTCTGTATTAAACATATTTATAATAGTTGCTTGCCAATGTAAAGGCCCTGATGTGAGGATTTGGACAATCCCTACCAGTGCTTTATTTCTGGGGCTCTTCTGTGCAAGGATTGATGCTGTAAGTCCAGTGCTTATCATACAATGTATGGAAAAGCAAACCTGTGAGAGACTGGCTTGACCCGACTGTAGGGCTTTCTGTGTTTTTTTTTCCAGACTCCTAGGGCATGTTTGTCAATGATACATCAGCAGTGTAAGCACAAAAAGAAGGAGCATGTGTACTGCTGCTAATGCCCAGCAGTATTCCAAACCCGGTTTCCCAGTAACGCACCCAGTTTCCTAAGGGTGCAGCAGCATTCCCGAGGGATGGGCTCCGCAGCCGTCAGGCGGCACCTCCGCGCAGTGGGCACAAGATGGCGCCCGAGCCCGCGCCAGCCACACAGCCGGGCCCTCGCCTCCCTTACAGCGTCGCCCCTGTCCGTCCCCGGCTCCCCGGGCACGGCGGAGTTCGGGTCTCCTTCCCGACCTGATTCTCCTGATCGCTGCCGTGAGGAAGAGCGGCGGCTGTGGCAGCGCCGCGGGATGGAGGACGGGACACCCGCGGGCACAGGGCAGAGGGCGCCCTTGCCCTGGCGCGGCCTTCGCTCCAGCGGCTGCTCGTCCCCACACGGGCTCTGGGCGCCGCTATTCCCGCGGCTTCCCGAGCAGGGGGAAGGGGACTCAACAATCCAATCCTCTCCCGTTCCTTCCTTCCCTCTTGATTTGTCCTCTTACTCCGTTCAAAGCTTATATCCATCTACTCCTTTCCTGTCTTCAGTGCTCAGCCCTTGCTTCACACACACCTCAAGAGCAACATCCGCCGTGAATGCTTTCAACACTCAATAAAAGAAACAAATCTCTTTAATTACCTCTCTATTCACTAAAATAAGATGGTAGAAAGACAACTGATTGCTGTTCCTCTCACAAAGTACTGGGTAAATTTTACTTTATCAGACAGACTCATGAGACACCCTTGAACCAGGCCCTTGTCTCTTAACACGGAGACGGGGAAAGCTTCTGTGGAAAACAGCATGTCATTGTGCAAGTAAAGGTGCTGTTGCAATCTTAAAAAGTGCTGAAATAAGTTTCTTCCGGGCATCGTCTTTCAGTCGGCCTTTGAACTTTGCATCCTTTTTTTTTTTTTTTTTTAGTATTGACTGTTGTGACTCAAAACTTCTAGGTAGGTTTACAAAGGATGAAATGAAATGCTGGATTATAAGAAGGAGTATATCTAAGGGAAAGAAGACAAAAGGCAATTAGGTGGAGTTAAAGGCGTGACAATTGCACCATGTTTCCTATCCACAGCCCTTCTTTTATCAGAACATCTGAGCCAGTCATGGTGTCACAAAGTCAGCCTGGTCCTGCACCCTCCACTGGCTCTGGACTCTGGATGTTTTGAGCTCTGGGTGCAAGGCTGATCAGTCACTCAAGAAAGTTTCAAAGGTCTGGAGGAAGATGCTATTAGAAGCCTTGTTTAAATATTACAAGATTAGTTAATGATTTTGACCATAGAGGGTCTGGTTTATGTTTACTGTTGCCACACTGAGGGGGAAAAGTTTCATGCCATGTACACATGAATGTAGGGAATTAAAGGAATAGTGGCAGTATCTATACAACCCCACTGGTACTTAGTGCAGTACAGTCCACGAAGTGAGTCCCATGATTATCCAGGCAGGGACTACATGCCTGCTTTCCTTTCTGTGTATATCTGTTCTTTTTCCTATAACAGACTCTGGATTTGGCAAAATATGAACCCACACTTAGCAAGTGGGATGTGTTTTTAAGTTTCCTGGTATGGACTTGTCTATTGTGACCAACTCGTGATTTCTTGCATAATCCAGGATATAGAACTTCTCTGAATTACTTCCTGCATCATCTCCAATAGCTGTGGTTGTTAGTATAGTTTACAATTTACAGGGTTGAAAAGTCTTGTATGGCAGTTTGAAAGCTGGCCAAAGGCTTAAGTCTCCCCACAGCTAATATGCACATCATTTTTAATATAAATTTCTGTAGGTTTAACTTTCCTCCAGTGACTGGAGTTTTGTGTACCAGACTGAAGAGACCACTGTTTCTCTGGGATTGTCTCCAAACATCCAGTATGACTAAAATTTTCCCCAAGCTTGTCTTGGTACTAGTCCTTATTTAAAGCTAGTTATAAGTTATCGTAACCCTGCAATGCTTCAAGTTGCTCTAAAATTTGGTGTTCCAGGAAGTTTATCTAGACTCATGAAAACTCAGAAATGCTTGGTTACAAACCAATATGTAAAGCAGGGATATGGTTGCACTTCTGAATGGATCAATTTAGGTGTGTAATTCCAGCTAGCTTACCAGCATGAGGTTTCATTTCAAATGCCTGATCTGTGTCAGGCATTTGTTCATCCATAACAGGCCCATAAATTGATAACCTAATTAAATTATTTATCAAGACTGTGGAATTCATATATTTCTCTGGATGTACTAACACTGCTCTTTAGAACTTCTGAGGAAACAGCTTACTCTGAGTGAGAGACTCCAATTTAGAGGACACAAACCCAGAGGAGTGTGGCTCCAGCTGCATCTGGGAGATCATATCTGACTCCAAAAGGCTGTGACTGTGTCCTGTCAGTCCCTTGCTCAGTGGAAGAGAGGAGAACCTTAGGAATATCCATATGCAGATAGTTAATGAGCTGAGTTTTAACTTTGCAACTGTTTTACAAATTCAGTAGTTGTTATCTTAAATTCTTGAATTCTTGAAACTCATTCAAATAAACCTGATTTTACTTCTTGCCTAAATCTCAGCTGGTACTGAGAATGATCTCAGTATGTTGTAGAAAATGGAATGCTTTGGACGGACAAACTGAATGAAGGTACATTAAGCCATTCCAAAAATTCCTTAAATTCAGCCCTGCAAATTACACAGTTGTTTCTTGTTTTGCCGAAAGTATTTACCTTGGAATTGATTAGCTTGAGGTTTGTTATACTGAACTCCAAATAGTCATGCTTATTTATGTATTTGACAACCTCCATAGCGTATTCTAGGACTACAGAAAGATAACATGATATTTATGATGTATGACAACTTAAACTTGTACTTTAACACTGTAAAATTTATATTGATGATTATAAAAATCATCCCCTCCTTTGCTATAATACAGAGTCCTTGGACCTTAATACAGAGGGTCTTTCTGCTCCACTAATATTTTCGCTAGTCTGCCCTGAACACCAAATCTACATAACTCTCAGAATCAGCTGCAACAGATCAAATGTAAATCATCTAATCTCTTTAAACCTATGTGCTATTTTTCCATTCCTTCTAATAAGAATTATTTTTAGTATTTCATAGTATTCATATACCTTCTAAATTTCTCTGAGTTATTCTTAACCCTGAAATCATCAGGTTGATTATTTGTGCTACTTTATTTCTTGCTTCCTTACATATACCCATGCTGAAATTGTAAGTCTGGAAAGCTTATTTCTCATATTGATTTTTTACAGTAACTAGACAGCTATTGTAAGTGACACGCAGTATCAGGCATTTCTGTTACAGTTTAAAGGCTTTAAAATAGTTTTTCTGTTCTTAAATGTAAAAGAAAGCAAAGACGAATATTAAAATAACAAAGGCCTAGTGGCACAAAATTAAAGTAACTACATCTTCAATAAATTGAAGCCAGGAGAGTGGCTGGCTTTAATGCAGGCTAATTCTTTGAGGAGAATGTCTGACTTGAGTAATCTAAATGTAAGTCACACAGTAATATTAAATGAGATAACAATCTCCCAAATGCCTTTCAGAAGCAGAGAACAGCCTGGAGATGTTTCATAGCATTTGCTTACTTTAAATCATTGTCAACCAGCTGTCCTCCCAGCTTAAACCAATCCAAATATATGTCTAATAGTTCATAATGAGGTATTAGTGGGTATTTACTTACCAGGACTCTCCTAAACTCATGGCACACCAATTTGTAACAGAAGAGAGAGTCTACAAGAATGAATTGCATGATCACAGACCATTTAGTTTTCACCAATTAGCAACCAACACCAGAATTAGACCTTAACAGGACTTGTGTCTAACATTAGCTTGTCCTGGCATTATTTTGCTTCAGCTTTACAACGGCAAGAAACTTGCTGAACATGTTCCAAAGTTTTGCCCAAGATATGTCATGCTCTTAGAAAGGATATTGTGGTGACGTCTTTCCTGCTCCTGCCTACACCTTGCCTTACCTTGCACCTCACCTATTATCTGGTCCAAAGCTCCAGCAAAGTCCTTCCCATGGCATTTACACAGCACAAAACTGGATTCATACAGATGCTTTGTACCTGGGGCAATTCTGTGACCACTTGCTTGTGCAGCTGCATAATTGGGTGTCTTCTCCATGAGGCATTTATCTCTTTTTGAACCTGAGATTCCTAATGAGCTGTCCATTGATGGAGTAAATAATCCTAGATATTTTCTGTGATTCACCAACAGCAGTGAGATGGTTTCTTTTTATTAGGGGGATCAGCAAATCTCTTAGACAGCTAGAGGCCATATATGATAATTTTAGTTAAGAACATTCTACTGCCCTGTTTGACATTAGGTTTTTCTGCAGCACCAAAAACAAAATCACACTCAGCCCTGAAGAATCACACTCATCCTGTCTGACACAATAGCTACTAAACTCTGTTCATTTTTTTATTACACTGAGATCAAAGCTGCACAGAGATTCACAGCAGGACTTTGAACAAGCTTAAAATTTGCTGGAAATACCCTAGCATGTTGTCCATAGAGGAAACTTCTTTCAGCTGCACATTATTTTCACTTTCCTTAATTCAAAAGTAGCTCCCTATATGTTCCATAATACTGAGAGTTTAAAGAAATGCCTAAGTGAGCTAGGACCCTGAATCCTGTTGGCTTTCAATGGAATTCAAGTCTTCTGAATACCTACATCTGCTTTTGTACCAGGGGAGTTATGCCCTGGTATCACTGTTGCCCTTTGTTGCACAAGATGCTCTGCAGTTCCTGGACCTTCATTGCCGGAAATGTTGAATAATGCAATCATCACTGCATTATCTGAAGGTCTTATAGTATCCTCTTAACATAGTATTCCTGGCTATTGTACTACAAAGATGGTGAAAAGACAGAGATTAACTGAATTGGTGTAACAAGGAGCCCTGCCTGCACTATATCCAGAGAGGGACAGAGCAGAAGGACAGATAAACCTGACTTCAAATATTAGCTGCACAATTTCCCTACTTTCCTACAGCCAGTCACTAAGCCTTCAGTGACTGGATGTTGTAGTTAAATCCTGATGTACATTATGAGGAATCCACATATGACAGAACCTCATGGTCAGACTTTCCTACTACAGCAGCCTGGTGACCATCCTGTGGTGCTCCTTTCCTCCCCATACTCTTCACGCCATTTTTTTTTCCTTGAAGAAGTAATTTTTTTTTTGTTTCGAATACAGAATGAAGACTGAATGAGACTGACAGCCTCATTCTCTGAATGTCTGTGAGCATGTGAAGCAGGGATATAACAGGGGGAAAAGCAGCCACAAGCAGGTTGTCCGGCCTGTATTTGAAGGCTGAAGGTTGGAGCAGTCTCACCAGATGGCCTTTGGAAGCAAGGATTACTCATTACATGGGGATATCTTGCTGCAGAATTTTCATCTTTTAAGCAGACCTTGTACAGGGAATGCAAATGTGCCTACTTACACTGCTCAGGTGGTGTAAAGGGTTTCGTGTAAAGGAGAATGAGTTTGTGGCTGTTCAGAATCTCCAGAGATACTATTTGTCACAGGAGTACGCAGTCTGTTAAAGCCATCCAAGTGCTGACAGCGCGAAAGAAACTCCAAGCTGGTATCTTGTGCAGCGACCCAAACTGCACACCAGGTCCGTGTATTTCACACTGTGATCTCTGTTTCAGCCAGAACAACGCATTTATGTCACTCAAGATGACTTGTACTAGTTTTTAATGTTAGCATAACTCTTGCATAAGGCTTCACAATAAAACACAGGGCATAAGATGCTATGGAAAACATTTTGAATTGTGGCTTGTCACCCCACAAAGGAGTCAATAATGTAACATTTCCTATTATCAATTTACCCTGGTCCCAAATCATCACTAACGCAGACAAGTGGGATCGCACCATCATAAAGCATGAAGTGAGGACTCTGGCAACCTATCCACTTAAGAAGGAATGTGAACATTTTAACAGACCCTCTTTTATATTTGAATCATGGTGGGAAGTGTAAAAGAATGTATTTTTCTTAAGAAATTCTTATGTGCTTCCTTCCCCTTAAGGGCAGGTCATCACACCAAGTACTTTTCTTATTTAAATACACTGAGAAATCTTAGCAGAACAGAGCTGTCCCATCAGTGTAGGTATGACTGCTTAAATTATGAAGGACCCTGAAGAGGCTGCCTCCCAAAGGCCTGGCTGCAGCACTGTCTGGAAGAAGGTGCAAGGCAAAAGTGTCCTTGAGGAGTCCAGCTACCAGGGGTTGCACTGAATCATTTTCAGGAGTTTTATATCACAAAGTCCATGAGGCTGGCTTGTATACAAGCCCCAGTGAGCAAGACAGCACGAGCTCTCCCAGGCTCTGTGCACACATCTGCACCAGAATAATAAACAGGGGCTCCAGCGCTACTGCAAACAAAATCTGTATGAGCAGATAACTTTTTCTTGTCAGTACTGGGAGAGGTTCATGAGGATATTGCTAAAACAATTTAGAATTTAATATCACAGAGTCGTAGAATGATTTGAGTTGGAAGGGATCATACCATTCCAAGCCCCCTGCCGTGGTCAGGGACCATTCCTCTAGTCCAGGCTGCTCAATGCCCCATCCAACCTGGCATGCTTAAGTTAAAATCCCACCAGAAATATTTGCCTTACACCCAAAGAATATGCCATACTACAAGAGCCTGAAAGAAATGCAAATGATGGTCAAAAACTAGTTTTAAAATATTACAAAATTATTCCTAATTGTTTCTGTTTTGTATGGCTGAACTAGGTGGGAAATTGTTGAGGTTTTGTTCCTAAATCACATAAATTATTTTTTACTCAGTCCTTGAGTTTTGTTGCAAGAGCTGAAGAGCTCTATTCACTATTCTGGAATCCATCCAAGCCATAGGTCAGAAAAGAAAAGAAAAAAAATAATAATAATTAAAAAAAAAAGTAGTTTTAAGCTTTCTTCATTCTTAATCTCTAAATGATGACACTTGTGGAGCCAAGATGCTGTTCCGAGCCAGGAACAGCAAATATCAAGTTCAGACAAGCATGACAGCATCCATCCATACAGATGCCATTGTGGATAAAGGGACCTGTACTTGGCCAGCACCAAAATAGCCTGGAAAATCTTCATGGGAAAATTTTTGGAGTTGGCGTTCTGCAGTAGCGTTACGATCCTGTGTTTTCACTCAGTGGCCTTTCACGCTGGGTGCCCGCTTCTCGTTTAGCCCGCGCGTTCCTGTAACAGCGAAGCGGGCGGGCGGGGGTGTCCCCGGGCCGGCTCAGGCGAGGAGTGGTGCGGCAGGCGGAGGCAGCCCCTCTCCCTGCCCCCTCCTCGTCCTGCCGAGTGTCCGGCCGAGCCCCCCGCGCCCCCTCCCCGGCGGCGAGAGCTCCCTCCCCCAGCGGTGCGGGCGTCTCCGCGGCTGCCGTCGGGGGCGGACCGCGGCCGCTCCCCGCCTCCGGCCCCCCGCCCGGCGCCGGCTTTAAATGCGGAGCGGCGCGGCGATACCGGCGTTCCTGATATCACCGGTACTGCGCTTGGAACACGTAGCCGGCTGCCATGGTCGAGGCTTTCTGCGCCACCTGGAAGTTGGTAGACAGCCACAACTTCGACGAGTACATGAAGGCACTGGGTAGGTACGGCCGGGCGGCGGCACCTTAGGAAACCCTGGAATTTTTCACCATCTAAAAAAAAAAAAAAAAAAATAAAAAAAATTAAAAAAAAATTGAAAAGGCTCCCCGCCATTGCCAGAGGTGTAGGTGAGATACTGGCAGCAGTGGTTGTGATGGAGGGGATAATTTTGGCGGCTGTGCTTCTATCCATAGAGCTAATTCAATGCGAGTCATTCACCTGGGCGGGAGGGTGAGTTTGTGTGGGAGAGGTTCCGAGAAATGCCCCTGGGCTAAGGGAAGCCTGTGAAGGACGAGCACGTGCTGCCTGCGGATAACTTTGAAACAACCAAGCAAAAAGAAATCATTATGCTGGAGCGACAAGGAATTGAAACTCTGAGCAGCGGAGGCCATCGCGGCCGTGCGTGGGACCGCGGACGGAGTGCGGAGCTGCCCTGCTGGGCGGCGAGGGAGGGCGCGGAGCTCCAGCTGGGCGGACAGTAGAGGTGGATACTCTCGGTACAAGGGCACGAGGGAAGCGGAAAGCAGCGTTTCACAGGGACAGTTTACAGTTGTAGAGCGGGGTGAAAGATCTCTGTACTTCGATATGTGGGAGGGGAAAAAAAAATTCCGAAGTTTGATGTGTTTCTCTTTTCCCTTGCATCGTCTAGGAGTGGGGTTTGCAACACGGCAAGTGGGGAATGTGACTAAACCCACTGTGATTATCAGCAGCGAGGGGGACAAAGTAGTGATCAGAACTCAAAGTACTTTCAAAAACACAGAAATCAGCTTTAAACTCGGAGAGGAATTTGATGAAACTACCCCCGATGACAGAAACTGTAAAGTAAGTGAACTCGGGTTGCAGTCCCCCCTCTTTTACTTGCAGTCCCCCAGGCTCTGCCATTGCTAGGGTCAAGAGAAAAAGATGTAACTTCTGCTGCTACTTGTTACAGCACAGCAAAGGACAGGAAAAAAAGGCAAGATTGAGTCTTGCTTGCCCTGTCTGCTTACACCATGCGTTTTCTTAATCTATCACATTGCCAGCTCCCTGTCTTCCAGTGTCAATTGTGTTAGTTGCCTGCTTTTCTCACAAGCCAAACAACATTTGGCATAACTCTTCCCAGTCAAAATAGTCAGATGCCTCTTTTCCTGCAATTTTTGGGGGGCTTAAAATCAAATATTATTCTGAGGCACATCTGAAGCAGGTTCTTGTGAGACTGGAACTCGAAGGGAACAACTTTTTCATCCTTTGACACAAACAAGAGTTGTGTGGATTTCATGCTTAAAACGAGGATGATTCATAGCCTTGGCTTTAAAATGGCTGGGACTCTTTATCATTCTAGATCCATATCCATCTATTGAAGAGACTTCAATAGAATAGTGCATGCTGAATATGTGAGCAGAATCCCAAGTACCTTAAATAAAGGCATGTCTTTGTGTTTCTGGGTATCTCACAGTCAGTTGTGACCCTGGATGGAGAGAAGCTAGTGCACGTACAGAAATGGGACGGGAAAGAGACAAACTTTGTGAGAGAAATAAAGGATGGCAAAATGGTAATGGTAAGTATGGAGCACACGGAGCTTTCTCATGCACCACAAACACTCCCAGCTTACCCTTATCTCAAACTTTGTGAACACTGTAACTTAGACACAAATCCTTAAACTAGTTGGTGGGGAAAGCTAGCAGGGATTTTTAAAATTATTACTTTGGTTTGGTTTGTCTTGTTTTACTAACAATTAAAAATTGCTAGTGGCTTTAGACAGGCCAGCCTGTGGATTTCCAGAGTGTATATGTTCTAAGCTTTTTGTAAAAACCCAAGAAAAAAATCCTGGTGAGCTTGTAATGATACAACATTCTTGACTAGATAGGAAATTATCTGTTGCCAGTGGCAATTTAGACTTCTTAAAAAACTTGTTTTATGTATACACACATAAATAGTATTTACTTACACAGACCAAGTAGTTTCCTGTGAAAACAAAATTACAATATTGTAGGAGGTAATAGCATTTTCATATTTAATAATAAAGGATTTAGTCCTCCTAGCTTGTTAAAAACTATGATAAACAGCAATTATGTGGAGAAAAATCTGAGTTTAAATTCACCTGCTTTTCCAGACTTCTTAGAAATAAGACTATAGGATGATTAAATGTTGTAAGTTACTATAGCTAATGTCCAGGGTCACACTTTTCATGGCACAGAGATGTAGCTTTCAAAAATAAAATGTCTTCAGCTATACTAATCTATCGGATTTGATTGTTGGAGAAGACCTGTTATTTTGTTTCCTAATTACTTCAGAGAGTATCTGTGTGGATGAACACTTGCAAATAATACAAACTTTAAAGCATACTGAAACACATCGTGGCAAGTGTTTCAAGGAAAAACACATGCTTTTATTTTCGAAGCAGCTATGGACAAATCACACAAATACAGAAAATGTTGTCCTTTGGAATTTGAATACAATGAAGTGCCCTGTTCTACTTCAGGAAATACCTCCAGAACACAACTGCAGTGACTTAGAGTATTTGGTAGCTCTAGCTACACAGGGTACAGAATGTATTTTTTAAGACAAGGTTCTCCTGGAGTTTGTATTTATGCATGGTAATATAGAGGCCTTGGAATTTTAGATTGTAAATAGTGGGATAAGCTTTGGGAAAATAAGTATTAAGTCTGTATTTTAAAAATGCTGTATTTAAAAACATAAACAGTAAGTTAAACCAAAATTTTAACAGCTGCCTCATAAATGTGCATTGTGTTTCTTGGGTGTGAAAGCAGCAAGGAGAAAGTTTCATTTCTCATGGGAACCATAGCTAAGGCATGGCTTCTTGTTAATTTAAAATGTCAATCTAGATTTATTTGTTTTTCTATAAATTACATAATGCAAACCAACCTTGATCTAGCATGAATTTCATAATGTGTTAAACCATTACAGAAAATGGTCCAGCCTCTAACATGTCTGTCTTTTCCTTGGACTTGCAGACTCTCACCTTTGGTGATGTGGTTGCTGTTCGCCACTATGAGAAAGCATAGAGTATACCTGACTTCTGTCCAGATGTTACTTCAGCTGGATGGATTAATGTCCTGTCCATGATTGATCATAGCTAAAATGCACATTTCTGGCACGAAATATTAATAAAGATTTTTTTTGGGGGAGGGGTGTTTTTTTATAAAAAAGTCATGCCATCAAATTGGCATGCTTGTGCTGTATAGTGAAACAGGTTAAATTAAAACTTGGCATTAAATTTCTGAAATACTTGCCTCTTCTTTTTTTTTTTTTTTTTTTTTTTTTTACAGTAAATGGAAAATATTTGAACTGTTTTGGAATGCAGATAAAACAAATTTAAATGTTTTTTAAACCTGTGCTCCTTTTGTATTTAACCAGCTAATGTTCTGGTGTCCCAGAGGGAGGTGTTCAAAGTTTCTTTTTCTGAGCTAAAGGCCAGAAAAGCACGTGGTATACAATGCTGCAGCAGCCTTTCTATGCAGTGTAGAGTATTTAGAGAAATGAAAAATTGACTTTGGCTTTTTGCTGGAGAAATCTAAACTTAACTGTACTTATGTAGACAGAGAAGTGAGATGTTCACTAAAGTTTCAGCTCTCCTCTTCACTGGATACTTGTTACTAAGTGCACGTTAAGATCAGTAGATTGACAGATAATGTTCCAGAGTTTGTAAAGTTTTGGATTCAATAGTTAAAGATTTTTAAATTTGTTTTGATATGTTTGGATTTTGGGGTTTTTTTTTGCTAATATGCAAATATTGAAGTCTTTCAGAGGGTGGGAGGAAAGGGTCAACATGGTAACTCCCTTACATCAGTCTGCAGGAATGGGAGGAAAACAGTACAACATCAATCTACTGCACTTCCCTCTCAAAGCTGTTGTTTCACAGCTAATATGTGCAAAAGACAACAATTTGCACTGTGAGCAATTTAAAATAAAATGTTTCTAAAATGAGAAATTAAAACCTTATCCTGAACAATATATCACTAAAAGGCCAGAGTGGGAAAAACTGCCATACAGTAAGAAAAATTAAAACAGATTTTTGGCAGCATGGAGGAGATTGTTTGGAATATCCATGTTTTCTACACACTAACTCAGAGAACCACATAGAGGTGTAGCTACCTACAGCTTTGCAAAGCTGAGCTGTGGATTTAGCTGGTCATTGCTCTGTGAGTGGTGTGTGTGGCTGCAGCCAGAGGTGCAGGAGGGGAATCTTGCCCAACTTCCCAGGCCTCATCCTTCAGATCTGCCACGTGATATGGAAAGAGGGTTCTTGCATCTCTGGATAGACAAGATAACATGGATAACTCATCTGATGAAAGTTCACATGTAACTAGCACCTACCGCACACAAATATAAAATCTGATGTTGTTAGCTTTATTTTTTTGCAAAAACTAGTTTGAAATGAATATTCAAGTCTGTCTTCTCTTGTAGGAAACACTATATGTCTAGAAGACTTTATAAATATGTTTTATTTGGTGAACATTGATAGTTTTTAAAATCCAAGAGCTATCTTTTCTTAATCAGAGAAATTAAAAGTAGACAGTGATCCAGTAGTATGGGGAGCTCCACTCTATGCTTTGGGCTGTTTCACTGGAATAGAGCAAGTCATTTTTAAGCAGCATCTTCTGCCATTTGGTTTTATCAATCTATTTAATCCTCAGCTTCAGTACCTAATAGAGCCTTCATCTGCCTCCCCTCTGCTGCTGCCTGCTTGCCTGTGGGTGCATGTGCCACATGACTGTCCTTACCAGCCACCTTTTCTCAGAAGGCTGGGAGCAGCTGCGCTGCCCTGCTTATTGGAGTAAACAGACTTGCTTTCCCAATACTGCCATTTATCTGCACAACAAATGATTTGTGGGGTCATGAATTTAGAAACCTAGTTTTTTTTCTTAAATACTAGGAAAGGAATGCAGTGGCAAATTTTTAAGACTTGGTTTACAAACAAATCTTGAATGGTAAATATTTTTCACTACAGTCACTTTTAAACAAAGAAGTAGCCCTTTAAACAAAAACTAATTTTCCCTATTCTAAATATAAACAATATTAGTGTGAAATTAAATAAGGGAGAAAAAAGTGGAGAAGTGGTGCCTGTGAAGTAACTGGCATTGCTCAGAGCAAAAAAGAGAGAAATATACTGACAAACGGGACTTCCAGCTGCTGCTGACACAGCTTTGCAGAGCCTTGACAGGAACAGCACAGTGAGCAACAGGACATTTCAGGGTAGCCACAGGATTCATGACATCATTATTGTGATCTTCTCCTAAAACTGATACCAAGTACTCTTCCTCTATATGGAATTACTTTTGACTTCAATAAACAGCAGTTCTGAAAGCTTTGGCAGTGGAGACTTGTATTTACAATATACTTCATCACTCCCCTTAAGCTGTATTAAAGGTGTACTTGATAGTGTTTTTTATCAAGTTGGTGGGTTAGGGTTTTTGCTTTGTTTTGTTTTTTAAAGCCTTTTAAGTAATCGGGATCTATTTTTACATGTATGCCATGAGATACCTTCCTTCCAAGAGATGCTTGAGACTGGTGTGGGGTGTCGAGCACAGCCTTCCTTCAGGCCGCCTCGCATCAGCCGGTGCCCCGACTTCAGCCGTGCCCACGGCCAGCCTTGGCTCCTGCGAGCTCCTTAGCGCTGCCCCGGGGGTGGCACCTCCTGAAGGTCACCCCGGGCACGGCCGGCTCAAGGCGACAGCCCGAGCCGCCGTCCGACAGCGGGGCGGCGGCTCCTGGCCCCAGAGGTGCGGGCGGGGCGCGGTGGTTTCCGGCGGCCCCGCGGCGGGCCGGGGCTTGCACAAGCCGTCCGGGGCTCGCCTGTTTCCCGGCCGCCGGGGCGGTCACACGACTGGAGCCGTCGGCGGGCCGGGCGCTCCCGCACGGCCGACATGGAGCTGCGGGTGGCGCTCGGGCTGGCGCTGCTCTGCTCCGCGCTGGAGGCGGCGCCGGCCGGCCCGCAGCGGCCCCGCTCCGCCGTGGGTGAGTCGGCCGGGGGTCAGCGGCTGAGGGGCCCGGCCGGGGCAGCCCGTGGAGGGCGGGGGAGGCGGGTGAGGGGCGGCCCTGCGAGGGAGGCCCGGCCGGGGGCCGCTGCAGCCCGGCGGCGGGGAGGGGAGGCGGGCTGCGCTGTCCTCGCTTGCGGCTCCTTCCCCTCCCCCTGGCACTGCTCCGCACATAACCTGCTGCCGTAGCATTCCCTATCCCACTTCGGCCGCACGTGACTGCTAAATCAGTCAACAGGGCTCTTTGGAGGTTCGGGGGTTACACGGGGTTTATATTTAGTTGCCAGGGCAGGTCGGCGGGTGAAGTGAGGTGAGCCCTGCCCTGCCTCTGGCGCGGTGTCCGGAGGCACGCACTGCAAACAGCGCGCTTGGGGGCTGTGCTGTGCTGTGCTGAGCTGGGCTGAGCTGGGCTGAGCTGAGCTGTGCTGAGCTGAGCTGGGCTGTGCTGGGCTGCGCTGGGCTGGGCTGTGCTGGGCTGGCTGGCAGCAAACACGCGCTCTGTCTGGCCTGATCCCCGCTCGGGGCGTGCATGCAGGTGAGTGCTCCGGAATGGTTTCCCACTGAATTCTCATTCCGTGTTACTCACACTTTCCTCGGAACAAGCGTGCAGCAGTGTCCCGGTGTTTGTCTTGTCTCCTGTTGGTAGGCGTCACAGTTTTAGAGATTTTGAAGATCACCTCTGGTCTTTGATTCCTGAAATAAAACTCCATGGGATACAGTCGTGTGGTGCTTGCTCAGCCATAGAGTTTAGTGTGTGACCTTGGGAAAAATCAATTTATATCTGCCCCTGTTTCACAACCACTGCCCCAGATACATGTGTGCCTTTACCAAGTGCTTTGAAACAGACAGAAAGAAATGAATCTTATTTTACATGAAACTTGAAGGCTGATAGTCTTAACACAGTCTTCATTCATCTTAATCAGCACATTCTATACTTCTCAGCTCCTTTCTCCATGCAGTGCTATGTAACAGTGGCGGAGAGCATGTCAGCCTGGAAAGTAGGTAAAGGCTGGACACACTGCTCCATGGTGAGAAGCCCAGTCTCTGCACATGTGCTGTTTCTTGCCTTTCTTTTGAGACATCTTTCTTATGATCTTTTACAGTAGCTTCCAGCCAGGGAAGGTCTGGAAAAATAATTAAAAAGCAGCTCCCTATGTTTTCAAATGGAGTAGAGAAGTCCTTATATTGCCTCCTCTACCTCCACTATCCAGTTTCCAGATTGCTATTAATGAAGAGGAGCTGATTTTTCAGTTCCTTCCAATCTCCATTTCATTTTTGGTGAGCAGCATAAAGCCATGCCTCTGCTTCTGTTTTCGGTTTTTCTAAGCAGTCTACATGAAGGACTCCTCAGGAAGAACTTGCCCACAGTTATCAGACAGGCTAATCAACAATTTGTTAACTTGGAATAGGAGTAGCAGTAAATAAACTGGAGTAAACTTGGCATTACCCTGTATATCCAGTTCAAATGCAAATAATGCATTTCCTGTATTCTTTGTTTTCTGAAAACAGGGCAATTCTGGCATGTATCTGACCTACATTTAGATCCGACTTACCACATTACCCCTGATCGCACCAAAGTTTGTTCTTCTTCCAAAGGAGTCAATGCCTCCAACCCAGGCCCTTTTGGAGACTTTTTGTGTGATTCTCCTTATCAACTTATTTTGTCAGCATTTGCATTCATGAACGATTCAAAAGAGCAGGTTTCATTCATGATTTGGACAGGGTAAGTGTTCAAGTCACTCTGCAGTTAAAGCTGGATAGCCAGATAGTGTGGCAACTCACAAGTTTTGTTTGCACCAACAGATTTGAGTTCATTAATGCTAGTTGTCCCTTTAGTTGTCCAAATGGGTACTAAGTGGAAGACTGAGAGAGAATATAAGGCCTCAGGAACAGACTTTGATCTCTGTAATAACTACTGGACTGTTCATTGTGATATTTAGCATATGGCTATATTAGTGTGAGTTAATGGAAATGGTGCAGGGAGGGTGGGAAGTAGAAAAAGCAAAAGGAAAGTTAATGGCAGTAACTGACTCATTGCAGGCCTCTGTTGAGTAAGAACATTTACCTTTCCTGTTCCAGTCTTTAGTACATGAAGTGGGCTTAATTGTACTGTATAACGGAGATGTTACCTGTGAGGCTTTGTGTGCCATAGCAGTGGGACCAGACAAAGAAGTGTGAAAGGGAGTACTTCATAGTACTTCACAGTACTATGCTGTCAAGGCATAGTACTGTGTCTTGTTATTTTCTAGGTATTCATAAAAGACAGCATTGATTTACCCTTCTGCCATAGAACTCTCAGTTCTACTATCACACAATTTCTTAAAGACATACATCAACGGATAATTTATAAAAGATATTAGTATTTTTGAGTGTGAGAACTAGTTTGTTTGTTATATCACTTATTTTTGCTGGGAAAGTGTTAAGAAATATATGAAGGCAAGTGATTAATCTATTTCACTTACCTTCTTGTACTTAATTTTCAACAGGATATTGTTAAAAGGGAAAAAAGAAACTAGCAATGATATGCAGGTGATGAAAGATATATAATGCAAACTGCACAGTAGCTCAAAATTATTACTTTAATGTCTAAGAAATCTTCATTATTATAAATATGAATCATAGGATAGACATTGTCTAAACAAATCTACTTGTTTGTGTTTTTTTAAACAAAAGCCTTTGCAGAGAGCTTTGATTCTGTGATTTTAATTAGAGTGTATAGTAATGTTACATGCTAGAATGTAGATGTGTTTGCAGACTTTTTTGCCTTCCTTATGTTGCTAACAGACCTTTGTTAATCAGGCCTTTTCCTTTTTCAGAGATAGCCCTCCTCATGTTCCCGTAAAAGAGCTCTCCACGAAGCTGGTCATTAGCATAATTGGCAATCTGAGTTCTACAATTCGTAATTTCTTTCCAGATCTTCAGGTTTTCCCAGCCTTAGGCAATCATGACTACTGGCCACAGGTAAAACAAGTTAGAAATTTGTTCATACATCATATTGAGTGTGTTCCTAAGTCCTGGGCAAGCACATTGAAAAATAAGAGTTAATTATGTGTAACTGTTATTATGGAAACAGAATTCTACACCTCTTCAGTTAGCATTTAATATTATAAATAGTTCCACTCTAGAACAGAATCTGCATCACTCTCTCTGTGCTTTTACCTAAAGTAAATGTTGATGCCAGGTAGAATCTGTACGTGGCCTGAGGTCACACAAATTTATCACTAATCATTCCTCATGGCTTAGAGCCACCAATGTCAATGTGTCAATGTAGTTAATGCACACATACTTTTCCTTACTGTGTATCTCATGCCTGTGTATACAATAACTTAAATGTATCAGAAGTGACATTATTAATGGACCTGTGAGCCTGTGGTAAGCCTTCTCAAAGGCCTACTGGAAATCTGTCAGCTGGCATCACTAGATTTTTTAAAATTGTTTTTTAGCTAAAGTAATGGCAGAATTTTTGTAACATTCCCATCATTTTGTCACTGCTATTAAAAATATGTCTACTTTCCTTTCCTCATTGGACATTCAGATATAATCACATTGATGATTCACTAGTTTTGTGCAGTTGAGGATGGTGCTTTTTCACTTTGACTGTGCTGAATATTGTTCTTGGCATACTCCAAAGTAAACAGTTGCTTCATTTGTCCTTTAAAGTGTGTTGTGGGTCGATCTGGCAGCACACTGGATCAGAAGCAAATGCTGTCATTGGATGTGAGGGGATCGGAAGGGATGTGAAGCAAGTCAGCTGAAGTATTTTGTTTGAAATTCCTCATGGGAATTCAGTAACACCCCTTCAGACCCTCAAGGCTTGTATTCCAGCTTTCTGTGGTATCTATTAGGCCTGTCAGGGTGTAGGTTGGTGCAGCAGGTGATTGTGTGATAGCGCGTGTCATTGCTGGAATTAGTGGTGTCCAAACAAGGGCGTAGCAGAGGTGCTGAGAGACAAGGCAAAGGAAACGTGAGAGACAAATTAACAGCTAGATATATATTGGAAGTATGAGTGCACAAACCAAGCTGTGACTTCAGTCCTCGGTGCTCTTACTGTGGTGGTAAAGCTTTGGCTTTTCATATGCACTGACATGGGGACAGGTTGATTCACTAGAAAGAACTGGGAAAGTATTTTGATAAATAACACCTGAACTGAAGTGTCACAAAGTGTTTCGTGTTCACTTTGTTTTAGTTTTAAAAATTTCTTAGCAGAGAATTCAGCAATCTCCTTTGATAGAGGAAAAAACCCTACAAAAGCCTTGTGAACAAAGAATGTAGGGACTTTTTCTACGAGTATGAATTTTGTTTGTGAAATTAAATCTAAGGAAGAAAAGATGCTCAGGAGCAGCAGATGGGCAGCAAATAGAAAATTGAAACAAGCTGGTGATTGGAATGACTGGTGAATGTTATTAGTTCTCCCTGCACAAAGCCACTCAGGAGTGTTTCTGTGATACTTCGAAATGGTGAAATTCTTCACCAATGTGCAGAACTGGCATGTTTGTCAGTTATTGTTTGAAAAAGACATGGGATCAGACAATCCCCACTATGGGGTCATTTCAACTTGTTCAATTTTTTAATGTTTGTTTTTTGCTCTTTATGATATTTCTTTTTTTTTCATATAGACATGCTTGGCAACTGTCTGTAGACTGGGAGCAATAATGGAGCAAGCCACATACTGTAGGCTGTTCTAAAGCAAGTGTAAAATCTGTGCACTTACCATGAATCAAAGAATTTTATTGCACTCTTGTGTTCTGAGCTGTCTTAATAACTGAACGGTCCTGGGTGATTTTTCTTTCAGAACATGTTAAAAATACTATTAAAGTTGATCAAGCATTGGGATACCTTTCAGATCATATATTGTGACCTCAGCCTTTCTGCATAGACTTACTTGTTTCACACTCTTGTTCCTGCTTAAAACAAATCCCCAAACTGCTTCTAGCAGTTCAGAGAGCACTGACGTTCCTGGGCCAAAGCACCTTTAGTCCATTACACGGCCTCTTATCTGGAATCAGGTTTTTGCTGTGTCTGTTAGTGACTGTTAGCTCTGGCTCAAAGCTGTCCTGACAACTCATGTCTGGGCCCTGCAATCAACAAATGTCTCAACAGAGATCCAATAGACAGAGACTTACTGCCTAAACCTATAATAATGTAGGTGTAGTTTCAAAGAGCTTAGAAAGGTCAAATTTTATGTTTAAGAAAACATGCACTGCAATTTTTTCAAACACCGTGTTTTTCCTTCTAGCACCAAGACTCCATATATTTTAAGAAAGGCAAGGACAGGCTGGTGTCTTCCAGGGTTAGATCAGAGCATGGGTTTCATCAGCCTGTGGCTCAGACTGAAGAGTGCGACAGTCCTAACTAGAGCCAGTGGGAGAAAACACTGACAAAACTTTCTCTTGTACATTTTTAAATGCTTTCTTATGAGAAAAAAAGACATCACAAAAACATTTGTGAATTTCACCAGAATGTTTCTGAGGACAGAAGTGGAGTTTTGAGGAGCTGCTATGAAACCCAAGTTATTTGAAAAAGAAACTTATATTAATAGTTTAATAATGCATTAACAAGGCCGTGGAGTCAGTTCTAAGTTTAGGCATTTGTTCCTGATCAGCAATACTAGATGTTCAGAAATTGGTTTTTTTCTTTCTTGAATTCCTCCTGGTGATGACTGGATACACTTATGTGTTATGTAAGAGGTCAGGCAGGATTATTTAGTGGTTTTTTGTCTGTATCTGAATACTAAGACTTAGGCAGGTTCTCCTCTCTCACAGGACCAGCTTCCTGTAACTACCAGTGAAGTTTACAATGCTGTAGCAGATTTCTGGAAGCCTTGGCTAAGTGATGAAGCAATCAATACCTTCAGAAGAGGTAAAGTATGGCAGTAATACATTGTGAAGCTAGGGCTTAGAGAATTAATATTTCTGAGGATTTATGCTGTTTGTTTAGCTAAGTCTCATAGGATGAGTCAGAACAATGGATTATCTGTAATGCTTCTCCTGGAAGAAGTTACTTTTTTTTTTTTGAATGGCAATGCCTATATTCAGAATACATTTATTACTTTCTGTTGCAATATTTATCACTTCTTGTGACATGTATAGAGTTAATAACTTTGTACCAATGCATGTGAAATACCTTTTTGCTTCTGAGACCTCATAACACTTTTTAGATGAGGGCCTATGAGACACACAAAAACTTTACTTTGGAGAAAAAACTGTTAAAATGTTGTTTCTATTTTAATGGTATATGTATTTCAGAACATACTGAATAGGTGCATTTTTATTCAGGTTATGATAGCACATAGCTGTGGTGATTATGCTATATATGTTTGTATGCAGCTTACTAAACTGGCAGAATAATTATATCCTAATTAGAATTTTTGCTTTTAGCAAAGAACTGAAGAGTTCAACCCAATTTCCAATCCAGTCAAACATTAGGGATTTGGAAGTTTAATTTGTGTTTTTGTGTCCTGAATGAGAGCAAACTCTGGATGAGAGTGGAAGCAGAAACTTTGATAAGGATAGTAAAATTCAAAGAGGCAGTTAAATTATATTGTATGCTTCTGTTGCCATGGCTCCATTGAAGTCCATGAACTATGAAGATACCTATTGAAGAAGCTCAGCATGACATGGAGAATTTTGGGAGCAAGGATTGAAAAATGTGATCCTTGCTTTTCATCATATCATCAGTTCTGAAGTTAAATGACTTTCAAAGTACAACGTTACTAAACTGAAACAGTTCTTCCTGAAGGAGCCTGTATGTTTGCTGTATTTCAAGAAGTAAGGACCTTTAACAGCTACTCCATCTGACTTTTCCATGTCAGTTGAATAATGGCATCTAGATGTCAAATAAACACAATGATAATACAGGTAATAATTAATAAAAAATTAAGTGTCAACTTCTAGTAAAATGTGGCCAAAAACATTGTTAACGTATTCTGTTGTGGTGACTGTGGCTTGAATAAGCATGATATTCGATTAGAAGGAGGAAGGTTGGGTGTTTTGTCAGTGGTGTACTTTGATTATAGAGTTGTGCTTTGAAGCCTTTAATTTGTCATATGATGTTGGTCTTATTTTCACAGGTGGCTTTTACACGCAGCTGTTTGAATCCAGTAATAGCCATCAACCACTCAGGATAATCAGTCTGAACACAAATTTGTATTACAGCCCTAACAAGGAAACTGTGAATATCACTGACCCAGCCAACCAGTTTGCCTGGCTGGAGGAAATACTTGAAACCTCTTCACAAAAGAAGGAAAAGGTAGGGACCAGGAACAGAAGCTATCATTATTTGTTTCAATTTTGAAACAAAAAAAAAAAGGAATGAAGAAGTAGAGATAATGAGAGTATAAACATGCTTCTAGAAGACTAATAATGCTGCCAAAGATGCTGCAAAGTCAAAATTTTATTTTTTAATCATTCCTCCTTTAATATGCCCATTTTACTGCAACAGTTAATAAACTAGTTGAATGAAGTTTCTCAAATTATACAGTAAAATACCTTTTCTCTCCTACCAGGTAATATACTGTAGAAGTCAGTTTCTGACCTTTTTATACATAGCCTTTAATTTTAAAACATGCTCTTGACCTAAGACAAAAGCTAGCATATTTCATTTGCATTGTAATGTAATTTAAGGTATCACAAATAGAAATTAGAAAAGAGTTTATCAGCACAAAACTTAGTCAAACTGCTATGATTTGAGTATTATAATAACTTGTCTTTTAATACACAGGTTTTGAAGTGAAGGTTTAAATTGTTGGCTCCTGATTGATTGATTGATTGGTGTGGGGATTGGATCATCATCTGAGCAATGGTGTTTCATTTGAAACATGTTTACATTTTGCTACAGTGTTGCAATTTTAGAATATTATATTACAGTCAGGAGAAAGGAGAGATTTCCTTTCCTCAGGAAACCCTGCAGCATGTTAGTTGGTGTGTGCAGTTGGCACTAAGTCTCTAACTCAGCCAGAGGGGTTTAACCAGTTATCCATGTTTCTGGATGGATGGATGGAGTCTGGAAACTCTCTGACTCTCTGGGGCAGACTTTGTAATACTCAAACATAATTTTTTTCTTGTGTCCCCTTGAGATGTCAAGTTATAAGTCTTGCCCTAGTAACTTACTTTTTTTCATTTGAAGTAATTGATAACATTTTCCTCAGACCTAAAGTCATGCATAGATTTAGCAGAACATTTTTTGTCCCAAGATACTAAACTGATAGTATGAACTTAAGCAGTTTTACTGTTGGGATTTTATAGTAAAAAAACTGTCATGATCTACAGCTTTTAGAATGCCATTTTTAAAGGCAGCATTATTATGAAACTGTGGTAACCACTTTTAGGATACAGCTAAGATTACAAGTTTCAAATGAAGATGCTAATTGTGGTTTCTGTATTTAATTCCTTAGGTGTATATAATAGGTCATGTCCCAGTAGGATACTTGCCATATGCAAGGAATACTACAGCTATCAGGGAGTATTACAATGAGAGACTGGTAAAGATTTTTCGCAAGTACAGTAGTGTTATTGCGGGCCAGTTTTTTGGACATACCCATAGAGATAGTATCATGGTCCTCCTGGATGAAGAAGGTAATGATGCTTGTTGACTTTTGAACTTCTTCTTCCTGATTAAAAGCAAATTAATACTTTCTTGCATGCTCTTTCTAGTCAGTCTGTGTTATAAGTAATTGAAAAAAGGGAATTGGGAAATAGTGTTATTTATCTGCAGGAGTTCAAGTCTCACACACTCCAATTTTATTTCCAAAGAGAATCTTGCAAGGGTGACTGTCTTCTTCTATTGATGTCAGCAGAGACTCCCCAAGCTTTCGATTTTTTTTAATGAATGCTTATGCCTAGACAAGAATTTCTAGTCTTTCCTCTCTGCTCTCACAGTGACACGGGCAAATTATACCAGCCAGTTGCTATTGTGTAATGTGTCAAAGGGAATGTTCTCAGGCCAGCTAGACATGCTCTATGTTCTTGTATTTCCTGCATCATTACTGTGCCTCTCTGCTGAGTTCCCTGCTGCTTCAAAGTTAATTAAGATAAGGGTAAGCAGGAGGTAGGGGAAAGAAAGTCTCTGCCTGTTGCATCTCTTAGATCAGCTAATTTCCCTTCAAGAAAATCACCCACGTTGAAATTTTTGTTTATTGCTTTGAAATCCCTTTAGTTCTAAGCATGGGCATGGCCATATGGAGCACTCTTAGCATCTCTAACAGGAAAATTCTAACAAGTTTTTTTCTTTACCACAGAACAGTAAGAGGTTCATTGCTTTGATTTATGTAAAATACTCAAATGTTAAATGGCTCTCCATCTATGATTTGCATGAACTCATATGAGCAATGTCCAAAATGCTAACTAGGTAATATTACTCCAAATTTTTACCTTTTTACATGGTATTAATCTCTAGTAAAAAGGAATCCAGCCCAATGAAAGAAGTGGCTTCTTTATTTTTTTCTTTCAAGTTCTACTTAATGCAGTCTTATACCTTTATTTTTTACACCGTCTCATTTGTTCATGAAATCATAATCTCTACTGCAAATTTCACTGGGAACAGACTGATCTTGGTATTTGTCATTAAAGATTGCATGTGCAAGTAACCACTTCCCAATTATTTTAGTAATTTTGCATTTTTGGACAAAATTTAAATAGTAATCAAATACACATTATGTTTACCTGTACAGTTTTAGACTATCTTCTATTCAGGACATTTTCCTCTTGACAAAATTCCAGAGAATTCAAGATAAATGCAATATTGCAGCCAACACCAGTGTACTGACATAGAACTCATCTGTATTTTCTCCAGAAGAATCTACTGATTTCCAGACTTTCAAAACTTCTGCCTATATGTGAAGGTTGACCTTGTGATTTCACTGCTATGGTGCTGTCAGAGATGGGAATAGTTAGGCCTTCCTTTTTGTTCCACAGAGAACTTCCCAATGTACTCACCTGCACACTTCATCCCAATAAAACTCACATCCTTATGTTTCAGTTGCTGTAAAGGTCGGTGTTCACACAGTAGGTGCTGGGCTACTAAGGTTCAGGTGATGAAACAGACCCTGGTGTTTCTAATAACAATCCTAAATACATAAAACAGCATGTAAATACTGTATGGAATCAGCAACTAAACTTTTAAAATATATGGAAATATGCAAAATACAGAGACTTCACATATAGACAAGATCATTTTGCAGTTTTGCACAGTCAGTTGAATTGGTTGGGAAGCTCTGGTATGGACAGTGGTACACACTGGAGTGGGTACTGTGGTATTCCACACAGGGTTTAGTCTATCCATTGGAAGTATGGCAGTTCACAGTGATGCAGCTAAATCAGGTGAAAAAATTTCTAATGTCTTTAAGCCTGTCACTCTTGTTTTTGCTGTGTTGGTACTCTACAAAAACATTTGTTTGAAAAAGAAATTATTGGAAGGAAACTGTCTCCTCAACTTCCCTTTTTTTGCAGAAAAGCCAGTCAATTCCTTGTTTGTGGCACCTGCTGTAACCCCAGTGAAGAGTGTATTGCAGACAGAGTCCAATAACCCTGGTGTCAGATTGTATCAGTATGATCTTTTTGACTATAGCTTGCTGGTAAGTAAAGATTTTAAAGCATTGTTTGAGACATTATAGTGTCAGTAGTATAGTGTAGTATTATGGCTGCTGGTGATGAAATTTTGGTCCCTACTCTCATTTTTTCTTCCTGGGTAAAGGAAAGAAAATCTGAAAGAGAACTTGGTTGGTCTTTCTGTGCCTGCAGAGCTACCCAGTACTCTCTGCTCTGTATCGAATGTTCTTATGATGTAGGATGAAAGACAGAATTTTTCTGGGCAAAATCCTAAATCTATTTGCAGGGAGCTCTACAAGAGTGAAAGTGATTCACCTAAATCCAAGGTGTGCATACATACCAATGTTGTTTGCTGGTGATAGCCCGAGTTTTGGGATGCAACCCACGAAATGTTTCTAAAGGGTGCAAAAGAGCTGATGAAGAAAGCACTTTTAACCATATGATGTCTTTTGTAATCATGAAACTTCCTATAAAGAGTTTTTACAGGAAATGTTATATACATTTAGAAGGAAAATAAAAAGTAGAAGACTTCTACTTTGTAGTTTCATGTGATTCTTGGAGACAAAGTGAATTGTGTGTAATTATTTTGGCTGTGAGTGGTTTAGACTTTCTGTAATTCAGGATAAAGTCTTGACCCTGCCGAGTTCAGTGACAATGCACCCTGCAGTTCGATTGGGACTGGGGTTTCTCTCTGGAGACCTATGCTAATTCAGGCTGCTCCTTTGTTGTGCAGATTTCACTCCTGCATCGGCATCCCCCCTTTTCCTTAACTTCTCCCTGGGCCATTCTTTTTCTGTCCATTCTGCCCCTCAAGTAGTGCCCACAGAAAAGAAACTTCTGGCTCTCACCCTTTTGCCCCACTCCTAAGGCAGACATGAACGTTGTGGAGTTTGGACAAGAAAGATCTCTAACACTGCCACTGCTGCCTTTGTGGCTCCTTTTCCTTCTCCTCCCCATCCCCCCACCATTACCGCTCTGCAAGTACCAGCTTTGGGTGTAAGCCCAGCTCTTGGGGTGGGACGTGACCTTCTATTCACATGTGAATAATGAGGAGTGACAGCTTCCTAATCAATATATCACTCCAGAGACTTAATGAAGCAGGGAAGAAAGCAATACAGCAGTGCCTATGTTTTCTTTCTCTGGTTTTTTTTTTTCTTTTTTTTTTTTTAACTGTAGGATCTTTGGCAGTTTTACTTGGACCTCAGAGACGCCAACAAGAAAAATGAATCAAACTGGAAATTAGAATACATCCTGACTAAAACTTATGGCATTGAAGACTTGAAGCCAGAAAGCCTATATGAAATGGCCAAGCAGTTGTCTATGCCAAACAGCACACTGTTTGAGCAGTATTACAGTAACTATATTGTGAGTTATGACAAAACTATTCTCTGCGAAGATGGGTGCAAGACCTGCCAAATATGTGCAATCCAGTATTTAGATTACTCCTCATACACAGATTGCATCAATCAGGAGGCAACGTGGAGATGAAATCTCTGTGCAGTTAATGCTGATAGTGCCTTTAGCCTGTGATTTAAAGAACCTGCTTGTTCTTTTGCTCAAGCACTGACATGCTGACAGGGAGCCTGTGGGACTTCTCTACATTTCAGGGGAGCAGTAAAACTCCCTCGATCTTTCTTCTTGCAAATATGTTTTCCTTTATCATCTAAATAAAAGTTTATTTGCTTTGTAAGAGTGGCCAGATACTGTGCTGTTGTCTCAAGTGTCCTGTACCTTCTCTAACAGGCATCCCAGTGTGTGGGAACAGAAGTTACTCTCTCAAGCCTTTGTAGATCAAGTCTTATTTCTCAGGGTGTGTAAACATAGGCAATGCCATTCCAGGCATGGGATTTTTATGGGGGCAGGTTTCAACCACTGGCTGTCAAAATTTGCAAACTGAAGTTGGCAAAACCTGCATTTGCTGAGACTTGAGTGCAGTTATGTTGTCGATACAATGCCAGTGTTATATATCTCTCTGTGCCAAGTTTTCCTTGTTAATCCCTCAAACCCAATTCTTAGGGGCGTTTTCTAATGATGGCGTAAAAGTGACTTAATGGAACACAAACCTCAGTCCTGTAAATGCTTAATCTAATTTTTCAGAATATGTTTGCCCAGCACAGAGTGCATTTTTTCTTAAAATAGAACTATGTACATTGATACAGCTGTCAATCTCATCTTGGTATGAGATTTTGCAGCAGACCATATATCAGGATTAAATTGATCAACATCAGTAATTGGACTCAGCATATACATTCTCTGTGTGGCATGGGTAAACATTTACTTGTGCTGTTTCTTAGGTTTTTTCAAAAAGCAGTCTAGTACTTAATGTGAAGATTATCACATGTTCAAATTCACAATTGCAGAGATTGCTTCTTCCTCTTATGGCTAAATATGTGCAGAAGATGATGCTATTAAGATGGCCCTTTATTTGGTGTGTGTATAACCAAGAAGGACCTTTACCCATTTTTCTGCTACATGAAGACCTATACGTTTGGAAACTTTGGTCAACAAAATACAAAACAGACCCTGCTCTATATTATCCCTGAGTAAGGGGAGCTGTAGAAGTAGCTATGAAACAAATCCACTTGATAGGTTTTTTATAATGAGATTAAAGCCTTTACTACAGCTGTTGAGGAACTTCCTGGGTTTGTTTATACTCAAGCTTGAAATATGCAGCAGAAAATTTTCAGATACAGTTTTGGAGTCTGTAGCATGCACAACTGTAGATGCAGATATCTCAGATTTCTCCGACATCAGTCATCCACAGAGGAGATGGTTAAATTTGCATTCAGAAACAAACCCTCCAGTGCACAGCAGGCATTCCTGTATTTTAAATTCAGTGGTTGGAGAAGATATGGTGAGCATAACTCTTTAGAGTTATCTACTCTGCCTGGCCTCAAATGGATCTGGATATGTAAATAACCTAAATTAACATAGGGACTGTACAGACTGTAAGTGTACAGCCTGTGAGGAAGTGCCATAAAGTTCCGTTCTGAAAGCTCATGATTCCCTGTGTGTTGTATGTTTCCCTTGGTTGTGATTCTCATGGGTGTTTTTATTTAAAAAATGCCTGTTACCAGTACCCATTTTCCGAGGGAAGCAAGCAGAGTTGTGGGTGGATAGCAGAAGGGCAGTTGGAGCTGGTAGGATAGCTGAGCTTCCTCCAATTTGCCAGATGGATTTTGTTCAGTTCAGTCTTGAGCTTTAAACCATGCTGGTTTGTTTCTGTGAGTTCTGTGGCTTCTGTTTAAGCATAATACCTACAAGACATCGTTAAAGCACTGTAAATTTTTTTCCATTACAAGCTTCTTTATTGCTAAACTTTAGGGAGAGCTGGACCAAGTGGTGATTTAACTGCTAGAGAATTCTAGGAAGACGGATGTACTGCTCATGGAATATTGAACATCCTGCTTACTAGATTAGTTGGGGTTTTTTGATATTTTGTTTGTTTGTTTGTTTTTTGTTTTTTTGGTTTTTTTTAATGCTGACTCCTATTGAAGCTAAGAGTTGAATGGCACCAGACAGAGGGTTATAACTACCAGGGTTACATTTAGCCAGCATATATCCCCTAAGATACATCCTGTTATGCAGGCTGGCATTCTCTGCTTTTTCGGTATGTAACTATAGCCATTGAAGTGCAAGCATAACTGGACAAGAAAGATCCAGCTATATGTTTGACTACATCATCTTGTAACTTGGAGGTAAACCAAGAAGAGAGCTTCCAGAGATGTTGCAGTTGAAAATACATTACATAAATCACAGGAATAGCTTAGATATCTAGGCAACATATCTAGGTATAAGGGGAAATAGAGGGAGACCTTGATGCTCTTGTTTTGGGTTCCTGCTTTATTCCTTCATGGATCTAGGAATGTTCTACAAGCAAGTTATCCTGTACTGACAGAAGCTTTTCTAAGGAATCATGGAAGACATCAAAGAAGCATGACCTGATAAAGTAGCTGACCCTAGTAGACCAGATTCCCACTTCACTTTTCAGATGATATTTTTATGGCCTCGTCTTGAAATGAAGAATTAGGGGAAATATTTGTTATGCTACATTTGACAGAAAGACAAGTTACACCACCTAGTGGAGTTAAAAGGTTTTAATTTATCTGCAGTTGAGCTAGAGGCATATAAACAAGGATTTCTCAAATATTCTAGGATTTAACCCCTAGCTTTTGAAGGACACTAGTTTTCTAAGGAAGCAGTATTGCCATGTTGCGCTTCTTCTGGGTATTAAATGTTGCCGGCTTCTAAGAGGCCATGTCAGGTAATGGATCCTGAACCCTGCGGTAGGTACAGGTGTCAGCCCCCATCCAGGGAAGAACTGAGTGAAATTCCACAGGGAATCCTGTGGAAGCTTATGTCTACATTAACAGGAACTGCAGCCTAGTAGGAGTGCCTTCTTTGACAGGAGGGTTGGTGCTGGGGAGCTGATGTGACTGCTGCACATTTCAGTAGCAGTCAAAGGATATGTTAGATGTACCCTTGAAATGCAGCTGCCAGCTGCAGTTACATCTGAAAGAACACTCTCCAAGAGCTCTGGGCAACATGAATAAAGGCAGAGTAAGTGCGGATGATCAGTAAACTGTGTTCAAAGCTGTGTTTTTGATCCAAACCGAAGTGAAGGTGCATCCAGACGGACATGTTAATTGCTTTAGATTGCACTCATTAGTGTCTGGATGTGATCTCATCAATACTATTGTTTCCACTTGTCAGCCTGAAGAAATGAAATGAAGGAGATGGGACTGGAGAATATGTGAGTGACATATTGTTAGTAAAATTGATGGGTCTAAAACCAGAAGCAGGTAACTAAGTACTTGTATTCTTTTGTGGTGAAATGGAGAAATGATGAGCACACTGCATTTCCAAGAAAAAGTATCTAGTTTAATGCTGTATCTAATTTCCTCCATGGAAAAGCAATCTCAAGAAGATGAGTTGTTACACTGGCCTGAGAATAAAATAAAACTTGTGGGAGTCCCTCTCATTCCCAGTCAAAAGGGACTATGCCAATGTCAACAAAGAAAGGAACTTTCAAATGGCTTTTCTTCCTTATTTTCCCAAAGCTAAAGACTAGGTTCTATATGCTTACCACTAGAGCTTTCGAAAAGAAAATACTGCTTTAGGTAATTCATTTGTCGTCTGTCAGCCCTAGGTTTCTTGTTCTGCTGGAGGAACATCCTACCTATGAATTCCACCAGTTTAGTTATTTCTTGATCTGTAAACAACTCTAGTGTAAGGTGAATATTGTTTTCATACTGTGTGTGGAATATCACAACTTCTACCCTGGAATTAAACTACTTTCTAAATTAAAATTTTCATTGGGACTGTTATGTTTATACATATAAAATTCTGATAGTGATGCAGCGTTTTCCACTGAAACTGTAAAGCAATTCTCAAAACTTCTCCCATATGCTATAATGCTTGACTCCTTGCCTGTCCAACAGAGTACATGCCAATGGATGCCAATACTCCTGAATAGTCTAAGAGGCTTGATATTTTGTGCAGATCAGATGATCAGCTAGTAAATACTGACTTAAGAGCACTGAAATTAGTAGAGATGAATTAATAAAGAAGTAAATAATTCTACTTGAGATTCAGGAATGGATTCTCAAATACACCTAAAAAGTATTTCTGTGTGACATAATGCAGTCCTTTCTGGGACTGAATAAACAGACTCAGGTAGCAGTAGCAGAGTATCTGTATCAATATACTGCTTTTCCTGGAATAATTCCCCTTGTAGCCCAGAGTGGCATGATAACACAGCTGTCCTGCTTCCCCTTCCAAGTTATCCTGGATGTTAGCCTGCATAACGTTGATTTATGACATGCAGATACATACCAACAGACTTAAGTGTACAAACCCAAATGAATTGTGCCCCCAGATGTTCTGGTTTGATGTTTGTTGACTATAGATGGAACACCCTAATATAGTGTTTCTAAGGAGGTACATACAGCACTCTGCATCTTGTGGATTGAAGTTTACAAGATTTAGGCATGCCTAAGGCTGCTAAAGAATAGCAGTTTCTTTATGATCTTATATAAGCTTTGAAACCCAAATCTCCGGTATTCAGTCTAGCAGGATTTTCCTTGAAGTGGGGGTGGTGATACAAGCCTGTTGGTGTGTCACTCAAAATATATGCAGAAAAACTCCTCTTCCAGATGGGTAGAGTGCCTTAAAACTCTTGCATGCTGCTCTGGCCTTTTTATGCTGTATAAAATGGGAAGTATCCATTTTTAAGCACATTAAAACATTCCCTGGCCAACTTCTCATTTCTATTTTGTTGGATGTTTTAGGCAGAACTTGTCTGATATATTAGAACATTTTGCATCTATGAAAACTGCCATCTGCCACAGAAATTTGAGATCTTGGTAAAATATCATGCTAAAAGATTCTGAGGTTGTTGGAGCTGATTGCAACAAAGTGTGCATTCTTGCCTATCCTTGACTGAGTCACTGCAAAGAACATTTAACTTAGTCTCTCAGAGGATATTTGATGTTGTGTTTACATCAGCCTAGCTGAAACCTTCCAGCATTTCTAACGACTTTGTTGATAGCTAACAGGACGTGTTTCGAGCTGTTTGTTCTTAACAAAGTGTCCTCTTTTGTTGTTTCTGGTTTTGTTTTTTTTTTTTTTTTTAAATCTAATTGAAAGTATTTATACAGAGTTTGAAATTCTAGACAGGCACAGGATTTTCTCAGAATAATTGTCAGTATACAATGGAGGGATTTTCTATAGTATTTTTTTAATATGTGCCCTCCTCCAATCCCATGGCCAAAGTAAATTTCTGCTAAGCAATGTCATAAAACCATAGCAACTATCTTGTGACAGAGCTGAGGAGGCTTTGTTCTGCAGAGGACCCATTAATCACAACACTGCCCCAAGCCCACAGTCTCATCCAATGTGATGCTGGGAATTTTCTGCTGAAAACAGTCGCTAAATATTTGTATACGTGGTGAAGAGCTCCCCACAAAGTGACCCACGGGAGGAAGTGGAGTGTGTTACTTGTAGCATGTGAGACTCTAAGGATGGACAGAGGGGTTCCCATCAGCAAGAAATGGGGGTTTTCCCTTTAGTCTGGTCAGGGGAAGGAAGGTTATGAGCAGGGAATTTGCCAGGGGAGTGAGTCAGAGGCAGGCTGGGGCACTTGTTCAGCGGTTCTGCATCGGGTGCAGGTGCTGGGGCAGGAGTGCTGCTCTGTAGGTGCCGCTGCTCACGGCAGTACACACGAGCTCCCTGCCCTCAGCAGCTCCCTGCGTGGCCTCCACCCCTCTCCTAAGCCCATCCCTCTCCCCAGGATTTTCAAGTCACTTCTCTAAGGCCCCAGGTTTTTTCCCTGTCATAGAATCATGGAATGGTTTCGTTGGAAGCTTAAAGATCATCTAGTTCCAATCCCCTTGCCGTGGTCAGGGACACCTTCTACTAGACCAGGTGGCTCAAAACCCCATCCAACCTGGTCTTGAGCACTTCCAGGGTTGAGGCATTCACAACTTCTCTCAGCAACCTTCTCTGTCACCCAGTCATATTTCCTCTTTTATTTAATTGCTAAATGTCAGCTATTACTTGTTAGGTTTTTTGCATAGTATCAATTCAAGTTTTCAGGGGAGTCCATCATTCAGAATATGCCTACAATTAAGGTTTGATCCATTGAAACAGTCAAAAAATTACTACTCACTCACAGCAAGTACTTGCTTACACAGTCTGTAAGACCTTCAGCTGCAGCAGAAATCCATCCCACTGGAGTTTGTATTGAATATATTAGCTGCTCTGACACAAACAGTGTCATAGTGCCTTGAATGACTTTGGAAACTTAGAATCCAGAAAATCAGCAATTGGAAAATCTGTAGCGGCTCTTCCTGTATCCCAATTATCAGTATTGATGCACACACAAACAATAAACTCCTTTCAACCCTTATCATTTTTGCTACTTTCATATAGTTATGCAGAAAAGCAATTGCAGCTGGGTGGAGGCAAGAGTGGTTGTTTGTGTGTGGAAGAGGGGTGGCCCTCAGCTTCTGGAGTGCCTTTTGGATGGAAAATAGGATCCTGTCTTGCCTAATGATTGATGTGAAAACATGTCAGTGCTTCTCAATGCCTCCAAGGGGATGTTTTCCCACAGAAATTTGCATATCTGCCCCAGTGCTGTCTTCACATCTTTTCACCAAGCTGTGTTTTGCCACCACTTCTCTTTTCGGGACAAAGATTAACAGCCAGGGCCTCATGGTGTGCCGTTTCCTTGCAGATACATTGATTCCCTCTTTGAGGCCCCAGCTGCATTCAGGGTCTCTTTGCTTGGCTTTCCCTCCCAAAGGAGAGCTAAGGCCATTTGAGAGAGACCTGCCCCTTCTCCTCTAAGCCAGGGTAAGTCATATCATGACCAGGGGAGGTGAAAATCTCTTCCTTCAGCTGCATTTGCACATGCTGCTGCTAAATAAAACTTCACAATAGGTTTGGGGGTTTTGGGCTCTGTCTCTGATACCCCTTTTCTTAGCTTTTTTTTCGTGATAATTTTTTCTTAACACTTTGTATGTGTGGTGACAGACCAGTGTCCTTAAATTGCAAAAGGTTAGCTCTATATAGTGTATTGCATGTTCAGCTTGAAGAATAATCACACACTTGCTTTGTTTAAGTATAAGACCTAAACCTCTCACCTTATGCCAGCTTAAGGAGTTTTCAGCCTCCTTTTAGAAATCCAGCTTTGGAAATTTTTGTTTGTTTACATTTCTGAGCAATGACAGTGTATTCCTGAAGAAACAGTTTGACAAAGTCAGGAGCAGTGAAAAATGTGAATTAACCAGTGCTAATTGGTTAGGCTGACACCTAGGTTGGCATGTTTAGACTCTGGTGCAACTCCAGTGAGGTCAGGATAAAGTCTGCATCTACATCATCTACATAATTTAACTGAGGAAATGAGAAAGCAAATAATACGTAGATGGCAAATTATAATTTTGAATAATTTTTCAGGAAGAAAAGAGCTTTCAACATACCTGCCAGATATAGAACTAGAAATAGCAATTATATTTTAAGCTTTCTTACTGTGTAACTAGACAGGTCCTATGCTTGTTAAATTTGTTGCTTCATTTCAATGCTTTCAATTGTGGTTTTCAGTGTCTGGCCAACCTTTATTTCAAGAATATCCTTTTATTTTTGCCATTTCGAACGTAGACATTTTCACCCATTGATATGCAAAATGATAAACCACTGAATTTAGTGGTTAGGGAATAGATTCTGAACTTCATACATACTATATTCAATGCATATAAAAGAATGAAAAATTCCATCTCTTTTCCAGTGCAGGTCTTCAGGTGCTCAGAATCACCAATAGTTTTGGTTTCCTTGTACAGCTGTTACAAATTACCTGATCTCACTATTTTACTCTCAGAACTCTCTATTCTGCCCTCATCTCTCCCAGTTATGAATTACTAGCATTATGGAGGAGGCACACTCTTCATTTTGTTGAATGTTGTAAAATATTCACTGGAATCGTACAAGAATTTGTTCTGCTGCTGGCAGAAAGCCGCTCTATAAACAATGTGCTCCTT
Organism: Passer domesticus; assembly: GCF_036417665.1. Classification (NCBI taxonomy): domain Eukaryota; kingdom Metazoa; phylum Chordata; class Aves; order Passeriformes; family Passeridae; genus Passer; species Passer domesticus. The sequence goes on from NC_087476.1 coordinate 51,439,721, forward strand.
TGTTTGCCCGAAGCATAGTAACAAATGGATTATGTGTAACAACCATCTATAGGGCTTTTATTTCATCTCCATTCAGGCTCCTCGGCGTGCTTTGCACTGCTTTTAATGAGGCTGCATGAACTATGGTAACCCCGTGGTACATTTGTAAGCAAGAGATATTGGATGAATCAGCCCCTTCCAGGACTGCATTATGAGGTGATCTGCTTTCATTACAGGATTTATTTTATAGGTGGTAGACCTCAGCGAGAGGATACTGCAGGCACAAGCAGCACTTATCCGCTCTGCAAGGCCAAGTTCAGGGGCTGCATGAATGTGAATCTGCTTTCCCACAGTCAACTCTTTCATTGCATGGCTTGAAACACAACCATTTTTGTGCATGACCTCTCTTTTGCTTCCCCTCTGCTTCAGACTCATACTGGAATGATTGATAGTCCTTTATAAAATACTCCATAAAGAACTATTTTACTTCCCATGAACATGAAAGCTTGGGTCCCCATACACATAGAAAGTACAAAACCCAGCATCTCACAGCAGAATGAAAAGCCTCTTCTGCTTTCTGCCTTTCTGAAGTGTGAAGGTTTCCCCTCTGGAACTGGAAATGTTTATTCCCTACAATGGAGCTCACTGTTGTCAAAACTAACCAAACACATATTTATATAAGTACAGATAGAGGGCTTCTTTTTCTTTTCCTCTGGAGGCCTATGTAGGTTTTACTGATTCTTTTTTTTTTTTTTTTTTTAAAAACCCATAATTTATAAATTTTACCAAAGCAATCCATTATTTGGATTCTCAAGTGGCATAGTGCCCTAGTTATATTTTGTGGTTTGTTTGAATATTTTCACTACCTTCTGTTTGTTCTGCTGCTTTTCAGCCGCTATCAGTATCACCACTGGGTAGTTTTTGTCTAGGAAAACCTGTTGCAGTACAATTGTAAGCATGATAACAAAGTAGATAAAATCAAAGCAATATGCTTTGTCCACAGGCCTCATCTTCCTCTTTCTAGACACATTTTCTGTATGTCACTTGAAATGTTTAGATGTTAAAAATTACAGCTCAAGCAATTCTTGACTTTGCTTAGAGGACCCAGGGAAAACCAGGAAGTGTTTGGAGAAACACAAGAGATCATAGAATCACTGAATGTTTTGTCTTGGAAGAAACCTTGAAGATAATTAGTTCCATCCCTCTACTGTGGGCAGGGACACCTTCCCCACTGGACCAGGTTGCTCAAAGCCCCATCCACCCTGGCCCTGAACACTGCCAGGGATGGGGCATCCACATCCAGAAGCCATTGCTTTGGGTAACACCCAGAACAGGACTAACCTTAAAGAAATCACTGTTAGTTTTTTTTTTTTCAGATTTCATGTTTGAAAGGTGGCTTTGGGAATGAATTACTGGCAGTGGGGTAAAATCAGGTTGAAAAGTGAATTGCCAAGTCATAATGAGAATCATAACAGCACAGGACTGCAACACCTTGTGTGAATTGTAGTTTTTGCTACAGAGAAGAGCACTGAGATAAAAAGTACTAAGCTTGTTATTAAGGGAAAAGAAAAAAGTCTAATGATGAAGACAAATTAATTAGCAAAGAAAACTGCTTGGGGGAAGACTGAAATTTTCTAGGTTGTGACCTGTTTAGTTTTTTTTTTTCTCTTTCAATAACAAATCAACCCCAAACACTCCTCTCCCCAGCTCAGTTTTCTGTAAGAACATACAGTGGCAAGTTCAGAGAACTCTCCAGCTGTTTTAATTTTACTTTTCAATACAGAAATCCTTTCCAATTTCCAAGCACTTCTGATTTTACTAGTGCAATTGTAGCCCTTCTACTGCATAGATTTCCTGCTGTCATAAACATCTGTGTGTGTGCAGGTATGAGATACGGCAAGGTAATGAGACAGAGATCCTGAATGTCCTGGTAGGTTCATGGCTTTGCTGTAAATCTTAGTTTTGGCACCATCATTTTTATGTGTCAATCTCCAAATGCCAATGAGAGACTGGACTGCCCACAAGACAACTTCTGATCTCCGAAATGAAAATGTTCATTACACTTTTTGTGCATGCACTGTAGGTCATTGAGCTGCAGAAACAGGCAGCACCTGCATACTCTTGAGAAATGGATGTAGCAGATAGAAAATTGCAAATGTATTTTGAAACACTTAAAAAGTCTGATGACAAACTTGAGGGTTGGCTTTTTTTGATGAATATTTGTGTTGCTGGGTGATAATTAGAGTTTTACTGTTTTTTTTTTTTCTTTGTGTTATAACGAGTGTAAAGGCATGCAGGTTAGCTACATGGGCATTTATTTTCATTACAATTAGCAATTAATTAATTTACCACCTATAATTTGGCTGAATTAAAATACAACACTTTTCAAACTCAAGGCTCTGGAAGGTATGTAAAATATGCCTGCTGTCTGACACCCTTTATGCAAGTCTAAATGATACCACAATGTCTTGGGAAGCTGCATCTGAAAAGTACACTGACTGGTACTGTTTCAGATAACATGGAACGCTGAATTCTTCCCACTCATCCTCCTCTTCTTTCACTTAGGTCTAATATTTTCTCAGAAAAACTTGGCTATGTGCTTTCAGTGTCTTGCCCCTCTGAAAACAAGCTACAAACTTCCGTTGCTTTTCATTCCCCATGGATCTGTCAAGAGGCTGTAAGTATTGTGTGACACAAAGTGTTTGAATGTGTCACCCCAGGAGTCAGTCTTTAGTAGGCAGAGTGAAGGCAGAATTAAGACTCCAAACCTAGAGCTAGTTAACAAGTTTGTTAGCAAGGATAAATCCTGTATTTACTGCTTCCTACTGAGAAGAAACCCCAAATATTTGAGGGTTTGCATCTGTGTTGGGTGTCTGGCAAGATCACACAACCCTGAGAATTATTCATTGTCTTTCTGTGCCAACCTATCTCTAGTTGTAATAAAGTAACTAATTTTCCAGATTAAGAAGGGAAAGTTGACAAGCAATCACCAAAGGATTGAAAGGATTGACTAAGGATTTTTTTCTTTTCCCCACTGAGAATAATACCTATTTTTTTAGGGAAAATTAATATAAAAAAAAAAAAAAAAAAAAAAAAAAAAAAAAAAGAAGAAGCAAAAAAGCAGACTGTTTTTTAAACCTGCTGCCTTAATGCTTCTGTTTAAATGTGTGCTAGTAGACATCTCGCTTACTAATTGCCCGACCAGGAACTGTGCTACAGCTGTAGAGATGAACTGCCTTGGCTTATCTGACACCACGGACCCGCTTTTGTGCTGATGTGTAACGTGACTGTATCCGCCGCTGGAGGCAATGAGGCTACGCCGATTTACATCGCTTGAGATCTGCGACACGAAAACAAATTTGGTTTTCTTCCTTCTGCGCTTACTCCCGCAGCCAGCCCCAATTTCATAAAATCCCGTTCCACCAGCTAATAATGATCCCCATCATCATCATCATCATCACCAGCATCATCATCATCACCATGGTATCGGCAGCCCCAGGCACCCCCCTGCCGGAGCCAGCACGGGGCGAGCTGCGGGCAGGCGTCCGGGCGGGAGCGGGGACCGTCCCTGTGCCGAGGGGCAGATCCCCATCCACTTCACGCTTGGCTGGCGCTTTGTTGGCCCCCTCGGAGCCTTTGTGAGGCGTGAGGCGGCGGCCACGCCATGCCTGGACAGAGCATGACCAGCCCGGGCGCAGCCACTCACCGCCTGGCTTCTCCTGACATCACCATCAGCCCATGGCTTGGCGAGACGGAGCCTAACAGGCTCCTCGTTGTTTTTCCCCTTTTCATGGGCAAGGAGAAAGCCTGGGAAAAGAGCAGGGATCTCAGACCTTCCTTGAGAACAGCCGAATATTGTCTGCATGGTAATGAAGGGAACAAAACAGCAAAGGCGCGGAGCTCTGTGCCCCGGCAAGCCGGGAGGCACAAAAGCAGCGTGTGTAATCGGAAGGACGGGCCCAAGGCAGCGCAGCGTGCGAGGAAATAACCTCCAGTAACCCCCAGCGCAGAGCCCGCTGCGGCTCCTGGGAAAACCAAGCACTTCCCTCTATCCTGTTTTTCATGGCAATGTCCTTACAATTGATTTGGAGAGTCTGTGTCAATATGGTAGCACAGCGGCCAGATCTCTTTCAAAAAAAAAAAAAAATAAAAAAAAAAAAAAATTGTAACACATGGTGCGCATTTATGATTCCTGTTTTCTATTACACCCACAAAGTCAAGATGGTTACATTTGCACAGCTTGTCCTTGGTTTTGCAAGCTCCTGGTATTTTCTTAAGAGAAAGTGTTTCCTTCTTTGCTTTGTTTTGAAATTCAAAATAGGCTTAATTTTTTTCTCTTTGCAATGTGGTTTTCATTGTTGCTTCTTTCAAAGGTGGAAAAATGGGTTCACATTATATATACTTTGGACACCGTAAGCACCTGAACCATTTCCATCTGTTGGGGACAGGTCCAGCTTCTGTGAAAATTCTGTTTCTCACAAAAGTCCATCTTTTGGCAGCCAGGCATAGTGTCCCTATGGAGAAAAAACACGGTTGTCATGGGAGACTGTGATCATGGAGAGAAAAACAAGTTTTGTGCACTGTTAGGGGACTTGTGTCTCTGTACCATGAAGGCAGGCAGTAAGCTCATCCTTCTCTGGAAACCAGAGCAGAGCTTGGCCATGGGGTGGTGAGCTCTTGGAGGACTTCTGCTGTTGGACTGTTCCACCACACCTCTGCATAGGCTGTCTTCTAGGACTCTCCAGGCATGCATTCTCCTCCACACCTCTCTTTGTTCCCTAGTTCTGTTTCTGCTGCATGTGATACTCCTTCTAAAACTAAAACGTCAATAAGGAGGATGTAATCCAGATGGCTAGAGGAACCCTTTTTACCCCAGAGCATCTGTTGGAGTTGCTAAATGAAAAATGTGATGCAGAGTTGGATGTATTTCAAAATCAAGACCTAGGATGTGTTACATATGTGTTGATTGCATACAGGACATCCATCAACTCAAAAGCTTCAGGACTGCTTAACAGTCTTCCTCTGATATCTTAGTTCCATTTTTAAAATTTTATATTTTTGACCAGAACAGTGGGCCAGAACTGTATCGGTGACATGAATGTGAAGTGGCATTCATGCCTCTCCATCTCTGTTAGCATTTCTTTTCCTTGTGTGCACTGTACAACATTGCCTCATAACTCTCCTGTGACTGACCAACACACTCAGGTTCTCTCCTGCTTTATTACATGTTGCATAGTATGAAAAATAGGAAAAAAAAGGTCTTTAGAAAAATATAGAACTTGTACTTTGTTGAACTATTGAATGCTGTTCATAAAGCCTTCCTGATCTCTGCAGTGATAAACTCATCCACCAGTGCATGAGATCTGATTATAGCCTTGCACCATGACAAATGTTACCACTGGTTACAGAATTATCCACTAATTAAAAAGAAGTTGCTATAATTAAAAGAGTCTTCATTCAGATGTGCTTGTACAAAGAAAGACCTCAGTTCATGTTCTGAGCTGTGATGGAAGCTGTCAGTGGACTCTGACAGGCAGAAAATGGGAAGAATTGTCTCAGCTTCATACGCTACTTGGAGCTTGATGGTAATTAATTACATAAATAGTTGTGTGTTGTTCATTTCTGTCGACAAAACACACATGCACATGAAGATGAATCATTGCTTCCCATAAGGAGCTAACAAGTGCAGTAAGTTTGCAAATAGTCTTGCAGGAGATTTCTTGACAGTGCAGTAATGGTTACAGTTGATTGTCCAAACTGACACTATCCAAGAACTGTCTCTGTTCTGTAGTGGTGTTAGCCCAGATAGAACAAGGATCTTATAACCGATTTTTTTAATCCTAAAACTTAATTTGATTGACTAGAAACAAATAAAACTAATGCCTAAACACACTAGCCTTGTTCAAATCACATCTACTTTTCTCAGAGTCCAACACATTTTTAGAAAACTATTGACAGGGATGTATTTTTCCTTAATTGAAAGATTAGATAAAGTACAAAAGCAAACCTCAGCTTCAGCAGCTTTTCCCAACAATTAGGGAAGCGGTTCGAGCAACTAAAATAGGCTGTATCAAAGCCTTTTTTTTCTTTCAAGAAGTCTACATGCTGATCCTGGAATCATTGTCGAGCCAATTTACTTGTTGAACAAAGCATTGCTTCAGCTTTCAGATCTATGTATAACTCTTTAGTGCCCTCCCCTGTCCCAGTGTGGAATTGCCTATGTTTGGTAAGGAAACTGTTTAAATATAATTAAGAAAATAATGTTGTGACTTTATCACTGAATTGAAATGTTACTGTTGTCTGTTTTATGTCTCAAATCAATCTATTGGTCTTAAAAGTGGAGAAGGGGGCATTTAATTTATTCAGGGAATAAGAAATCAAAACACCAAAGGACTGTGTGTGTACCATGTTTTTGTTTTACATATTGTTTTCCAGGGGTCATAATGATATTGACTTCTCAGTGAAGTATGTCAGAGAGCCAAGTGGAAAAAAATAAGTTAACAGTAAAACTTGCCACTCTCTAGGTCAGTCAGGTAGTCTTCCATGTGGGTCATTTAGCATTGAACATTGTGTGCATTTCTCCTGGATGAAAGGGAGGACAGGTGTGCTATCTAAATCAACACATTGCTTAAAGAAAGAATGAATGTAAAGGTGTGGAGCCAGTGTACAGGAGAATGAAGTCAAATATCTACTATGTGTGCAGATGCAGGACACTCACCTCATTCACAATTTTAGATGGTTTAACTGGCCCTGTGGAGAGCCAGGGCAACATCTCCACAGCCTCTCTGCCCTGAGACCACATCCCTGCAGCCTCACTGTGTGCTACTCTATGCCAGTCCCATGGAAGAGCAAGAAGGTTTGGTGTGCAGTCAAGAGACTCAGATTTCCTTGGACTTTTGGGAGGTGTTATCTGAAATAACTGTGGTCCTTGCTTGGAAAAGGATTGTTGCTTCACACCCTTGGACCAGTGCTTCTGTTATATTTCCTTACATAATATATATCTCATTTCCTTCCTGGGAAAGAACAATTTCCCCTAATGTGAGTCTCCCATCTGCCTGTCACATCCTCCCTGCAGGAATGGGAATTCACTGATAAATTATGTTGCTACATTCCTGTCTGTCCTTTCTCCTTGATAATACGTAGCTTTTGTAGCTTTGATGAACATGTAACCAACACTGATATGAAAAGTATCAATACAAGCAGCATGAAGGTGGTTTTTTTGTTTTTTTTTTTTTTTTTGGGGGGGTGGGGGGGGGGTGTGTGTTGTTTGTTTGTTTGGTGGGTGTTTTATTGTTGCTGTTTGTTTTGTTTTATCTTATTTCATTATAATTTTCTGGGTTAATTCTGTGTAATTTTCTCAGATAGAGAGAAATTCAAGTCCTGCTTTCCACCGGTTTCCTTCTGCCTTGCAATATGTGCTAAAATAAGAGTCTGTCCATCTGTCTTCCTGTGGTACACAGGTACTTTTTGCATGACTAAAATTGGATCTAATGTCCCACAAGACACTTATATGGGTTAGCTTGTCTTAATATGCTGTAAAACCAAGTAAATGGGAGAAAGAGACAGTAACTAGAATATATAGGTCAAAGATTTCTTCATCCTTCAGATAATCCAGTTATTTTAAAAAGTAGCAGGAAGTAATCCTAAAAGCTGAGCTTATCCAAATCAATTATAAACATTGCTTTGAAATACCTCATGGGTTTTATTTTAAATTTCAAAATAGTTTTGTAAATATTTTTTGTAAATATTGTTTGTCCCAGTTGAAATCCAACAAAAAGCTTGTTTGTTTGCTATATAGAGTTCACTTTAGGATTAAGGCTTCAAGACCTTCACATGCACCGCAGCCACACTCACAGACATCTAGATAGATGTCTGCCCATAATTGTTCAAAACTAAAAGGAAGAATGGATTCTCTTCTCAAATATGGCTAATTAGGAAAAAGGGGGAGGGGGTTATTACAAAACAAAAACGTACTCCAGAAATGCAGCATGAAAGACAAGATCATGTTTCAAGGTCTTGCTAAGCATGAATCCTTACTCTTGTTTGGATATTGTATATTTCACAGCATTCAGCCACTGACAGGGTTTCCAAGGGCAGCACTACTGTGATCTCTTCCTCCTCCTGCACCCAGCTTATCCCATTGTGCTGTGTGTCCGTAGTGACTCCTGAGTTAATTTCTCTTCTGTCACCTCTGAAGCTGAAGCGCTGAAACATATGAGAACTATTATGCTGCTGTTTCTTTATCTCCAAACACCAGGATAATTTATCTTTGTCTGCCTTTTGCTGAAATAGATGTTGGGGCACCGGGCTGGATGTGGCTGCTGTTTGCAGCAATGAGAAATTCTGTAGCTGTTGCTAAGTGTTCAAAACCAGGGTGTTGTTATAGTTGGCTAGATGTCATTAAATGCTTATAGGTTTAACAAAAGGTTTTTGTGAGGGATAAAGGTAAGAAAAGATTGTGCTTCTGTAGGTATTCAGAAAATGGAACAAAAATGGTTTCTATTAAAAAAAGTCACAGCACAAATGGGTTTTGTAATATGATGATGTTCAAATCTTTGGGATGCAGAATTACAGAAATAACCAGGAGAAAAGTCTACAAAAGACAATTATAAACAAGCATGGGAGAAAACAGAGAGAGAATTCTAAGTGTTGTTCGAAAGGGACAACCTTTACCTGTTTGCTGAGAAACCTGCTCTTGTTGTTTATTTTCTCTTGCACTGAGGAAAGATTGATTTGAACATTTTTTGTAATAAGCTAATTTATATCCAAGATATGCTGGCCTCTGGGAGTTTCTCCTGCATTTGAAATAACTCACAAGACCCCAGACTCCTGGGTCTCTGCTCAGGCCATCATGTTTTCTTTGAAAGAGAAATTGGTTACAGTTCCATATTTATCCAGAAATAATATGAATTGTGTTGTATTAGAGTTCCCTGCCAAGCTGGAGTAAGATTCTATACTGCTGGATAAGTCCATGGCAAGCAGCAAACCAGTCCATTGCCCGTGCCTCACCAGAGTCTCAGCACACAGAAATCAGAATCACAGCCATTACACTTTCCAACTCCATCTGAAAAGCAGGAAAGTTTAACCAGAATCTCTCAGCAGATGACTGTGATGGAAGGGAGTGTAGAAAATACTGTAGATTTCTAAGTATGCAAATATCTTGCTGTTATGATTTACAAATTAGATTCCTCAATTCTACTGGGAACATGTGCATTTCCAGCTGTAGGGTTCTTAGACAGGCTATCCTGCTTCTACAATCTCTTTGAATTTTTAGCAGGAAAAAGTCTTCAAATGGTAGTTGATTTATATTGGCAAAATGCAGCTTTACTTTCTTTTCTGTCAAAAAGTGTTTTTGACTTGTTGGGTGGCAGCCTAAAGCTAGGAAATTTCAAACAGGAGCTTGAACAAAACTAATATATTGGTATTCAGCAGTGGTTGTGAAAGGGTTAGGCTCTCCCGGTTGCTAGATTTTTCTGCTTTGCTCAGAATTTTGCTCTTCCAGAAGAGGGACATTATTTTTGAACCACATGCTTGGGAAAACCCAAACTTAGTTTCTCAAGGCAGAAGCTCCTAAAGGTCTTTGATAACATCCAGACCAAGGCTTGCTCTCAAGTGCATTTCCCATTCATCATTCACCATTTGTGTAGTTGCCATCAGCTGAAACTTCCAGCTCTTTGGAATGCTCTGCTGCTCTTCCTCACAAAGGTGTAGAGCCTAATGCCATGAACTTTGTTTCAGCCTTCATTTTCTAGGAAAGAAAGCTCTTCACTTTTCCAGGTGACACTGTTCCTTGTCCTCTTATTGACTAATGGTTTATTCAACAATAAACCATTAGTTTGCATTAGAGAAATGCAAACTGGCTAGTTACAAGTTAGATTAAATATAATTGTGTTCGTGTTTTAGGAGTAATAACTCTAACTCTGAAAAATTTCTGTATTTTACCTGTTCCTGAGGTAAAACCACCTGTACAATAGATATAAGCACTTCTTTCTCCTCAAAGCTGCAAAGTTAATGAAGGGTAAACATATCTTGTGAAGAGGTCTCTATTTTTTACCTGCATAAATCAGGTTATCTAGTAAAATTTAATTAAATATATTTGAAATTTATATTAATTAGGTACATTTGCCATGTGTTTCAAGTGTTGTGCCACCAAAGGACATTGGAGCAGCAGGGAGGTAGGCCTGGCTGCCAGGAGAGATGGTGATTGGCATATTCATTGGATGCAGCAAGGTTAAAATGAAAATATTTTAGTTCAACACAATTCAGAATTCTTGCCAAATCTCAAAAAGAATAAATTACAAGCTATCTTTTGGACTAATCTTTGAAAGATTAGCTGTAATCTTTCTTTATGTTTTAAGACTATCTGCACTATAAGAGGCATTTGAACATATCTAGTTATTTGCTTAAATATTCACTGTTATTTTTTCTCCTTTTGACTCAGGCCATATGGCATTTTGGGTACTTTTTCTAACTTTTTCTCCAACAGATTTCAAAACTCTTACCAACAAATTACCTCTCTGATCTCTTATTCTGATTTTTTCTTCTGTTTCCTGTTGATAACATTTTTTACTACCAAGTTTTGTCTTTGAGAGCAGTGTTTTTTTTCCTCCAAGCAATTTCCTTGATGGAAATTTCTGTTGGGTAGTTTTGGCCAGAATTTCTAGGGCTTGCTGAATTTTCCTCTCAGCTATATTTAGCATCACATTTATATGTCTTCTCATCTTCATTCTCTTTTGCTCTAAATCTGGCCATAGAATTTCATTCTTCTTCCTTGAAAGCTTTTTCGTTTTGATTCCCTAATCCATTCCTCCATCAGCGGATCCAGGATTTCTTGAGATCTTTGAAGCTTTTGTTCTGTACCAAATCTTTTTTGCTGAAGCTCATCATCTTTGACCTGGTGATTAACTCACTTCTGGTGCCTGTGTCTTGTCTCTTTATGCTGGATCAGCTCCTGTCTCTTCTTCTTCTCTTCAGTTTCTTTCAAAGACTTTTTCTCAAAAGCCCATGAAGCCTTGCATCTGAGCAGATTATAGTTCAGGTCTGTAGTATCCTTCTCCATGATCTGCTTCTTTCTCAGATGTTTTTCATGGAAACATTTCATGTGCTCACCTTAGAGCTTTCATCTTTTAGCTTTGCCTCGTGCTTTGTTTTTTTCTTTCTTTCTTTCTCCTGTGCCAGTCTTTGTCATCTTATCTCTCTTAAGGCCATTTCTTTCAGCCTGACCTCCAGAAAGTCACTCCCTGTTCAGACTGTTGCCACTCGCCTGGGTTTTGCTCACCAGCTGCCTTCCTTCCTTCCTTCCTTCCTTCCTTCCTTCCTTCCTTCCTTCCTTCCTTCCTTCCTTCCTTCCTTCCTTCCTTCCTTCCTTCCTTCCTTCCTTCCTTCCTTCCTTCCTTCCTTCCTTCCTTCCTTCCTTCCTTCCTTCCTTCCTTCCTTCCTTCCTTCCTTCCTTCCTTCCTTCCTTCCTTCCTTCCTCCCTCCCTCCCTCCCTCCCTCCCTCCTCATCATCATGGGGCTTTGTATGCTCAGACCTAGTGGTAGCCACAGCTGTGAGTGCTGCTGCAACTTCACTCCAGAAACTTAAAGACCTGAAGAGGAATTTTCAACCTTAAATCCTTTTGTGAGTGTAGCCTCCAGTTGTGGTTAACATCTCTTCCAGCAAGGAGCTCTTGGACCATCTGCTGAGAAAGCTCACCCTGGAGCTCAGCACTGTACCACAGAAGGCTGATTGGCTTCTTTCCTTTGGACTTGTGCCAGGGAGCAAAGTGCTGGGGGATCATGTTCTTCAAGGCTGGTCCCATTACAAGAGATTGCTGGGATTTACACCAGCAGAGGCGCTTTTTAATCTCAGTTTGTGCATTAAGCAGTATAGTGAGGAGTGCTGATCCACCCTGGAAATGATGAAGACGTAGGTTGCTGTGACTATGTCTTTAATCAAAAATCAAGAGCCATAGTCTTCTCAAAGACAGTTTTCTCTTAAACCCCCACTGAAAGAAGCTGTGTTTTCATTAGTCCTATATAGACTTTTAGCTGATTTTAACAAGAAACATTTTATTTTCAATATTATTGTAATATAGGGATTTTAGCCAGTTTTTAATCTCTGAAAATCAAAGTATTGTATAAATTTTCTTAAATGTATTAACTTATTTGCTTGCTTTCTCAGCATAAACTGTGTTTAATGGCTGAGGAGTCTCCATTGGACATGTTCTTAAACTTGTCTTCAACATTAAATAAATACTGCATACTCTCTTGGATGCTTTGGGTGAGTTTTCTTAGCTAATAATCCATTGTTTAAAATTCAACTCAGAAATCTTGACTATTTCAGTATTCTGGTACAGTTTCTTTTCACATGCAGTTTTTTTTTTTAATGTGAAAAAGCTCCCTAAAACTGTGAGTGAACAATAATGGTGGCTCATGCCTCCATTTTATGTAAATTTTCTCCTCTCCTGCAACAGATAGAATGTTTCATAATGAGAAGAGTTCTTGTCCTCACAAGTAACAGAGATAATTTAGTCTTGGGACTGTGTATTAGGCAGCTGCTAAACTTAACCTCAGATCAGAGAGCACACAGAGAATGATGCAAATGAAAGCAGACGGCCTTCTCAAACTATTTATCTCTGAATTCATAAAGTTCTGTGTGGAAATGCTATGTATGGAGATGAATTACAGAGGGACCAGTTGTATCTTATGCAAAAATCATGTTGATGGAAACAAGGGGAAGAAAATACAGTGTTACTAATCCAAATGCTGTCAGTGTGTTGAAAATTGGAACATCTTTATTCTGAAACAGCAACATTCCTTGTGGAAAAACAATTGCAATGAAAAGAAGATATTTATACCAATGCTATTCATGTTGTTCCTAAGGACCTCATACATCTCCCTAATGTGTAAAAAAAAGCATTCATCTCAGTTTTAGAGATGAGGAACGCAAGAAGACAAACGAACACAGCAAACCTCTGCTGAGCAAAGAGAGATGCTGTCTTTTCTGACAGGTTAGCACCAATGTACTCTTCCTCTCTGACATGCTATCTAAATGTCTGTATTTGTAACATAGTTTTGACATGTATAACAACATAACTGCACCCTGAGTCACTTGCCATACAAATGTTTACATCATTAGTAATGGCACTTATTCAGAGCTGAATTAACCTCCTTTCTTCATGTTGTGACAGGTGGTGGGGAAATTTGGCTTAAGGCTGACCTAAGAGATACATATTTCCTCTGCACAATATTTTTGTCTGAAGTATTGAAGGATCAGCGCTTTGATGAAGATACAGCTTTAAGAAAAAAAGGTGTGAACCAAGGTGTGTTCCTTGGTCCCTCCCATCATTTAGAGGAGACAGCTTCAGAAGGCATGCTGGACTCACACACAGTGACTTGGCCATTTGTAAGAGAGCATGAAAGCTCCTCTGCATCTCTTTCTTTAGCCATGATATATATAAATATATAAATACTTCACTGATGTTGATATTTTGGCCAGAGTGTGTGTGCCATATTCTTTCAGTAAACTACAACAGTACATGAAATAGGCAAGAATATGTTATTTGAAGGTGATATTAATGGTAGGAATAATATAATTTACATAATAGTAGCATTTATTAAGGCATGTAAAAGTGCCACTGTGCTGCCTATTTAGTCTCTGAGACTATAAAAGGGAAATGGTGTTATGCTGATGATCAAAATCCACTCCTAAAAGTTCATCCAATCACTGTCTTTTTATTCTTCTTTTCTGTGGACATGGCACCGTATAATTGAGAAGCGGAATAATTTGTGTAGTCAGTCAAACAACAATGTCTGTAGTTACTTGAATATCAAAATATCTGTACAGATAAAGTACCAGTCTAAGTAAGAGGCAAAGACAAACATTTTGTGATATTTTATTGCCCAGGGTGGCTATATAAGTAGGGAGGTCAGGCCTCCTTCTCACCTGCTTGCGAGTTGCAGCCGTTCAAACACATTTATCTCTGAACAGCATTAGTAATATATAGCTATGAGAGCTATAGGAGAAGTGGTTTATTGTTTCCTGCTGCCACTGTTTGCTACTCCTGCAGTTTAGCTACGACCTTTGGCTGCTGATGTTCTGTGTTTGTTTTACAGGATCTGAAATAGAGGCGTGGGGTTCATACTTTGGGTTAAATATAGCTGGCCATAAAACTTCACTGCAAAACCAGACCACAGTTAGAATGCATCTTTCATGATGCAGTCAGATACAGGCTGAAGGAGATACAGTCTGAAGGAGATACAGGCTGAAGGAGATAAGAGGATTAAAGACACTGAAATACTGTTTTTTTTTCCATTTCTTTTCCTGAGGAAATAAATTAAGTATATGAAACAATGGCTATCTCTTATGAGAAATACTGGAGGTGAAAGATTTTCCACATTCGGTCTGGGTCAGAATTTCAGGGTGGATTTCTTGTGTGACATGTAGTAAACAGCAGATGGCTGCAAGCATAAGGGAAAAGAACATGTATTTGACAACCTTATATTAAAACTAAATAAACCAGTTCTTCAGCTGGCATAGAAAGGTGTCTGTCTATTGATTCTGACAGAGATTTACTGGTGTACATGTGGCTTGTCCTGAGAAAATGTTTATCTGAATATCAGTGGGTGGTAGGAGATTTTACACACAGAGATAGAGCTGATCAATACAATAAATATTTAACCTTCCACAGAATATTTGCAGCCTAGATGTTGATTCAACATCCAGAGAAGAACCTAACTTTGACATTCAGATCCCAGTGTCTGAGGGGTTTGAATCTGCTGTTATAAAGGCAGTCATTTGAAAGCTGTCCTATGTTAGCCCATCTTCGGAGAGAAAAGCCACCTCTACCAGAGAAAATGAAAATTTTGCCCCTTGATGGTACACAGGTATGAACTGTGAAAGCAAATGCTCTCATTGCTGATGCTTACATTTGTTTTGACTGTCTCAAAGTTCCAAAAAAACCAGAAAAAAACAAACAAACAAAAAAATCTAAGTTTTGGCAGACAAGGCTGAAGGGTTCATGGACCAGGAATTTCTGTTTCCTAGTCCAAGCAGCTCAGCCTATGTGGGTTTTGCTGTCATACCCACCTTTTTCCCTGAAAGCTGCCTGTGGAAGCAGGAGGCATTCTGGATGGGCTCCAGTAGGGAGCACTAGGAGGCTATTGCACATGCAGCTGCTGGGGAATTGCACTGAGATCAAACAGCTTAAGGATTAATTTGTTTCTGCTGTTTTGTCTTTTAAAGGTGACTGTATTAATCTAGAAAACAACAGTACCTTTTATGAGTGATCAAAGCTGTCATGTAAGAAATTGCAGGGAATTTAACATATTCCAGTTATCACCATGCTGGGTCGGACCACTTTCCTGAGAGAGGCACTTTAAATACAATTTCGGTTTGAGAACACCCTATGATTGCAACAGAATCGTTCATAACGTGATTGGGGTCAGAGATTTTATCTCAAAGTACGTCCTACTAGTGACTGGGTTTCATGTGTTATTGGTTCTGAGGAAGACTCTAATTGCGTTTCCGCGCTGTGTGGGGACTGGTTAACACAAAGAAATCTCGTCTCCTTTTGTGTTGTGCTCAGCCCAGCAGTTACTTTTGTTCTAAATTGGGTCTGGCAGCCTCTAGGGTGGATGATTGACATGTCAATGTGCTAACAGAAGCCAGAACCAATTCTCTTGTCTGACACCTCCTTTCCTCCTCCGAATATTAATGATGAGTGACCCAGCTGAATGAATGAAAAGTGCACACATCCCTTGTGGCTCCGTGCAGATGCTCAGAGATGACAGCAGGATTTGCCCAGGAGAGGACACAAGCCCATAAAGCCATCTGGTATTATGTAGTGAGCTTAATGTGTTCATTGACTTGGCCAAATGCTTGGTAAATCAAAAGTTGACAGGGAAGGATTCATAATATTTATGCTTAAAATGCAGTCAAAACATCACAGAGAAAAATAGGAGTCCTAGATGAATTCCTAGAAAAACAGAAAGAAGAACAGCTCAGATTTTGAGCTGGGAAGATGAGCAAGGAAAATATAAAAATATTGTAGTTAAATATGAGTCACAAAGCAGGGATTTGCTCTAAGAGTGCCTTCAGTTACCCTGTGATTGATTTCAGATAACACTGATTATTGATGATCACCACAGGCTTTTATAGTACAATTTCTCAAAATGTCCAAATGAGCCAGCCTTGGGAGCCATTTTGCAGTCACTTGCTATTTATCAGTTCATTATTCGGATTTGGTTGAGTCAAATCTGCTCTTTCTTTGTCTGGATTATGTAATATTTATTGTTATATTGGAGACTGAGACTATTAAATGTATAGTCAGACTGTTAAGACTAGGTGGTATGATGCATAACCAAGGAACAGGTCTTTTTATTTAATCACATAAATTTTATTTATTTTTTCAATGAAAAAGATTCCCTTCCGTAGTCTATGATTGAAGATTTTCCATGTAAATGTTTCTTTTATCTCTAGTATCTCAGCCAGCAATTCTGCCCCAATAGGTGACCAGAAAAAAATCCCTATTAACATGCAATAGACTTTTTCTCTTTGTGAGGTTTAGATCTGGTTCAAAGACAAAAAAATCTATTCTCACTCAATTTGGCATATCATATTTTTTATCTCCACTACAGTAAAAGTGCAACCCATTTTCACCTTCAGTGCCTTCCTCATCTTTTGAAGACACTGCGGTTGAATACCCTTTGTATTTTCACAATATCCCAAAGACTGGCAATTCTTTTGCATCTATACAGGAGACTCTTGTATCCGTGCATTGAGCAGAGCAACTTTTGCTGTGATTATTGCAAACCTTTTCCCTAATCACTTTCTGTATTTTCTTTTATACTGTATGACAGCCCAGTCAGATTCACCTGGATGCTGTGACAGCATTGTGTCTTGCTCTTCAAATCCTTTTGTGTGACCCCACTTGATTACCTAATTATGTTATTTCCCATCTTCCACATTTTTCCTATTGCCCCAAAGGCCCTTTGCAGTTTCCTTTTATTTCTCAGCTGCTGATGTTTCTCCCATTTTTACTTTGCAAGCCATATATATCACCTCACTTTGCTGTCAAAAACCTATATGTCTAATTTAAACCACATCTTTCAGTTCCCCTATAGTTAGAGGAGAGAAAGGATACCTTCAGAGCACATTTATTTTGTCTCAGTCTAAGATAAACACCTAAGTAGATTGTGATGAATTGCCCTCTGGGTATTCTTTCCATACACAGGAAATCTAGACAACCAGTTTGGTTTGTACCTTAGGAATTAGGGAAAATGAATCCCTGTTTTAATCAGTTTGCCCAGAGTTTTCCCAAGTACCTTATTCCCTTCTGCCTCTGTACCTTAACCCCCTCCCTGGAATCCATTTGATACCATTTTCTCAAACTAAGCATGCTATTAAAATTTAAGCCTTCAAGGAAATATGTAAACTGTTATTGTAAACATCCACTTAGGAAAAGAAAAAAAGTGTAATTTTAAAATATTTTTTTTTGTTGACTTCGCAATGCTTCATACTGAAATTTTGTTTGTGGGGCATTGGGGTATTGCCATGTTTCTGTGAGAGAGTGCCTTTCTGCTCTTGTTGTACAAAGGCTTTATTAGCAGAAGAGTGTTCAAGCTTACAAATTAAACCAGCAATTTGCAACAGAAGCCTGAGTAACACCTGTTACAATAGCCCCCAGAGAAGGGGTACACTGATGGCCAGCACTGTCACATGCAGATGGATTCTGGCCTGAGTTATTCAAATATAGCATGGGAATTTTTTTTTTTTTTTTTTTTTTTTTTTTTTTTTTTTGGTATAAGTATCTGTTTAAACAGAATCCTTTCACTACTACATAATGCCTGTAATATTTGGTTTAATATTATTTTAGAAAAAAAAATCTGACAAAGTATTTTAAGTTAAAAAAATTCTTTACCCTTGCAACTTAAAAAAAGCCAAGTAGTTAATTTCTAAACAATTACAAAAAGAATCACTCTGTGATTAGACCTTTGAATGACAAAATTCAGCTGCAAGCACTTTTATTTTTTTTTATTTTTTTCTATGTAAATTAATAACTAAATAATTATGCCACAGAAACAGTAGGTCCAAGGTTCATAAAGAAAGTAGAGCTACACTTCACAGATTTATGACAACTCAATGATCAGTGTCACAGAAAAGCAAAAATGAACTTTTCATCTGTTGTTTGCAGTTATATGGGTTGTGCTCTCCAATCTGAAGCAAGACAAGATGATGATA
Source organism: Passer domesticus (assembly GCF_036417665.1). NCBI lineage: Eukaryota > Metazoa > Chordata > Aves > Passeriformes > Passeridae > Passer > Passer domesticus. The sequence continues at coordinate 51,457,923 of NC_087476.1, forward strand.
TCTTTAAATGACAAAATAATACAGAAATTAATTTGTTAATATAGCTTCTTCTACTAGAATTAAAATAGATACAATAATTATCTTATTCCAAAGGACATTCACTTGCTTCAGTAGAAATGTTTAGTCTCTCCTGTGCATACCAGTTTCAGCTTTGAAACTCACAGAAAGGGTTTAATTCCATGGAATAACAGAATGGTTTGGCTTGGAATGGACATTGGAGATATCTGGCGGTAACCCCCACTGCCATGGCAGGGACACCTACCAGACCAGATTGTTCAGAACCCTGTCCAACCTGACTCTAAACACTCCCAGGGATGGGGCATCCACAACTTCTCTGGGCAACCCGTTCCAGTGCTTCACCACCCTCACAGCAAAGAATTTATTTCTAGTACCTAATCTAAATCTAATATCTTTCAGTCTGAGGCCATTCCCCCTTGTCCAATCACTGCATGTCCTTGGGAAAAGTCCCTCTCCACCTCTCCTGCAGACTCCTTGGGTATTGGAAGGCTGCTTTAAGGACTCCCTGGACAGTAGGTTCTCTGTAGGCTCTGCCTCCACAATGTTCAGCCATAGCAGTTCTGGTGCTGGAAATTGAATAGAGATTGCTGAGTTTTCTCACACTCATGTGGACAAATTCTGACTGTGAAAGAGCAAAGTGGGTGTGTGTACATATCAATTCTTCTGGGTAAACCACTCTCAAAAATGAAATACAAACAAAAAATCTGGCAGGAGAACAAAGTTCAGTCTGGGAAAGCTTTTCTCACAACAGAAAGTCCAGACCCCTCCAACAAAGAGAGTTAGTATCAGATTAGTGCCAAATTATTGAAGACTCAGTAGCATTGTTCCCCTATGGAATGCTGAGAGGATTTGTCTGATAGGGTTAGATTTAGGGAGGGGTGGGAGTGGGGACAGGATGAGTTTCCAGCTGTCATGGCCCAAGGAGAGAACCTGTGCAGGTGGGGAAGGTCTCAGCTGAATGGCAGGATGCATGCTGGTTGTTGATGCATTTACTCTGTGGGAGCCATCCCTGTATCTCTGAGATGCTTAGAATGTGATATTAGGTTGTTTACTGTCCACTGCAAGGGGACACAAAGAATACCTGTTGCCATAGAGAGAGAGGGATGCCTCCCAGGATGGAATTGAGACAGTTTCAATTGGTCTGAGCCACCAGAGAAGGGGTTCCTCTTCTATTAAATGAGATCTTAATTTTAAACTACTTTTTTGTCTGCTAAATTTTCCCCTCAAACATATGACTGTGAGAGCAGGAGGAGCAGTGCAGGAATACAGCTTTGGAGCAGACAGGAATGTAGCTTTGGCCATGGCTTTGCACGTCTGCTCACAATGAACTATGAGACCTGTGGGAAGCCTTCCCATGCCTCTAGGATGCTCACTCCTCTCAAGAGAATACCTTTCACAGGCTTCCTGGGGGAAACAGGGGTCTGTGTATGCCATGCCTAAAGCCAAGGGAGTCAGAACAAATCCATTCAAATATGGGTAAAGGACACAAATCCAGGAAAGAAAAAATGAGCAAGAATGTGTTACACAGGCTAGAGAGAACTGCTTCTTCCATACAATTTTCTTCTGCTCAGTAAATGTTAATTAGGTTTTGATGTGGGGCCCTTTCAGGATATGAATGAATATATTAGCCATTGACAGCTATGAACAGACTATTTGGAGTTATAAATGGAAATAATTTATTTACTGGCATGATGAAACCTGGAAACCTTTGGTGAAAGACAGCAATTAAGGGACACAGCAATAAAACTGGCAGAGGGAAGGAAAGAAGAAATATTACTGAAGAAAGGGATTTTTATTCTACATTTCAAAAGGAGTAAACATGAATGATAAAGCATGCAGCAGGGATTGAAGGGAGATAAGGAGCTTAAACCCTCTGCATCAGCACCAACTGGTGCTGCACATAGGCTCCTGTGGCATCTGATGGGGCTGAGCTTGTGTAACTGCACAGCAGACAGGGCAAGGAAAGTGATCCCTCTATCAGCTGGGCACACCACAAACTCTGGATTTCCAGCTTCTCCTGCAGGTTAAGTAAGAGTAATGAGAGTTTATCAGTGCCTTGATTAGACACAAGGCCAAGTATTATCCTTTCCCTGGCACAATTAACCTTTCTGGTGAGGAAGTGGTTCTGCCTTAGCTTACCTTAGTGGGTTGCTTTTATTTACAACTAAAGTCAATACAAGAACCACTGTGAACATTTTTACTCAGGTGGAAAGCAGATTGTTTAAAATGTTTAATTTATGTTTATTTCTAAGTAGAATAAATCCTACTTTAACCAAAAAACATCTCAACTCCTACCTAAGCAATGAACAAAAAAAGGCTTTAAAAACCTTGGTTTTTTTTGTTAAACTGGTGTAATTTTGGGGGGAGACAGGGTCTCATTCAAAGAGACAATGTCTCAATTTCATGAGTGCCCTCATGGTAGCAAAATTCTTAACAATAAATTACTCAGAATATAAGTTCTGCTTGAGTAATGTTTATAGAAGCAGGCTCTGGGTTTCTCTGCTGACTGTGCTAACAAGAGTGTCAGCTGTGATTTTGCTTCTTGTGATATGGATTAGATCCAAGCTGAATCTGACTTTTTTCCAAGTCAATTATGAATTATCTGAGAACCAAAGCAGCCAAATGAAATTGCCCTGAACTTGAAAAAGAAATTAAATTTCTTGTATGCTCCAGAAAGAAGCAAATCTTGCTATTTTTAAGAGGTAGGAAACAAATTTATTTTGTGCCTCAGATTGTTCATAAGAAGATGCTCAGATATTCTGTTGAAGAGTCAGTTAAATAAAGAGAAATAGAAGCAGGGAGAAAGAAAATGTGCAACCAAAAAAATTCATAGGCCAACTATTGTGTAACATTTCAGTTCATGCACTACAAACATGTTTCCTTAGGCAAACAAAAATCCCCAGCAACAAATCAGCAGTGCCCAGAAAATGGTGTCTTGGGGCCTAGATGTAGAAACAGCCGTAAGAGTTGAGTTTAACATAGATGAGAAAACCAATTTCTGATTCCTTCCCAGCTCTAAGTTGCTCTGTGTCACACCACTTTCCTACCTCAGGTTTTACTATCAGTACAACTGGAATAAACAAAGTGTAAGGCTTAATGTTAATAGATTTGAAGCACATGCATCTCTGACTAAAACAATTTTAATCTAACTTAGCTACATGGGCAGAATGACGTGGAACAACAACAGATGTCTTCATCCCACCCATAGTGCCATTTTCAGTGTCTGCTGCTCTGCCACTGCAAAGCAAGTGAAGTATTCTACAGTACTTTCTATTCTGAACATGGGCTACTTGACTGCAAACTTGTTGAGAGGTCTGCCAGTGAATTGTATTGTGTCAACAATTTTTTTGCATCCACAAAGATAAAGATCCAGTTGTAGCAAGAGCTGAGCATAAACGATAATCCATCCCAGCTGAAGGCAGTGATAAAATGCCCTTGCACTTTGCTGGGTGAAATTTTTATTTTAAAATGTTTTTAATTAATTTGGTTTTGGTTTTGTTCTTTCAGTGGAACAAAAATTCGAGAGAAATAAAAAAAAAATTATATTCCTCCTGCAGTTTAATTTATGAATTCATTGAATCTGGTTACCTTCATTTTATTTTTTATATGATACTTATAAGCAGAGTTTTATTGATCATCTTTTTACCATCCCCTCTGTATTTTCCTGGGAATAGATCTGCTTCTAAATCAGGCAGATATTGCAACTGTGATCAAATACTTAATGATTTTTCTTATCCTTGTGTCTTAAAATAATTCTGAAAAAATATTTATGTGTCCATTAGTATATTTCTGTTTGTTCAATTACAAATTAAAGTTCAAATAATGCAAGTGAGGCAGAATATTGAGAAATTTTAAAAGCTGTAATTTTTCACAATTTTAATTACTAAACTGCTATTTTATAAATCTGTGTTTATTCAAATTCACCCTCCCCTTGCATGCTGGACTATGATACATATTTTTCTCCTCTGTAATTGACAAAATGTCATTGAAGTTTATTATTATTTAAATTTTGGTTTCATCATGAAGAAATTACTGCTTTATTTCCCTTTTTGTTCTTCATATAATCTTTTCTTCTTATCAGACTTACCATTATTAATGGAAAAATTTCCTAATATTGAAATAAATGGAATAATGGATCCATTGAGCAATTTATGTCACATGAAATGTGACAGAAAATACAGTTCAGGAAGGCTGCATTAAGCTAAATTACCTCTGTCCACTGATGCTTCCTAGTAATAGATATTAATTTCCAAATTCATTCTGTGCATTAAAAAAGAACTAATTATGCCAGTAATATCCAGGTAAAATTGCCAAGATTATGGCAGTGATCCTGCTATTATAAGAGAGGAAGGCAGTACAGATCTGCAGCAGTAGCAGCATTGAGTTATGTGCAGATACCAACTTTCTTTTTAGCACAGTACGTTGTGAAGAAAAGCCAGTTTTCACATCCCCAAACTCAGTCAATTCTATCATTGAAATAGATTTTATGTCTTGGCCATTCAAGACACCCTTTTGATTTCCTGGAAGAGCGAGAAGCTTAAGAATAAAAGATTCTTTCACTTCAGAATACAAGAATTTTTACCTGTTCCAAAAGGATGAGACATCTGTGTGAGGTGGGATCAAATCCTTGTTTTTATTCTGAGTGAAAGAGTCCATAAATAAGGATGGATTCCTCTTGGGCTAAACTTCTTTTATTTTTTATAGATATAGATCTAGATATCTAGATATCTATCTTTAATGTCATCATTTCTGAGTGAGGGAGTCTGAGATACAGAAAAACACAGCATGAAGTCTTCTACATTCCTGTTCCTTTTGGGGGTGATGAACAAGGCATGGCACCTTGTAAGTTTTTCTGTGGAGTCTCTGAGTCCCAGTAATGTGATGATCAATTTATAGAAGCAGAGAAGACCCCCTGCTTGGCATTGTGCTGTTTAGTCCTCATTCTGCCAAGATGTTTGTGTAATGATTTTCGGCTGAACTTGTTCAGTGAACAAATTTTACACACGGGCTCATGTTGCTTGTGCTCTCCCCTTCTAAACCAAAGACAGATGGTAGCCAAAAAGATACCCAGACGAAGCAACCAAAGGCAGAGCCTGCCAACCTTGTCTAAGATTTATGGAGGATGAGGACAGCAGTGCTATGAGATGAATGACCCCACAGTAATAATTGTTTGGCTGCTAAACGAAGCCTTAAAAGGTGTGGGCAAACACCCCCCTGTCATTGCTTTTCAAGAGGAAGGCAAAGAACACAGTGAGGACCCACAGTAGCTATTGTTCCTTTCCCCCTGGGCTGCACACAAGAAATCCTGATGATACACCTTCCTCTTGATACACTCCTCTTGATTCTTGTGAGTGTTTTGGCTTGAGAAGATGAGCAAGTGCCACCTGTGACAGATATCCTCCTCCTCCAGATATCAAGTCTCACCCTGAGTCTTGTCACATTAACTGCTGAAACAAACACGAGCATAGCCCAGACAAACAGTCTATGGCAAGGCAAACATGAGGAGGTCTTGCTCCAAACACAAGGAATTGCTTCAGAGCAATTTTATGCTAGTTCTTTATTTCATTTTGGAACTGAACAGTGTGAAGTTTTTTACTTGTGTTTTTTGAAAGCAGTCCTCAAGAGAGAACTGCTAAGAATGTGAATGTGGAAAAGTAATGCTTGGGAAAGTCAGAAAGAACTGTAGCAGCTACTGAGCTTCATTAGTGCTTCAGAAATGGCTGCTCTCACTATTGGGCAGTGAGAGATACTTTTTAGTTAATTTGCATGTTTTTGTCTTTCAACTTGATTCCAAAATTTTCTTGAAAGCTGCCAGTCATGGTTTTTGGCAGCACAGTGCTAAACAAGATAACCCTTATAACTGATTAGACTGTACATGTTCACTGAATGAACATTAATTGAATATTACAACTATACTTTTGGTTAGGTCAAAGTCAAAATCGAAGTTAGTAACAGAATGGTAGGTACAAGAATAAAAGGATAGTTGAATGTATGGATAGATGGATGCTTTTTCATAATACAGCAGGAAAGAGTAAAACACATCTTGTTCCTGTCTTTTGCTGTTAGACTTTTCTGTGCTTTTTGCTATCCAGTGCCCAATTTTTTTTTCCAAACATGGTCAGTCCTTTTTGCTTCATTGTTTCCCCCGTAAGTATTCAAGTTTATGCAAACAAAGGTGGTACAAGGGACCTAGAGAATTTCTGTATCTCTTGATTCAGGAGTTGCTGTCTGAAGCCCTATTTCTAAATCCAAGATTTACTTTCATTCTGTGTCAGACAGTGTTGATTACTGAGTTAGAGACATTGATTCATGAGGAAAGGTTAAGGAGCTAAATACAAATAGCTTGGCTGCATGATGACTAAGACAGATGGGAACATCATAATAGGCTGCAGAGTACGATTGCACTGAGAAGGAAGGGCCTCTGGGGGAAGGCATAAAACATAATCTGGCTCATTTTGAGTCTTCCAATTGTCACCAGAACTGTTATGGTGAAAAGGGAAGCAGGTGGCTGCTTTACATAGTGTTTTGAATTTAAACAAGTCTCAGCAGAGGCACTTAGTTAGTTATGGGTTATCACAAGAGTGCAACATTTACCCTGCTCCTTTAGATCAAAGCTCTGTCCAGCTTCAAATCTTGATTCCTTCAATAACAGGAATCTGATGCTCTGGAGCTTAGCAAATGTGCAGGATTCCTCCCCTTGTTCTTCTCCCAGTTCCCAGCCGTTTGTGGCATAAGGTTTTTTCTTGAGATTTTATTAAGACCATTATATTTAACAATTACAAAGTAACCCAGCCCTCCATTATTTCTCTGCTTTTAAGCCCATTATTATTTTTGACACTGAAAGTGACTTCCCCAGTTTAGTTATGCATGGAATGCAGCTGTTGTCTAATCAGTAGATTGTGTGTTCTTGGCTGCTATGTTGAAAGATTCAATGGTTGTTTTTTCAGACTTAGAGAAAAAAAGGTTTTATTTCACATGCTTTTTTTCTAGACTGTGTGGTCATGGTCTTGTTTGTTTATGGTTTGTTGCCTTTTTTTGTCCCCTTTTAAAAATCAACTATGTATTTTTATTATTTGTATATCTGGGGTGTACCCAGTGTTCAAGATGTGTGGCTGTTATAAACTGTGATCCTCTTATTTGTGGATTTTTTGAGCTGAGCAGGGATGACATTCACAGTGCAATACTGTGACACAGCATCTCTTTCCTACATAGTGGTAATAAATCATATTGTGTTTGTGTCAGTGTGGTTGTTTGTGTCCCAGGTGTTTTACCTTGAAGCACTGAATATTGAAAATGGGTTATTTTCTCTCCCAGGCTAATATTTGGAGATGTGCAGCAGGGGGAGTGAACTCTTTTACTTCTCTGTCACCAAGTATAAGAAAAAATATTTTTCTTTCCTTGTACAAAGTTAAGCTTTCATGGAGGTGATGGATTTTAAAAGGGTAATTCTTGCCTTGGTCCAAGAGCCAGCACCATGCCATTATTGGACAGGCAAGAATTCTTATTTTCAAAGTTCTTTCTCTGTATACAACAGCTTGCTGCATTCAGGAGCAGTTCTAATGTGAGAAAGATGAAGAGTGGAGGATTTGTACAGGAGGAAAAGAGGGAGAGAAGGAACAGATTTGCAGAGGGGAAGACAACAACAGAGAAATGGCAAATCCACTCCAGCAATGCTTTTGGTCAAATATCGACAGGTTATTTTAGATCATGTGGGATGCACAGAGCATTGACAGGGTTAGAAGCTATTCAGCAGAGATATAAAAGCAAGTTCAGTTAAACCCATGCACAAGTGGCCAAAGTTTGCAAGGAGCTTTGTCAATCAGTGCACAACCTTTATTTTGTAATGAATGTAACTTTAACCTACAGAGCAGCATACATGAGTTCTAAAATCTCTCTGATAAATCCTCTTTGAAACAGAAAGAACTCTATGTTGCATTTTCATCAATACCTTCCTAAACAAGCAGGACCTGTAGAAGAACATGTTCTCACTAAAAATAAACAGTTTCTGTTCAAAGATATTCACAAGATTAGAAGAAAACAGGAATCTGAGAAAAAGTGCATTAGTATACATATGTAGTTTGTGCTACTCAGTAGCTGTCATATTATATGTAAAAAGTGATGTTCAATCAATTAACATATTAATGTTAACATCTCAAACTATAATTTAACTGAAGCTTTATGGCTGAGACACAATAAAGATAAGAAATTGTCAGGCACTCACTGTTCTTTAGGAAATGTAAAAAAGAGAATGTAACTTGAATATGTCATGGTACTCATTTCACTTTATAATCTTCAGAGGCTTTCCAGAAAAAACCTCTCGAATATCTGTATTTTGATCCTCACATATGTAAAAGAATATCTCCTATTGTTATGATTGTGAGCTGGAAAGCTGTAGCTGGATGAAGAAGATTTCCCTAAGTAAAAACAAAACACTCTCTAGTGTACTAAGATGTGAAATTGTTTGTGAAAAGCACTTTTCATATGAAATCCTAATTATAAATTGTGATTTTTAACAAAATCATGACATGAATTTAAACACAGAGTCAAAATAATGCAGTTTCATTGATAGTACTATGATGGACATTATGTGTAATAGTTCCAAAACCGCTGACAAGCAACTCTCAGTAATTTAGTAAAAACTAATAAAATTGCACCTTCATATGCATTAAATATATTAAAAATATTAATTTTATCCAAGCATTTTGGGAGTTCATTTTTAATGAACTCCCCTCCCACCAGTGCAAAAGAAACATTTGTAATCTAAAAGAAAAATCAACCTAGAAAGCATTTATTTGCAGGGTATCAATTTCCACTTACGACAAACTGCTTTCTCTACATCTCTGTTTTCCTGTAATCAAATTACAAATGGAGGTCATGGTTCTTTTTCATAATATGTCATTGGATTCAGGGAGAGCCACTGTAATTTGATATGCTCTAAATTTCTGTGCTTTCTTTCACTATCTAGCCTAGTGAGGAAAAAGACAAATGTTACATCATCTCCAAATTTTTGAAGGAAATTTATCTCTACAGAACAGATGTCTTTAGTATTAAGATTTTGATTTGGAATGGTGAATTAAGACACTGATAAACATGAACCCGTTTTTACATGAAGGAAAAGATGCATGAGTTATTTTTCTGTTTTGCTCTATGGGAACAATTCCAAGCTCTCCTGGTTCATATACAACACTATGAAATAAGACAATTTGAATACTGAATACAATTGCTTTCCTTTTGCAGTTTTTTTTGTGGTGTCCCTCATTGTCAGGATTCATGGACTTTATGATAAAGAAAAAAGAAAAGTTAATTATTACTTTGTCATTTCCATTTTAAAACCACTTGTACGTTTATACAATGCTTCAGAAGGAAGATTAATGGAGCTGGCTTCTAATTAATGTCTTTCATGTTCCTGGAACTACAAGAAATACTGAAATACAAGTGATATTGGGATACATTTGTGTATGCCATATGCATGATTGGCTTAACTTTTTAACTTATGATTTTTTAAAATGTCCTTGTTAATTCTTTTCTTTTTGACAGAATATCAGCCAATAAATGAGGTCAAAGAAATCAATTATCCACTGTATCACCACAGTATTTTGTGCATTTAATTTTTGCTCTAGACAAATTCATGTGCTGCTTTAATTATTTTCTGGTGCATCAGGCTTACATTACCCATCTTTACAGCCAGTCCCCTAAAAGTGTAGCCTGTTGGTCGTCTCTCATTTGCAAGGACAATGTCAACAAATGCTTTTGCTGAACCCACAGTCACAGCCTCTCTTAACTTGTATTTTAAATTTACTGACAAGTATCTTGTGCTGCCCTCTTTCTTGGAACAATACAATTTTTAGATTACCTCTGGATTTTTTAACATTATTTTTTCCAGATCTATGTGCAAAGCATCTTCGTTGTTCTTCTTCAGTCTCTCTTTTGCACGTGGTGACTACCAAAGCCTACAAGAATATTTAAGCCACTTTCAGCTTTTTTTCTATTGACCTTTGCTTTGAAATGTTGAATGTCTTTGCAAGGCTCAAAACATCAGCCTGACTGACAATTGAGCAGAGTCAGAGCAAAGTGACTTTCTTTATGAACAAAACACAAAATTGCAGTAAGAGCAAGTGCTGGTGAATGTATTGGATGAGACTGAGAGAGCCAAGGGGAAGTACCTTGGAGCATTGCTTTTAAAGCCAAGCTGTTGGTTGTGTTGTTTTCAGTGAAATCTGGGGAATTCAAAGGAGAACATGCTGCTGGCATATTGACCTATGGGCTGGCACAGACAAACCACTCCTGAGCTCTCGGGATCTTGTTTAATAACTTGCACGACTTAAAAGCCCTAGCTGGGACAAAAAGCACGTGTCTCTAAGAAAAGATGTTTGCTTGTTCTTTCCAGGACCTTCTCATGCTTAAAGACAAGCACTTAAAACTGAGCACTGTTTTCTGTGTCCAGCTTTACCACACGCAAGGCCAGACAGATCCACTTTGGCTCAGGGAACAATAAATACTTCTTGTACCATAAAAGCAGCTCATTCAGCTCCCTTCCCATGAGATACAGAGAAGCAGTTTTTCTCAAGTAAAGGGAACTTACTTGTCTGTATGTAAATGCACCATATTTTTCCCTGAAGCTTCTTTTCAAAGAAGCACTTGCTACAAACAAAAATCATTAGTGTTCACAATATCTGAAAGGATCAATAAGGATTTGGATTTTAATTATATTTTTCTGGCTGCTATTGAAGCTGTATGCAATGTTCATAACCTGAAGTAAAAGATCCTGACAGCTATTTTGGTCATGGAAGACCAAGGACAAGAAGTAAGCTGGGATGGATGCACAATGGGAAGATTCAGAACCTGAGGCTGCTGCTCTTAGGGGAGCTGAGTAATGAATAGAGCTATTCATTTTGTGCTTTCAGAGTCAGTGGCCTCTTTTCTAATGGTTTTGGTGGAAATCCCAGTCAATCTCAGGGAGGAATCCCATGTAAAAAGTTGTTAGCATTTGGCCTTCATATTGTACTTACATGCACAATGACTATCACATGAGCAACACAAAAACCCTGGGAAAGATGTCACTTTATTTAGAGGGGGCTTAATTTCACCTAATGCTATTATTCTAAAAGGCCAATATCTCACCTAAGCTCATTGATGTCCTTCTAACCAGCAGGAAAGGCAGCAAGAGAGTACCTTCTCCAAAAGCTGATCTATCCTACATACCTTAGACACGCATCTCAGGACAGAGTGGGTGAATTACCTGGAGGTGCCTCTTTTTCCTCCCCTTGTGAGTAGACTGCTATTCTAGGCAAGATTTAAATTTCTGATTGGCTAAAGTTAAGTAAATTGAATCCCAAGGATACCTGTCTAAACAGCAGAACACATTTTGTTGTGTTTTCCATCCTAATAGCATTTTGGACCATGCATTTGTACCATTGACTCTTCTACAACTCCCTGAAAGGGGGATGTAGCAAGGTGGGGGTTGGCCTCTTCTCCCCAGTAACAAAGGATGGGATGAGTGGAAATAGCTTCAAGTTGTGCTAGGGCAGGTTTAGGTTGGGTATTACGAAACATTTCTTTACATAAAGGGTTGTCAAGCATCAGGACAGATTGCTATGGGTAGTGGTTGAGCCTCCAGCCCTAGGGGTATTTAAAAGCTGCATAGATGTGATGTTTAGAGACATGGTGTACTGGTGGCCTTGGCAGGACTGGCTTAATGGTTGGACTTGAAGATCTTAGAGGTCTTCTCTGACTTAAATGATTATATGATTCTAGGATTTTGGTTATATTATTGCTTATACAGTATTTAAAAACTATTCTTGCACTTAGTCAATTAAAAAAATTAAAATTATAGGGAATAAAATAATGATATTGATTCTTAACTTTCTTTAGCTTCTTAGTTGGATTACGTAGTGTGTTTTGATGCAGATAAAGGCTTAACAGGAAGCAAAAATTATTGTGGTGTGTGGAACCAGGCAAATTATGTTTGCAGGTGTCAAAAGATACAGAAGACTTGTTTTTAAAAGTAAAGAAAACATTCTTCTTTCTAAGCAACACATAAATATATCCTGTAATCTACTCTAATAATTGCAAAATCTCTGGAAGCCTGCAGACATTTTACAACAATACAAAAGATACAAAGCATTACAGCAGTAGTATTCCCTTTTTTTTTTTTCCTCAAAAACGTTCATATGTTTAATTTTTAAATAGGTGTGATCTTCTCTTAGGATGACTGGGGTGGATTTTGCCATTCACTATGTCAGGACATAATTCCAGTTAATCAGTCTCTTGTTGCAGGCAGTCCAATGTGGTAAGGAACCTTGGGAAATTGAATTTACTTTCCATTGTCATGTGCTGGCAGATAGGATCTGGTAAAGGGGCAAGTGATGCAAACCTGGATCAGAGAGTGGGAGAGCAGAAAATGTACTATACAGCTGTTTGATGGATGGGATTACCAGCAACTGGTGAGGCAAAGGAACAAAGAAACAATAAAAACTAAAGACCAGGGGAGACTGTGCAAAGGCTGATTAAACTTTTGTGGGTTTTATGCCTTCTAAAGGGTAAAGGTGTGAGCAGGCAGTCTCCCGTGGAATGTATGTTTGGAGAGTGAACAAGCTGCGGCTGGACTCCAACAAGCTAGTGGCATTTTGGCTGGGGTTTTCCAGCCACAGGGTTAGGGTCTGTTCTGAGAACCCAGAGCCAGGTGCTCTGGCTGGTCCAGGGAGTACTGGTGTCCTGGGCCACCTGTGTATCCGGATCTCTTGACAGGAGTATTGTAAAGGACCTAGAGCTGATCCCAACCACATCACCTTACAGCATGCAATTGGTGAAATATGTTACAGATCAATCCCTCAAGTACTGATACTTCAAGGGGCATCTCTAATGACTCCAGTAGTGCCATAGTCATGCCACAGGTTTGAAAAGGCAAATTATAGAGAAGCTACATCTGAAGTGGGAGCATCAATGCTCCATAGAAAACTATGTATTGCTAGACTTCTCAGATTCCAGGTTGAGGGTCATAGCCACTGCACACTTTGTAAACTCTATCAGATGTAACTTTTTTTAAGCATTCAACTTACTCAGGAATCCATATTCCACTCACTTCGAAGTGCCTGGAGTACCTGCCTGTGTCATTCCTTGACAGCAGAAAAAACAGGGAGAGAAGGAGCAGCAGTAGCTGTGACTCTCAGAGGGGGATTGTTATTACATTCTTTGAATGTTTAAGTAATGAAATAACCATTGTGATCAGTTTAAAATGTATAAAATCCTTTTGCCTTCAGGAAAATAACGTTCAACTATCATTTCCTCCAGAGACAAATATCAATTCAGAGGAGCAGAAGATATAATGGAATGAACCAGGTTACTATAAGACTGTGGGGCTATCACCACATAATTCTAGATATTGTTGCAAATCTGGAATATTAAATCTCACTGGGTGGAGGGATGGATGCAGTCCAAGGGCAACCTAGAGGGAAATAAGACTGAACTAATGAAAGTCTGCTCTCTCAGTAGTATGTAAAGAATGTCTCCAATATTGTGCTCACTAAAATAGTGTCTCTGGCCAATGTGAGAACAATCATAGGTAGAAATTACACTTCCTTCCAAAAATCACATGAAGAAGAATAAAAATTGTGTCTGAGAAAATATGATCTGTAGATTTCAGCAAGCTGTCTCACTCTTAATGACATTTGAGTATCTTCTGAAATTTCCTGACATAATGAGATTTTAGACTGTGTTATAGGATGTCTTTATTTCATTGAATTATGTGGAACTGCTGATTACCTTCTGATTTTCTTCCCTCTTCATATTTGGTTTTGTGGAGGTTCTTTATGGAAGTTATTAAAATAATATATTTGACTACATCTCTTTTGACAGAACTGTGAAATATACTTTCTTTGAAAAATTTAACTAAAGTTTACTCAGGTGAAATAACCCCTGAGGATTAGCCCTTCAATTTTCAAGGTAAGACTAGTACAGTAAATTTTATGATTCTCCTTAAGAAGTAGAACTTGTGGGAATTAGTATCATCCTAAAGCAAAGATCACAGGATCATGGAATAACTGAGATTGGAAGGGACCTTTGGAAGTCATCTACCCCAGCCCCTCGGCTCAGAACAGGACTGGATGGACCACAATGCCCAGGACCCCTTTATAAATACCTCCTGACTATGCCCAGTCACCTTCAAATATAGTTGGAAATTATTTCAGGATTAGTTGCTCCAGCACCTTCCCTGGGTGAGAGGTGATGCTAAAAAACCCCTTTAGTTCCCATAATCCTCCTTCTTGCTCTACTTGAAGACAGAAGTGACATTTTCTTTCTTCCACTTCACAGGAAGCCTCTCCCAATTGCTATGGCTTTCATAGTGGCCTCTTGGTGCCATCTGCCACCTCCCTCAGTGCTCATGGGAGAATGGACTTGTGCATGTTCAGTATTGTCCAAATATTCCCTAAGCTGGTCCTCAGTCATCAAGAGCAGTTATGCCTTTTTTTACCTCAGGAACAAGATAACTTTGATTCTGGCACTGTTCAGCTGTATCAGAAATATGCTTTGCTTGCCTCTTAATAACTCTTATTGCAATAGTGTGCATACTGAGCCCATTCTGACACAGCTTTTCAGCCTGTAGGCTGGCATGGGTTACAGATAACATCTATCTTCATATTCACATATGTAGACTAGACTGATGAAAAAAAAAAAAAAGAAAGAAAAGTACTGAAACCAGGAAAAATACAAGTTTTAGAATTGGGTTAATAAGACAGTAGTTAGCATGTCTATATTTTTGATAAAGGAAATGGCCAAAAAAAGGTGTATCAAATTGGCCTAGTTTGAGAAAAGTAATTCAGAGTCTTGGTCTCAGCTAGAGGCAAATACTTATATGATAGGATGATGAGGCATCTAATTTCTTGGACGTCTAAGCAGAATTAATAAGCTTGAATTAATTGTTCAATGCCATTTGGTGCCTTCCTGGACCAATCTATAAAAACTTCTTTATTATTTGCCACTAATCATATAAGTGTGTTTATTTAACTTACTGGAAATATTTGGTGAATTATACTTTGTCTTATTGAGTGCCACTGTTCACGACACCACTGTACCATGCTATTGAGTGAAAAAAGAAACCTCAACCCCTCTTGAAAAAATCTTTTAGCTTTTTCTTTGTCCCATCTGTTTTATATGCTTATACATGCCACCTTTTCCTTCCTCACTATGTAACTGTTTATTTCCATAATGCATAGGCGAAATGTACTGCTCCATTTCTTTTTAGAGATCATAAGGCACCTTGGTAGCAGCCCTCTCATGTCTGCCAGAGCCCTGTTCTGGCCAGAAAAAACTCTCCCAAATGGAAGTTCCTTCCTAGAAATGACAAGTGTTTTAATGTGAAGTTACTTGCTGTGTGATATGATGAAATCTTTCCTGCCCTTTCCAAAGGAAGAGGCCACTAATGGCCTTTGTACACCACTCTTCCCAACAAATTACAGGCATTCAAAATGGGACTGTAGACAGAAACATTGTTTACTGGTTCATTTCCAGTAGGTACAATTTAAATATAGTTCCTCCTTCTTGTCCTGCAGTGGTATTTCAGATATGTCACTATCCTGATGTTTGCAAATTGACCAATATTGACAAGAAGTAAGTGAGAGTGGAGCTTCTGCTACAAGAAGGTTTTGATTCCAGATGACATGCTAATGTGTCCTCATAAAAACCCCACCTATATCTCCTTGCACGGAACTTATTTCCTCAATTTTCTTGCACTGCACCACAGTCTGAAATGGTATCCTTGAGCCACTTTGAGCATACAAAATGTTACATATTATATTACGTATCCACATAAAGGATATACATGTTCTAGATTGATCAAATAATAGAAAGTGTTCCAAATATTGCCTGAAAAAGATTGAAGTAAATCAAATGTAAAGCTTCACTGACTAGTTTAGCACAAAAATTTTGGAAGAACATAGGGAAGCATTTCTGCAATCACTTTTACACTATGCGTTCATCCTCCTCTGATTGCATGAGAGCTCATTTACCTTGAGAAGAGAGTTAAGAATCTTGATTATGAGCTGTGTCAGGCCCTTGTCCTTGCAAGAGGTACTGCCTTTAAAATAGTGTGTGCTGAGAAAAATCCCAAGAATCCTATACAAATTAAGAATGTTACAGTTGGTCCCTTCCGAATGTTCTGGAATTTAGGATAATCTATTCTTTGCCTGCTGGGCACTGTAACACTAAAAGAGGAGGATTTCAAGCACATTAGAGGACATGAATTAGATATATAATCTAAAAGTGTAGACATAATAAAAAATAAAAAACCCCACAAAAACAAACAAAAACCCCAAAACACTTAGCTAGCCTAAATCCTTTCAGGGAGGATATTCCAAGGAGAGTTAATTTCTCTGCACAGAGAAAGAGCCTAACTCCTCATGATGCCCAAGAAATTCTCTTCCCTCAGTTTTCCCTCTACTTCTGTAATCTAGCTGTGCTAAAGGACACCTACAAGAGTCAAGTGTCAGCTTGAGACCAGCTAGCAGAAAAAACATTGAAATGGAAAAGTGCAGTTTCGCAATTAATCTTAAGTCTCTCCTTTTGCGTTGTCTCCTACATTTCTCTTTCTATAATTCTGCTTGTATTATTCTGACAAGGACTTCTGTAAACTCCCAAGATGCCAACCTGAAGCTGACAAGAATGGTGGCAAAAATACCTAGAGGACAAATTCTTTTGACAGACTAACAGGAGTCTGTTGTCTGCCGGAATCACCTTTCATTTCTTCTGCTTTGCCCTCTGCCGACACCTCAGCAACAGCCTGAGGGTGTCAGGCATAATTCTGCAAAGACACAGAGAAGGAAAAGAAAATGCCAAGTGTCAAGTCTATCCCATGACCTCCCACTACTGTATAAACTGAAAAAAATCATGGGAAAGTGGCCAGTTACCTCCTCAAGTCTTGACAAGTTAAATTGATTTCCAAGTAGTTCGTAGCTATTTGAGAGATACGTGTGTTTAGAATACAATGAAGTGTTAATTGAAATCAATCAGACTCTATTCTGACTTCACTGGGCTGAAGGTTGACTCTGGTTTCTACCATGAGGGTTCTGTAATACACAATTTAAAGGATTGATACAGAATCTGTCATTCCATTAGCATATAAAAAAGAGGCAATGAGGGACATTCTGAAGTTTTGTATTAGAAACACAAGATCAGTAGAGCATGAAAACTCATATATGTGCTCTTATATAATAATAAAAGAAGTTTTGTTTTTTTTTTGGCAGTTACTGATGAGGTAATTTCTACTGTTACTGATCCAAGTGCTTTATGCTGTTCTTATGAAGAAAATATTCACTGGCATCACTAACCCTGATCATTCAGTTATATTGTCAATTAAGTCCAAGCAGTAATGCTCAAAGGAACTACAGATCAGCACACTCTGAAAAAGGCTAACTATCCAAAGATAAACCACTGACTTTGATAGAAAGTAAATCAAATAACAGCATTTAGCTAACATATCCCTTTGAATTTTTGTCAGTCTGAGTGGGTTTTATTTTAAAACAGAGACTCTCCACTTCAGAACTGGAAAGCTGACATTCTGTATCTATGTCCACGCCATTTGACATTTCTATCATGGCAACTTACCTTCACTGCCATTTGTCACAAATGCTGATGTGGATATGTCAGCTGTCTATGCAGATATGTCATAAAGAAAAAAACAACTGAAATAAAAGTAGATGTCAATAAAGAAACAATGATGCTTCTGTGAGCATTGTGTTAAATTAGTTGATGTTATCTGTGCTTACTCATCATCAGTAGCTGGCATTTACATGGCAAGGAGGTGTAGTATAATGTTCCACAGGTTTGAAAGGTCAAGTTTAATTTTCCAAACATCTGTAAGTTTATTTTCAACACTTCAATGGCAAATCAAATTCACTTGAGCAAACTTGTCATATAAATAACCTGTAGTACTGAAGATACAAATTCAGAGTAAAATTGGAGACAATATAATCCTTACTAGGTAAAAAGAGCTAGCATCCCCTGGAAGTTAGAAGCAGCTGGCTTGAGTGGCCACAGCATTCTTAAATGGAATCTTTTCTAAGTAACCAAGAGCAGGCACATATTTTCAGTGGGAATAATGCTAACGTGCCTAATGTTATTTGTGAGTTTAATATTTATTGTTACATAATATTTGTGGAAGGAGCTGCACCAGTGAGGAAATAGTGCAGTAGCTCAGATTCCGTGCAATAGTTTTGGCACTGGCTTTCACTAACTAACTGATCACTTTGAAAAGGAGAGGATCACTTTGAAAAGCACTCAGCTCTTGGGAAGTCTGAATACAAATGGTGTCACCCACTCAGGATGACAATCAGGGGCTCTGGGACACTTCCTTGTGGCCACTGGCTTCAGTACAGCCAGCCATCACCATGATGGCAATTGTCGTAAACTGAGTCCTCTATCATAGGTGGGGTGGGTTCAGTGTGGG
Organism: Passer domesticus; assembly: GCF_036417665.1. Taxonomy (NCBI): domain Eukaryota; kingdom Metazoa; phylum Chordata; class Aves; order Passeriformes; family Passeridae; genus Passer; species Passer domesticus. Next base: position 51,476,380 of record NC_087476.1, read on the forward strand.
ATGTGCTGCCAGGAAGGAATGGCAGCACATCCCACGTAACCTAGCCAGTGACAGGTCTGCTCTGTTTTCCTAACCCAGGACTCACTGCCTTTGCAGTTGATAGTTATGATATTCACTACAGTGACTCACAGAACAGAGAAACTGGAGTTAAAGGACCTCAGAACATACAGCTGACAAATCTTTCAGGAGATTAGGCACTTTATTTAAAAAGATCTTTTATTTTCCTAATTTAACTTACACTATAATATTGACTCGTATATTATCTTTTTCTTTCTTCTCAATTTTCCTTTTCTCATTCTTTTAATTTTCCTTCACCTTCATTCCTTCTTTTCCTGTGCAAGCCACCAGTCTAACTGTTGATAAAGAAAAAGGTGAGAGTTAGTGACACAGAAAAGAAAGGAGTATGGGATAAAAATGTATGAAATAATAAAAGAAAATATGAAACACAAAAGCAGCATATTTCAAAATCAACACTTTTCAATAAAATGCACAGAGGAAACTATTGCAACTCTTACAAAGTAATAAAAAAGCCTAATTTTACATCAACAGAATGCAAAGAACAGAAAAAAAAGTTTTCTTTTTCAAGTTCCCCACCATGAGTACAAGGTTGTTGGAGAATGGACTCTGCCCTTTATTGAGGAATTTTTTTTTTCAATATCCAAACTTTAATGAAAGGATCTGTATAAGAGTGCTAGTGGATAGAACAAGATTTCTTACACTTGTGATTTGTCTGGCTGATGGAGTATTTTCAGCATTGTTCACCATTTATTACCTTAGACATTCAGTTAATGCAGCTCATCTTCTCTTGTGTCAATTTTCATCAAGAACGTGTTGTGGTTTGTCTTTAATCTGTATTTATGCTCAACAGAACATATCTAGTTTTATTACATTTAGTTTGAAATAGCCCCATGAAATGGATGGGACACATACCTAGCTTGAAGAAGCAATCTTTGTCTTGATTCTTATCTCTGGTTACTATAAATCACAGATAATTCTTCAAAGGTTAGTGTAGTTACAAGAATAAAAATCCAGATAACAGAAGAAAGTGCTTGCTCCTCTTAAGCATTTGTGACTTTTTCTAAGCAAGGCTTTGATAATATAATCAGGAGCAGTGATAAACCTTTAACAGATACCTATTGTTCACAGTCAAATGACCTTTTAGGTCAGCTGTTAATTACCATGACTTACTAAACAGTGGTATCTCTTCCATTCAGTGCCTGGTGTTGAGTAGTATGTTCCTGACAAGCAGAAGAAAATCCAATTATCTACTTTTCTTTCTTCTTTTTTAAGGAAAGGCTAGCATTTTTAATACAGCATGTGGCCATACAATACAGATGATGGTAGGGAACCTTTAGGAGAATTGTATTTTTGTAACTCTTTTTCATAAACTTGTGAGAGACAGAACCAATTTGCTGCCGCTATCTGAAGAAAACAGCTTTAAATCTGTGCCTGGACAGATTCTGTAGGATAATGTTGTGAAAAAGTAATAGAGAAGATGCTATTGCATTTCCTGCTCCTATCCTTTTGGACTGATCACTGCATCTTAGGAGGGCTGCTGTGTATTAAATGGCAAGAAATGTGAGTTACCTGTCATGAAGTAATTGTTTCTCTGAAGAGGAAACTATGGCATGCCTTTCATTCTCCTCTGAAGCCCATTGCCAAAAATCCTACAGAACCAGGTAAATGGCCATATTCAAATTATAGGACACATTCAGCTCCTGAGAGAAGAGACTTCTGTGTCATCCTTTTCTCCACAGAGTCTATCTCAGACTATTTAGGAAGTTTAAACAATGATTTTCATAAAACCCCACCAAAAATCTCAAGCACATTTAGGGGCTGTACATTTTTTTTTTTTTTTTGGTAGAAATAAACTTGGCAGGTAGAAACTTGTTCAAAACCACCCATGTACCTCACCCAAACTTGCAAGCTTAGAAATACTTCTGTATCTCTCATTTTTATACATTCTCAGTTTGCTTTTGTGGTTATTTCTGGAGTGAAGTGCAGGAGAATCTGGATGGTTTCTTGATATTTTAACAACCAGTGTAGTTTTCTGTTTTTTTATAAACCATAATAAATGCTACTGGGATGATTCTTGAGTCTCACCAACTTGATTTTCTGTGTCAGAATAAAGAGTGCCCTGGGAATATGTTTCATTGCCTTCAAATGCCATGGAAACCTTCTGACCTTTAAATGTAAACTTTCCAATTTGCAGGAAAAGGTTTAGCCAAAAGATTCTCATTAACATTTGTGGCAGTTAGGAAGCTGAATGCTTCTGTGCTAAACTGAAATTTACCTCTATGCCACAGATTATGAGACTGTATAAGGGAAGTCAGAGATGCTGCTTATGCTAAATGTCCTTTCAGAATTAATTTTTTGAAGTTCTCTTACAACAGGCATGGGCATATCCTGGACTTACTTCATGTTGTCCTGATAGTTTACAATCTGATGGCATTCTGACTTGAGGTATTCAAACATTTACTTAACACTTCTATGGTGTTAGAATATCAAATGCCTTTTGTCCAACAAACCAAGTGCCTTTTAATATGATACAATGCCCATTTTCTTGAAAGGAACAACCTGTGGAAGTACACTTGCTGCTTCATCAGCAGCATTTTCTATTCATTCAGATGCATTTTCTATGAACTTCTGACAAATTACTCAGACTCTGAGAAGATGCTAATTTCATCTGATAATTCAGCTTTTACCTTTCTCTGAATTTTGCCAATTCCTTAGCAATAAGTTTCTTAGTTAGCACTGTGGTATATATATAATAGTTTTTATTTCACTATCAACAGTAAGGCAGTTAAACTTTTCATTAACATTATGCTCTAGAGAACCATCTTTTTTTAAGGTGATGGGGACTGCTGTGTTAGTCCAAGCTGTGTTGCAAGAAGTATTCTTAGAGAAGTTTAAGAACTGAATGAATTCCCTTACTTCTCAAAGGCAGTATGATAAGTCCCTCTGACTTTGTGGACCACGACTTCATGTCAGTATGGTATTTTCATAGCACTGCTATGTGAAAACAAGTAAGCTAGTTCCAGACTTACTGCTCACTAAGATAATCCACTGAAACAAGCTGAGAGCTAAAGGTCCGAAAAGAACGCTGGTGTTCAAAAGAACTTAGAGGGCTGAAAAAGGTCTTGGGGGAAGTTTATGGCTATACAAAAGACTGGTAAAATGCAGATCATGTTTTATTTTTATTTACAGGACCTATTGGGTTAGGGCTCAGGTCCTCTCTAGGCTCTTTGGTAAACTTGGTGAGACTGAAAGAGAAGATAGCAAGGTACCTCACTTCAGTATTGCTAGTGCAAAAAAGGCTTGGTGAGGGCAAAGCCTGCTGAGCCCTGGCAACACCATGGTGTTACCTCTTGATTCCATTCATTTTTCTACACTTCCAACTGGTGACAGAGAAATGAGCTCACAATTTCTTCTCTTACTCCTGAACACGCTCAGTCCTCTGATAATATCAGCTCTTTGAAAATGTATCTCTTCTACCCATGGTCTCTCAGTCATAGATAACAACTTAAAAGATGTTGGGGTTTCTCCCTGGGTTATCTGAGTTCAGCAAAAAGGGCTCCCTTTGTTGCTGCAAATATGTCTGTGTGCCCCAGTGAAGCCCCAGCTCTGTGAGCCATGTTGTTTAGCCTCTAGCGTGAATCAAACAGTGCCTGGAAAGATCTCAGGAGTTTATTAAAAGTGCTTGCCAGCCCTCTAACTCCGTAATTGTCCTTCTTTGAATTTCTCAGTGATAAAGGCACCTTAGACTTAGGTAAAATTAAAAGTAGTTTCTTGTCTCTCTAATTAACAGGTTGGGTGTAGGTGTCTTTTTCCCTTCCTACCATTCCATAGCTCTACAAAGAGTCTGACAGCCAAAAGATAGTTAGGTGTTCAAGCTGGACAGAAAACAAACATGCAATCCTACATTGTTGCTATTTAATAGCGCTTAATTTGCTTTTCAAAAGGCAGGTGTCCACCACCAAGTGAGATTCCCTGAGATACAGATGGCACCTGCATAGGGCTGGGCTGAAGACCAAGTGCCATTATTGAAGCCATCTCAAAAGACTCTAAATGCCTGTGCTTTGGCAAAAGAATTGAATCCTAAGTGACTTTTTAAAGGTACTAAAATCAAATCACCTGCAGCAGTAGCAGAATTAACTTAATTTCCAAAACCGAAAGTGTCTACATTTGTTAGCACTGAGCTGTTTCCATCAGTGTTTTCAAAGAAAACGGAACTTTTGTTGCCTGCTACCATTACTGTCTGTAAGATGCTGTGACAACAAGCTCTCCATGTGTGTAAGTTTAGAAAATAAGGCCACCTTTCTTCCCCTTCTGGTTTAACGACTTTCAATGGCTCCATTTATTTTGAAACAAGTTACAGCAAAAGGCAATTTTGCCACTCAATAGCTTTTGGGTGCAATCTGTTTTTTCGAGTTAGTAAATAGATGAAGCTCTCAAACAGCCTGAATTTTTTAACCAAAGGAAAAAAGGCTAGAGACAAATTTAAAAGGCAAAAAGCTTCTTCATCCTTCATGATGTTTTCTAAAAACAAAATAGAAAATCACAAAATATATGGATGATGTACCAAGTTTTCAAAGAAAGGAGAAAACTAGAAAATCCTAATGAGATTATATTACTAAAGGGAGCTTATGGTAGTTACATTATCTTATGACTGAAGTATTTGTGCTGTGATGGAGTGCAAGTACTTTTTGCTGAACAAGCTGAAAATGCTGCCACAGAACAGGCTGACTTCAGCTTTATTCAATTGCTTTGCTTTCAAGCATTTTCTGATATTTCAAAGTAACTGACAGAATCAAGCCAAATTCACAAACTCAGTCATTCAAAAGGGTATAAATTATGACCTTTAAGATCAGAATGGATGTTTCTGTCCATACTGTATTGTTGTAGTAGATGAAAATAATCGACTTCTACAGAAAGGAGGTAGTTTAAGGCTGCTGTGTGTGAAAGGGTGATGTGAATGTTTACCAAGAGCTCACCTGCAGGTTGTACCAAGTAATCTGATCAGTGGCTGTAACCAAGTCAACAATGACAGATTTGTTATTGCATCCAGATGCTGGGATCAAACAGTGCCAGAAGTGGTGTGCTGATACTGTAGGATTAATGTCAGAAATTGCATCCAGCTTGCAACTGGCAGAGTCACATATATCATTATTGCAGTGGGTATGACTCTAATTAAGCTTGACCAGAGAACACTAAGAATAATACTGTACCAAGAAGCACCTATGGAACTGCTTATGAAATTACATACCAAGGGAAAAGTATCCTTCAGGAGGTGTTATGTTAAAGAGAAAAAAATTCCTGTGTGTCTTATCAAGAAGTATGATGTGGTACAAAGTGTCACCTGTAGAGATAAAATGTGTGATGCTGTGTGTGCCAGCAGGGCTCCACATCACACAGCAAGCAAAACAGACTTCCAGTGGTGAGGAACTACAGAGTTACTTGACCATGTGGACAAAGCAGGCGCTAAAAAAATATTATAAAGAAATATCAGGAAGTGAGAGCTTGAAGCCAGGATGTAATAGGAAATGCTTACTTGTTTGGTAGAAAATGAGCCCTAAACAAGATAAATAGTTAGAAAAACACACAGACAGTCAAAAAAGTCAGCCGGGAGAGTAATAAGCCAGTGACAACTTTTCACAGGCTGGATTTTCAGGAACAGAAGACCATTCTCTATGAAACAAAGCAAGATAATACTACCTTGTATTTCCAGTCAGATGAAAGCTGTAACTTACTCTAAAAGAAAATTCAGTGAGAGAGTTTAAAGCTGGAGATGTTGAAGTTTCCCATAACCACACTTAAAAAGATGAAAACATGCCCCCAGATTTGGCAGAGGAATTTTCTGAGTACCTTCACAGCACTGAATCCATCCTACAGCATCTCTCCCATCAGTATTTGAAGAAAATAGCTGATACTAGCTTGGAAGGCACTCAGCTTCCTGAGAGGTAAACTGAATGAGGCCTATGGAAATCACAAACACACACACTTTGTACAGCCAAACCAAATATTTCCTGGTTTTCCAATGACATGAATTTGCAGTTATTCTGACATAGGTAATGCCAGTATAATGAAAGAACTGAGATTTGTCATTGGAAGTTGTGGTTCTCATAATTTCTCATCAAAACTGTAGTTCTCATCCATCTGATGCATGTGCTGGGATGTGTTCAAGGACAAAACTGATCACCTTCTACTTTGGGATGCAAGTCTGAATATTGAATTCAAGAAACCCAAGGCACAGCTCATCATTGAAAGCTTTTCAGGCTTATATGTTGTTCTCATATCTGCATTAAAAATGATTAATGAATAATTTTGTTCCAGGACTGCATTCATACATTTTTAATAAAATGCACGTTTATTCCAACCTTAGCATTCTTCAGCATTCTGTATTAATTAGGTACCAAAACTATGGAATGTTTAGTGTCCTAACTCATCGTTTGACTAAGCTTACTGGAAGTATAGGCTCAGTTATGAATTCATTATCTTTTATTCCCTACATATCTCTATGATGCAAATTTCTGTAGCAGTGAAATGTGTCTGAGTGCTTTGTTCCCAGTTAATATGGTATTAATGTAACAATGAAGTTCATTACAGTTCTCGATACCTTTTTACTAACACTAAATTGACATTTGAACTTCCTTGATAGAATCCTGCAGTTACCTAAGTTTGGTTTGTTTTCTGTTTTTTTTTTTTTGTTTGTTTGTTTGTTTGTTTGGTTTTTGTTTTTGTTTTTGTTTTTGTTTTTAATTTTATTTTTTTATTTTTTTATTTTTATTTTTTCTCCCCCAAATTAATACAGCAGTTAAGATATTTGTGTTGGCAATATTGCCAGGTGAAACTTTTACTTTTGTGTAGCATTCTGTTTGTGAGATACCGGATTTTCTAAATCACAGATTAATTATTGCTTCTTACAACTACACCTCTGGAAGTCTATCTGTCCCAAAAGTAAGGATTGTGCAAATAAAGACCTCTTGTAGATAGGACAGGAAAGCCCATCCAAATGCTATTCCCAGGATGCTGATGCCCTCCTGACACCCATCCCCTCACAATGTACATCTGAAGTGTTTTAAAGGCCAGAACAAAGGCTGTGCAACTAAAAAAGGAGGAGATTTTACCTTAGACTTTATACCAGTCTCCAAATAAAGAAATAAATTTTTCTGTCAGTCTACAGTAGATAAGATTAAAAAAAAAGGAGGCTAAATTGCAGCAACTGATAGATAGGCCCGACATTGGGAAAAAGTACTAAATGGATAGTGAAACTCTGGGACAGACTGTCTAGAAAAGCTGTGGAGTGTCTGCTGCTGGAGGTTTTAAATCCCATTCAGACAAACATCCATCAGGATGGGGGATAGATAAACTAGGCAATCTCTTAAAATACCTTCCAGTTTAATTTTTTTTTATGATTCTGTGAGTAGGCTTGTCATACTGAAATATTTCTCTGATTAGGGTCTGATGCTATGCTTTGGCTCCTGTAAAGCTATTTATCCTTATGTTGTTAGAGACCTATGATGATGAATAAAAGACAGATGCCTAGTTTGTTCTCAGAAGCCAATTTTTCAGCCAGTTGGCCTCTGGAGTTGCAGCCAGATTTCCTACAGAGCTCAGGTCTAGAAATTCCTTTGTTTCAGATATAATGGGACTTTCTAGGTCAAGCATCCTGACATTTTCTACAAATATGCTTGTAAAGAACTCCCATCATGCTCCGAGACAGGGCTGCATTCCTCTAACTCACCTAGTTACAGAATGAGATATGAGCTCATCCTCAGCTTCAAGTGGCTTCCACTGAGATTGAAACGGTGAAGTTTTTTGTTATTTGTAGACAAGGTCATGAACAAGATCATTAAGGTTCTGGGAAGGCCTTATAGCAGCCTTCCAGTACCTAAAGGGGGCCTGTAAGGGCTGGAGGGGGACTTGTGACAGGGGTTAAGGATTACTTTTCACAAGTGATAGAACAAGGGTTAATGGTGCTAGACTGAAAGAGGGTGGGTTTAGATTAGAAAGAAATTCTCTCCTGTGAGGGTGATGAGACACTGGGACATGTTGCACAGAAATGTCATGGATGCCTCATCCCTGGAAGTGTTCAAGGCCCATTTGGACAGGGCTTTTGACCAACCTAATCTGGTGGGCGGCACACTATGAACTGACAAAAATGCTTGTTCAGACCTATATTTGTTATGCTCTTAAAATGTTTGACTGAAGTTTCTAAGTTGATTCGGAAAACAGGACCTAGACTTTAAATTGAGCATGTTTTGATTTAGGTTTCTTTTAGGTGCTTTCCACAAAGTTGTATTTAGCACTTCTCAAAAGCTTCAAGGACACACTTAATATGTACCCACAAAAACACTGCTGAAGAGGAGTGGATGTGAGCGTGTACATTCCTGGTCATACATACTTTCAAATATATTTCTCAGCTCTTTAGCTATATCACAGCTATGTAGGACAAACTGTCTTGGAAATTTGATCCTAAGTGAACAACTGTCCTGAAGGAATGCCCAGAGCAGGATGCTGAGGACAATGTTACTCTAAATCAAAAACAACAGCAAGAATTGTCTAGGATCTTAAAAAAGTTCAGAGAAAATGTGGTACCAGCATTGGTCTTAATACAGTTATTTTCTTATCCACCAACATTATTTTTTTCTAAGTTTTATTTCTGCATTCTATTTCTGTTCATGAATACACTGGTCTGTTGCTGATTTTAAACAATTTAATTCTGAATGTGAGTTAAGATCTCTGATATCAAACACCTACACAAACACCTTTGTACCTTGTGTTTATTTCAAATCAGGCGCCTACTGCAGTGCTTGTAGAACTGCAGAGCACTTGGATTTTAATTGTATCAAGTTCAGGCAAAAGTGACTATAAAAGCCTCAAAGAAAAATAATAGTTTCTAAATGCAAGTGAAAAGATGCTGAGATTTACATAATGGATTTAGTCAGACACCCCTACTGTTTTATAGAGGGAAAGTGCATGTGCACAATAAATAAATTACAATCTGCCATCAGTAGGTTGCATCTAATTGCATTGGTGGCTCCATTTTTCCCCTTGTGACTTAGGTGGGGTAACATGTTGCAAAGCACATATTTTTTCATTATCCTACTTAATTTGTTTGAAAAATCTGTTTATAGATGACAGAGTTTTTTATTCTTTCTACCAAGTTACTTATATTTAAACCAGATCTTTTGTGTGTTTACATGCAAGATCTCAAAATATTAAAAAAAATATTATTGTCTGTGGCTCAGATAGAACATGACCAATGTCTTATTCTTTCACCTACTCTGCCTTCAGGCTGCCTTGCTACGTGTGCTTTTCATAGTGTCCACCTCCTAAATCTAGTCACTTCAGGAAAGAGCTGGCTAAAGAACCTCCTTCCACCTCCACACTGCCCTCCACAAGGGTCCACAAGGGTGTTTTGTTCTGTCTTTCAACAATTCATTCCCAAAATGATTTTCTTGAAATGCTGTTCAAGTTTAGTGAATCTTATTTTAATACGGCAATGTAAAATTTAGAAATTGTTACATTATTAAATCAATTTTTATGGAGACTGAATCTGTCTTTAAAAAAGAAGTGTATAGAGAACAGAGATTTTTTGATTAATTTAATTTATTTGGATTCAATATTTCTTTATCCTCTTCTTTCATACTTTTCCCTGTGTTTTTTCAAACATTTTTAAAATGGTAAGAAGAATGCCTTAAATATGGTCAAAATGGGGAAAACCAAAAAATGGAACAATAATGAAAGTTTCCAGATAAATTATCCTTTTTTTTTTTTTTTTTTGGTTTGGTTTGGTTTGGTTTTTTAATTTTATTTTTATTTTTTATTAAGAACCTTTAGAAATAGACTTTCCTGTCAAAATTTTTAACCTTTTAATTTTGGCCAGCTTGCTTATTTTGTCTATTCAGTGCATTTATGCTCTGGAGTAAAGGAGAAAATCTAATATATGTGTTATGTTTTCATTTGCAAAAGAAAACTATAGCAGATTAAGGATTGTGTTACTAGAAATCTGTGTTGGGTTTGTACAGCCAGATTTTGGTAGCAGGGGAGCTACAGGGATGGCTTCTGTGAGAAGCTGCCAGAAGCTTCCTCCACGTCCAGCAGAGCCAATGGAGCCAGCTCCAGGATGGATGTGCTGCTGGCCAAGGCGGGGCCCATCAGAAATGGTGGTGATGCCTCTGGGATAACAGATTTAACAGGAGGAAAAAAAATTTCTGCACAGTTGCAATTGTGGTCAGAGAAGAGCAGAGCAAGAACATGTGGGAGGGACAGTCCTGCAGACACCAAGGTCAGTGCAGAAGGAGAGGCAGGAGGTGCTCCAGGCACCAGAGCTGGGATTTCCCTGCAGCCCATGGTGCAGACCATGGTGGGGCAGCTGTGCCCCTGCAGCCCATGGAGCTCCAGTGGTGCAGAATCCACCTGCAGCCCACGGAGGAGATCCAGACTGGAGCAGGTGGATGCCTGAGAGGAGGCTGTGACCCCATGGGAGGCCTGTGTTGGAGCAGGCTCCTGGTAGGGACCTGCAGACCCATGGAGAGAGGTGCCCATGCTGGAGCAGGTTTCCTGGTAGGACTTGTGATCCCATGGGGGACCCACACTGGAGCAACCTGTCCTTGAAGGACTGCACCCTGTAGAAGAGCGACCCACGTTGAGGAGGACTGTGCCTGTGGGATGGGCTCACATTGCAGAAATTCATGGAGAACTGTCTCCTGTGGGAGGGACATCATACTGATGCAAGGAAAGGACTCCTCTCCCTGAGCAGCTGCAGAAACAATATGTGATGAACTGACCATAATCTTCATTCCCTGTCTCCCTGTGGCACTGGGGGAGGAGGAGAGAAGGGGGGAAGGGTGCAGAGAAGGTCTTACTTTACTTCTCATTATCCTGCTCTGATTTTCTTAGCAAAAAATTCAATTAATATCTCTAATTCGAGTCTGTTTTACCCATGACAGTATTTGATGAGTGATCTCTCCTGGTCCTTATCTCAACTCATGAACCCTTTGTTATATTTTCTTTCCACTCTCCAGCTGTGGAGGGGAGGGAGAAGTGGCTTTGGTGGGTGTCTGGCATTCAGCCAGCATGATCCCACTACAAGGTCACAGACAGGATACATTATGAACTTGATTTTGCCAGACACTGGATGCCTGGGGCTTGCCTCGCACCAAGTGAATTTAAGGCACTTGTCACATGACCCACTCTTTTATTAGCTTAGTTGCAATGGAAAAGGCAGAGCAGAAGAATCAGAAATGGAAAACGATAGCAGGAAAAGTCTGGCAGTTTGTTCCACAGGGGCAATGGGAACTGCTATTCTGAAAGGCTCGCTGCCGAGGTAATGTAGAGGAAGATAGTAAGAGCAAAGGGAAATGAAGATTTCAGAATAATAGAAAATAATAAAAAAAGCACACAAACTATTTCAGGAGCAATAACTGCTCTAAGAAAAAGGTATCAACCCAGATGAATCACATCTACAAAAGGGGGGTAATTTAAAGTCATTTTATCAGACAAAGAGAAAAAAGCATTTTTAGAGAGTGATTCAGTCCTTAGATAGATAGCATATCTTTCTCTCTTGTGAGACATCTCAAATCACATAATGAAATTCAGATTGAACAGAGGTGGGGCACAATGACTGGGCATTATTAGACTGCTCCTTCCACATGTTTCTCCCTAAACTAGGACATGGGAAGTCTGATCCCAGTGCAGGAACCCATATAAAATCCAGTAAACCCAAAAACCCCTCTCTTTAGCTTCCAAAAGAACACCAATTTTGTTCCTGAAGGTTTGCTCACTGCTTGGACCTTGCTCACTGCAGAGGGCTCCCTCCTGCAGCCAAGCACCTGATACTGGCCTGCAGGCTATCACTGAAATGTCTCTATGAGCCCCGCTATTTGTCTGAGAGCCCATCCTCTACTTTGTTCTGGTGTATTCTCCATACACACCCTCTGAATGGAGCAGCGGCCTCAGTGCTTTGTCAGTAATTCAGCCTGTGTGCTCTGGCTTTGTCACCTTGGGAAAGGAGCCCAATGCAGTACCCAAGAGCTGCCCTTCCCAATGGAAGGAGGAGGAGGAGGAGGTACATGTTGCAGGCTTTCCCACATTTGCCGTGCCTTTTGTGTAAGCTTGATTTTCACAGGCGCATTTGCATCGGGAAGGTCCAGTCCTACAGACAAAGGTCAAATGCTTTTCAGTGTAAACTTTTCCCCAAAAGAGACTGCAGCATCAAACTTTCCTGCATGAAAACAGACATCTTTCCTCACGGAAATATTCTGCATACAGAAGCAAGATATTGTTGCCCTTTGCAATATAATGCAACTAAAGACATGCAGCCTCCAACACGAGGCCAGAAAAGAGGGCTGCCTTATTTTATTCCCAGATTTTCAAGCTCACAGTGCTTCACGTTAGGAAATTCGGTCACAAAAGAGGATTGCTCGGAAAACCACGGCTTGATGAACAACATCTCGCTGCTGTCACGACCTCGAGACCGGACTCTTGGTCCGACTCCCGCGGGATGCTCCGTGGGTGCGTACGCGTGTCCCACCACCCCGCAGCCCCCCGGCCACCGCCCCGCACCGGGCCACCACCATCTCCATCCGCACAGCCCCGGCGCCGGCGGCGCGGCGCTGCAGACGCGCCCTGCTCCGCCGCCGGGAGCCCCGCACGCCGCGGGCCGCGCTGCGGGAGCGGCGGAGCGCCCGCCCCGCGCTGCCTCCGCGCCGGGGGCGCGCCCGAGCGGCAGCGGGCCCGGGCGGGGGCGCGCACAAGGCGGGGCCGCGCAGCGGGCAGCCCCGCGCCGGCTGGTGCCGTCTGCGAGCGGGGCGGGAGCGGAGGAGGGCGCGGGAGGGGGGCACGAGCATCCTCCGGGCCGAGGCTCCGTTTGGCTTTCCGGCGAGCGGGAGGCAGCTGTACCGGCGAAGTACCTGCGGATCGGCTTTCCTCCTCCTCGCTGGCTTCTTTCAGTTTGGTGGTGGTGGTGGAGCTTTTTTTTTTTTAATTTTTTTTTTCCACATTCTTAACCCTCCCTCAAATCCAGGGAGACGCTTCTGAAGCGGGGTGACCGCTGATCTTACGTAAATGGTGCTGCTCCGGGGAGGGCATCTCCCCTGCCAGCCGCGGGCCAGGGGAGCATCCTCGGGCGCCGCTCGCCCTGCCTAGCCACCGGGCTCCTCGCTGCCGCCCTGCCCGAGATCCGCCCCGGCAGCGGCACCGGCGGGGGCGGGCGGTGAGCAGCAGCCGGCAGCCCGCAGCCCCGTTCCCGGCGTGTTTCGGCGCCTCCGCGGACCGGCTGCGGGGATGATGCGGCGCGTTGGACCCCGCGGCGGGGAGGGCGCTATGTCAGAGAGATAACGCGCCTCCGCCCGCAGCCCGGGGGCAGTCTCGGTGCCAGCCCCCGCCGGGACCCGGCTGCCGGGGAGCCGCTGGCAGCTCGGCGGACGGACTGGCCGCGGCGGCGGGGCTGGGGAGCGGCGGGGCGAGGCCCGGCGCGGCGGCGGAGCGGCGGGCGGCCGTGCCGGGGCAGCCCGCCTCCGGGGGGCAAGCGGCCGGGAGGCTGAGGAGCGCAGGCAGCAGAGCCGGGGAGGAGGAGGAGGGCAGCGCCATGACTCATTTGCAGGCAGGTCTCTCCCCGGAGACTCTGGAGAAAGCCCGGCTGGAGCTGAACGAGAACCCCGACACCTTGCACCAGGACATCCAGGAGGTGCGGGACATGGTCATCACCCGGCCGGACATCGGCTTCCTCCGCACCGACGATGCCTTCATCCTGCGGTTTCTGCGGGCCAGGAAGTTTCAGCACTTCGAGGCGTTTCGCCTCCTGGCCCAATACTTTGAATATCGACAGCAGAACCTGGACATGTTTAAGAGCTTCAAGGCCACAGACCCGGGCATCAAGCAAGCGCTGAAGGATGGTTTCCCCGGCGGGCTGGCCAACCTGGACCACTACGGCAGGAAAATCCTCGTCCTTTTTGCTGCCAACTGGGACCAGAGCAGGTAAAAGCAGAGCCACTCGCCCACCTGAACCCCTTCTCCCCCCGGGCAATGCGTGGGAAAGCGGTGCCAGCGGAGAGGGAGAGAGGGTGGGCAGCAGGGACACACCCGGCGCTGCCCACAGGGGGCTGGGCAGCAGCCTGGAAGGCAGAGGGAGAGAATAAAGGAGAAATACGTTTTGTGGCTTAGGGCCCTTTCAAGCAGTTCATCCTTTGGGGTGTGAATTTTGGGAGGCAGGTGGACACTGCTGGAGTGCTCTTCTCAACTGTCTGCTAGGAGGTTTACACCCTTCTGCCTCCCCTCAGCCGAAGTGAGCTGGCACGGAGATGATGTGCTTATCCCCCAGACAAAGGCTGGTTGCACTCTCGGTTGGTCTTTCTGTTTCAGCACACACAGAGCTGCTCAGGTGACACGGGAGAAAGTGGGAGATGCTGTGTGTAAAACAGGAGTATGGCTTTTAAGCTGAAAAGTTTGCCTGTGTAGGAAGCTGAGACTCTGAATCCTTTTCCTCAGCTGAAGAAAGCTCTTCCTGAGCCACCTAGAAATGCCAGGATGGAAGTTTCTGTAACCAATTCTTTTTCCACTCATGATGCTCTCAATGTCAATTCTCTGCATAATAATCTGAGTACACAAAGCTTTGATAGCAAATTGAAGACTAGTCTGTAGAACAGTTTGTGATCTTTTTTTTGGGGCTACTCTAACCTGCTGATGATTTAGTAGGGTGACCCAAGAGCTGTCTTCCATCAAGGCCTTTTTTAGCAATTGGCTTGATATTATGTCACACTATTTGTTTATTCTAAATACATTGTGGGGGTGTCATGCTCAGTTTCTCCTGCAGTTTAAAATTATAACCACAAAAATGGCTTGATTTCGGTACATTTAAACTCTCTAAAACCTGCTTCTGTGAGCACTGCACTGTTTTCTTCGGCTCCCAACCTGAGTGCAGGTTTAAGATCTGATTTCTTACTTTTCAGTGAGAAAACTTAGAACCTTCTAAGTTGCCATCTTTATTCTAGTCAACATAGTGCTGAGTGTTCAGTGCAGATATCTTCAGCTCAGCTACTTTGGAACTTTGGGGGGACTCAAACAACTGTCAGTGTGGATAGAAAGGACAAAACCTTGGTGAGAGGCATGTTTAAGTTTGACCTTTAAATGTTTGTTTAGCTGTCCTCTTGTGGGCTGTGTGGATTGCCATCACAGGGAGCATTCCCACAGCTCCCTGCCCCGGCTGGTGCTACGGCTGTGGACAGGTCTCTCTCCAGAGGGATGCTGGCCCACCTTGGCTTTCCTCTCCTTCAGACATGCCAGCCACACCCACACTGTCTGTGGGAGAAATTTTCTGTCCCTTGCTAACCCATGAATCAAGTCTTGGGACTAGGAGAAAGTTGTCTGGCCCAAATAAAAACTGCCCACAGCCAGGGTAACGACTAGAAAGGGTGGATGAATATATGCAGAGCTGGGACCAGCGTACCTTTTCTACTTTGTTTTTCTAGCAGATGGAGCATAAAAGCTGAGTGAAGAGCAGTGGTGATGAGGCTAAGGACTCACTGACTGTGTTTCCTTTCCCAGATAAGGACCTTCCTTGTTTCCCACATAAGGACCAGGTCAACTTTTAATTTCAAAAATGACTCCACAAAATCTTAAAAATCCCTGAAGGAAAAATTAGCGAAGAAACACATGTTTAGGACTTTTATTAAGTTGTGTCTATGATGAAGAAGTTCCCTTGTTAAAGGTAGCATGACCTACTGTATACTGTTGTTTCTTATTAATGGAAAAATCCTAAACCTTTGTGTGATGCTTTTCATACTACTTGACTAGTAATAGAAGAAAGAATAGTCAATAGTCACAATAGTCAAAAGAATACCAAGAATTCAAGTGCAGAGATAAAGTAGCATTTTAAATAATAATTGCCATGTACAAAGAATAGGTTTATTTTCTTCTTGATGCTGGATATGCTGATATTTAAAATACATGAGCTCACCTGACACAGCAATGAATTTATTTTGGTTTTTTCATGAATTCCTATTGGTATGATTAATACTATTTATGCTATGACACCAAAGTGGCTGGGGTTCACTAGAGTGCTTAATGGATGTGTTTGCAATTGGGTGCCTACTGCTTTTGAGCACTGCATGCTCACGGCACGCCTCTTCTCTGGGGAGAGGGATTTGTTTTCATGCAGACCACTCAGACAAAGCAGAGAGAGCTGAAGCCCAGCTGCGGGGAGTGGCTTGCCCCAAGGCACATGACAAGTCAGTGACACATCTGGGAATGGAGCTAGGTCACTTTCTTTTCTAATTAATTTAGTGCCTTCCATTATCTGCTGCTCAGTGGCTGAACCTGGGGAGCACTGTGGGACTTATGCCTGGGCTGCTATGCAATATGTCTCAAGCTTGTGCCTTAACTGACTTGAGATCTTGCAGTACATAACCCAGTGTTTCTCTTACAGCAACAATAGGAGAATTACTTATTGAAGCCTGAATGGTTAGGCTCTCTTTGTGTGCTTCATAAACTAAATTAATAGAGCACAGCAAACCTCCAGTTTTATCATATATGTGCAAATTATTATGGCCAGGATGTAACAAATAGAAAAAAAAAGTTCCAATTTGTTATTTAAATGAATAGCAGACATACTAGAGATGATTTATATAGCACTGTCAGTCTATGATTTACATAGTTCCAATTAGAAAGAAAAGTGTGGGAGGCAAAAAATTTCTGTGGTAAAACAAGCCTGTGTACTAGATGTTAAATCATTAAATTAAAGCAGGGCCTGAAAACTGTACCAGCTGTCCTGCCATCTGAACAACCCAATCAGACATGTATTTACAACAAACAAACAAAAAAGGAAAGGTGAAAGATAATGGGCTCACTAGCCCAGCAGTTTTTCAATGTGATCCAGCCTAACTCTCCACCCTGTCTATTAGGGGGAAAATGAAGGTCAGTGGCATTCCTGCCAGGAAGCTGGATAGCACTCAGGGAGGGATCAGCCTTCACTATTAGCTTCCAGATTGTTGATTCTTAACTACATTTGGCTTGTAGGTGTCTATGTGCTTTTGAAGACTCCCTTTCTCCTAATGTGTCCAGCTGGTAAAGTTTTTTTTCAGTTAATAGAGCAGTTCACTTCAGCTCTCAGCTGCAAGAGATCTGCTGTCATGCATGGTCTTGTGTATTCTTCCTGGCACCTGGACACACATTCCCCAGGAATATCAGTCTGTTTTGATGTTTTGTATTTGAAACCTTTGTGGTATTAATCATCTCAGGTTTTTCTCTAGCAAGTGCATTAGAAAAGTGAAATGGTACCTAGTTCTGTTGGTGTCACAGTGACCCAGTCAGCTCGCACCATCCTCAGTGAATATGAAAATCCTCTGCACTCATTTACTGCAGGTTCTGCTGTTGCATCAGACAGTTTGCAACAGGGCAAAGACACAGAGTCCATGGGTTTGCTTTCAAAACTAGGCTTTCACATGCACAAGTGATAGAAACTTTTCCCTGTGTTAAATGAAAGTTTAACTTCTGTAGCTATGAGGAGGCTGGTCTGCTCCTCAGCTCACAATAAACAACAGGCAACATGGCAAGGTATTTTTCAAACTCTGATGGAGGCAGCATGACAAAATAAATAGAAATGCTAACAGTAGTAACATATAAACAGTAAAGAAAAAGCCCCAACTGTTTAGCAAAGTCAGTTTTTGTTTGGAAGTTATATCTTCCAAATGATAACTATTAACTAGTGTAAACCCTGTCATTTTTGCTACAGTTACTCCCACTGACTGATGCTGTTTTATTGTTTCCTAGTTTTCTCCCAGGTATCCCTATCTGCCTATCATCACCTGTATTTAAACTGTAGGGGTTTTGGCTAGGGACCTTTATGATCAATGTAAAATTTAGATCAGCTGAATCTTCATCTGTGGCTGTGACTGTTAGACACTAGGCTAATATGTGGCATAATGAATGGTATTAAATTGGAATTTAAAAGCTAATCTGGTAAAACATTTGAAGCTATATCTATTTTTTCTTTGCATTTTTTGTAACAATGGTGGTGCTTTTTGTATTTAGAATAAGGTCTCTTCAGGGCATGCTGCCACTATTTAAGCAGAATAGCCATAAGAGAACTCTCAATCCCCCATCTTCTCAGCATTCAAATCTGTACCCAGCCTGACAAACCAAGAAGATATGAGACATCAATTTCAAAGTACTCCTTTGTGTATCTTGAGGGCTCCCGTTTTGGTGAAATTCTAAAAATATTGAGCCAGAACAGTACCTTAGAGATGGGATGATGGCTCACAGACTTGACCAGTTTTCTCTTTTAAATCAGAGTGGCACAAGAGCTCATTTGACAGAAGTCTTTTCTGGTCCAAATGGTGAGGAGCTTAAAATACAGACTGTGCATTCTTTATGTGTTTCAGACCTTCAAGAGACATATGGGTGAAATTCAAGCAAAGGAGACTTACTATTTATCTCTTCTAGTTCCCATCCTGAGAGGCAGATTTATGCCATTCAGTCCTAATTCTCAAAATTACTTCAAATTTCTTTCTTTTAAGGAGGACATGACAAATAGCCATAGAGATAGTAGGGCAACTCTGCTGAATCAGATTATCTGTTATTCAGGGCAAAAGTGAATTGACTGGAACCAGAATCTGGTTTAACAGATGATATGGTTGATGCCACTCATCATCAAGAGCATAAAGTATTGAAAACAGCTGACACAGCTGAGTTTGACATGAGACATCTGTACCCTGCATTCTCCCTGTCTCTTTTCTTCATGTTGGCCTGGTGGAGATTGCAGTGGATGCATACAAGAGGATGCATAGACCACATCACTTAGAGGTAAAGGTGAAAGGTCCTGGTGAAATATTACCAAGAGTTGACAGCCATGTCTTCCAGACTGTTTTCCAAGAAATCCTTGGAAATACATTGAATCTGTTCATGTCCCACAAAAAAAGTGTCATATAACTTTTCTGTAAAAGGGAAATTGCTGCCACTGTTGAATTACAGGAGAGTGGGATGCTCAGTAAATTGTTTGAGGTCTTCTGTTCTTGACAAATAAAGACCCCAGTGAGGCATTTCCCTTGAAAGCTGTGTACTGTTGGTATGGAAATGGTAGCTGTCCCAAAGCATTTGAAAGAATCACTGTCGGTGTGGCTGTTCACTTGTCACACCTTCTCAGGCTCTATTACTTTCAAGTCAACCTGAATGAAAAATTTCAAGAGGTAGCAGAGTATGTCTTGCACACCAGTCCGTGCTTCAGTCAGTCTCGAACTAGGACTCACATAAAAAAGGAACATTAAGAGTGCATTATATATGTGATAACATATTTCCAGCATTTGTTACTCACATTAATAACAGGACAAAAAAACTTGCCCAAGTTTTCCATTGAATTAAGCATGGTTCTATAAATAGAAGGCATTAAATACATTTAAATTAACTGTGAGTTTTTGATTATTCCAGCAATTAGTAATATCTTGCTAGCTACAATATGTCCCATAAGAGTCTGTTTAAACAAGTGAATGCAACTGGATTTAGCCATAAATAAATTAGGATTTATTTATTCACAGCCTAACTTCAAGCTGCTACAGAACATGCACTGTAGCCAATTGGGCCCAGCACACCCTACATATCTGGCAGCACTGGGGAAAGTCATTAGAGAACTGGTGCCAGGGCAAAATGAGTAGCTTGCTGTTACTTCAGTACATGTTTTTACTTAGCACAGACTGGTAAGAGTAAAACAGAACCATCTTCCCCTCTGACTGTACACCACAGTCTCTTCAAATTAAAGGCTAATATTTTCTTTTTTTTTTTTTCCTTCAAAGTAGAAAGGCAGTCAAAGCTGCCTTGGACCAAATATATTTCACTAGTTTGTCCTGTTTTTCTCATTTTTGACTGGTCATATTTCTGTATCTGTATGGGAGGTAATTTCAGTGTGGAACAGGAGTTTCAGCAACAAAACTGAGTAATTTTTTACATCTTTTTACATAGAATTTTGATTTTCTTAAAGTCCAGCCAGGGATGGAGAGCATTTTATGGCAGAGCCTGTGCATCCTCGTGCTGGCACAAACAGTGGTAGCCGTGAGGTGAAATGTCAGACAACGTGGGGCTGGAATGGATTAAAGATGAGTCTTTGATCAAATAACTGTGTGCTGTGTGAAAGCGTCTGTGCTCTTTCTTCAATTATGTTTATGCTTGAGCTGCTTAGCTGATACTTTCAATACTCAGCGTTTTGCACCACCTCAGATTTCATCTACCACACCAGGTTTACATTTTTGGCTTGCCTTAGCATGTGTTCAGAGTAAAAGCTGCTTTGAATACTCGCTAATGGATTTGTCTGTTTTTCTGGTGCTCTGTACTGTAAGTAAGGTATTGAAACCAAGAGAAGAGATCCAGTAGAGAACGAATAATAGCTCCTATCTTCAATTAATTGCCCTGAAGGGTATTTGAGGTGGAAAGCTTGATTGTTAGTGACATGTCCCTGTGTACTCCTGATGTAGCTTTTTAGACTTTAAGAATACTTCAGGTACCTCCCTCTGGCAGAAAGTGTTCTTTGGTTTTAGCAGGACCTGTTTTGTGCAGGATTCTCTCTTATTTTCACTGAGTAAACATAAATATTATTGTTGTTGTGGACTGTATTTCTTAGACTAGACCTATAATAGGAGTTATGGTGGTGGTGAATATGCCACAGGGTTGTGGAGACCTAGCCCCTGTGACTGTTTTTTACTCTCTGTGGCAGCTGAAATCTTGTTCCCATTGCTGCCTGACAGTTTTCCATTTACTTAAATGAATTAAACACATAATTAGGTGTATCTCTGCGTGCATACATCTTGTATTGGACTCTTAGGTATACATTAAAAAAGCATGTTTGTGTCAGTCTTAGACAGCTGACTGACCTCATATACAAAGAATCTTTATGTCTGATGTACCAGATTTCTAGCAAACTTGTGCGACTAGGAAGCTGTTAATCCAAGGCATGTGAAGTCTCCTTAAGCTCCTTAGGGAGAACATTAGAGATGTACATCTGGAACTTGGGACCCTTATTCTGGGACTGAATGTAAGGTTCTGCATTGTGGAGTCCTTCTGGAGAATGGGACAACTTAAATGTCAGGTGGGGTGGAGGCTAATTTTAGAATTGAACATTTTTAATGTCTATTCCATGTATGAGCTGTGGTCAAAATTGTCTTCAGACCAAGGCATTCCAAACTTCCTGTAAACCTTAGATCTCAGAAAAGTAGAGCATTAGAAAAGAGCAAAATCTCAGAAAAGTTCAAAGGAGTGAATATGAAACATTTTATCCCTGTCAATCAAACAAAATTAAAAAAAAAATAGTATCTCCAAAATGAAGAGTTTTGTCTTTACAAAATTATTTTTAATGCTTCCCTTAGTGTTTTCTGGGGAAAAGACACTTTCTCCTGCTCAGATATTATATCCCTTTCCTATGAATGCATAATTGGGAAGTTCACTGAGTTTTAGTTGGCTAAATAAACAAAGATGGAAAGATGTGAGGAGTCAGCTACAACAGATTAATTTCATTTGTGTTATTTCCTTTTGCAGATATTTTCAAAATATAGTTATGTCCACAACAGAGCAGTGTACTCATTGTATTAAAGTAAGTCAAATTCAGTATAATTTGATTTAATTTCTAAGAAGGCACACATGCTCCTTTCTACATATGCAGAATTGTGAAGAATTCTCCAGGGACTCACATTTTTGAAAACTTCTGTTTGATGCCATCATGGGAGACATTTAAAGGGCCTTGCTTAAAAATATCTGTACACTGAATATTTAACTCTTTAATTTCTGGAATATTTGTATTTCTGATATTTTTCAGGTTTAACTTTCTAGTACCTCATTTCATATTGTGTTTATGTCTATTTTGGTAACTGTTTATAAAATTTTACAATCCTGGAATGGTTTGGTTTAGAAACGACCTCAAACATCATCCAGTTCTAATCCTCCTGCCACAAGCAAGGGAGCCTTCAGTAAATTATCACCTCAAAGCCCTAGTGTGTGTTACCTACTGCTTTTAAGATCCTTGAATAATCAGGCTTCACTACTTGTGGATTTTAGAGAAAAAATTACACAGAGAGTGGGATGATGGAGAGCATGTGGAAATTCCCAATTTTAGTTGATAATTTTTTAGGACCTATTATTTCATTTCCTTAGGAAAATATAGGAGGAAACTTTGGATCTATGCTTCTGGTATTAGTCTCAGGTTTTGGTATCCTTGTGATTTTAGAAAAATACAATTTGTGTAGAAGCTATTATACAGACATGTAATTCCACATAAGGATACTAAGGCAGCTTAGGATACTACAGAAAATTTCAAATTTGTTTTTGATGTGTTACATTCTTGTAGTTTGTTCTGGCTGGCTGATGGTCTATAGGTACATGATCCTACTCCAGTAGATGAGCTCAATGAATTGAGCTTTTGAGGATTTCCCAGCTTCAGGCGCTTCTGAGGACACATTTGCAGTCTGATTTAAACTTTTGACAAAGGGAGACTACTCAGAACTTCTCCATCTCTGTGGTTGTTGCTTCTTTCCTAACCAAATCTCCTCTTCCCATTCTCAGGTACACACTGGTGGATATTCTGCGTGCCATACTTCTTTCTTTAGAAGCCATGATAGAAGACCCCGAGCTGCAAGTGAATGGATTTGTTTTGATTATAGACTGGAGCAACTTCACCTTCAAGCAGGCCTCCAAGCTCACACCAAGCATGCTTAGATTAGCCATAGAAGGCCTTCAGGTAACATTATTATTTTCTTTCTTTTCCTAATTCTTCTTCATTTTTCAGTTCATTACAAATCTAGGTTGATAAAAAAGACCGAAGCAAAACAAAATTCCAACAACTTATGAATAGCAAGGCTATTAACACCTTAACGTGTGGGTGTACAGGCAAGCTGCTTGTGACAAAAGTGTGAATTCAGTCAGCTAACTGCAGTAACTCCTGATGTGTAGGCTCCTTCCTTGCTATAAATATGAGGTAATGTTTTTGTCTTTATTCCAAAGTGCATGGCTTTCTGTAAATTCAGATGGTAGCTCCTGCAGCAGGAAGTTAGAAGTAATCAGTTCATGTTGTAATTATGCGCAGGGCTAATGAAATAGGGCTTGCTGCTGCCATGCCAGGCTGGCTTTTTTTGTTGATTCTTTTGGAGACAGGCTGTACATCATTTGTCATGAAAGTGAGGGGCCCTGTGATTGGACAGTTAGCTGGGACTATTTATTTACTCAAAGTTCAGCATGTGCTTGGCTCTTTTTCTTGGTCAAGATTAATCTGAGCAGCAGCCTCTGGGATTGAGTATGCAGTGATTTAAATTCTTTTCACCTCATTGTAAATGCACTTTACATGGCACAGGCACATTGGTGAAAAGGATACTGCATAACTCGCATCTGTTTCCCATGGTGTTTTATTGTTGTTAAAATGAGAAACTAAAATGGTTAAGGTAGTTGTTTTCTGTACAGCCACAGTTACCATGTTAAAAATATCTGTAATTCACTCCTGTGGCAGTGTGCCTTGCTTTTAGGAGGACATGTATTCTTTTTCTGTGATGTTTCTATAATTTATAAATTTTTGTTACTCATAAAGCAAAATAACAGCCTTACCTTTGAACTTTTTTTCCTGTGATAGTGTGATTTCTGAAGAAACTTGTATAGCAGTGATACAAAGTTTTGATCTAACTGATGAAATGGCTCAACTAGTATTCGGCCTGCTGTTGTACACAGAAGGGTAGTGACATGAGGCAGAGGTCTCAGTTCTCATTTTGTTGTGTTTCCTTATGCAACAGTGTGATTTCATCGTCTTCACAACTACCTTAGAAGGCAGCAGAGAGACCTGTGCTCTAGAAGTGCTGCATTTCCTTTTATTGCTTTCAAAGTTGTTTTCTTTTTTGTGCTGTTTTCAAAGTTAGCCATTGTTTTCTGGTTTAGAACATGAGCAAATGCATTAGTGGTCTTTGTTTTCAAATGATGGTGTTTCTTCTTGGGCATTATTCAGAGATGGTTATTTTGAAGAGAGCTGCAGTGAATAATTGTATATGAAAGTAGGAGGGGTGACCTACTAAACTTCAGGTGGGCTCTGAGACTCAGCATTCTCCTGCCATCGATTGGTTCATGACTGAATTGAAGACTTGTCCTTTGTCTTATAGAACTTACCCATGCCCCCAGCTTTGTAGTTTCAAATATTCCAAGTCTGATGGCCAGCACATATGGCACCATTTTGTGCCCACTGTCTTCAGTGCTGTTTACTGCAGAGATGCAAAAGTGGGTGTGAAATACTCCAGAAGAAAGAAGGAAAAGGCATTTTAATGACTGCCTTTTATTTTGGAGGAAGATGCATAGCGAAAACATCATTCTGAATGATGTCAAAGTAAAAGGTGCTTAATCAGGTAGAATGAAAGAGAACAAGAAAAACTCACATTATTTATTTATGATCTTTGTAAATACTTTCTATTTAATCAGAGAAATGAAATTTATTTTGGCTTATAAGATTTAATAGGGCTCAAGATGCTGAACTTTACCATTTGGAGAATTTAAATATTTGTGTTGCTTAGGCAGAAGAGGACAGTGAGAGTAGGATTAGTGACCACTGAATTTGATGTTAACCAAATCCCTTTGCCTCCTGAATGAAACCTACTGAATTTGCCTTATATTTGCTTAGCTTCCATGGTGAGCAGAATATTCAATATGGTATGTACCATAGACTTTACAAGCTATGGTGTTTTTGGGGTTTTCACAATGGCTTAATGTTTGAGAAATTGCTTTTGAAAGTAAGAGAAGTAAATATACAGTTTTCTTCTGTATAGAAGAAGATGAGTTCTGGTATATACTTTGTCTGCTTATGTGTTAAAAGGGAGTGTGAAAAGAATGATACCCCAAACTTACTTGTATGAATTAGGAAAACTTCCTAGGTATCTGTTTCCAGGAAAAGAGACTTTTGATCATGGGATTTACAGGACAGTGCCTGTCTGTAATCTGATGTGAAATTCTAGCATATCCATCGCAACAGTGCTGTGCCAAGCAATTGGTGCAGTGTAGGTCACTGCTGATTTGTAGGACAAATGGTTTTGCTAGACAAGAAGAAAACTTCATGTGGAGGTGGGGGCACTCAGCCGGGACTCTTGTTGCTCCAGTCCTGGCTCATACACTGGCTGTGTGCTTTTGGAAAAAAGGAACAACACTCTCCCTTGCAGATGCTTGTGCCTACAGCACTCCTGTTGCTCCTCATCATGGAGAAGGAGGATTTTCACTTAGAGCTCCTACTTCTTCCCTAGTGTCAAGTCAGAAGGAAAATATTTTTTGAGAGCTGGAACACATGCCTAGACTTTAGGACTTTGTGTTGACTCTCCCTACTTACTCAGTATGTGGATGTTTGTGAGTTCCACTCTTTAGGTGCCCACTTTTCCCCGTTCATTGATTTCTGTAGCCAGCCACTGATTTTGGGCTTGTGAAGAAGCTCATGTTACTCAGCAGTGGTGCTCCTGAAAGCAGGGAGTGTTAACAGCCTTGTGTGCTTCAATACCTGAGTGCCTGATAAGGTCTCTTTCAAATACTTTACAAAAATTTACATCCTTCACCAGTAATGGGTTGCAATCTCTGTGCTTTAGCTATTTTTCCAGTAGAAGAGAGAACTTTTGGGAGCTCTGAAGAAAGCCAGTCCTAAATATCTGTAAATGGTGATGAACTCTGAGCAAAAAGCCCAAAATGTAGTTGGTTTCTGTATAAGGAACAATTAAATTGGCTGGAATTCGTCTGGATGGAAGAAGAAAAACTGTAGAGGAAAGTACAGAGATCTGTGAAACCATAGAATCATTCAGCTTGGAAAAGATCTCAGAGGCTTGGGAGATCTAACCTCCTCCTTAAAGCGGGGTCCCTTATGAGGTCAGACCAGGATACAAAAAAGATCATGGGTGGCTGGAGAGAGTGGACAAGCTGCAGATGTTATTTATTATTTACATTTTAAGAAATGGGCATCATCAGGTGATACTAGGAGGAGGCCTGGCTCTTTGTAAGACACCTTTGTACAACATCTGGGTAACTTGTGGAACTCTGTGCCATGAGGAATTCTGGATGCTTAAATTTTAGCTGTGTTTAGGGAAAATGAAAAGAGAGATGAACTGAGGATTGGTAAATACATAAAAACCAAATCACAGTTCAGAATTCCTTAGGCTGTACAAAATTGGATATGAGGTGGATGCTGAGTGGAAATAATCACATATGTTGTCCGAGTTGTAACTGCTTTAGGCTCTCTGTTTTGGCCTCTGTTAAGGACAGGATATAAGGCTAGGTGGACTTTTTGTCTGAGATGATAAAGTCAGGTTTGTATATTCCTCTCCATTCCCCATTCTGAAAACCTGGCTTTTGTTTTACTGCTTCTGGCACTGCCCTGACCCCTGCTACCAAAACACCCAGCTGAGAACTCCTGAGAAGAAAGAGGGATGAAGTTCTTGGTATGATTATTTTCTTTGTGGTAGTCCATTTTCACATAAATCCCTATATGGTCTTTTTAAATTTTTTTTTAATTTTTATTATCAAGACAGCAGTGTTTTCATAAGACAGGTGAAAACAGTTTCAAAGACTGAAAATTCAATTTGAAAATTACATTGAAAGTTGGAATTATTATTAACTCTGACAGCTTTGGGGGTAATTATAATTGAATTTTGCAAAATGGAACACTATAGGTATGCATGAAGCACATGAACTGATTAACTGATATTTAGTATTCTAAAACCTGGACCACTAATTCCTTCTTAAATATTGATTTCTATTTAGTGCATAAAAGTAGTTGCATGCATGACAGATTTTTTTCATGCATGTTTTCACTCGGTCAGGCTGTACATCTCAATGCTTTGTAAAAGTGTGTAGTTGGCTGAATGTGAATGCTTCTCCTCTAGTTAAAAAGCTGGTGGAAAAGAGACCATACACATTTAAATGGGGAGCTGAGCATATGTGGACAGTCAGCATTGTTGCAGAAGACAGAAGACTCTTGCTTCTGGGACAAGGGTGTTTGGGAGAAACAGTGATGGTGTTATGGGGGACAAGGCAGGTCTTTTAACTGTGTCCTTTTTTTTTTTTTTTTTTTTTTGTGGTAACAGAGGAAGGCTTCATAAGCTAAAACAAACTCAGTGCTGTAAAAATGAAAGCAAAACAGAAAGTTAATGAAGGCAGCATCCTTGCAGCTACAATTACTTTCCAAAACGTCTTTCACACAGCTGTTCCTTGTGAGCTGTAGGAGCAATACCCCCAGCCAGATTTGCTGCAGCAGTGCAAGGTGGAAGTACCAGA
Organism: Passer domesticus; assembly: GCF_036417665.1. Classification (NCBI taxonomy): domain Eukaryota; kingdom Metazoa; phylum Chordata; class Aves; order Passeriformes; family Passeridae; genus Passer; species Passer domesticus. The sequence goes on from NC_087476.1 coordinate 51,503,629, forward strand.
CACAGACCATGTAGAGTCTGATGATGAAAGTGACAGGACTTCCTACTCCCATTTTCTTTAAGTGTGAACTCTATCAGTGTCTTGCAGGGAATCTTGCTGAACATTAGGGTTGGTTCAGCAAGCACAGAGTGCTTAAACTTTGCCACCTGGTTCTGGACTACATGTATGCGACCAGCATGCTGCAGTGCCAAGGATTCCTAAGATAGGAACTTCCAGAACCAAGGATGCCTCTGGAAACAGTATCATGACTTCATATAATTACATGGTCACATGCTTCATGCAGTGCATAAGATTGTTAATAATGAGCTGAAGGAACAGCTTGTACTGGCAGTGAGCAGCAGTGAGCTGCAAATCACAAAGCAGAGCTTTAAATGTTTTACATCCAGACTTAAAACCGTCCACTCCTCTCACTCAGTGCTTGAATTCTCTACCATTTTTTGAGAACATGGTCCTGACACTTCACATTGGCAGAATATTAAAAAGTAGCAGACTCAAAATTTAATGGGAGTACCTTCCATTTTTAGGAAGTCTAGTAAATAATTTAATTCAGGTTGTGTTTTTTTTTTTTTTTTTTTTTTAAATCAAAGAATTAAGTTGTTTGTAAAGGCTGGGGTCCCCTGAGCCCAGGACTTCCTGGAGAACAGAGGGATGTGCTTATAAACAGCATAATTTCATACCAGTTCAACTCATGTTCAGTAGCAACAGCAGTTAAATGGGATATTTTTCCTAAGAGCTTGTTATTTTCAAGAGTTTGCTGACACTTGGTCTTCCTTACTTGTATAAAGACCATAAAAAGGCTTACCAGCAATTTACTGTAGAAACAGGGTGGACTGGAAGTGATTGTTATTTCTAGTTCCTCACCTGCTGTGTGGATGGACTTGACCTGCTGGGTGAGAAAGGTCTTTATGACCATAGCTCGAGTTCAGCTACAAACAGGCATGTCTGTGTAGACACAGACATTATTCAGTGTGGTCCCAGTTTTTAACCTGTTATCTGAAGGCAGAATAATTAATTCCTTTGCTAGATTCTTTTATGATGCTCATGAAAAAAAATGGTTGAATGCCTTTGGACTGTTGATTTATGTATTCTCACAAGCACATTTTTAGATGAGGGGATACCATAATCTTTTTTTCTTATTATTTTTCTATTCCCAACTGAGAATAATTCCACTGAAAGGTTACTGTAAAGTGTTTCCTAATTTGGGGTGCCTACTGTGACACGCTGTGGTCTGATTTTCAGTCACAGTTTATATATTTGGAGTCCAGCTGCCATTTATTTTTGATCAGAAGGATTCAAGATTTTAGTCTTGATCTTGAGTGCCCAAGCCAGGAGTCTGAATTCTAACATGGCTAAATTAAGAGCTTCTCATTAGATTCTCTTTGAATGCACATAGTGGCACGTGGGCTGCCACCTCTGAAACAAATGAGAAGCAGCAGCAAACTAAACTCTCCTTTCCCCCCAAGAAACTCTGCTCTGTGGCATCTTACTGAAAACTGCAAGGAAGCTTAATGGAGTTAAATAGCCACCCTCCAAACATTGCTGCTGGAGCTAGTGGAGTATCTGCCTGCAGTAGGTTGTCATCCTCCGTGTGAACCTGAACAAAGACAGACAGAGGGCACTTTGCCAATGGTTTGCAGATATTTGCTGTAAGCAAGGCGTTGTGGGGAGCTTGGCTTTTGTTCAGACACTTTGATCTAACTGGCATAGACTCTTCTGCTCGTTCCTCCTGCCCTTTTTGCTCTGAGCAGGCTTTGCCACAGTTCTGCTGTTTCCCCAGTTCCTCAACCCACATTGTCTTATTTTGTACTAGTCTTCACTGATGTGGCTTTTTTTGTCTCTATTCTGATGGCATCCTCTAAAACCTCAGTCACCATAGATGACTGCATGGCACATTAAGTTCATCCTAGACTCCTTAGGAGATTTCAGCCTTTTGTAATCTCACCGGACACACACTCTCCACATCTGGCTTGCAATCACCTTCAAACTTCCCATCTCCACATCTTCTTTTAACCAGTGTTCTTCCCCTTGCTCTTCATAACAGTCATGAAAGTAGCACTGGAGAGAGTCCTGATCTGTTCACATACCAAGTGAATCCTTTAAACACCAGCTGTTGAGGAAACTCCTTTCAGTTCCTCAAACCAGAGCTGGCCTGCTTGGAACATATGACTCGCTGCTCATGGGGCGAGGCAGGAGACATTGGGAGCTTCTGAGGGTGTTATTGGAATGACATGGCATGATCTAGAAAAAGAAAATTTTTTTAAAAAAATCTGACATTCTCTTCTACTCAACAAAGTATATGTGGTTAGTGTAGAAACCAATGAAAATGTTAATAGTTGACATTTTTCCATCAGTTCTGTCAACAGACAAAAACATTCAAATAAAATTATTGCATCTTGAGAGAAGGAAAATACAAAAGACTCATACATGAGGATTGCTTCTTTCTTGAGCTTTTGCTAAATGCTATCCACTTTTCTATTTTTCTTCTTTTTATTAGGAAACCAAATCTATATGCATTAACTAAAGAGAGTGACTTAATTGCTCTGATTAGGCTGAAAAACAAATACAATACCAAGGTGACACAAACATGAAGGGTTTCTAGCACAAACTCAGTATAGGCAATTAATTCTTGTCACTGCGAGTGACTTTCTGTTGTCTCTGGTAGATGACACTTCAACAACTACACGGTTATAACCATTCCTCAGCTTCAGGATATCTATTTATTTTTGAAAGTGATTTTTTTCAGTCAAGGTCCAAATATTTCTCTTTTCTTCAGTATCTTAAGGCAATAAAGGGAATAAATAGTAGTCTTCCTTGTAAGGTCACTCAGAAATAAAACTAATTTGTTGTAAGTTGTAATGTTAGAGACAGAAGACATGTTTTACGACCATAGTTCACCTCCCTGCTAAGGCAAGATTATCCTGTGCATTATATTTTCTAGTGCTTCTCACAGTTTAATTTAAAAGCTTGAAGGCAAGTCTGGCACATTCTTTGGAAACCTCTCTAAGACTTCTTGCTCTTCAGATTTCCTCTCGGCATTCGTTCTAATTTTTCTATTTCAAAATGTCAACTCCTATAAAACCCTTTGCTATTTCACTGTGTGCTGTTGGGCCCAAAGCAGGAATTGGTGTGTGACTCAGTAACCCATAGAAAGGAATTGTTTTGAGGCAGTATCTAACTGCAGTAGCAGTGATTTGGAATCAGGACCTGGAGATGTTCTTTCTGACTTCTCTGGCACTGGAGATGTTGAGATGTGGAAATCAGCGGGATCCTCTTTATTTGGAGAGCCTGAATCTGGTTTTCTTTATAGTGTTCAATTTACCTGTGTTATCAATCCATTTTATATATGCATCTTTCACATTTACCTCAAAACTACACACTGGATCATTTTGTAATTATTTTCTGAAACCAGTCTAACCTTTATTTTCCATGATGCTAATAAATCCTCTGTGATCTTATTAGGCTGTGCACAGTTGTCTTTATTTCAGTGTCTTCTGCACATACTGTCCATGCATGTAGTGCCTCTGCCAGCAAGTCTGACTGTGCTCCATCCACAAAGCAATATAATGTAATTTTTTTGTGATTTTGGTTTCTATTCCTTAGCAAATATTCACCTCCTTTGAAATTTTTTTTATGAATCCAATTTACCTTTGGTTATAAGCAAAATTTTGACTTGGTTTATAAGTGATTGCTGTGCAGAAAGAACACTGCTGTCATAATTCACTGATGTTTAAAAACAACTTCTCTGGGGAAGCACCATAAAAAATGTGAAATTATATGGCTAGTGAAGGTTTCTCTCATCTCATGTTTCCTAATTGTAAAACAATTTAGAAAATTCAAGTTTTGTATGTTTTCATAGGCATAACTGTTTAAATAAGTGATACTTTGGTGGTGATTTAAAGTAGTTTATGAGCTGAAAGTTTAGATATATAACAAATGAAGAAGATTATATTTCTGAAGAAAAAAGTATTCATTCTTTCTAAAATATCATAATCTAGTGTGGATAATGTGCTCAAAAAAAAAGCTCCCTTCCTCAAAAAGCATTTCTGTAGTCTTTTCCTGCATATTTTTCAAAAATATATGTTCTTAAAAAACATCTCTTCTTATTATATGGAATATGAAAATATTGCTTTTAATCTTTTCCAGTATTTTCTGTAATTAAAAGGATTGGGTAGTAATGATTTGTTTACACATAATGAATATCCAAAGATGGGTATGGACTGAAATCCGAGGTGGCTGAACATATCGTCCTTTTTTGAGGAAAATAAATTTACATTCAGTCAAAAAAAATGAATTTCACTCCAGCACCTGACACTGAGTCAGCATCTCCCCCAGCACAGTTCTGGCTGTGGCAAGGTGCTTGTTTGTTCTTTTGGATCACATTTTACATTGTCCCTCACAATAGAGGTTTTGAGTATGAAATATGTATTCCTGTCCCTATATTTTATAGGACTGACTAACATCACACCGTGTAATTGGAAAATGCAATCTTTAATCAGTGATTAAAGGTTGTGTTTTCAAATGTACTTGTTATTTCCTTGCTCTTTTTAGTAGGTTCTCATGAATCCTTTATAGCTGTTAAAATCTTTTGGGGTAGGGCTTCCTTTCTGAGAAGACCTGGATTTCAACCTGTGGCCACCTCCACCACTGAAAACATTTTCTGGAGGGAGAAAGTGATTCTGCTGTGATTCAGGGGAGGGCCTCCCTAAAAGTGTGTTTCAACTGCAGTTTTCATTAATTCTTGCCTGACATTGCACGGAATGTGCCTTATTACCTACAAAAGCTTCTGAGTTTGTTGGGATGTGCCTTCATCTCATGCTAAATTACTTGATTGAAAGCACAGATTAAATAGTATAATATAAATTTAGAGCACTGCATCTTCTGGCTGAAGGCCACTGTGCAAAGTATAAAGAGCCCAGGGCAAATCATCAAGTACTGGTAGTCCTCCAGCATTCTCCTCAGAAAGGCTTTGCAAGGTACAGCCAGTTCTCTGAAATCTGCAGTAGATCTTTCTGGTCTTTATGCAGAAAGACCATGGATTATGCTCCAGCCACAGTGAGTCCATGTAGAAATACTGGATGCATTTGGTAATTCAAGTGCAGTTATAAACCCAGCTTTTGCAATGGGGGTTTTCGACCTGCAGAAGTGTATATGGTGAAAATGTAGATCCATTTTGCAAGGAAGATGGAAAAGGTTTTGAAGGATAGTGCTTAACAGAGGGAAAAAGAAGATATCAGGAGAAGACAGGATAATTGTGAAAGGATAGAACTAGGCATTGGGCAGAAGACAGACCTAAAAACTGTCCTTTAGTTTAGATTTTGAGATGTTTCAAAGTAGACAATTATATTTCCTATTTTTTGGTTGTTATGAATCTCATTTACTAAATTGTCATCTCTAAAACAAATTTTTTAAAAGCTATACTGACGTGCTGTTGGAAAATAAAGATTAACATTTTTGAAATAATGGCTGTCACATATCTGCTGCAGTAACTGACCTCTACCATAGCACCAGATACTATCATGCCCCTCTAGTTTTAGTCAGTGAGCACACCACCATAACATGGTGACTTTGAGAGGCACCAAGTGTGCCTTGAGACTGAGATCTTCCTCAAATTCTTAATTCATTTTCCAGAAGAATTACATGGGTTAACTGCAAACCTCCAGCAATATGTTTCCATTATGAGGGGATGCAGTCAAATAGTTGTGATTGATGAGGGATTATGTATCAGTGAGAAGCTGCCTGAGTATCTTAACCACTTATTTTCTCATCCTTTATTTTTCAGTGGTTTGGACATGCAGAACTGCTAGCAAGGCTTGACATATGTTTTGGGGATTATCCGAGATCCATTGGGTCATGCTTTTCAAAGCATTTTGTTAGGAATATTGAGGAATTGATTTTCTCTGGAAAACACTAGGATGTCTTCATACTATTGCTATCAGTATGATCCAATTCTGTTCTCCACAGAAATTCAGCAGGAGTGCAATTTAATGAGACCAGTGAAAGGAATCTGACTGCTCTATTTATAGCACACTAATTGATCAGGGTAGCCATGGTAGGAGGAAACTTCAGAGAAAATCAATGCAGTATCAAATGAAAGCAGCACACAAGCCTTTAAAACAGCTGTGTGAAAGCCAGTTAAGAATGAATTTATTTGAAGATCCATGGGAACATGTTGGACCATGTGTGTTCTTGCTTTAAGTTGTAGGAATGAAGCCAAACTAAGCAGCATCTTACATGCCAGGCGAGTCTTGCTATGTGTTTTTTTTTCTTCATCCGCTTGATACTCTGTCCCATTAAATCTTCTTGGTGGATTGTTTTAGTTTCATATGGGGACTGTAAATGTCTTCTTTTAAGAGCTCCCCTTTGATAACCTTATCCTGTTTTTGTCATGAGGATGGCAGCCACCCTGTATAGAAGAGCTGCAGAGCCTCTTGGCTGTGTGTCCAGCACTCAGGCACAGTTCCAGGTCTCATGGCTTTCACTTAAATGCAGGGAGAAGATGGTCTGTCTACCTCCATTCTCATTCCTGTCATCAAAATCCTTGTAATCATAGTAGATACAGAAGCATAACTGTTTGTACTCATTGCTAGTGTTTCTTAAATTTGTGTAATGAACCTTTGCTTCCTCCCCTAACTGCATTGTCTCCTCATGAAATCTGCTAAAGTCCTGAACAGCCCCTTATTCGCCTTCCCTGAAAGTTACAGGTTTGTGGCAGATATTTTCCTTTACTGGGTGTATCTCCATGCTGTGGGCTGACTGCCCATCACTACATTGCTTTGGGCTGCTGTAGAAGGATGAAGCAAGCAACAAACTACCATGGAGGCATTAACTTCAGCAGTAACTTGTTTCAGAAGGGGAACATATGTGCACTTCAGTTACTTCGAATGTGCCTTTTGTTCTTGTGTTTGTACATAGACAAAAGTTTTACCTCTTCCCTAATGGACAGCAAACATGACAACGATTACCAGCAAAGCTGTCCAGGCTGTCAGTGTGTATTCTTTCCTTCAGTGCTTGAATGTGCTTGCAATTAAATGAATAAAAAAAACACCTTGCTTCATTTTACGGTATGTAGAATGCAGCATTTAGAATGCACATACTTTTTTCAGTAGGATTATTAAAGGCATGACATCATGAAGAAGATGCATGAATAATTCTCTTTTTCTGCTGCTTCATAAGAAAGGAGTAAATAATCTACACCTTCCATGAACAGTTAATTTCTGTGGGCTAGTTTTATGTAGCACCAGTAGCTAAGCATATAAATGGTGCTACATCTTCTGTTCATTCAGTTTTTTTGAGCATATGTAGTGGCATGGAGTTGTGGCTTAATTAGGTAGATGAATAATGTCAGAAATATTGTCAATTATCAATGTGGTCTTCATCTTTCTTTAAGCCCTGACTGTGAATCCAGTTCCCAATGACATCAGCAGTTGCCGTGGTGAACTTTCATAAGCTAGTCTTTAATCTTTCATTAAATCACAGGCTAGGAAAGCAGACATGAGGATTGAGATGAAAAAAACATGCATCTGCAGCACTGATGTCTTCCCTGAAAAACAGGAAAGCCACACTTCTGTGTTTTTGGAAAAAAAAAAAAGATAATTTGCTGCACTGGTGGGCATACTTTCTTAGCCACTTACATTGTATAAGCAACACCATGCAAGGAGAGTTTGCAGAATGTAAACAGAGGTGGGATGTGTGGGGCTTGAGAGCAGCTGAAATCGAATATGACCTGAATGTGATGAATGACTCAGCTCTGTCATGTGCAAGGTTTGAGACTGGAGGTAATGCTGGCAGGTTGAGTATATCTTTTTCTTGCTACATTGGGCTTTAGCTGGACATTTCTTAGAACGACACACTGCAAATTTAAATTGTTGTTCAGAAGGGCACTGGGGATATCTTTGTGTGAGCTGCCAGCAGAGAGGTGATGTGTGAACTTGCAGTCAGACAGACACAGGGGAAAAAAAGAATGGGACAGAGGGCAGAGTACTTCAGGGCCGTGTGAAGCAGGGTGGGTCTTTTGAGAAACAACTCTGAGTTGGGAGGGCAAGTGGAAACTGAGTTCTTACTGACAAGCCCCCAAATGTTTGGTGTACTGGGCTGAGACTGGAAGAGTAGAAGTGTCTGTGTTGTAAGGGACATAAAGGTGCAATATAAAGCTTTCATTGTGGAACAGCTCCCCAAAATAGCACTTTGGGCCAAGATGTAGCTGTCTCATTCGGTGCTATTTTGTCTAAGAGGAGAAAATTATTCTTCCCCATGAAGCTTAATGTGGTTATGTCATTACAGCTTTGTGTCTCTGAGAATGCCATCATAGGAGCTGTTACTGGCACAGGTCTTCTCAGCAGCTCATTTATGCCCAGGTCTTGGTCTACCGACACAAAATTCTGTCCCTATTCTCTTTGTCCTAAATTAGTCCTGCCTCCTGTATGGGACCAGATGTTGAGTCGGTGTTTCCCTGTGTTTATTCACTCAGTGCCTGCTTCGGGGAAAAGAAGTACAATAGCAGTTTTTTTCCCCACAGTAGAAATGGAAGCCATTATTTTGAACTTTGAAAATGGAAAAAAAAATTAAAGAGGCAGGGAACAGACCTACAATTGCTTTGTTCTATTTTGCAAATACAGTAATTTAAAAAAATCCCAGAAAATAGAAAAGCAGAATCTGGAGGATCTGGTTTATTGGGGGTTTTTTACCACATTTTAAAGTTGGGATTGATTTCCTTTAAGGTTATAAAGTCTTGCTCACAAATCTTTTATGCTTTCCCTGAGGCTTTTTATTCCTGGATAGGCATTTGACAATTTAAAGTTAGTCAGAAGAAGTACACTAAACTGTAATTTATGTTGCTAGGCATTATTACCCAAGGCCCTGCCTTCTCACACAGAGGAGCACACAGGTGAAATTGCAGAATAGTATTGTCTTTGCCCAGATTGCAAAAAGAGAGGTTGTCTGTGAGAGCACTCTGTCATGTTTTCCTACCAGCATCAAGTTCACACTTATGTCCTTGAAAAATATCAGTTGCTCGGATGACAGACTGTTACAGGGCCAGGACATAGGTTATTGCTGTGAGATGAGAGCCTTTTGGCATTCTTCTGAGTCACTGGCACCATCTGTCCCTCTTCCTGAGGTAAGGCCGGATGGAGCGAATGCAGCCCTGGCATGTTGTTCAGCCTTTTATTTGGCATTCCCGACCTTGCATCAGCCATGGTCTGATGGGGGTTGGTTTGGGATGATTTGCTTTGTTCTGTGTTCTGCAGCAAAGCTCGGGCATAATCTGCTTTGACTCACATATTGTATTGCAGGAGACATGTTTTGCTGCAAAGCAGATGGTTTAAAAATGAATGTTTTTGCTATTAGCACATCATATTGGGCCAGGTGTTGCTTACTTCTCTCACCCCTCCTTGTTCAGAGCATTGATGTTCTTTTCAACACACAATAAAAACTTAGAAGGGAATTCAGTCAGGATTCACATAGATCACAATTTGGTCATGCAAATAGTGTCAGCCTAGTTTCCCTTTTTGCTTCTCTTGGACAGGGTGATGTGTTCCTGTCCTTTCACTCTTGGATTTGATCCTTTCAGCATGGATTGAAATTCACAGCCCTGGGCTCATCAAACACATATTGATTAAAAAACCTCAACCTTAGAGTAACTTTTAGGCAGCACAAAATGTGGCAGTAGGATATTAAAGACAACAGGATCAGGTTTCCCACAATGTTGTATGTGGTTAAGTGTTAATCTTGCAGACACAGTGGTATTAGAGGAGAACAGGACTTTACAGAGAAACCCAGGGCTGTGAGTTTGCTGGCTGAATTAATTGTGAGAATTGCTGCAACACTAGAAAAAATAAAAACTGAGTGAATTTGAGCTTGGTGCTGTTACTGAGCTTTCAGACAAGTAGTAATGATGGGTGAGGCTTGGCAGTGGAAGACATGAGTTGAGGTTGTATGTGGCTTGACACAGGAATGACACTGAAATGCTTGTGGAAAAAGGGAGTTCTCTAGGGCTGAGGTTCAATGTGAAGTGAGCAAGGAAAAAGCGCTGAAGTCTGTAGGTGATGAGGTGAAAGGTGACCCATGGACTGAAACGTGGGGAGGACAATTGGAATGGATCAGGGAGACTGGGGAGAAGGCAGAGAGGATGGGTAACACAGCAACTGAGGTCATCCTGTTTCTTGAGCATTAACTGTGAAATAGAAATGGGATGAACAGCAAGTTCTTTTAGAATGAAATGCACTGTAATGAATTTATATGTAAATGAGAAGGAGCAGGAGGGGTGAAAATGAGCTGTCACCGCAAGAAAATGTCATCGGGCATAGAGTTAGAGGAGCTGGTCCTAGAAACTAAAATTTCCATGTTGTTTCCTGGATAACAGGTCAGTGTGTTGAGTCTGGGAGATGTCCAGACTGTGAAGTGAGACTTGAGGATAGAGGCTCATGTTTGTGTGTGCCATTTGTTTTGCCCTCATTTTTAGAGTCGTAAAATAGATCTAATTTCCCTTAGTGTTACATAACATTGAGTCAAACCCAGACTTTCAATATCTTTAATTAGTTTTAACAATCAAATTTCTACTTAACACATATAAAGTAATGAATGTCGCTCTCCATCCTAGCAGAAAAGGCTCAGTGGTTACCTACAGTGAGTGTGCCGGTGACTTTCACCAAAACTGATCCAAGATTTCCTCTGTAGCTAGACAAGGTGCTCCCGTGCAGGAGGTCCAAACTTTCCCATCCATGATGCCGGTGTCTTTATGTGTTCTTTTTATTCTCTGTGCCCATCTTCATGCTCCTGCAAGCTCTGGTGCAGCCTCCTGTGCTTCCAAAGCCCTCCAGCTTTGGAGGGTTGGCAGTGGTTGCCTGTCCATGGAGATCATCAGAGTTGGTGTCAATTTGATGTGGATTTGAACAAAGCTAGGCTTGCCAGGTTGGACAGAGAGTTACTTGCTTGAATTTCAAAATTTTGACTTCTGGTTTGATTCTTGCTTCAGGCATAATTTCAGATCTCTCATTTGAAGAGAAAGTATCTTCCCTACCTGGCTGGAAGCCATGTCAAGGGCAATGCAGTATGATCCTCATGGGAAAACTTTTCTTCTGCAGAAATTGTAGATGATGTACATACTTGTGAACATGCTTTGATAGTAAATAACATCTGTACTTGTTATTGCCTTGTGTAGTACTGAAAAGCACATGTCAGTATGATAGGTATGGATCAGGGAATAATTATAGCTTGTGTGTACTATATAAAACTATATACAGCCTACTGATCATGCAGTGATGCATCTATTTTATAAACTTTGTGCTCTATTGGAATAAACATTGTAGGTCTTTGCTCTGATGCTGAATTGTATTGATCTGTCAACACTTGTTTAACAACAGTGTTGTAGAAAAGAGTTTTTTTGCAAACACATCTACATCTGTATTTTTGTTAGTGTCAAAGAAAACCAACACAATGAGGGAGAGTTTTATTTCAAAAGTATAAAATGCTTGTAAATAATTTTTTTTCTCTTTGAAATGCAAAACCATGCAAAGGTCTTGCTCACATTTTTTATTTACTATGAATTCAGCTTGTCTTTTAATCTAGCTCCTGTTCCTACTGGGATTGTGCTGTTCACCCTACTGATGATAGGGGATAAGTTGTTTTTATTATATGCATTTGAAGCCTCTTACATAGAAAAAGCATTCAGTAGATAGTCAGTAGTGGAGAACTGTTTTCAGACAGGTATGTTGTTCAGGAAAAGGAGAAGCACATGGCCCAGATGAGTTACTCTTTAAGACTATTAGAAATATTTATTATCGTCAACATTTACAACCCTGCATGTGGATTATTTTTATTATTTTGTATTTATTACTTGCCTACTCACACTGGACTTGTTTTTCACCTGATGCAGAGTCCAGCTCCTCATAGACAGTTGTTGCTGAGACTGAGGTTCTCCAAAGCCCCTGCATGCTCTCACTAGATCTGCTTATCTGTGAGTGAGTTCTGGTGTCCTTCCGTTGTGACTGATATTCAGATCTGTGCTCTTCTCTCGCTTTCACCCTTTACCAAATGTTGTTACTGATCCCAGGGTTTTTGGTTGAAACCTTTGCTGAATTAATTGGAATATGGATGGAACTTAATTAATTAATTATAACTTACCTTAAATGTAAATGACAATACATTTCTCAAGTGATGTTGAAGAGGAACTGGGATGCTGAAGACCTGATGGCTAAGAAAGTAATAATGATGCATATTTTGCATGGAGAATTGCTTGTATTTTGCAGCCATTTCTAGTCACCATTACACCTGTACAGAATATGGACAATAAAAATTTTAACAGGGATGATATGAACAGAAGCACTGGTGTAATACCAATTTTTGTAAAAAAAAAAGCTATTCAGTAGAGGTCACTGTAGTGGATAAAAACATCTGTCAGGACTCCTTACTGTGTATTTACACAATAGACCTTATAGTGCTTGAGTAGCCACTCTGTTTAATTAATGGTATTTAAAAGGTTTAATCTGTGTGATGAATAGAATTTTAAAAATCCATAGCTAACATTTGAAAGTGAATATGTTTGTTTTTTATGAGGCATAAAAATTTAAAATTACTTCATGTTTTCCTGAGTTTCTTGCTGAGTGTAACTGTGTACTAATAAAACAGACATGCCCAGGGCTGCTCCCTTCTGCTGCAGTGGCTATGTCCTGACTATTATTATTTTTGTTACCTAAGCATATAGCTAGATTCAAAGATAATTTTGGAAATGGTGCTTGATTTCTGTTTACCTTCCAAATTGTTTGGGAGAGGGACTGTGGCTATGACTTACTCTAACAGTTTCACAGTATAGATAATTGAGTTTCTCCTCCATGAATGTTTGTGGATGCTGTAAATTGTGCAGTGTCAATACTGCTTGGGATTTTGTAGAATGTTACTTTGTGTATCTTGGTACTTCTTGTGGTACATTTCTTTAGGGAAAGGCCTGGCTCTGTAGTTAGAAATGATGGAGTACACCTGATACAATCAAACTACTGCAAGTCCGTGGTGAGTTGAAGCTAGTGAGTTGTATGCAAAGAACATTGCTTTGGAGACCTTTGGTGAGCCTGCACTCACCCCTGCAGGCTGATGTAGCAGGATTGGAACGTCACAGAGTTAGTCAAGCTCATTCAGACCCACTTGCTATAAACACTTATTCGTAGTGATGACATGATCACATCTTACATTGGATAAGTTGTCGTGTCTGTTGTTTTCCCAGTCTTGATGACACTTTGAGGCAGTTAAATGCTGCTGTAAAAATGCTGGAGCCAGCTGAAAGCACAGAGAGGATTTAGATAGGCAGAATAAGATTCCTCGAGCTGTTCTATGACCAAGTCATTGAGGTTAATGCCTCTCTGCCTACAGTGGCACCATGGGACTTTATACACCCAGAAATGGTCAAGAACCATCATTACTTTTTTCCTGCTGAGAGCTGGCAGCTTCAGTGAGCACACCAACTGTTCAGCTGTGCTGGCACATTGGGGCAGAGTTGCGCCAGAGGAGAGGAACCAATTAACTGAAGTGCCAACAACCACTGGGCATCCCTTTGGGTTCCACCTGGAGGTTGTTCTGCATGGCCTCACTTTGCAGGTGAGGTCTGTCACAGTCACAGGACTGGGTGATGAAATTTGCAGCAGTGTGACAGCTTAAAATAACAGAGCAATCTGTTTGAATACTGAGGGTGTCTTGGGACCCACAAGATTGTGCTTGTCTATGATTTATTGCATCACATAGCTCTCCATATCAGATCTGCATGAAATTCAATTCCTTATCCTGGTGTAAGCTTGTGCTGTGTATGATCACAGCAAGTAACAGAATGATATCTGTTAGAATAGCTCCAAGATGCCGCATTCTTAGGCACAGAAACAAAGGCTATAGTTCTTCTAAAAATTTAAACAGAAACATTATAGTCTTTGACTCTAAAGCCTTTCTAAGAAGAATCACATATTTTCCATAACAACTAAAATAAAATGTTTATGTAAAATATCTCCCTTCTAGAGATTTTTTTTTAATTTGAAAAGTATCAAACAGGTCAAAATCAAAGTGTTTAATTTTGGGAAAGCTGCCAGCATTGAGTGGAGCATTCAGATCCCCATTTACCTCAAGGCTGTATCTGTTCCTGTCTCCAGGAGACACTGTTGTGCACTGTAGGAAAAAATATTTCAACCAAATAACATCGTCTTTGTAAGGAAATGGAAGCTTAGAGCACTCAAACTACAGCTTCGGGGGGGCAGTAGCAATAGCTAGCAAGAATTCTGAGATAATTTCCCCCCTGCTTTTTTTTTTTTTTTTTTTTTTTACATCTACCCTCCCTCCCTCCCTCCCGTGAACTCAAATTCTAAGGTAGCCTTTGCATTTTGTGTACTGGCAGATTTAACTGCTGCATTCTTGTCACAGAACATTTAAATATTCATGCTGTCTTTAATTTTAGTGCTGGAAGACTGTAGTGGATACAATGATGCAGGAATTTGGGCTCAGAAAATGGAAGATTTTTTTAATGCTTGGGCTACATGTGAAGGTTTATCAGCCAGACTCCAAAATGAGCAGAGCTGACTGTAGTATTGCTTTAAATGATCTATTTCAGTAAATACGCAGCCAGGATCTTCAAATGGCTAAGCATACAGCTGGTATCTGGTGTCCAGAATGTGGCTCAAAATGTTGTTTATTCAGGGTGAGAACAGGTATTACAGATCTACTACACTGTACACATATATACACATCAGCAAATTTCTGTCTGAATCACCAGAAACTAAGGTTAACAAAGAAACACATTAAAAATCATCTTATGGTTATTCCAGGTTGGATTTAATTACATTTAAGGAAATTTAAGTGATTTATCTGTGTGTCTTACTTCCCTGTGTGCTGGCAGTAGACAGCCTGTCCCCACACTGCCAGCCTCTGACTGATTAATTGGTCTCTTGCTTGATCTTTTTTCCTTTTTGTTTATGTATAACTTGTTCTGGTGCTTTCCCTTTTTAATATGGTAACATCAAATTTGTTTAAGGTCTGTGAACTAATGTGGATTAAAAGTCAAGCAGCAGCAGCTCTAATATATAATTGATATACCAGTAGGGCACAAGGAACTGATTCTCATTCCTAGATAGGAAATGCCTTTTTTGCCCGATGCTGATAGCCCATGCTCTTAAATCTATGTTAAAGTGAATAGACTACCGGAAATTGCCCAATTAGCCATGTTAATGTTTTTTTAAGGGATTAATTTGCTGTTTGAGGCATAATGATTTTTATACACAGATACACATGCACTGTTTGACACGTTCCTTTTGGATTTCAATGCAGTTCTGTTCATTGGCAATTGAAGGTGTCTTATGCCTAGAAAATGTTGGGCATTTTGAGTCTATATCTGCATCCTGTTGTGACCCCACACCTGGTAGTACCTAACAAAAGATTTTGCTTACTTAACCTATTTTTTTGTACAGGTGCAAGAGCTTTGTGACATGGTCTCAACAGCAGCATCCATTTGTGAATGGATAGGTTGGAAGAGACCGTGTCTATATATATTAGCATTGGCTCTGATTTTATTTCAGCTCGTCCTGTGTTGCTGAGGGATGACTCTTGACTGTTCGGTTAAGCGGAGGTAGAAGCTTGTTTGCGGTTTAATGTTTAATGATACTCTCACTGAAGTGAGGAGCTGTGTATTTTCAGCCTCCTTTGGAGGTACACCTGGTGGTCGCAGCAGGGGCCTCTACAGCTGTACCCTGTACCCGGACGGCGGCTGCGCGCTGTGCCACTAATAGCGCGGATGCGCCGGGCAGCGCGGCACGATGCCCTGTGTGGTGCCGATGGATGGGAAGCAGGAGACAGCCAGCAGGGAGTCTCCGCCTTCCATTAAGTCCACTCACGCATGCCATATGCCATCATCCCTGTACTGGGGATTTAATTCTCTGCTTAGCATCAACCACTAGCACTGGAGTGACAGGAGTAGAGGAAAGCAGAACATTTAAGCCATGCTGTAGAAGAGGGTGGCAAATCACAAAAGTAGAATAGAATGTGAGGGAAGGAGCATCTTTCTGCATACATTCTTATGCTTCCTGTAAAAAGTAGGTTACACTGGTCTAGTATATTGCATTGTACTTAAGATGCTACAATTTGAATAAGGTTTTAGCAGTAGAGCAATAAACATTTTGAAATCTCTAGTTATAAACATCTGAAGATGTTACATATGCAAAAGCAATATCTTTGTAAATAATGCTATATTTAGAAAAAAGACATACTTTTAAACCATCCTTTGTTACGTTGCTAGAGCTCAGAGCAGAGCAGCAAATTGTCAGTTTCAAAAAGGAAATTGAACTTCTTTCCTTGAGGTGTGGTTAAAAAATGGAGTTTGACTGTTGCTGACTTTCCCTAGTCTGTGAGCTGCCCTTGTTGCTCTCTAACATTTCTGGAAAGGTGGGCTCACTGGTGGGTGCCGGAACTGGGGAGGAAGGTCATTCTCAGACTTTGGAAACTGAATGTGTTCAGTGTTGTGCAGACAGCTTTGGCAGTGGCTATGTTTTGTAATCCTGTTTCAAAGAGTGTGATGCATGAAATATCACAGTTTGCAGGTAAAGGTAAGCCTTCGTTTAAGTGGAGAAAGTCTAGCATATTTTTGACGATAACTTGTTAAGATGAGTGACCTCAGCCAAGCCAAGAACCTTGAGTAACTTGCACAGAGTAAATATTAATATCTACCAGCAAATAATTTTTAATTGCCTTTGAGGAGTCTGTCATCACACTGGTTACTTCTGCTGGTGAGGAATTTAAAAAATAGCACAACTGTGATAAGTGGTTTGAAAAATACCAGATAAAAAGACTATTTAAGCTCAGTGATTTTATATTTTTCATCAGTGTTGTTTAGAACTGTGTGCTCTTATATGGTTTCCTAATGTTTAGAAGGACCCTTCTGTGTTTCAGTTTGTTCCCATGGCTCCTGATCCTGTCACTGGGCACCACAGAAAAGAGCCTGGCTCCAGCTTCTTACACCTTCCCTTCACATGTTTATGTACATCGCTGAGTTTTCTCTGCTCCAGGCTGGACATTCCCAGCCCCCTCAGTCTCTGTCCATGAGAGAGATGCTCCAATCCCTGAGTCATCTTCCTGGCCCTTTGCTGGACTGTGTCCAGTATGTCTCTGTCTGCTTTGTACTGGAAATCCCAACACCAGACCCCGCATTCCAGACAGTTTCAGAGTTGAGTTCTTTCCTCTGTGGGTATCCATGTGATGTGAGCTGAGGCTACTGTTGTTGTCTCTTGCTGAGGATACATTCACATGGATTCCACTTTTATTTTAGCAAGA
Organism: Passer domesticus; assembly: GCF_036417665.1. Classification (NCBI taxonomy): domain Eukaryota; kingdom Metazoa; phylum Chordata; class Aves; order Passeriformes; family Passeridae; genus Passer; species Passer domesticus. Next base: position 51,520,915 of record NC_087476.1, read on the forward strand.
AGACATCTGCATTTCTGGTTTTGATCTCCCAATTCCTCACACATGAACTTTCAAGAGTTTTGAAAGTGTGATTTTAAGAGAGATCCCACTATCACATTTCTTCATTACTGGCGTATCCAGTGATAGCTCAGCAAACACATCAGCCTTGTCCTAGATATGTATGGTAAAACGTGTAACTATTTATTTTCCCAGTTGTTGTGAATCTCTGCTTTTTACTGGAAGATTTCCTCCATAGGAGGGGTGTCTCTGTCCTCCAGAGACACCCATGCTTATATGGCTTTACAAAGACAGGGGGCTGATGTCTGAAGTTAGAATTCAACAGCAATGATTTGTGGTCCTCTAGAGTAATAACTCAAATGACAGTTCTCCCTCAAAAAATATTGAAATTCCCTGGACTCCCAGGCACATATTGCATGTGTGTACCACCAGCAGTCGTTCTGGAGTGCAGAAGAAGAGGGAAGCTGGAGTTAGCATGCAGGAAATCTTATTTTTTCAAGCACCTTTGTAAAGTGTAGCTGTGCAGTTCAGACTAAGGCTTGCTTTAAAGCTGAAAGGCTGAAATAAATCTTTATTCTGTACTATGACAAAGATATTTGAACACTTTTTGGGGCTCGAATTAGATCTGTCCTGTGGGGAACTGACCTCTTGAAACTATGTATGCTGCATAGTTCATGATACCTCTACTCTTAATAAAATATAATACTCATTAATGGATCTCAAGTCAGTTATTCAATTTCCTCAGTAATTTAAATCTTAATTGTGCAGCATTCTAGATCTCAGTGGCTGTCCTCAGCTGATTTTTCTCAAATCACTATCACTCCAATTTTACGGTTCAGTTCAATTCTCAGGACTGTCATTTGCATGGAGTGACAGATTAAAATTGGATGGCTAAAATGATTGTAGCTCTTAGTGCTTACTGCAGTGATGGAGATTGATTCCTCATAGTATGACAAAACACATGGCTCATTAAATAACTCTTGAAACACTATAGTTTTCAGTTTATTGTATTGTTGTAAATTGAAACTTACAAAGGGCTAATCCAATTTTAATGCATCTTGTCTGAAACTGAGAGTTGCATTTTCGGAGGAGCTCTGAATAATAAAATTGTAGGCACCAGTTTAGAAGTTCTCCATTTCTAAGGGAGAAAAAGTGAATATTATGGTAGGAGAAATGGTATCTTTCAACTCAGTAACTTACTGGCACTGAATAGCTATGCAGTGCCTTTTGAAAACATGCATTTTGTCTCTGTGCAGGATCTTTCTTCACCTTATCCATCAGCAGACGTGTGCCCCATTTCCTGGACAGGTTCAGATTAGCTTCTTGCAAATTTTGACAGAGGTCAATCCTGAAAAACTGAAAATCCTTAGGCTGGGTCTGGTCCTAGGAATGATATACAAAATTACATGGAAAATATAGGATTTGGTATTTATTTACCGTATTTGAGTTTAGGTCTGCACTTAAAATAATTCTTGATATGTAACTGTAAAACATGGGTCCTTCTAGCAGGAATACCTTCTATTTCTCTTTCCCTAGCTTCCTGTGAAAATTTTGAAAAAGGGGCTAGAGAAAGAACAAGATGAATGATTTTCTCTTGTGGATCATAGTAGTATCTTGATACCTCACCCTGAATTGCTTTTTAATTTAATTTCTTCTGCTCCTCACTTTCATCTTATTTCTATGGTTTCTGCCTTGCCTTGTTTCTTTCAATCCCCATCTTAACATTATCCTAAAATATCCCTTCATTCCCAGGTGCTGTTTAACCTGCTCATTTTTGAAAGTGGTCAGGTACAAGGAAGGGGGTGGTATCTGATGGCTACTAATGTTCCTCTTTGAAATGACCTCAGGCCTGTGGGAAGCTTTCTGCATGATGAAAAGCATCCTGACAGTAATCCTGTGGTCAGCAGTTTGGCAGAGACCAGCGGCTGTTTGGACAATCTCACTGACAAAAAGAGGGTGACCTCAGGACGGGGGTGGTACAAGCTGAGATGCTGGTGTGGCATTTCAGCTCTTGCTATGCAGTCCCTGCACAAAGACTTCTGCCTTCAGGAACTGGAGTATGGAATCCTTTATGGACAGTAATTTTCCACATTATTTTTATTCCACCAGTATTATGAAAGTATTGCTACTGTATTTATGCACAGCAATTTGCAGTACAGTATTTTTTTTTTCTCTTTGTCTGTAATCTTAATCTAATAAAACATTCACAAGCTGCCTGAAAAAAAGACTTTTTTTTTTTCCCTATGGGAATTTCCATAGAAGAAATCACCATCTGATAATTGTCTATTGTAAAGCATAATCTTCATCACAGGGTAGAAAACAAAATAGAAGAACCTACTTCTATCCTCCTTCTTACTCTCTTTCTGGCTTTGCTGATTTGGAAAATAGCATCAGGCCGTAAAAATTTTTGGGTTACTTTCCCTCTTCTTAATATCTCACATTCCAAATTAAATGTTAGAAAAGAGGCAGTGCTGATAGTTGAAAGCAGTATTGTCCTTGAAAAAGAGCATTTTTAATTTCTTCTTTAAAATTAAAGCCTTCATATTCAAGGGTTAAACTAAACAAATGGGGCAAGGACCCATGTTCAAAACCCCAAGTCCCCGTCAAAATAAGGAAAAATTTCTAAAATAATTTCCCAATTTATAACTAAAACTTGAAAAAAATAAGGTCAAAACCTATTGAAGGTAATTTGTAAAGAAATAAAGTAATTTCAAATTAAAATGAAGGTTTTACACAAAAGGCTTTCTTTATTAAGCTCACCTAATTAAAAATTGGAGTGATATAATCCCTTTATCCAAACAGTGAAATCACTAAATCTATGTAGGTTTTGAGTGTTATTATATTTATATATAAACATGCAGACACATATAGTCAAATGAATTTTAAATCCCACCTAATTAATTTAAACAATATATAATTTTTATGAGTAGCATATTGAAATGAAATGTGGAAGACTATTTGAAATTAAAACAGATACTTCAATAAAAAAGCCATATTTTCACTGGATGGATACCATCTCTCTTCTCATTTCATTCAACTTAACATATTTCTATATGAGTTGTAAGATAAAATGACTAATAGAAATGAAAAGGACTGCCAAAAGTCAAATTGCTTCATTGGAAGCTTCTTAGCCAAATGACAACATCCAGTTCTAGATAATTAAATCTTATTTTGTAGGAATATCACTGAATGATGCAATTTGCCTTTAGGTACTGTCCTTTTGGTTGAGCACAGTAACAAAAAATTTATTTGGGCACTTTTTCTTTGTCATAGAAATGGCTCAACATTGTGTAATAAAAATGAAAAGCTCAGACTAGGAGAGAACAACAAATTAGTCTTAAAGAGGAAAATCTAATGCAGCTGTTCCAGGAGTCAGGCAAAATTTTATCACCTGAGACTTCTCTTTTGGATCTGAACCTTAAAAGAGCCTTAACAGAGAGATACGGAGGGAAGGTCTCCTGTTGTTAGACAAGCAGAAGCTTAGCTTTTTGAGAATTTACTAATTTTGTCAAAATGAGTTAGGGTGCCAGTCTTGTTGCATGTTTGGTGAGTCAAATCTGTCGACCAGTTTCCAGTCTAGTTGTGTTCCTGGTCAGCTTTCTCCCCTTTGCTTCGGTGTCAACATTGTCCTTTGTTTTGAAAAGTTCTTTCCTCACCTGTTATTTATTCTCCCTGGTGTGTTCAGCATCTGTTTCCTTAAAAAAATCCAACCCAAATTCTTTCAGATGCCAAATATTCACTTTCCAGTCTCCTAATCATCCAATCTCACCACTGGTTCCAGTCTTGTCTTGAGTGTAGGTGATCAGTCTTGACATAAAAGTTTGTTTGTTTGAGGCATTGCAAGTACTCATGTCATGGATGGATGCTGGCAGGAAGTTTGGTATTAGGAATGCCTAGTTCTTTCTTACCTTTGGTGAAAGGTACAGTTTGGCAGCAAGATGGGTGTCCTTTCCTGATGTAGATGGCAATGACTCTTGGTTCCTCCAGTACTGCATCTCTTGGATAAGGATGTGAACTATTCCTTCTAGTCAGTATTTTCTATTAATGAGTTTCCATAGTTTTCTCTTTAACATGCTAAAAATGAAGTTTAGTTGTGATGCATTTTGTAGAAGACAGAATGTTTCAGTTTCTTTCTAGTGGAGCTTTCCACTATGAAGGTACTATTTTGGTTCATCATAATAATTTTTTTTTCTCCCTGAAGTGCTTGACTTAGTGGAAAAGCTAAAGGAGGACAAATGTATTATCTTGAGGAATAAGTCTTAAGTCACAGTTAAGATATTAATAGTTTTGTATGCTTTCTTTGAACTTGCAATTTTTGTTACAAATACAGCTGTTGCAGGTTTTGGCTTTGTAACCTCTTGTCTGCAGATGCAACAGTCTGAATGCATCAAAGCACTCAAGTGCAGCCTTAAGTAAAGGGTGTGAGCGTATTCATTATGTTTGTCTAGATTGTACTTTGAAGGACATCTCTAGACTGTCTGCAAAAACACTTTCACTGCACATAAGGATGGCAAACCCTTAAAAATAACCCCAGAGCACACATGTCCAAGCACTCTCCTGGTGTTAATATGTGGCAAGATGTGTCCAGACAGTCTGTTTGCTGTAGATGTGCAGCATATTGTTAAGGCTCTGATGACAATGGGCTGCCAAAGTACCTTTGGGCATACAGTGGACTCAGCAGTTTCTGAGACTACACTCCTAAAAGCTGTGCAAACAAATTTGATTACAGTACTGAGTTCACCTAGGAAGGCTGCTTCATTAAAAGTAGATTTCAGAGCTTTAAATGTAGACACGATGCTCAAGGAGTGAAGAGTGCTGTGGCCTTTAAGAAGTTCTTTGTTTTTTTGCATTTAGTAAAGATAAAAAGATGGGTCATTTTTATGATAACAGCCATGACACCATTAAGAAGACTCACATCGGTTTTCAGTAGGAATTTGGCACTTTCTTCATGTAAGTACTGTTAAAAATGTCCTATACTGGTTTTGCTGTTACTGCCTGTGCTGTAAGAGTTCCTTAAGGCCAAAGTGGAGCAAGGGACCCTCTGTGAAGCCCTGAGAGCTGGCTCAGGTGATGGCTGAGCCCAGCACGGGGTGGAATGTGGGGCTCGCAAGTGGAAACCTGGCTTCTTAGTATGTGCCAAGGGTGGCAGCAGGCAACAGCACTTGGGTCCTTGGAGTCAAAGTTTGTAAGGATAGATTGTATAAATTATGTTAGGCAGAGAGGGTATAATTGCTGTGCTGTGAGTGCACAGAACCATTTCACAAGAGTTGGAAACCCAGCGAGGGATAGTTCTGCGACGCTGCTGGTGCACTGGTCGTGCTTCAGAGAGTAGTGTAAGGGTGTGCCTCTTCCTTGGCAGCCTACTGTTGGTTGTCACTTGCAAGCCTCGTGTCACTGGGCTTGTGGTCTCTGATAATAACTGCCTGCTAGTCTGTGTCTATGGCATGGCCATGTCACAAAAGTTTGGTAATGCCTCATCAGATTTATTACTTTTCCAGTCAGAAGCACAGCTCACTTTACAGCTGATCTCCATTTCTTGCTGTTTTCTGGCAAGAGATTCCTTTTACTTAGAATTCATGTGATTCATGGGTTACAGGCTCATCTGTTGAAGTACAGTATGTCTGCAGAGGCAGTTGTGACTGCCACCGTGCTTGTAACCTAATCTACATAAATCCCAGAAGAGTAACTGCTTTGAAAGAATTTCCTACCTGCTGTTTGTGTAAGGATGACCATCTGTCTAGCAAATCCCCATGTGGAAATCAGGTACATCTGAGAAGAGCAAGGCAACCTTCTGACACCTGTTTCTCCAGGAGATGTAGTTGTTTATTCTGCTTTTTATTTTTCAGCAGGTGCTTTTGAGATTTGCTTTTGGATCTACTTTCAGCAGCCTTTGAATACTAATTTAAGCACTGTGTACAACACAGGATCATTCTGACCAAATCACCCTTTCTCTTTTTTGGCACCAATTTTTGGGGGTCCTACTTTCACCTTAAGAACTGCTTCTGAATTTGAGCACCTTGGTTCAGTCACAGAGACTGATAAATACCCATCTTCTTTAGTTCCAGAAAATGCTTTCAGAATTTCTGAGAAACACTGAAACAAACTGGCTTTTAAGTTCAAGTGGCACCTTCAGTTTGAGGATCATTCCACATATATTCATGATCCTCCATGTAAATGATTTTCAAGATGCAGGAAAAGATAGTAGATGTGTCAGAGTGGTAGTTTTTAAGGATAATCTTTCTGTCTGCTGGAAATTTTATATCTTTAAAAAGATACAGAGCATTCTGAGGCCACATTAGAATACAAATGCCGTTGGCACTCTGCTCTGAATCTGTGTTTGTATATGCCAGTTTGCCTATTGAGATCTTCATATTCACAAATTATCCTCAGTTTCTGTGTGACTCTCAGCTCTGCTGAGATTTCTGCAGCTCTAAGCATGTGCTCTTTTGTGCATGGTATGCAGCATGGAGCACCTGATTTCTTTGCTGGAGAACAAGCTGTGATAATCCAAATAAACACAACCTTCTGTAGATTAATTGTATCTCCTGTAACTAAAGGTTAAGGTGTCATCCGGTGATTTATTCTTCCCAAATGGATTTGTAGGATCACTATGATACAAACATAATTTACTACCTTTTGCACATCATAGCTGTGTCCTCAGAATGGTGTTTGGGGATTTACAATACTGAACAGGGTGAATTATGTGTCAAGTTATCAACCATCCTGTTTGAGGTTTAGTTAGTGCTGACAGAAATTGTGCATTTAGCAGAATGAGGCTTCTGCAGCAATCTCTTGGTAGGATTGTTTTCTTTCAAAGCAGCTGTTAATCAAAAGTTTCTGGAGAAAAGCTGCAAAACAGACCATTGATTGCATTCACTTATGCCCTGGCCAGCCAGATGTGAATAGTGTGTGTTGTGGTTGTCATCCTCCCTGTAAATTATTGTCAAGGTGCTGCCTCCTTGATGGAAAATCCAGCAAGGCAAGAGGTACCTTGCTGTAAAGAGCCCCTGGGTTAGGCATGCCTGACAGGATGTGAAAGGATCCTTGGGGAGAAGTAAGTGATTCATACTTTGTTATTCCCACAGGTCCCACATTCACAGAACTGAAGAGGTTCTGTGGATATGCAGGCAGTTGCGCTTTTTCAAAGTTTATTCCTAGCTGGAAACATTGAATGAAAGATTTCCTTCCTGCAGTTTCTGATTTCCTTTTGTGACAGTTCTTGATTGGCCGGAACAGTTTATAATTATTTTCTTGGCCATTTTGTTGGTGTGTGCTGTATGACCCTATGCTTCAAGTGGTGCTTTGCAGATTACATTGAGGCTGCTGGGTGCTTGTATAGGACCTCCTCTCTTGTCTCCAGAGGAGGCAAAATAGGTCTGTTAGTACAAAGCACCATGTCAGACCACTTGATTGCCTCCTTTTGAGCCTTTGATCCCAGTGGCACAGACCTGAAGTTGCCTTCATTGCATCCACATAGGAGGAGGAAGAGAGGAGGAAGAGGAGGAGGTGTAGCTGGAAAGGATGTCCTTGTTTGTTACCTGTATGGTCTAACAGGAGCTACTGCTGCAGTGAGGAGCCTGGTTGTGGTCTCAGTGACTGCCTATGCTGTGTCACCTGTTGAATTAAGTTTCAAATGAAAGCCATTAATTTAGGAAATCTGTATGACTAGGAGGAGGTTCTTCACTGAGAAGGTTCTGACATAAGCCATGAAAATAAAAGGAGGCATGCATCAACTGCACCTGTTTACACCTCTTTCCTCCTTCCTCAATGGTGAAACTCTAGGAAACATGCGAGCTGGCTTATTGCATTGTTTGTGCATATGATCAACCAGGCAAAGACAAAAGGAGGACAACACAAGGAATTTGGCAATTATATTTCAGGACAGAGTGGCTGCCCTCCTGAAACTTGCAAACCCTCTGGCATATTCTCTCGACTTCGAAATTGAAAATGCATATCAGAATCTTTTCCTAGTGAGTTATCTGCCCCTTGTGATTTTCAGCAAGTAAAAAAGAAAAGCCATTGCTTCAGTGCAGATATGCTATCCTTACATTTAAGTTCCCAGAAGGTCTCTGACTATGTGACAAGAATTACTGTCACGGATATTGCATAACGGTTTGTGCATAATGTTTAATGCAGTCTCAGTTTTATGAAATATGGATAATATTGGAGACATTCGGAGTAGTAGCTTAGATTTATTTACACTTACTTTTTAAGGTGGAGACGAGGGACATTTTTAGTGCTCTTCAATGACATTGTAAGAGTTGAGATTGTTACTATTAAAAATGAATAAAATCCATAGAAGTGGAAAAAAGAAAAATACATTGTATAGATGGATTATGGGCAAATTGTAAATGTTTAAAGCATTTCTGGAGGTTAGAAATGCTGTGCTTTTATTTGAATAACAAAGCTATCCCAGCACATTTACGGTGTCCAAGGTGTATTGCTCCTTGGTGAGGAAGGTTGGAAGTCAACTGAGGGGATGCAGTTTTGAATAATCTTTCTTCTTGTTAAAGGTTTATTATTAAGATGAAGGCATAAAAAAAAAAAAAAGTATTTGATGCATATGCTATGTATGTTAAGAATCAGATCAAATTGTATGTATTTGTTTTGTGACACACAGGACAGCTTTCCAGCTCGGTTTGGAGGAATACATTTCGTCAATCAACCGTGGTATATCCATGCCCTCTACACAGTTATCCGGCCCTTTCTAAAGGAGAAGACACGAAAAAGGGTATTCTTCTTTTTAATTGTCCATTTCCTGGCAGTTGTCATCAGCAGATGCATCATACTCTAATAAAGTAGATTAACATGAGGTATCAGCTTGCTATTGGTGGAAAATATTTAAATATATCTGTGTTGTAAAGGGTACCTTCAGCTGCTTTAGAAACTTTTACAACATTATCCTTTGAGGACACAGTCAAGCCGTGCACTTAAATGTATTTTAAAATGTAAGCATATGCTTGCTCCTGGGAGTTATATAAAAAAATACTGCCAACATTACAGTTTCTATTAAGATTGTATTCAATTCAGTTCTGTTTAATTTCTGTTAAAATTATTTGTGTCTTCTTTTTAAAACAGAGTTAGTGACTTTCCTAGTGTGCTTTCCTTGACATTAGCATGAGCTAAAATACCCAGCTGGCATCCAGTAGTATCAGTTTGCGAAAACTAATTTGAATGAAAACCAATAAAAGGGAATTTGTGTGCATGCATCTGTGCATAAGCATGAGCAGCCTCTGAGATGTTGCTGAATTTGTACCATTTGCATCAGTGCAATTAAATTAGAGCTTGGTGGTGGTAGCGTATAGAATGATATTATTTCTGTAACAGGAAATTTGTCATCCAGGAAAACACAATCAACATCATGTACAACGGTGCTACAAAGAGCATGATGATTGTTTTTTTTTTAATGGAATCAGCTCCCTAAGCAGCTATGTATTTTTTCTCCTCAAACACACCCTGCAAGGCCACAGTGATCCTTGGTGTTGAGCTTTTTTTTACTGACAGATTATGCTTGAGAGGCCTCTGGTATTTACAGATTTTGAACTATAGATCACAAAGCCTTTTATGTAATATCTGTTATAAATATGCAAATGAAGCCCCATTTTGCAGGATTCAGTTGCACTCTGTTGACTGCAGCTTCTGCAAAGAACATTGTAGTGCCAGATATGTCTGAGGCCTTTTCAACTCAAGTGCTGCATATGCATAACTAGGGACTAAAGTGCAGCTCATAGGAGGGTTGCAGCATTAAAATAAGTGACAAGGCATTGAACATGGAGGCTTATCAGTTAGCATCTAAATTTTTATTTAGACACCTGAATCAATGGCATATATTTTCAGAAATGCTGACTGTTTACAACTGTTTTTTGTCAATACCAAATTCCTATAAAAAGTAGTCAGGTGGTTAAATATTGATTTACAGTTCTAAACTTAGTGTCAAAATATGAAAGTTATGACCAGCACATAAAATTTAAAAACAGCTTTAAAAAAAATTATTAGATGCAGAACAAATGATTGGAAAAAAAAAAACAACCTCAAACCTAAGAGAATTCTCTTTAGATTTTTTTTATCAGACTTATTATTTGTCTGTTGTTTTTATCCTGAATTATTACGTTTTTTTTTAATTTGTCATGTAGATTTGCAAGTGATAGTTACACTCAGATAAATGCAGTACTAGGCATATGTAAAACAACTACTGTGAAGTGAAACACTTAGTTGTAAAGGCACCATAAAGCAAATAACTTTCGCCATTAATAAATGTTCTTTCACAAAAGGATAAATTCCTTTCTGAGATGGAAGAAAATCACTGGTTTTGCATGGTCATACTAACTTTCCTGTGTCCACAGCTGACTGGAATGTGGTCTGAAGTAAGCAATAAAAGACAAGCATATATTTGGTCTTTGTCTTTCTGCCTTTTGAATGTAACTCTTATAAATCATGCTAGGGGTATAGCTGCCCAGAGGAGTCCCTGCAAGGTGAAATGGAACATGAAAGATCTTTGAGGGGAAACACTAAAGTTAAATGTAAATATAAATACAAGTATTCATATCACACCATACTAATATACAGATATATAAGTATAAAGTATACATGAATATCAGTCTACCAAAACATTGATGGAAAATATCAAATAGTCCATCAGCTATTCCCTCAATGTTGTCACAGTGTTTTACTGCTGTTACTTACTTACTTACTTAATGTATTGTCAAGTAGAAATGGCACTTACTTGTAGGATGAGATTGAGGAAAATATTTCCAGCACTGTTATCATTACACTGCATAATTTATCTTATTTATAGAACTCATGGCTGCATGCTGAAAGTCAAGATATATTCCTTGTTGTATATGGTGATTATTATTTTTATTAATTTGTTATAATCTTAATTTATTCACTTATTCATTTACTTATTTTTATTAATTTGTTATAATTTTAATTGATTCACTTAATTCACAGAATTAGAGAGAGCAATTGACAAGAGATTAACAAGGCAGTTTGTCTATCTAATATTCTGTCCACCTAGCTACCAGACAGCATTTCTTACCCTCCCTAAGTCCCTTTACTTGTAAACATTTTAGTTATTTATGCTTTAATCATTGTGGAGATTTATGAACATAGTATGACCATGCTCAAGGCAGAGGTGATGTGTGCCCTCCTCTGCACCTCTGTTAGCCCAACACAACCAGAATATTTCAATTGCACAGTATCCTCCTAATAATGATGATGTCATTTGGGCTTTGATGTTTTTTGGTGATGCTCCTGTGTTTTTACCTGCATGCATACATACAGATATTCCTGCATGGTAACAACCTCAACAGCCTGCATCAGCTCATACACCCTGAGATCCTGCCTTCAGAGTTTGGAGGAATGTTGCCCCCCTATGACATGGGCACGTGGGCAAGAACACTGCTTGACCACGAATACGATGATGACAGTGAGTGCAACGCGGACTCCTACAACACTCCTGCAAAGGATATAGAAAAGGACCTCTCTCCCAAATCCATGAAAAGGTGAGTTAAAGGTACTGTTGTCTTCTAGGAATGCCATAAAATTAACATTTACCTTCTTCCTCCTTTATGAAGCTGTAGGCAGTTCAGTCTATCGTATAGGAAGGTAATTGGGTTTTTTTCCCCTTTCTTAAAAAGATTAGTGTTGATGAAGCATCATGGCTGTGATTATTACACATGTGAGTTGTGAACTCAGTGCAGCTGATTATTTCCGTGGTGCCATATAGGTTGTATACACAGCACAGTCTTTGAAATAAGCTGCTATCTCACCTCAGCCTACAGTACTTATTAGAGAAACAGTGCTAGCTGGTGTGAGCCTCCATGCAGCGGGTAAATTTGGGCCAATTATCTTTCTGGGTGGTGATGTTAGCTCTTATCTTCCTCTATCTCATAGCCCACTGCCTGGTATCCACCAGCCTGTAGGTGCCAGGATATTTACGGCATCTGAATCATCAGTCACAATGACTGCATGCCTGAGAAAATATGAGGAGAACCAGGACCGAAATCAGTGTCAATTGTTATACTCAAACATTCTGGCATTCTGATATTCTTCTCTTTGAGAAGGTACAGTGTAATTGCTTGCTGCATTTTACCATTCAAAGTAAAGTATAGGAAGAGCTTAGTTACCTTTCCAGTAGCTATGGAAGCAGTGAGGTCATTAACTTGGAAGGGGTGAATCTGATCCAAGCTTGCCAGGGCAGTAGGAGAGAAAAGGGTAAAGATTACAACTGTGATAGAAAAGGTAGCAGAAAGGGCAGCAGAAAGGGCAGCAAAAGTCAGAGTGCAGCTTATAATGGACAGACCTAGCAATGGATCAGAAAAGAACAAACAAGGCAGAAACCAATATATAAAGTCATTAAAATGAAGTTAGATATCCTAGGCTGAGAACCCAGTTTCAGGAGACAGCATGTGATGCAGAAGGGAAACAGATCAAACAGGATAAAATATTTTCAGATTTCTCAGCCAGGACGTTGATTTTGGCTGGAAAATATTGCCTAGACTAGGAAGGACAGTGTGGTTTAAAAGGGAGATATTTTTGTGGAAACAGAGGAGAAAACATAAGATTGCTATAGGAAATTAAAAAAAAAAAAAAAGAAAAAAACCCAACAAATTTTAAGGATTTTGTGTTGAAAAAACCTCCACTTTATTGAGAGTGGGAAATAGCAAGAAACTGGACAGGAATGATCTAGGATAAGAAGTTTAAAAAGATTCTGAAACTGTATGACAGGGCTGCTGGAATGGCTGCAAACCTGGTCTCAAAATTCCCAGTGAAGGAGCTTTGGTCATAAATTCCCAGAGCCTCCAAAATCCCTAATGCCCAGATATATATGAAGCTAGAAATGTGTAACTAACACAATTAATTGAGAAAATGGGACAGAGAAAAAGAGCCAGGGAGGGGAAAGGTGAGCAATGCACTTATATATGATTTGCACATAATACAAGAATTACGAGACAATAGGGAAGCTGTCTTAGACATAAGGATGGAATTAAGGAACTGAAGTGCAGAAATCTTTCTGCTGCAAAACGATGTTGTGAGAGTACATAACTTTATCCAAGAGTGCAACAAAATAAAATATGAGAAGGCCTGTGACAAGTCCTTTTGGAGCAGCCTGTTTGGAGCAGAGTTTTCCAGATTGTTCTGGGCAAGCATATTATTAAGTGGAAAAGCAGTGAGTTGTCCAGATTCTTCATTCTTTGTCAAATAATTTTTATTCTCATTTAACTTGTTCTTGAAAACTCTTTCCATATAATATTACACTTCAGTGTAAGCTTCAAATTGATATTCTTTCATGAATATCAATTCATGGGTGAACTAACTCAGTCTGAGACCTAGTGCAGAAAATAAACATGTTGAAATATGTACCTATATAATATTATGCTAAAATTTCTTCACCTTAAATGCATTCCTTCTCATTTAGCACGCCTCCAGAATCTGCTGGAATCCTTGCTCCTTGCTGCTGGACATAAAAGTACTACTCACTGTGCTACTACTAAAACTGACAGAAAGTCCCAAGACTTCAGTGTACTAGGTGTGCAGACTCTGTTAAAACACAAATAGAAAAGTTATGATAAAACAGAAACTCTATTTCTTTAAAAATTAATTTTAACTTGTATTCAGAAACTGATAGGTTATTTCTCTCGGTTTACACCCACAGTCAGTATATGTTAGTGCATACAATTTTTAACATATAAAAACCATGGCTAAGGTGATAAAAAGTGCTTAGCTTAGAACAAATTTCACAAGCATCTAGCAGATCTCCAACAATTACCCTGTTTAATTTGGCTTACCATTTTAAAATTAGTTTACTTCCTGAAAGAATGTCTTTCTAAACCCAGACTGCTACTGAGAGTTAATTTCTTTCTTACCCCCCATTTCTTTTTGCCATTCCAGTGGTGTTAACTACTGCCATTCCTCCAGATCTCCTTGAATTTTGGGTGAATTGGATGACCTCACCTTGAAAGGAAGGTTGACTGGGGGGAGGATGATGGAGATAAGGAGGAGTTAATGCCACCTGTAGCACAGACCTCTGGGGAGAACTTGTTTATGTCATCTGGCAACACTGCAGCTGTGTCAGCAGTCAGATTTAGCCTGTGGCTGTGTTCACCCCTGGCTGTCATCCTGAGGCACCCAGCTGGAGACCTGCATCCTCCTCTCACCTAACCCAGCAGGGCAGATGTCTGTGTTGATGACTTTGCAGAAGAGCTGTGGTTTGGTTCCTCACCTCTGCAACGGGACTTTTTAGTGTACCTCTGTCCTACTGTGTTTTCTCAGAATGTGTTCAGTAATGTCTGTAAATTTATCTGGGAGATGTAGGCAGAAGAGAAGGAGCTATAGACTTAAACAAATGTTTTTCCTTTCACATACCTTCATTTGTGAATTGCTGCTGAATAGGATGAAGCATGACAGTAAATTTCTGTTTAAAATTGAGTGCAAACTTTCTCCGTCTTCTTCAAGGCATTTGGGCATCTGAGCTTACAAACAAATCAGGATTTGTGCAGTTCGATTTTCACACCTGCCTTGGCATTGCGGGTTTTAGATGCCCTGGGAATTTATAGCCAAAGCTTCCTCACTGGGAACTGGAGGCCAGGTTTGCAGCCATTCCAGCTCCCCTTCAGTTTTCCCCAGATGACAACTGGAAACCCTGTCTGCTCAGTCACTGGCAGCCAAGGAAAAGGCTCAATTTTAGCACTTACATCCAGTTGGCAAACCTTTGAAGTTAATTTGCTTCCACAGCAATTTTTATCATGATGAACTGGATTTTCCATGAGTGCAGCTTCCCACCAGCAAATTTTCAATCAGCTTTGCGTTGGTATGGTACCTTGTGAAGATTTAAAAAAACCCATTTTTAATTCAGTGGTTTAGTTTTCTGCCTGAGGAACTTAGTAGTGTTCAGGATGAGTATTATTGTGCACTCTTAATTAAAAAAGTTTAAATTATGCTTATCACAAGAGAAATGATTATATTTTAAAAGCTAATGTTCTTGATTTTAGTATTAGTATGAAAATGGGATAAATATTATTAGAAAATATCCTTGTGTCTAAAGTTTTCGCCCAAGCTTTTAAGTCAGATGTTTTTTCTTGTGTTTTTGTAAGTTTTCTTTAGATTTTTTTGAGAAGGACCACATCAGCCTCATTCATTGATTTGACTGGATGATGCCAGTTTATAAGAGGGGGGGATTGACTACATATGCTTATTTTAGGAAAGGTTAGAATTTGTAAAGGTTTTTCTCTGCACTGTAGCCCTCTAAATGGGCAAATCTTTAGAAATGCTGCAGGCACAGTGTGCTTCCACTGATCAAGAATAAATGCCTGCATTGTAGAGATGTACCCATGCTCTTTAGTAATCTCAAATCATTACAAAAAGAAAGAGAAATAGGCATCTCCTGCATAAGATTTTTCTCACTAAAGGAAACATCTAACCAGGGTTGCATTTACTGTAGCCCAGAAGTGGCTGCTTTTTGATGGGTTGACCCATGGCTGATGTGAGACCCCATCTTAACACTCCTGGCTTTGTTTTCGATGGTACATTTTGATTTTGCTGGAGATTCAGTTTTCCTCTTTTCCTGTCACATATGGCTGTTGCAGGGCACTGGTTTCATGTTATGCTTCTGCGCTCAATCAGAGAATCTAGGGAAATTTTGCAGTCATCACTGAATTTGCCCTGCCTTGTTCAGTTGAGCTGAAAAGTGAGTTTGACATATTTGTGTGCTGCTTCAGAAATCTTGCTAACTGTGGCACCATTCCTAGCTTTGACATAGGATCTTGCACTGTTGAATTAAGATGCTATTCAGAAAAGGAACAACCTGTGCTTCCAGCTAACACATCCCGCTAATTGCAGTGTATGATTAGCCAGCTGGGTGGCTGAATTGTACCTTCTTTGCCAGCCCACTGCTGTATAACCTTCTGGAGAGACAGTCAGTGCTTAAGTCACTACTGAGGACAGCTTTGTTTGTGCTTGTTGTGGAGGATACTCCCTGCTTCACGATTTCACTGAAGAGAGGATCCACTTTATTCCACCTTTTGCTCCCATATTTACAGATCAGCACTGAGCCCTTTAAAGCCCTGTCATCCCTCTGTGAGGGTATTTCCCAATGATCTGCAATGATCAGATGCTTGGGTAATGTTATTTTTAAACCCTGACAGAAATTAAACAAAAGAAAGCTGAGGTCAACCCTCATTTTTCTTGATCTAGAAATGTCTAATAAACATGTTGTCTCTCTGCAGGTCTCAGTCAGTTGTGGATCCTGGGGTGCTGAAACGCATGGATAAGAATGAGGAAGAAAACATGCAGCCCTTGCTTTCACTTGACTAGCAGTTTTTGAGCATTGGACATGAACTGAGGTGGAAGGCACTGCCTCTCAGCGACAAGAAAATCATTGGGAAGGAGTGTAACAGCTGGAATCCTATTTACTCATGTTAATGTAGCATATTGGCAGCAGGTGTTACTATTCTGCCTGAATTCTGGAAGCCCTTTGGTGAAAAAGAAGTGGAGACAAAAAAAATTAAATAAAAAAGAAAAGGAATCAATAATTTATTCTGTAAGTGCCAACTTGTTTGTAAATACAATATAATCCTCCAATTTTACTTTGTAAGTTATGGTAAACAAGTGCTATGGAAATGAGTGACTATTAAATATGTCAGCGAAGTGCACCATAAAAAAGAGAAGAAAACGTGTGTGTTCTCACATGCACACACATACACAGAGAGAAACATACTGAACAAAGAAAAATATCAAAGGCAGTAAAGTGTTGCCCTTCCCATGGGAAGCCAACTAGTACATTGACTGCTGGATTTTTTCTGCAGTGATCATATAGTGTGCTAAGATAAAGAGGGAATATGGAGAGGGAATATGGCATTGAGAGATGCTGTAATCGGTTCAATGTTTCCTAACTGTGGGAATTGGTTTCTTAAATAACACTGGGGTCTAGGATTGTTATTTAGGATAAACAATGTGCGTTGTGAGAAAGATCACAGGTGAACTGGAGCCAACTCTTGGATAGCTTTGTAATTTGACTGTATGGGTCTCTGAGGTTTCTTCCCTAACTTTTCATTTACACAAGTAACCTGGCTTGGTACCATAATCTGGGTGTTGTAATGTGGGACACATTGGAGTTACTTCTCTTGCATTTTGGGTGCACATCAAGAATTTTTCCAGAACTCTGTTCTCCCTTGGACTGAGACATTAGTCCTCTAACTACAGTGGAATGACCAGTATCTGAAAGTAAAGCCTGGCAGCAGAGATTAGTCACTGAATCCTGTGCACTGGGAGACTGGATACATATATATATATATATATATTTTTACCAATCTCTGACAAGCATACAAGATGACATTGTTAGATAAGTATATTTCATTGAAGGTTTGTACAAGAAATCATACCTATTCAATGTACTTAGATATATTATAGATTGTATATTGATACACTGTCATTACTAATAGAGTAAAACTTTCCATAGATCAACAGCATCACACTCCAAGCAAAGACTAATATGAATAAATTTTAGTCAAACATCTCAGCCTATAGTTTGGGACACCTTTGTTTTGGTTGTAGTGTAACTGTATATACTGAACATGTGCCATAATAGAGAAATACATTTTACCTCAAAAGGGCAACAGGTTTCACTAGGGATTGGGTCAATCAGCTGAAACATAGGGGCTGTGTCATCTCTGTGTGCTGGCTGATGTGCATGCAGCCTGTGGTGTGCTGAGGTGAGAATGTAATTTCTTATTAGGACTTAAATTGACAGTCAGAGTGTCAAGACACACAGGGTCCCCAGCAAGACATCTGAATAATTAAAGATGTTGTAAGAGCATGTTCAGGCAGTGCAGGCATTAGTTATGAAAACACTGACCACACTGGAGGTGATAGTTCACAGCAACTTTGGCTCCCGAGTGCTAGGGTTTAAAACATTTCTTCCATCACTCCAGTGATAGGTGAAGTTTCCAAGTTATTGGTTGTAGGTGACCTCTTCTCATCCAGGATGATTACAGCTGTAAGATTTGGTAGGCTGAGATGGGTTAAGAGCAGAGAGCGAAAACTTGAAAGTCTGGTGTCTCGAGTTTAGCTGTAACTCCTGTGGTAGCAGCTTCAGCGTTTCTCAGGGCTGAGACGACCCTGACTCTTCCAGCATCACCCTTGATTAGCCCAGGCAACTCACAGGTAAAGCTTTCCTTCTTCGCAGGTCATTAGCAGCACTGATAAATAGTGTATGCCCTAATATGCCATCAGCTTGCAGGAACCTGTCTGAACAACTCATTGCCTTTCTGCTTTCCTAATTCTGTTTTCATGGTACGTGTTAGGAAATACAGAGGAAAGATATAGAGCCTGAACTTCTTATCAGTCAGTTCTACAAGTTGTCAGTAGTAAAAACTGTCCTAATACTGCTTCTGTGGTTTGAGAGACTTGAAAAAATGATCAGTTCTTACATACCCTTTTATTCAGTTCTATTTTTCACATTCCTTGTAAAATCATTCTGTGTAGGTGAGATGTGTCTCCAGTATTCGCATAAGTGCCATTTTTGAATGTGTGTTATATATTTCTGCACTTCTGATTAGTAGAATAGTGTATTGCCACAGTTATGATTTAAAAATTCTTATCAGATAAAGCTAAAACATCAGCAGAAATTTTCTCCTTGTAAGGGCTTCAGGATTTAGTCAGTACTCCACATTTATACAAGCTGTGACACAGTGGTGATCAAAATCTTCATGGATCCTTTTAAATACATGGGCCAGACTGGTGTAAAACAGCAGAATGCTGATTTCAGAGTACACCACCTGTCTAATCACAAAATGCAAATCTGTTCCACTGTATGAAGCTTAAAATTTGTTTTGAAGCTTATAAATTTTTGTTTGAATATCCTTTATTTGTGCACTTAACTGTAATTTATGTAATATTTTCTGATGTCTGATTTCAATTTTAAGGTAATGAGTATGATTATATTTTTTTCCAGAAAGTGAAAGTAGGATATATTATAATTTTGTGTAACTGGGACCTCATCGTTCAGCAAGAACAAAATTGCTTTTTCAATAAGATCCTCTCTCTTGAAGAGTTGGGCTATAGGTCATCTTGGCTGCAGCTTTTATTTCACTAAATCAAATTCTGACAGTGGTAATTGCAGTTGTGACATTGAAAAAGAATATGGAAATGGGTAAAAGAAATAAATATACTTTACCTGTTCTCACTATTCTTTAAAGGCATTTCTCTTTTACATATCAGGGTACATAAAGGGTTCCTCCTTTATTGTAGAAAATCTTTATAGGTAGTTCAATTTTTATTAAATGAATTTGGACTGAAAACTTTTTCCAATCTTTATTATCATAGGAATTGCTGTCTAATTTTTATAGCAGAATTGAAGTGCTAAAACAGAATGCACATGCTTGGGAGGAACTCCTCTTAATTTCTTACCTTTCTTGTGTATTGGGTAGAATAAAACCTTGTTGTAATTATGCATGCTGATATGCATATAAAAAATATCCTGCAATATAAGGAACTTAGTGGAGAAACTCGATATACCTGTCCAACTACATTTAAAAAAGGGTAAAAATTGGTAGTTTTGGGCCTTTGATAAGATCTAAAAATATCCTCTTACATGATGACTTTTCCAAGACACAGATGTTTAAAAATATGGAAAAATTATGGAAACTTCCATGACCAAAACCTGCTTGTAATCAGAGACGTCAGTAGACTCTTGGCTTTATAGAGACAGGTAATCAGACCCACTAAGCTCCAACAAATACACAGACTCCCTCCCAATAGTTATTAGTTGTAAAATAGTTTGAGATGTCTTTACAGAAATGTAAATTTACTGTATAGCATATTTAAGAAGATGTTTTGCACTCTACAAACATGCTATGCCTAGTCACAAACTGAAAACAGTCTTAAAGGAAAGAGGAGTAAAAGGGACCTCAAGAGGTCACTGATAAGTGGAGAAGCAGATTCACTTTAATGTCGCTCTCAAATGTTTTAGCTCAGTACCTTGCATGGAATGCTCTTTGTATTACTTAATCACAGTCAGAGCCAATGCTAAGCACACTACCTGACAAAATTGTAACCTGACAGTATTTTGTTCATGCCTTTTATTATTTTTCTGTTCTGTTCGGGAAATTAAATTTTGTCAAGCATCATAAGAACTACCATTTAGCATTACTTGGAAAACACTTTGCAATAAGTTTTGGTCATATCCTTGTTATTATATTGTTTCTGTTATGATTATTGATGTATGTATTTGTCCAGTTTTTTTTGATAAATTTGTTTGAAAGAGCATGCAAGAGAGAAAAAAACAAAATCAATCAGGCTAAAGGATTTTATTTATAATATTAAAATGGGATTGTAGGGAGAGTTTGGATTTTATAATCTTAAATTGTGTCTGGGGAATGTGCTGCTAAGCTATTAGCAGTGTTGTGTTCCAAGACAAATTTGGAAGATAAATATCAATGTGAAAGACATCAGCAAAAGTCACAAAGCATTGCACTGAAGAAAATACTTAATCACATTGCTGGTTCAGGTGCCTCTAAAGAAAGGTATTTTGCAAGTAGCCTGTGAGTGTGTACTTCTGGTGGTGAGAATAGTTCTTTTGTCCACAAACTTCAAAACACTCTATGAAATTGAGAAAATAATAGTCATCCCATTTCTCAGGTAGTAAAACAGGAGCACAGTGAGTTAGAAACATATCTCAATGGAAGACATTTTTCCATGTGGAAAAGATTACACTGATCACTCAGTCTGATTTTAACAGGAGAGAAAATATTGTGTCCCTGTTTTGTGAAGAAGGTGTTATTGTTGATTCACTCATGCCTAGCTTCTTTAGAACACTTTACCAAGAGACCTTTGCAAACCAGGGGTGATCTGCTTTCCTGTGGAGTTAAATCTGAGTGTACATGTAACCATTTCTGCTGTGGAAATGGCAAAAAGGGTGTATGTCCCCCAAATGAAATGCCTTTCTTTCCTGTCTGATTGTTGGGGAAAAAGGTAGTTTAATCCGAAGACTCCCCTAAAATGAAATTTACCACATAAAGAATTCTGTAAGGGACAAAAAAAGATACTTATCTTCCATCAACTATACAAGGAACATCAAGATTTTGTTTAGAGGCATGCTCAAGTGAGCCCAAATGAAAGTGCAAGCAAGGTAGATAGAATCCCACGTCCTGCATTGCCTTGTAACTTTGAATGATCCTGTGTCAACATCTGTATTTAGCAGATCACCTTGGATGTTCCTTTCAGTCTGCATTTCAGCTTTCAGTTGTGTAGGAATTTTTTTCCTATCGGCTTTTGAGATCTTAATTTGTTTCCTTCATAAGCGTCTGTTGGCACAAAACAGCATTGACCCCTGTTGGATTGCATAATTTGAGAAGTGGTTTTGTTAAAAAAACCCCAAAAAACAACTTGTGCAGTGCTGGGCAGTGGTGAAGTTGAAACATGGCTGAGAAGTTCCCACTCTTTTGTCACTCCTCCTCCAGTGTCTTGTGTGTGTAAACTGCTTTGATTGATAGAAGACATGTTAACACTTGCATGAAGAATTTAAAACTAGAGAAAAAAGAAGTTTCTGCAATGAGTACAAAATATGAATTGATCAACTATTGCTGTGGAATCCAAAGCTGGGGGGGAAGCATTGCACATGGGGGAAGTAGAGAGACCTCCAAAGGAAGATGCTGATAATTCCTTATGGTACATGTTTTGTTAAAATGAGGCCAAAGTATTTTGTCTGCAGAGACTGTGGTCAGCCAGATCTATTCTCTCTGAAGCAGTGGCTCACAGGAAGTCCTCTCAAATAAAAGTATGACAAACCTTCCTTTTGCAGAGAATTCACTTCCAGAGAATTGACATATCTGTCAATTTGCAGTAGACAAATGGCAAGAGTTAATTACGATTTTTATTTGATATGGAAATGCGGCTGTGATTCCTTAAAGAGGCTGTCGCATCATCAGCAACAAACAGCAGTGCCTAAAGGCAGGCATCTCAATTCAGGTCCCTTGGTTAATAAAAATTTAAGAGTAGAAAAAAAATCAAGGGGAGAGATAATAGAAGATGATAAAACACAATAATTAAAAAATCAAAACAGAGAAGCAAGCTTGCAGTGGAAAGCTGTATGAATGGCAAAAATGATGTGATAGAATTTGCATTAATGCTTCCAAGAAATTAATCAGCCTATTATGAGTCCCCCACCTCTGCATAATGAGCAGAGTTTCCATTTTTCATGTGGTCTACCATGTATGGCCATGATGGAGTTTCCCAAATCTTTAGAAAAAAAGTTACAATGTAAAATGGTAGGTGCTGTAGCTGAGTTTGTGAACATAATTTAAGGGGTCAGAAAAAGACAGCAGAGCCTCACCTGTAGATGGGTCCCAGGAATATGAGAAGTGATGTGTCCTCCCTGGGTGAAGTCATCATGGAAGGAGGTAATTAAAGGAGCCCTATGGCTGTAAGGAAAGGTGGCAGGCCTAGGGAGAAAGCAGCATTAGGTATTTGGAGTGAACTGGTTAACCATTTTAATTATGAGGGAGGTTTTCACCTGCTCAGTAATATTAGAGAGGTCTTACAAACCCCATGACGCATCTGTCATCAGGAAGGAGAGATAACATGTTTCTCACTTTCCCACACAAACTCAGTTTTGATATATTTAAACCTGATGCATATGCTAAACCTGAAGTGCCTCTGGTGCTGCTGTTTCCACAGTAGCTTGCAGGATGTGGGTATCATGTGGCATGCAGGAGCTGGAAGGGTAGAGCCCCCTAACTTGTCCATAGGAAGAGAATCGAGGGATGTTGTCTGCAAAAACCCTGCTGCAGAGAAAATTTTTGGGAGAATTCAACACTTGTTCAAGTTACAGCCTGCCTTGCCCTGACATCAGTATCAGCACCTACTCTGTGGAAAGCTGTGAGTGGAAGTGGTGTGGGAATCTCCCCTGCCATCCTCGGTGTCTTGTGCTAATTATGCAGCCTTCGAGCTGTAGCTGGTGATCTGTGTCCTGTGTCTTTAAACAGTGCTGCTGGTAGTGTTAATTGTAGCCATTAGTCACTCAGAGCAGAGATGATTTAAAGGAAACTGACAACTTTAAGCATTACACTTAATGCCTAAGAATATTAAATTGGTGATTGTTACAAGTAATGCCTAAGATTATGATAACTTAAAGACTTCCAGGGTTTGGCTGCATTGTATCCTTGATGGGACTTAGTGTATAATCACTTTCCTTTAAGTATGGTTGTTCCTGAGGTTCACATGCATCTTTGATGCAGCAATGGTAAAAGGAGTTAAACAGTAGAAAATATCATTCTAAAGCTATGAATATATTCAGAGGGGCACATTTAGATTACCTGACAATATTAAGAAAAATTGTTTTGCAGTTTGCTAGTGTTCAACTTGTGAATAACGGCTCTTTTAAATAATTTGCTTCTCTATCTCTTTCACCCTATGGATTGCTGTGTGAAATGTGTTCTGCAAAACATTTCCAGCTTTTCATCCCTTCTCCTATCCTCTTGTGTTCAACAGCATCCTGTCTTCTGTGTGTACTTTATTCTGTGAATAACTGAAGAAAACTGTAAAAACCCAAACACACTGATAATCTGCAGAGTAGATCTTGAGGACCAGTATTTTAAATATTTCCCTTCTATAAATCTCTGGTTGACAGGGTGAGATGGAAAATGAGACCAAGGCCAACTGCATCATAAAAGAATATAAAACGAAAAAGTCTGGCTAGAAGTGTAGATGAAACAGCTCTTGTGATTTAAGATGTTACCTTCCCTGACTGTTAGTTGTCACCCTTCACATAAGAACTACTGCCCCAGCCTTTAATCAACAACATATTATGGAAGTACTCATGTCCCAGTGAAGGCTGTGCACAAATCATGTTAACTCTGTTGATTCTGCACTCATGCAAATACAAAAACACTCACATAATCTATTAATACATCTCTGTTACGAGAATAATGATTAACAGCTAGTCATGGTGACATCTAAAATTGTAGATTGGCAATCTGTGCCTTAAGGCTCCTGTGATCTGTAGTACTTGCATAGCAGTAACTACTGAATAATGTTCTTTTTGCATGCAGCAATCTACTTTGGAGCCTTATGGAAAATATAGCACCATATCAAAATTCAAAATTAAATTGCAGGAGTAATTTGCAAACAATGCTTGTATCCTCAGGATAAAATTTGTTTCTCAGTTTAGTATTGTTAGGACTCAGGGGGTCTGAGATTTGTAAAGCAAGGACAAGTTTATTAATCATGTTCTTTCTCTGTAAACTTTCAATAACTATTATCTTTTCACAACTTGTCAGTTTGAATTTTATTCTTGAACCTAGTGAAATGGTTAATTTTGTTCTGTTGTGTTCTAACCTAAAGTCTGAAGATAAAGCAACTTTGTGAAACATCACTCTTTATATTGTATATTTAAATCTCATCAGTTCTCTGTGATCAATGGGCTGCTTTGGAGAGTGCTACTACTTTGAGTCATCATTGGTTATTGAGGAAGAATGACATTCTGTTAAATAAAATATGACCAAATGAAAATTAAAATACATATATATTTTCGTGTTTGTACTTGGGAGTGTTTGTCTGGCTTCCTTGTGGTAAAACATATATGGAAGACATACTTTCACTGGATGAGCTGCATTTTTTTTACCAAGGTATTGAAAGAAAAGTACTGAGTGCTATGTCAGCTTGAAAGTGTGTTAACAATGAATGTCACTATAAGACACGAAAAAATACAATGCAAACACACTGCTGTTCTCAAGGTAAAAAATGGACAGTTTATTTTCTGACTCCAACATTTATAAATTGACAAAAGTGACAGTGGATTGGTGGGTGAAAGTGCCACCTCTCCAGTGACACTGGACAAACCAACAGTCCATCAAATTTCTCCTCCTCCATAAAATAATGCAAAACAATAAGTTATTTACAGCAAGTGTGTGAGAAAGTTCGTTACAAGAATGTAAACATCAGAAGGCTTAGAAAATCTTAGAAAATCAGGGCAACATCTGAATGTCCCTTTCCACCCATCAGTAACTTTTAGAGAGTTAACATATTTCATATGTACAATGCCATTTTGAACTGTCACTTGGACAGGTGAAGAGCACTTAGAGATGCAACACACAAAAAAAACTTGTTTCCCCCTCCAAGATAATTCCTACTCTCCTGACTCTAAGCTTCATCTGTAGTATGTTCCCTAGCATAATCTCGTGTTCATTTACTTTTCTTTTGATGCCACATCACAGAGATGTCCCTTTCTTCAGCAAAATATTTCTTCTCAGGAGAGATTAACCATGGTAGGATAGAACAGGCTGTGTGACATTTGAGCACTGTGTGCTCAATGACCATATTTCATTCTAATTTTTTTTTTCCATGAGAGGCAAGGCCCAGTAAATTACAGTAATGTGTTTATGTGCTTCTTTAATGTCATTTTTGTAGTATGCCTTGCTTTAGACACAAGGACACATTCACTTTCTCTGTACACATTTTCTGTATATTTTCTTTGGTTTGCACAGATTAAAAAAAATAGGCTGCAGTAGCTTCCTGTTTCACACATCATTTCAGTGGTGTATGCAGATGCATTACTTATACCAATGTGTTGAAAAAATGTTGATGATTTTTCATCTCTGTGGGAATACAGTCCTTCAGCTCCCAGGTGCTGCATGGTTCTACACAATATATAAGCTGTTGCTGCACAAGGGAGCATGTCATCATGAAATAACTGTACAAGCTACATACCAGTCTCTGCTCCCTTGGAAATCCCTCACTTGCATCCTGCTGACAGCAGATTTGAAACCCCTATAATAGTGTGGCTTGCAATGCTAGTGTTCTGAGTTATAACCACTACCCATTTGTATGAAAGGCCAGGCTGCTTTTCCCTGCAAACAATGTGATCTCAGTGTGTCACCTTTGGGTGTGTGTGGGTGTGTACCTATGTCTGCTTGTCTCACCCCACCTCTCATGCTGGACCCCCTTCCCTAATGTTGTTTTTCTGTGGGAAGAAGACAGAGGCCTCAAAGCTGGTATCTCCTGTTGCCATGTGACAGCGTGTTCTGACAGGCTCAGGTTGCCTGGCTCTGATGTGCAGCTGGCTGGAGCATCCTGCAGTTCACCTGTGACTCCAGTACCTTCAGCTCCTACCACAAGAGACCAGCCTGTGGGCTGGAGGATGGGGGAAAGAGTGCCAGACCTGCCTTTGTTCTCAGGGAACTGGGTGGCAATGGGTATGGCCCCCAGGGGCAGAAGCCCAGCGGGGAGGCCGGTTGTCCAGGATAGCTCAACGAGGGTCCAGGATCGCCCAGCGGGGGTTCAGGCAGCCCAGGCAGCTATAGTGATTTGCAGCTCAGCTCTTTAGTGATTTCAGCTCTTTTAGCATGCCTGGGGCCGTCACCCTGGGTATAGCCGCAGCAGACGCAGAGAGAGAGGAGCAGCGCTGTATGGGTTCCGCAGGGTTCTTTATTGGGGTCCCCGCGAAGGTTCCAGGGACAGCTCTCCTCTCCCGAACCGGGCAGAGCTAGGGGTTTTTATACCTTATAGGGGGATTGAAAACTGTCCAATAGTAAGGGTCAGGGGAAAAAGTGGCCTATGGATCTACAGAGAGATAACAGGGTCCGAAAGGCGGAAGAGGGGTCTTCTAAACCCTTAGTCATGCTGACTTTGGTATTTCCTAGCTCAGGCTTCTGTTCTCCAAGGCCTTGCAGGCCCTGTGCCTGCTACAACTCCACTTTCTGTATTTAGAAAAAAGGCGTTCCCTATGGTTCTTTTAAAACAGTGGACAAGGCATGAGAACATAAGTAACACGATGACAATTACAAGAAAAATCCACAACATTCCCTTAACCAAAGATGCAACCCATCCCGTTAATCCCCATTGACCGAAGAGGTCATTGACCCAGTCTGGGGTCTGTTCTACTTTTAAGTCCTTCACAAGTCCCTTCAGTTTCTGGATGTTGGCGTGGATGGATTCCGAGCGTGAAGAGAGATTGAAGCAGCACATCCCTTCGAAGTCCTCGCAGCCATGTCCGTGGGCAAGCAGCAGGAAGTCAATCGCTGCTCGATTTTGGAGGGAGGCGTGTCTTGTGGTTTCTTCTTCCTTTAAGAGATCACTCAGGGCAGCAGAAGTAGCGTTAGCTTGCTTACTGAGCCAGCACCCAAGGTGATTTATGTCACCCAGGGCCTTAGCTGCAGCTACCCATGGTAGGAATATAGAGACCGCTATCTTTTTAGGTTTGTTCCAATCGTATAATTTGGGATCGCAATTTTCATCAAATGCTGTGTAGGACCTTTTGTGGCGTTTTAACTCGCTCTCTTTTTTCCAATTGTGCAACAAGGTGATATTTGGAGTAAGGGTAGACAGCTTTCCTAGGGTACAGGGACCTCCCTGGAGTCGGGAGGGGATCCCAGCCCATACTCTGTCACCACAGATGAGAAACGTTCCCTTGGGTAGAACTTTGGGATGGAGAGAGGACACAGAGATCACACGAGCAGTGTAATTACACCAATCGTGAGGGTTGTAGGCTTTGTTAATTGGTGATATGTCTTTTCGGTATGTGTTTTTGTTCAGATCAATTTCAGGCAAATTATTCTTTGGACGTCTAAAGTAAAATTTGACACAGAATGTGGCCTTAGAGGATCCCAATAGATCCAATTCTTGAGGTTCCTCAAGAGCATTGGGCAGTATTTTTGTCCACTCGTCCCAAGTTTCTACCTGGTGGGGTCGCTTACCTGTGGTGCGGAGAAGCTCTGAATTATAGGCGGGCCAATCATCGGCTACGAAAGGAATTCCTACTAGACATGTGGAAAGTGGGTTATCAACGCTCCCCATGGATAAGCACATGTTATCCTGTTTTAATGTTCTTGCTAAGGTTACCCAGACATTATGGCTCGGCTGTGGGCCGATCCAACCGACGGCACATGGCACGGTGAGGAACATCCAGGCAGCAGTGAGGACAGCGCCAACGGAGATATTTTTCATCTTTGGGCAGGAATGGGGCTTCTGATAAGGAATATAAGCAAAATTTGTTATTTTTATGGTAGGAGGGGAGGGTTAGGGTTCCTTTCTTGTTCCTTTCCTCTGTTCCTCCCACCTCCCCCCTTTATTTTTAGTTTTTTACTGTTTTTTGTTTTTTCTATGGTGCTAAGGGTGGGGGAGTGGGTAAAAGTTAGAGGTTTTTGGTAAGGGTTGATAAAAGGGATAATAGGGTTTCTTAGGGTAAAAAGGGTAATAACATCTAATTCAGAGAACAGTTTTGTTTTCAGGCTGTGCCTGGTCTAGGGCTTGATGCCACAGAATGTTGTTCAGCTTTCTGGTTTGTCTGCTGCTGTGTGATGGGACAGTCGTCTCCTCCACTTGTGGACGTTTGGCGACGTCTTCGTCTCCAGGCCGAGCTGGTCTGGTTTTGAGGAGGTCTTGTGTTTGACTCAGGAGGATTCTTGTCACTGCTTGTGGAAGTGGTATTTGCAGTGCCTAGGTATGGTTTTATGTTTTTCCCTGGGTACCATCTTGGACCAGATGGTAGCAGAACACACGCGTATCCTCTTCCCCACGTGATGAGTTCGAAAGGTCCAGAGACTTTATGTGTTTCTGGGTCCTTCACCAGCACAGGTGGTTTCTCTGTGAGCTTTGCTTGGGTGGTATTTGCAAAGTGGCGAAGTATTGGTGGATCAGGCTCTGAGGTTGTACAGTTCAGGAAGTTGATGACATAGAGAGCCTTGCAAAGTCTTTCAACTGGAGAGGTGATTTTTGTTCCTCTCTGTTGCTGATTGAGGACTCTTTTGAGAGTCTGATGTGTCCTTTCCACGATGGATTGTCCTGTGGGGTTTGCAGGTATACCTGTCTTGTGTTGTATTCCCCACTCACTGAAGAACTCTTTTAACTTACGAGAGGTATAGGCAGGTCCATTGTCTGTTTTGATCTCCTTTGGTACTCCCAGGGTTGCAAATGCGAGGAGAAAATGTTTTATGGTGTGCTGCGCAGTTTCTCCTGTATGTGTTGATGCAAATACTGCTCCTGAGAATGTATCAACCGATACATGCACGTACTTTGACCTTCCAAAAGGTGCAAAGTGGGTTACATCTGTCTGCCACAGCTGGCAGCTGTTTAAACCTCGGGGATTGACTCCTGTCCCCATAGATGGTATTTGGTAGTTTTGACAGTTTGGGCATGTGGCAACAATAGCTTTTGCCTGATCTTTTGAGAGCTTGAACATTCTGATAAGGGCAGGCACATTTTGATGAAAAAATGAGTGTGACAACTTTGCCTGGGCAAAGATGTTAGGGACATTAGCAGTTTCTATTGCCATGGCTAAGGTGTCTGCTTTCCTGTTCCCTTCTGCAATGAAACCTGGGAGGTCAGTGTGTGACCTCACATGCATTATATAGTAAGGTTGTTTTCTGTGGGAAATTAAGCGTGTTAATGTGGAAATCAATTGGTATAACTTTGGATTGGAAACCTCTTTGAGAAGAGCATGTTCTGCTCTCATAGCTATGCCAGCAACATAAGCTGAATCTGTGACCAGATTAAAAGGTTCGTCTTTGAATTTCTCAAAGGCTCTGACAACAGCTGCTAACTCCGCAATCTGTGGAGATCCCTCCACTATTTTTATGTCAGATTCCCAATTTTGGGTCTTAGGGTCCCTCCATGTCATTACCGACTTGTGGGATGACCCTGAGCCATCTGTAAAGACGGTTAGAGCTTTGAGAGGTGTCCTACTTTGGACTAATTTTGGAGTCAGATGAAATGTTACATCACGATTAAAAAGCTTATGTTTTGGGATATGCACTGAAATTTGGCCTGTATAGCTATCTAAGGCATACTGGAGACTCTCATTGGTCTGGAGCAAATGTTCCAGGTCCCCAGTGGTCATTGGCAAATATATGCATGTGAACTCACACCCTGCAAGGGAACGGAGGCGAGTTCTAGCCTTTTTTATTAAATGTGCCATAATTTCTTGGAAGGTGGTAATGGTTTTTGTGGGTTGGTTATTTGTAAAGATCCACTCCAGGATTAGTAAAGGGTCTCGAAGTTGAGTGTCCCATTGAAAAATCAGTCCATAGAACCTAGGTGCTTTTCCCAGAATGACGAACTGGAAAGGCAGGCTGGGCTCGAAACAATGGGCTTTGCGTGAAGACAGGGCTTCCTGGACCTTGGTGATGGCATCTCGGGCCTCTGGTGTTAGAGTGCATGGAGAGTCCAGATTCTCCTTGCCCCGAAGAAGGCTGAACAGTGGAGCGAGGTCCTCTGTTGTAATTCCTAGCAGTGGACGTACCCAGTTGATGGATCCGCACAGACTGTGTAAGTCTCTCAGGGTTTTTGGGTCGTCTCGGATGGCGAGCTGCTGGGGTACGATGGTCCGTTCCCGGATCTGGAG
The DNA here is from genome assembly GCF_036417665.1 of Passer domesticus. NCBI lineage: Eukaryota > Metazoa > Chordata > Aves > Passeriformes > Passeridae > Passer > Passer domesticus. Next base: position 51,551,246 of record NC_087476.1, read on the forward strand.
TCCAAGGTAAGTCCATGGGTTGGTGTACTGTATTTTGTCCTCACGGATCTCAAATCCTGCCTTTTCTATGGTTTCAATAGTCTTTTTAACTGCTTTGTCCAAGTACGTTTTTTCTGGTGCACAGACCAGGATATCGTCCATATAGTGATGGATGATCGCATTTGGGAATAGGTTCCGAACAGGAGACAGGATGTGAGCAACATACCACTGGCATATACTCGGACTGCACTTTAGTCCTTGTGGAAGAAAACACCAATGATATCTCTTGAGTGGAGCCTCTCTGTTAAGAGAGGGAACGGAGAAGGCAAACCGTGGAGCGTCCTGGGGATGCAGCGGGATGCTGAAGAAACAGTCTTTAATATCAATGATAGCAAGTGTCCAGTCTCTAGGCAGCATGGATGGTGAGGGCAGGCCAGGCTGGAGGGGACCCATGTCCTCAATGACCTCGTTGATTCGGCGAAGATCGTGGAGGAGCCTCCACCTGTCTGTTCCAGGCTTTCGTAGTACGAAGACTGGAGAATTCCAAGGGCTGGTGGTCTCTACGATGTGGCCTTTGGCGAGCTGTTCGTCCACAAGGGCATGTAGTGCGCGCAGTTTGACTTTAGAGAGGGGCCACTGCTCGATCCAGATCGGGTTATGGCATTTCCAGGTGAGACGAGGAGTGTCTGGCAGTGCGCGCTCCTCAGTGGCCCCAATTAGAAATCCGGACTGGGAATACGTAGGGAGGCTCCCCACTGACATAAAATGTCCCGTCCATACAAGGTGATGGGGGCCCTTACCACAAATGGGCGGATGGTTGCCAACTTGCCTTCAGGCCCTTCGACGAGGATGTTGTTCTTGCTCCGCATGGAAACTGTAGCTCCACCGATCCCTGTGATCATGCCTGCCACAGGTTGTAGCTCCCAGTGTGCTGGCCATTCAGAGCGGGCGATGATGGTCACGTCTGCACCGGTGTCCAGCATCCCTGGTAGGTGGAACTTCTCTCCTCTGCAGGTAAGACCGCACTCGATGACAGGCTTACTCGGTCCCACAACTTGTATCCACATTGCTGTGGGGTTGAGAGGAAGCTGTTCCCTGTGATTCTTAGGGAGTAGAAAGGCCTGTGCGAATGGGGTACCCTTTGGAAGAAAATATGGTAAGTCTGTGCAGTACACCTGGACAAAGATTTCTTGTCCCGGGTGCACTGTTTGTACTTCTGGAACAACAAATACTTCCTTTGGGGTATGGAGAGAATCACCTATAACTAGAATGTTAGAAGGACCTCCTTTTGGTCCACGTTTGCCTGTGGGAACACGATAAACATTGTTATTTTTAAAGTCAATGGACAGTGCAGTTACCAGCTGACGGCGCGTTCCCTTTGGTATTGCTCCGTGTGTTGGATCCTCCTCATGTGGTCTGGAATCTCCTGGGATGGTGCGTGACTGGGTCTGGGTGGCCTTTGATTTGGTGTCTTTGCGTGGGGCCCCACCACGCTCCGATGGAAGTTTCCCGGACGCGGCTGGTAGTACTGCTGATTCTGGGACCTTTGGTGGAAATTGCGAGGGTTCCTGGGAGGTGACCTCTCTGGACAGTCCTTTATAAAATGTCCAAAATCTCCGCAGTGGTAGCAGCGGACCTGGTCTTTAGAAGCTATTACTGCATATGCACTAGAAACTCCTTCTGCAACACCCTTAGTAACTGCTTGGGCCACTGTATCTTCAGTGGACAAGTGGCGTGTGCAGCTTTCCAGCATTTGCTCTATGGTAGGCTCTGTGTCCAAGGGTAAGGCTCTCAGAATTATTTTACATTTGTCATTTGCATTACTCATGGCAAGTTTACACAACAGTTCTTTTCTTGCCTCTGTGCTCTCTATTTGTTTTTCCAGAGCATCCTTAATTCTATCCACAAATTTGATAAAGCTTTCATCTATTCCTTGTTTGATAGTAGAAAAATGGTGGGTAGGGGTAGAATCATCTGGGGTGAGAAATAAAGAGGTTTTTGCTGCTATAGCCACGTCTTGTAATGTTGCCTTAGGTAAAGTATCAGCTTGGTCAGAGGGTTTCTGCAAATCCCCTTCACCAGCCAGCTGTTCGAGTGTAAAATTTGGCTTATCAGCATCTGCAGCATAGTTATCTGATAATGTTTTTAATTGCTTTTTCCAATGCCTTTCCCAAAGCATGTACTCGGCGGGAGAAAGGAGGCACTGGGCAATATTTTTAATATCGTGGGGTACCAGAACATGTGCTGAGAACGTAGCTTCTAGGAAATTTCTAAAAATATGTGAACTTCTACCATGTTCTGTGGCTGTATTTCTTAATTGCACAAGTTCTTTATTTGTAATAGGTTCCCATGTCTTTCTATTAGTGGCACCTCCTTTTTTTCCCTTCTTATATTCTACTGGAAAGGCAGTAATTCTCTGAGCTAATTGCCAGTCCCCTGCCTGTGTGGCTTCCATTTTTATTTTTGCCCAAGGATCTACATATTCTATTTCCAAATCAGAATCGCTGTCACTGCTGTCATCAGATGACGAGAAGTGAGAGCTATCAGGTCGTGCCTTATGTTTCTTATGGCTGGCTGGAGCTGCATTTGGCAGAGGTGCCTGTGGCTGGACCGGGTATAAGGCAGCACATGGCAGGACGTGGCTACACGTGGCACATGGCGGGGTGGCCGTGCAATGCGTGATACAGCATGCACAGGACTGGGGGGCGTGGGGAGGGGGGGCAGAACTGAAGGAAGTCTGGGGGGTCCCGACCGGGGGCTGCGGAGCGTGGGTATGGGGTTGCGCAGCGAGGGTATGGGGGCAGGGGGGGTGCGGGATGGAAGGGGCGGCGGGACTGAGGGAGGGTGCGGCGGGCACGATTCCGGCGGCAGGCAAAAGCGCGGTGGTGGGGGGGGGGCGCGGGTACCCAGGCGGGCTGATCCCGTGCCGCAGCAGGGACGGTGCCGGGGGCAGGGAAAGACGCGATGGTAGCGGGGGGGGCGAGGGCGGGGGAGGGAGTGGGGGCGGGCGCGGCAGGGACAGAAGGGACGGCGAAGGGGGTGGGGGGGGCCCCAGCAGGGTCGGGGGGAGCAGGGGGAGGGGTGGGGTGTGGGTCAGTCCCGGCGGGAACTGGCGCAGATGCTCTCGGAGATAACGCAGAGCAAGGAGGCGCGCAGGGTGTGGCTCCCGAGGGGAAGGCGGGGGGGAGGAGGGGGTGGGCAGGGGCCGTGGGCGCCCTGGGGTCGGGTGGTTGCGGCGCAGATGGCGGGACCCTAGGACCCAGCGGAGTGCTGGATTCCAGGGTGGAGGGGCTGTTATCTCCTCCATTAGCATTTGAAATAGGCGCTTCTGTTAAGTGAGATAAGAACTTTTCGTTTCGTTCGACAGAAGTTAGCCCTGAGGCTACTATCTTTTTGTTAGTTTTTTCTACAGCTTTAGTGATAGCATGGAACATAGGTAAAAAACGTGTTACAGAAAAGTCTTGATTAGTTTGAAACTTATATATCGTGGTCCCAATTGTATCCCAAAAGGAGTCTAAGGTAATAGTCTGTGTATTAGTATCTGGGAAGTGGCAGAGAATCCATTTTATAAAACGTTTAAGGTTAGTTTTTGAAAGGTTACCTTTAGAAAAAGAAAAGTTGTTAGAAGATAGGATTTCTAGGATTAGGGAATATAAATCTCTCTCGTTCTGGGATCGTTTCAACGTACTAAGCTTTGATCCCATGTTTCAGTTCCCGCCAGCAGAAAAAAAGAGAAAAAAAAAGAAAAAACCCAAAAAAAAAGGACCCAAGGAAAAAATATTTTTGCGCGCAAGAGAGGCTGTGTTAAACTTACACTTTTCAGCCTGTTGTGGGTCAAAGTTCTGCTGGGGGTCGTCTGCTCATCAGCCTCCGCGGACACTCGCGTGCCCAGGTGTCGTTGTTGCGGGTCGGCTGACGTCCTGTCCAGAAGAGTCCTTCTAAAACGAAGAGCTTCTCCTTCCAGGATCTCTGGCGAGCGGAGGCAGTGACAATTTCACGAAGAAGTGCTGCTCCTCTGGAATGCCAGGTCCGGCATTCAGTTCCGCGGCCAGGCTATCACGGCGGTTCAGATGTTGGCCCAGGGGCCCCCCGCTGTTCGGGCGTCGGCTCTGTTCGGAGCGCCAGCTATGGCCCCCAGGGGCAGAAGCCCAGCGGGGAGGCCGGTTGTCCAGGATAGCTCAACGAGGGTCCAGGATCGCCCAGCGGGGGTTCAGGCAGCCCAGGCAGCTATAGTGATTTGCAGCTCAGCTCTTTAGTGATTTCAGCTCTTTTAGCATGCCTGGGGCCGTCACCCTGGGTATCGCCGCAGCAGACGCAGAGAGAGAGGAGCAGCGCTGTATGGGTTCCGCAGGGTTCTTTATTGGGGTCCCCGCGAAGGTTCCAGGGACAGCTCTCCTCTCCCGAACCGGGCAGAGCTAGGGGTTTTTATACCTTATAGGGGGATTGAAAACTGTCCAATAGTAAGGGTCAGGGGAAAAAGTGGCCTATGGATCTACAGAGAGATAACAGGGTCCGAAAGGCGGAAGAGGGGTCTTCTAAACCCTTAGTCATGCTGACTTTGGTATTTCCTAGCTCAGGCTTCTGTTCTCCAAGGCCTTGCAGGCCCTGTGCCTGCTACAAATGGGGACCCACACTAAGGCTACACAGACATTTTAGACATGGAGTACCATAAAAGTAGGTAGGTAGGCAGAGGAATGCTTTTTGCTCCCTGTGGGCAGGAGTTCATACAAGAGCTCCAGTCGAAAGGAGAATGTCAGTGTAACTCCCATCAGTGTAGTGGCATGGCCAGGAGGATGTGCAGGAGTGTGGGAGCTTTGTCTGTGGAGTTAATTAACCTGTCATGCTGCCACAGCTCTGGTGCAGCCCACAACAGTGCTGCAGTGATGGAGGGTAGAGGAGTGGATAGTGAAACTGGGAGCTGTGCTAAGCATTTCAATAGTACTGGCAGGGTTTACACACATCTCTGTCTGTTGAGCACAATATACACAAAGTAAGTGTTCACAAAGCCAAAAATTCTTTGTGTCAGTAGCAAATAAAGTATTTTGTTGCATTGCCTGCATGATTCTTGTCAGTGCTGTTTTCATTCCCATGAGCTGAGTAGTGGGGGAAAACAGCCCTGGCCTTCCAGACGTGTCCAGATGGTTGGCTAGTCAAAAGCCCTTCCAGTACCTGAACCCTGACCAACAGCATCCTTTCCCCTCTGGACAGATTACTGGGCTGTCAAGAAATCCTCTTCCCATCATCCATCAGCTTAACTGCTGAAACCCCTGGAGATTAGCAACTGAGAAAGTGCCTATGTAGCAAAAATATGTCACACTGGTCAAAATGGAGATAATATTATTTTTACACTATCATTCTCTTCTATTCAGATATACAACTTTGCAGCCTTCCCCATTAAATTTACAGAAAAAAATATTAATGAAAAAAATGATTTAAATATGGCTGTTTAAATTTTATCTCCAGCAGTGGTAATGCTGCAGAAAACAGATAATCATATGGTTTGATAGCATTAATTTTCATTTCAGTCTCTGAAAATAGAGATGTTTTTTCAACAGACATGTAATTTCTTCCTCATGGAGCAATGAAGTAAAAATGAGACTGATTTTAACCTTATCCCAATCCGAGAATCCCCAAATAAAGTCTAATCCTGATGAAGAAGCAGTTGGGGATACTGATCTTAGTGAGATTTTTAAAAAAATATTTTTATGCATAAACCAAAATTTATAAAATTTGAATGTGAAATATGAAGCATCAAATTAATTTCTAAATAAACACAGTAATGGAAAATATTCAAAGCTTTACAATTTTTTCTTTAATATATATACCCTTTTAGAGTTCAGATCAAGAGACCGCAAACCAAGAATATACCTGAAAAATATTTTCTGAAATCTGAAAGTGCTTAGACTAAAGTATGAGGTACAACTGTGCATTATACTATGACCTGGATTTTTTCTATTAAGGCTCTATATTATCATTATTAGAGCCTTTTAATGCTCATATAGCAAAGACCTCAAGGAGAAACAAATTGTCTTGTTTACAGAAAAAAAAAAATAGAAAGGAAACATGGACCTGGCACTTCACAGCTTATCTTTTTTGATTTAATTTCTTGTTCATATGACTTTCTTTTCTTCTTTAAGAAAACTGTAGCAATGGATCTCAGTTCATGTGCTGCATTAATTTGATGCACCCCTGTGCAAGCAGGCTAAACCACAATAGTCTCCTAAGTTGTTTCAGTATCATTAAAAGCCTTTGACATATGGTGTCTTTGGAAAAAAATTACAGACTAAAATTAATAATGAAATAATGATGCTGCTGCACTCAAGAGAGTGTTTGAAAAAATGCTTGCAAACTTACCTGTCATATACACAGTCTCTTAAAGAGACGTGGTTTGCTGTCACTTTACAGAGTGATGGTCTTCAACCTCCAGAATTAAAGCCAAGGGAAAAAGAATATGTCTTCTAGTAATACAACTTTCTACATGAGCAGATAGTGATTGTACAAGAGGGAACAGTTTAAAACTAAAAGAGGAGAGATTCAGAGGGGAGATTTAGATGTAAGGAAGAAATTATTTACTCAGAGGGTGGCGAGGATGCTTCATCCCTGGAAATGTTCAAGGCCAGGTTGGATGGAGCTCTGAGCAACGTGGTCTAGTGGAAGGTGTCCTTGTCCATGTCAGAGGGATTGGAACTACTTGATCTTTAAGGTTCCTTCTGACCCAAAACATTTTGTGATTCTAGGATTCAGCCTACTGGTAATTTCTCACTATGATAAAACTGCCTCATTATAAGAATTTAGTAAGATACAGAGGCAACTGCAGTGCATTGTGGATTAATTAAAATTCAGTCATTAACTGAGATTGACCTGAAGTCCCAATTCCTGTGAATAACATCCTCTGCCACTTGATGTTTGGTGGAAGATCTTGCAGAGGTTTTCAGAGAAGCTGGGAATGTGACCTGATATTGTTGCTTTTTCCTTTAAGTTCTCTCAAGTTCGTTGCCTTTAAATTTCTCTGCTAATGTCCTGAATTATGAAAGGAAGCAGATGGATCTACTAGAGAAGAATTTCTTTAATCTTCATTTATTGTTGTTTTCTTGACTTCCAATTTTATTGATGATGAGGGGATTTTTGTGTGAGAGTTTTTCTTTTTTTTTCTTTTTTTTTTGCTGTTTTTTGGTGGTTTTCTGTTTGTTTGTTTGTTTGTTTGTTTGTTTGGGTTTTTTTGAAGGGAAGGAGATAAGTCCTTTCTTCTCTTTCAAGGTAATTAATCAAATGATGTTTTCACAATCCTGCAGGTACAAAAATTTATTTTTTACTGTTTATTCCCCCCAATTTATTATTCAAATATTTGCTGGTTTTAACAATTAAATATAAGAAACTTAAATATATATAATTATACCAATTTCCTGCCTAGTTTTCCTTTCCTAGAAGCACCTTAACAGTGCAATATAAAGCCCAAGATGACAACCATTTACACCTCTGCAGAGGCAATAAAATGCAAATAACATGGTTTATCTTGAATGTTTTCTGCTGGAAAAAATTAATTTTATCCTGTCTCTATTCTCACACATGGGAAAAAAAAGGACTAATAAGATGACCACTGTTCAATTATTTATTTATTTAGATGTTAAAGCTCAGGTAAGAATTTATCTACTACAAAAGGCTGTCAGGGAAAGTTGTGTATTGGTTGGGCACCCCCTAATGAAAAGGCACCTGCCTGCTGCCTTTTACTGCTGCTTGTTTGCAGAGTGATATTTGTGGGTTTCAGACTGCAGAAGTAAGTTTGTGTTTGGCTGAAGTCATTAAATAATGAGGGACCATAGAGACCAGTTACAGCAGAGCTCCTTGATTTGCATTTCAGATATGGAAACCTCTTCTTTATAAGTGGTACTTTATATGGGTTTTAGTTTCCAAGGGATTTTTGTCGCACAGCTTCACTGAACAGAACTGCTGCACCCTAGGGAGAAAAGTATCAGTGCCATCAGAGAACTAATTTTGGGAAGGCAGAGAATAAAACTGTCAGCTTTTTCAAGCTGAGAGAGTTTCCCAAGGGACTTTTTATTTTATGAGGAAAACTACCAGAGGCTAGTAGCAGTACTGGTATTGATTTTAATGTTCAAGTTTGGAGTCATTATTTGCACGACCATTTTGATTAAAATGACCTGACTTTGATTTTCCTTCTCAAAATGGCTTTGATTTTAAAATTGATTTTCTGTCTGTTTATAATCTATAACTAAAACAATGTAATTTTTTTCAAAATCAAGCCTTCTATTCTGATTATTAAAGTGATATCATGAGTCTGAATAATTAGCATTGCACCTTTTAAAGGAGGTTTTCTTCTCATGTCCTTTTTGATTTTGTGTCTTTTGTGTGAAACTACCGCAATTTCTCATGGAAGAGAAGATCTTAAATTGAGTGTGCTCTGTTGCTTGACTTCTGTCATATAAAGTCATAAGTTGCAAATATATATTGGTTCCTTTACCAAATGAACTGAAATAAGATTAAAGAGCCTAAGAGGACACTAAAAGTCACTTACTTCCTGATTTACTGAACTAGAAAATGATAACGTCATTAACTCTCATCTTAAAATGCAAGACTAGTCTTCTGAAAAGTTTAGTTAATGCTTGCACCTGCTCTATAAATTTAAGCAATGCACTGCTCGGCTTTATTGCCTCCATCCTCAGATACTGAGGTCCATAATTCCAGGGCACAGATGATTAATGCCACCCTGTTTGCATTCCTGCATCTGTGTGATGAGTCAGGCTGCACAGGAAGGAGCAGTTTCAGGCCTATGAATTTTTTTTTTTTACATCTTTCTCTATTATTCTGTGTGAGACTGGTCAGAATTTGTACAAGAAGCTCTTTTCTACTGCAGATTTTGGATACAGCAAAGTTGAAGCTGTAAAACATTTCAACATTATCTGCATTTTGAAGTAATTTTTAAAAACAGTTTAAATAAATTTATTTTGATAAACTTATTCCTTTGATGATGTGTTTGTTAAAACAATGGCATAAAATGCTTCTGCTTCAACTTGTATATTTTATTGTGTTAAAAACTATGGGATTTTTACAATTAGTTGTAAAATGAGGCAAGTATAATTTCAAAATCCATATACTTTTCTTATGAACTAAATTTCCTTTTTTATCTTTTGTTTGGATCAGCATCTCTTGTTTGCTGAATGTGTCTTTCAGGAAGGTCATGACCTGATCAGTATGTGCCTCCAGTCCTTCAGAACCATCTTCATCCATTCAAAGATTTGTTCATTTCTTTATTTTCTATTTATCCATCCCAAGCCTCATCCTCTGTCACCTGCTGACAGTCAAAGAGCTCAATCTCAAATCTTCTGAGGTTCATATTAAATAAATAAGATTGTGGCTTTGCATCTTTCTTTGCAAAATCCTACAATTCTGATATGGTTGTCAGAATTGTTTCTAATTTTAAACTTTCGCATGTGAAAACCAACAAACTTCTCAATTTATGAGAGGAAATAAATCTACCAATCTACCCCCTATGGAGGGGTAGATAAGAGAGAGGGAAAAGTGAAAGTCTAGAGTGACAGTGATAGCAAGGAACTCAAACATTAGGATAAATAATGCCATGCTCAAAGTATTATTCCAGCATGTAATAGTTCCCTTTCTGATCAGCTCTCAACTAAAAATCAATTTACTTTAACAGAGAGCACATAATGTTATTGTGTTATTTATTTAAAAAATTGTATTGTCTTTGCAGCATTGTTGATTACCATCAGTAGTCAGTCTATAAAGTCCAGCATTGAGCTGGCTTGCACAGAGAGGATAAAGCTAAACATTTTTAATAGAGTGATAACAAAGATGATGTAATGGTATTTGCACATGAAGAATAAATGTGCTAAGACAGTACGGCCCTGAAAATAGCCAGTGGGGTTTGAAGTATGATAAAAGCCTAAAAACTCATGAGTGGTTTTTAGTCTTCTGATTTTTTTTTCTTTTCTTATATGAGCAAAGAGTAACATGAGAGACATGAAATTATCAGCTGCAAAGAGAGACATGAAATTGCTGCACATTCAGGATGCATAAGAAAAAATGAGTCTTCATTCACCTTCTAAAATATTTTCACCATTACCACAGAGCACTGTAGATGCTGAAAATTTATATGACTTCCAAAAATACATTCATAAAAGGATTATTTATTTAGGGTCATTAAACACAAAAGGAGTATGTCCACTGTCTCAGGGACACAAGGCTCCAAGTATTCTGACAGTTCACCAGGGGAACATCCATTCCTGCTTGCAGTATTCTCATATCTTTCCTGAGCATTAGCTGCTGCCCACTATCAGAAACAGGACTAGGCAGACCTTCAGTCTTCCCCAGTACGGCTTTTCCTGCCTTCACTAAAATAGTTTGTATGCTACAGGCTTATTTATTGTCCAACACTGTGATGGATTTCAGATTTGCTGGTTGTAAGAGCTGTCCTTTTTTAGGATTCTTAAAAGACTGTTGTGCTGCAGGGGTTTGCTATCATTAAGATAGATGTGGGAAGTTCACATTACCTGATATAAGACATCTATATCTGAGGTAATCACTTGAATCCCTGCTCTGATCAGTGGAGAATCTATGGTTATTGTCATGTGCACTATGAAACACAGAACTCTCTGAAAGGGGAGCCAAGAGATTAACTCTCAGTGCCCTTGACTAGCAGCCATGTTGGAGAAAATGTGAGGGGAGAACTGGTAAGAAGGGGAAGTAAGTAGAGAGTTGTATTCTGGTTCTACTTCCTCCCTCGTGGAGCACATTGCAAAAAAAAAAGCAAGAAACATGGCTTTTGAATTTTTTTTCAGGGAGAGAGTGGTGTATTTTCTAAAACAAGAGTGCAAGGGCAAGTCAGCTGGAAAAGCTCTCTGGAATACAGACTTCAATCAATTTTGGGGTCCACAAAGATGTTTTAGACATCTTTTGTTATCCAGAAAGATCCTATTCTTCCTTTGTGAGTGTAACACATCTGCAAAAGATAAATTTGACTGGAAAAAATATGTTAATTGCCTGACTGTCATGTATTTTCTCCAAAATCCTGTTTCTATGATTCAGAGGGCTAGCTAGTAATGAGAAAATTGCATTTAAATCACTCCTGACTCTAAAAAGCTGTATGATGGAAATGAAACTGCCTAGGAATAATATCAGACAGGAGGTGAACACAGAGCAGAGCATCTGAAAGGCGGCACAAGGAAGAGTGGGTTGCTATTGCTTAGGTTCAGAGTCCAGTTCAGAACTGGACTGTAGCTCCTGGTGGTTGAATTCATTCACAGCATTTTATCAGATGCATGACATATTATTTTGAGTATTGTTTCTATGTTCAAGATAAAATAAACTGTCTTTCTGCCATATGGAAAGAAGTTTTTTACCTCAATGTTTTTCCTATCACCGGTGAAAAAGAAGGTCCCAAATATCTGTGTCTATACTTGCAATTATACCTTCACCTTTAAATATTTATATATTATTTTCAAAGCTGAAAATCATTCTCTTCTTGATCTGCATCTGTAATAGGTCATTGTGTCTTCTTGACAACACTTAAATTACTCACCACTCCTTCCTCAGACAAATTAAATGTACCAAAATCGAGGGTACTCCATCTGCCTTGAGCCAGGGTTTTTCATATAATTTATGCTCCAAATGCTATGTTTTGCATTGTTAATCTGCAGGGAACTGCTTGCTGTTATGGTGTTTAGATGCAAAATTACAGCTGCTGGACACTTGCATGGAGGAGAACATACAATAAGAGCAGCTGACAAATAACTACTTGAGTCAAAATGGGAGGCATTCATTTGACCAACCTTCATTTACATGGGACCTAACTCTATGCACCCTCATCAATAAAGAGGAACAGTCACTTCTAAGGCACTACTCCTCCTATCCTACAGCAGAAACCTTAGCTAGGGGAAGCTGTTGGTATGACTGCCAGGGGAGGCATAATGGGAACCTGAAACAGCCCATGCACTGCACAGAGGCAGTCCACAGGAGAAGAGAATTTTTTCTTTACAAGTTATTAAACAATGAAAAAAGCTGCCTTTGAACCTTTTATGTGTAATTAAGAGGTAGATCTCTAAAGGACAATTCTTGGTTAATAAAATGCAGTTAATAAGGCTTGCATCATCAAAGAGGCCCTGCTGCACACACGTCTGACCTCTCCTTCACCTCCTTCAGAAGATGTTTCAGCTCATGCTAGAAGTACTGAAATGTGCTCCAGCTACTCTTCTGAGAGACAAGGCAAAAGGAATGGACTGTGTGTGATATGGCAGGAAACATTTCTGCATTGATCTTATGGTGAATATTCAAGTCCTCAGAAGTGTGAGTAATATAAGTTCAGGCTTTCTGAACAACTGATCTGCATTGTGATGGATCAATAAAAGATACTGCAGTGTCTCTTAACAAATGGTGCCTCTTTACATTCATCACATAATGAACATCAGAATAGTTTGTGAGATGGGTGTATACTACAGTATGACATTTTTCTTCTTCCCTTAAAAAATCCAAAAGTCCCAAAATCATATGGTCCTCTGCTGGATCCATGGACTCATTGCCTATGAATCTGGAGAACACTTCTTGTGTGGTCAGCTAAATCTCTTCCTTGAAAAAATCAGCCTCTATTCAAACAGCAATGGAGACACAAAGACTTCTATCAGAGGCTTCACTCTAATGTCTCACCATCCTTTTGCTGAGGGGTATCATAACCCAAAGATCCACAGCTGTTTTAAGAGGAGCAGTTAGAACTTAGCACATTTTTTAAATTAAAAATTACTCTATTTTTCATAGAGTGAAGGAAATCTTCAGAACTAGCAGCGCTTACTCATTTGGGATTGCAGTTACTGTAACTTGGTTGGGAGATGTCAATAACTCAGACCTCTACTCTGAGCAATGAATTTTTGTGTTTGAGCACTAGCTGAGCATTGACTCATGTGGGAACAGGGAGTGGAGATGCAGCTTTGGTTCTCTTGACCTACCAGTCAGCAAAGGAAGAATTGTTATTTGCTGCTTGCAGCAGTCAGGAAAAAATTATTTTGGTACTCACTTGTTCTGTAATTTAAAAAGACAACTAACTTCATGTAGAGGATTTAAAGGAGGCAAAAGAGTAAAAGGGAAGTGAAAAAAGGGATGGCAGAAAAGTGTTTAATGTATTAGGATATCTGTCTTGATGTGTCTGTTGGAGCTTTATCCAATGTTGGAAGTTGCTCTCAAATTCAGTAGTTCTTTAAGCAGCCACCCACACTTTGCCATGGGATATTGAAAGCAGCCAGAGGCACTGCTTGTTGTGTGGACACAGGAAGCTGGAGATGGACCAACATTTGTATGGCTCTCCTTCAAAAATGACAGGCTGCATAACCAGAGCTGAAGTCTGTGTATTGTTGCTGTATCTGAGTCTGCTATTTTTTCCTGAATGACTGAGGGCAGCATCAGAAAATTTGGGAGCCTGAAAACCAAGTGTAGCATGACAGTATTCATCACAATAGCAATCAGAATACTCTATGGCCTGAGTTTATTTCAGAATAGCAACATGCTCATCTTAATAATTAAAAAAGCCCCTTCTCTCTGTGTTTCCATGAACTGAGCTTGTAACACATGGAATAGCTCTTACCCTCTTGTACATCCTTATACTATGTTCTTCTGGCTCCAGCCATGGAATTGTCTATACATCTGAGTACATGTTTTTTCACTATACAGTCACATTTCTGTGAAGTGTTGGATGGTAACAATATTCGTTATAAAAGTTTGAAGGATATTTTCTTGTTTGTTTTGAGAATTCTCTGATAGGGCCACCTAAGACTAATGAACAAAAAAGAAATGGTATCAGTAGCAGTTAAAAGGTAATTTAAAGAATTAACAGCAGGAAAAGAGAATGCTGTACACAAATTACTTTATACATTTCAGACCTTCTTTTTAAACAGAGGCTGGTGGTAGCTTTCCTATTGTGAATCCAATGCTTCTTACTGGAAATCAATCACTCCTTCCATGGGAACCCATTAGAAACTTTAATAATAGCAATCTATTGCACCTCACAGATAGGTTTTCCAGCAGTCTAATCTTCTGGACTTGTGTTTACCAATGATTTAGGATGGTTGGCTTCTCTAAAATACATTAATTGGTTGTAGTCCTACTGTGTTTAGAGTCTTGCAAAAAGACGTTGTATATTGATCATAGTCTTCCTCTGGGATTCTGTGGAATCAGCCTGGTGTGATTTGGAGATAGCTTGGTTTCATGCTAGAGGATCGGTGCATTATTCATTAAAAAAAAAAAAAAAAAAAAAAGAAAAAAAATAGAAAAAAAAAGAAAAAAGAAAGCAACTGTAAATGTAAGGAAAGGAAGAATCTATGAGATATCAGATTTAGGTAATTTTGGCACTTCAGACTGCAGCTTCAGGCCCTCCTTTGAGAAAGTCTGCATTATTTTCCCCATCCCCTATGACATTACAATCCTCTACTTCAGATCACAGTCTCTTGCACTGTGTCTCCAAAAGGGATTAGTGAGAAGTGCAGGCTAGAGCTTGGGTCTTCAGTTTGGATGGCATGGCGTTTCTTGGAGAGCTGAGAGGCTATAAAGACAACTCAAACATCTCTTTTAAGGACTGATAGACATTGTATTTCCAGATATATCTTAGTTTTCACTGTGATTATAACTTGCATGAGGTTGTCTCTGTCTTTGGATGTGAAGGCAAGGCACCCTTTCAACTGGGTGGAGAAGGTCCTTCTCTTCTGTCTGCTTTAGGAAGAGAACAAGAGTGTGTGCTTAGTGTGGTGTGTCTGCCCACTCTCACCTATGGGCTGATCAGGGGTCAGATTTCTTTTCTGATAGAGAGATGACCTGAAGGAACCTTCCTGTCAAATTCAAGTGTATGAGAGAGAGTATAAGGACTGACCATGTTATTGAATTTGTCAAAATCTGATCCTTCAATATTTAGGAAGGTATTTATTAAGGATGTTTTAAATATTGTATATTCAAGCAGAAAGCAGGTACACTTTTGGAAGGGTATACCTGCTACTTTTGGATGGGTTTTCCCTGGATGGGTAAACCTACAAGTTTTGAAGACAGTATTGGGGCATTGGGCATAAGTTCATTTAGTGGGAAAAAAGTTTCCATTTAGTAGAGTAGCAAGACTAATGTATCTAATATGTATTTATGCATGGGTCTGAAATGTTATAGTGAGCAGTCTAAACTAGTTAATTGGGAAGTTTTAATATAAAAAAACATTATTAGACATTTCGGTGTTTTCTAAGCAGCTTGAATCTTAATCTTCAGTAGCTCTGTGACTCCAATGTTGATAGATTTGTTTTCAATAACTTGTTCTATTCTTAATCAACCATAATAGTCTATATATGCCTATTTCAGCTATACAATCAGATGAAAAGAAGAGACTGAGGATGGGGAAGTTGTCTTAATTAAAGTTGTCATAAATCTATAATGTGCTGTTTATGTTGTTTGTAGTAAGATAGTGAGAAGAGAAACATTGCAGGTGTAGATTTGTTACTGTTAGAAATCTTGTTTGAAGATTTAAAAAACTTTAATCTTATTGTTTTACTATATAAACATAAATATTTTTCAAAATATCAAGAATGTGATAGATGTGCAAAGCTGTATCTTACTGAAAAAAAAGCGTACCTAATTTATGCCTGTCCAAATGTCCAAAACACGCAGCCATACATCAGGCCTCATTGCTGAGATAAATACTTGCATGTTTTTTGAGAAGAATGAAGAAAGTTGTCAGACTGTGGGGTAGCATGGATATGGGATTGAGTCTGCTGTTTCATCCTGCTGGGATGGGGCGTTGGGCAGAACTGATACCAAGAGCAAAGGAGCAGGGGCAGAGGGCAAGGGGCTGCAAGCACAGCAGTGCTTTGCTGCCCAGTGCTCACAGCACTCTCCTACTCCTGACCCAACTCATAGGCTTTGTCCAAAGGATGTGACACAGGAAGACAGGATTTGATGAACAACAGTCTGTGAAGAAAGGTTGCTGCTTGTTGTGAAGACAGTGGCAATTGCTGGAAATTTCTCCAGCAGTATTCATGCTGTCACCAGAGTCACATAACAAAGTACACTCTTGTCCCCAACCTCAATTCCACTATTTGCATACTGACGGTGTCTTCATTAGCCCCCTTTCACCTCATCATCACTCTGGAATCTCATGCTCAGTTGCTAATTCTCTCTGGTTCTCACAAAGTCCCTGTTTCATATGCAATATTTGGTTTCTCAGGCATGGTCTAGATGCTTTTGTCTAGAGATACTTGGCATTTAAAAAGATCATTTGTTTGAGAGGGCCTAGACTGACAAGTTAGATGTCTATATCATTATTATCTGCTATTCTGACAATCTATGTGTCATCCACACATTTTACCAACAGTGATAGTGGGTATTATTAGAGAGAATTAATAAAACATTATTGAATTAATCCCTGTACAGGGATCATCCTGTTAGAATATTCCTCACTTCAGTATAACACTCCATTGACAGCTGCATTTGGGCATCTGCCAATTAGTGAATTCTTAATCCATTTAATGTGTTCTCTACTGGTGTATAAGAAACTAATTTAGTAATAAGACTCATATGTGGCACTAAATCAAACACCTTATGAAAGGCAGACTTTACAAATTGCTTTTGTCAAACAAGTTAGAAATCTCAGAAAATAAAATTATAGCTACAGTCATCTTGGGGACTAAGTTACTGAATCTGAATCAAAATATCTTTTAAAGAGAAAAGTACTAAAATATTTCTTTAGGGCTAATTTCACTGAGGGAATTTAGAATCATGACTGTGACCTCTAACCCTGCTGCAGTCCACTTTCAGGTAAGTTCATGAAAAATGAGTTAGTATAAGGTCTAGCATCTCCAGGGGAAGGGAATAAAAATACCTTTTGCTTCTCTCTTTCTGGCAGCTTCCTCCCTGAATACATTGCTCCTCAAATGCAAGAGATGTCTTAGTACACCATGGTGTTGAAAAAAGGGAGTGGGAGCTTGAGTGGCTATGCAGGCCCTGTGTTCCAGACATACTTTAAAAAACACACTGGCTCTTCCTTATCTTCTGAAAGAAATATGGCAGAACAGGACAAAAAAGAGGCGCAAAACAGGATAAAATGCCTAAATTCTTCCCTGCTGTCCTTCCTTCCATCTCTGTTTCTGAATGATTAGTTTAGATGTCTCCCAGGCCTGCCTTTGTGCAATCCACTTTTGGACACCTGAAAGGATATCTGCACAGGTTGCTGTCTATCACTGTGCATGTGCAGCCCCCAGTCTATGCCTGGCAAATGTAGGTTTTCACTGGTCAAGCTGTCATTTAACACAGAGCTTTGCTAGCATTAATATATTTTAAGTCTTCAGAGGGAGCAACATTACGTTGCACATAGCAGCCCTTTGCCTTCCTGGCTCTACTGCCAGAAGTGAAAATAATGAGCTCTTGGGTCTTCAGCCTAAGGACAGGCTTTCAGTGCACTAAGGTTTTTGTGCCTCCAAATAAGTATCACCATTTGGTAACAGAAGGAAAATCTACCCTGAAAGTATAATCTGAAATCATTCAAAATAACATCACATTAAACATTTTTTAAACTTGTCTTAATTTAACATATGCCTACAAACTGAGAACAGTAGCTGTACCAATCTTATAAATTTTAATAAGCCAGAAACAACTCTTAGGGTATTCCATACTAATAGTCATATTATGAAAAATAACCGCATAGAAGGAAAATCATATAGACTTTTGGGAACCATAACATTCCGTCTTTCCAGATCAATCCTGACATCTATATGACAACTTTAAAATGCTATAATTCCCTTGTATATGGCATCAGTCAGTTTTATGATATTTAAGGTAATTTTATTGTGCAGGTCTTCAAAGGTTTAGTGTTACTGTTGTCAGACATTCCTTCAGGTAATCATTGTTACTAAAGATGAGAGGAAATGGATTTAAATATCATGATCTTGACAAGTTGGGGAAATGGTCAGAAAAAACTAGGTTGCAGTTCAATAAGCTTGAGAAATAGAACAGAACACAAGACAGGGAAAAGACAAATAAAAGTTCCCAAGGAAAGGATTGATATAGATTATGAATACAATCATACAGACCAAGGTAAACAGTCCAACAGTGTCTATGTCTGACAGTAAGCAACATTTCTTCTTAGGAAAATACTACAAGACACAGGAAGGACAGGATGCCACCACTCCTGACGCACTCTGCGCTTCTGGCACTTGGGATTAGAAGTTTAGTGGATGGACATCTCCAACATCATATTTTAGAATACCTAAGTGTAACTTCCAAGTTTAGTTCAAAAATCTCTGGACCTGTTATTATCTGTGCTATTCAAATCATCTTGTGGCAAAAGGTTTTACAGTTTAATTGCATATCTCATAAAACTTGCTTCCTTTTGTTAATGTTAAACCTGCTGGCTATAATTTCATTTTATACCCTTTATCTTATATTCCATAAAAATAATATACCATACTTCTTATTAATGTTTTCCATGACCTTTTTGATTAAAAAACTTAAAATTTTAAACTTTAAAATTAATTAAATTTTAAATTAAAAAAATAATCTGCATTTACTAATTGTTTTTGTAACTATTATTGAATACTGGGCTTACATTTCCAAAGAATTGTTCACAGGATCTCCACAGTCTCATTTTTGAGTCATAAAATCTTATTGCAAGCTGCTGCTATACATACAGAATTGCAATTACTTACCTTCATGAGACTTATTTTACATTTATTGTTTCCTCCTGAAAACTTTCGTGCTTTATTATGGGACTCTTCTTCAGCTATTTTCAGCCAGTTTAGCTGTGACTAACGTGAATGTGAGTGCTTGTACTGCACCCCAGGTATTAACTTAGGAGTGGATCTGTATACCTCTATCATTTTGTCTATGTGCAGAGCCACTCACAATATAAGTAGGTATGTGTGCAGGTGTCTGATTTGTGATGACCCAGCTGACACTTATACACATAAATCAGGCATCCACAAATATCTATATTTGCCTGTCACCAAAATTCTGGTCCCCACTGAATTAAATGTCATCCTTGTTAGAAATTTAACTTCATGCTGAGCAAGCATTAGATGTAGTTTAATCCTTAAATCCCAAAATTGAGGGAAAAGTCAGTTATAACCTCTGCATGTTGGTGCTCTTGATGTTGACTTTTTTTCAAAAAATTTAATAGATTTCTGTGGAATGGGGACTGCAAACTGATTAATGACAACATGAACATCATGGCTGGACCTTGTATAGTTTTCAGACAAGACTGAACTGGAAAGCAAAGTAGAAAAAAACTTACAGGCAGTGCTGATGTGTGTTCTTTGTGGAAGCTGTGATTACCCTTTGTTCAATTTTATAACTGTGAAATAATTACTATAGGGCCTTCACCTAAAATGTTAAAGGTAAACACAAACCTGGGAAAATAATTTTCAAAATGTCGTGTGCCCAATTAGGCACGAGTTACCTGAATGCCTGACTGCACACCCAATTGGCACATTAAATTTGTCATGGTTTCTTTTTCAGTTTGGGTAATTGTGCATGCAAATGAACAGGTACTCATATAACCTGCAATTTCCATAAGTAATTGACATATTTGCATGTGTAATTACTTTCTTTGTAACTGAAACTCAAATTTTGACTATCTTAATGTTCATCAAGAGCATGAGCTTTGGTCTTTTCAGCAGGAAATGAAGTTCAGTGATCCACTGACAAATTGAATTCACCTCAGAAAAGTGGAGTATTATCTCACCAACCTAGATAATACTAAATTGTTCGCTTTCTGATTTAGGAAGGAGAGGCACCAGACTGCATCAGTGATACGTGACAAGATCCCAGCTAAATACAAACAACAATATTATAGATACAAAACTGTTATTCCTAGTAGCCACTAAGTCCCTAAAGGGTTTTTTTTAGTAAGAATAAAAATGGGAACAGTTGGTCAATCCATCAAAGCTTTCTAGACTAAATACTATAGATACTATATAGGCATCTATATATTAATGCAAAAAACTTAATCTCATCACTGCTGTGAAATAAGCAACATAATAGAGATGGAATAACTCATGACTATAATATGAGCAAAAATCGGTATACTATGGTCTGGGA
Source organism: Passer domesticus (assembly GCF_036417665.1). NCBI lineage: Eukaryota > Metazoa > Chordata > Aves > Passeriformes > Passeridae > Passer > Passer domesticus. Next base: position 51,571,304 of record NC_087476.1, read on the forward strand.
GGAAAATAAGGGAGAAGCAAAAAAAGTATTGTCTTGCATATACAAGATAACATACTTGGTAACTGAAAGTACAAAATATATCCCAAACGTCTCTGGTTAATAGCTAAAAAGGACAGGGGAGTAACACTGCAGGTATGTAGCCAGATCTTCCCAATGTAGTCTGAAAGACAAAGTTGGAGCTTATTGGCAGGTATGAAAAATGGTCAAAGCAGAAACAGGATGAAATACTTGTTCTTTGAGACAGAATGTGGTGTGTGGGGAGCCACAAGATAAACATAAGTTAATGGGGTTGTGCACCTGTGAACATCATGTCTGGGACATATTGTCAGCCATGCAGCCCACAGGGTTTCTGTTCCTCTCTGACGTTTCTGGCCAAGATACATTTCTGTTTTTGTTACACTTTGAGAAAGGCATGAGAGAGTCCAGGAGAATCTCTAGAAAAGGTGGCCTTTGGGAAATATTGAAAAAACAGGATCTGAATAAGATAGAATAGAAAATAGTTGGCACAATGTAATAAGATTTAGGCATATGGAAGTGTGCTAAAAAAGAGATGAAAAATTGTTTTCCGAGCTTTTGTTAGATAAAGAAACGATGATAAAGTTTATTTTCATTAAGAAGTGATCAATGTGGATATTAGGAAACACTTCCTGCTTATAAAAGAAAGCGACACTGCTAGTCATAGATTTGCTCTGTATGAGCAGGCATCTGCAGTGGTTGTAAAATCTTAATTGCTGGAGATATTAAAAACAATTTAGCCATATGTCTTTCATGAGCGACACAGGGATAATTGATCCTGCCAGAGCTGGGCTAACTAATATTCTCCGGGTTGTTCCCAACTGTTCTTTATATAATGCTGCTATTTTCTAGTTGTATTTAGAATTATGTATTCTTAGTAATTGCATAGCCTTTTAAAAAAAGCAGAATTAAAAAAATTTAATGAGCCAGCAGGATATAGTTTCACAGACATTTACAGTTCCTCTTTGTCCTCTGGCCTCTTTATTTAGTGTCCATTTCCAGAGAAAGAGTGGTTTAGAAGCTTAATATGCTTGTCCCTTTGGAGGGTCCCTGAGGACAGTCTGCAGGTAATTTCAGTGTCCAAGAGAGAAACAATTATGAAGGCTTTAGCCCTCTAAAAGTTATCTTATCCAAGCAGTCAGGGCTGTCAGCATTGGATAATCCTCAAGGTCTCTCAAGAACAAAATTACTCTGACTTTCTGTCTGTTTTTGTAATTTCTTATCCTGACTTTAAGCTCTGAGTGGCAGTGGGAGGTAACTGTGGAAATGGTGCTAACCCCCAGACTCATATGCTGCATTTCTGATAGGAGCTCATTCTGGCTCTGCTCCAGACACTGGGAATCTGGAACAGGTACTGAGGAGGGAACACAAGTCAATACTCATACAGGCAGAGTTTTCCATCTTTTCTGAAGTTGTATCCATAAAAGCCATATGCAGTATCAGGGAAAAAGCTGGAAGAACACCAAAAGTCAAAATTTTAATAAAATGGGTGTGACATATTTTAATGATTTTTATCATTACTTGATGTAATTATTTTTAATAACTTGGTTATTTTAATGAAGATTTTATAAAGGAAATAATGAAGATTTATGCTTCTGAATCAACTGCCTCTGACTCGGATAAATAAGACTCAGCTTTGTCTTACAGCAAAGCCTGCCTAGTACTAGGAGTGAAAAGAGTCTGAGTGAAAGCAGGAAACAAAGGGGACTGGATCTAACAGAAGCAGCCAGTGAGCATGGATTAAGGTGTGTTGGCAGCTTGGAGGCATCCATCTCCATCCAATTCCTGGCAACTTGCTCAAGTGGCTGGCATCCAGGGACTAGGCTGCCAGACATGGCAGGCATTGGTGATAGAGTTTGTATTAGCAAACATGTTTGTATTCTGAGTGTGCAGAAAGAGGTTTCCCTAGAAGTGATGAAGAGGAACTCTTTCTGCTGGAGTTAGGCAACAGTAAATACTTAATAGCCTGGTACATAACCTGGGCTCCCAGAGCCATACCTGCTGACCACTGTGTACCTGCATGGCACAGCTGGGAGCAGTGACCCTTGAGAATGATGTGAGTCCGTGGAAATTAGTGGTGCTCTGCAGAGGTTTGCCTCACGGAAGGCTGTAGTGCAGTCAGATCAAGTAGGAGTCAGTATGATTCCTAATTTCCCAGTGATGCTTGTGCAGCAGAACCTGACACAAATCAGGTTCCTTCACTGGGAGAGACTGTGGCTACTGCTTCCTTTGGGAGAGGGGAAGGGAGGATGATACATTGACCATTTATATGGCTACTGAAAAAGGTCATTGATCTTTGCAAATTCAGATTCAAAGTCATAGCCATATTCTAGCTGCTTTTTCAAACTCTAAAGGTCTCTGCACTATTAAATAATGAGACATACATTCACACAAGCACCTTCTTCAAAATATTAAGCAAAACAAACTGATGCTTAAAAATCAGTTTCATAATTACTGTGAGAGAAGGATCTTTTTATTTGGTATTTTGGTATTTATTTGATTTTATTTTAATGCTGCTATAAGACCTATTTACAGCTATCAGGATTTTTACTTGTAAGTGCCTCTCTTCCCTAGGCTAAAGTAATTACTTTTAAATGATGGTTTTCTTTTCAGAATGCTGCAGAAGGACAAATATTCACAATGCAGTGGTTTCATAGTAGTCACATTTCAGTTTTACTTGCAGCAATCTTGATTGTTTAAGGAAGAGCTGAGAACAAAATTGTTCTGTATCTTTAGAAAACACATGCAGATGCTGCTTTACTTCTAATATTTAACAAGGAGTTATTGCTATGAATTAAATTTACTCTTATGTCTCAATCTGTCATATGTATCTGTATGCTCATGGCCAAATCCTGGGTCAGGTTTCTTGTCATTCAAAGAAGTGGCATAGTGTGAGACCTCTAAAATTTCTTAATAGTAGGCAACAAAAAGAAGTAGGATAGGTGGGTGCAGGTAAGAGACATCTTGAAGTTTTCCTTAAAGGAAGCTTTACTTTGAAGCTTTTTACTTTACGTCCTACAGAAGGATGTCAACAAGTGTCTGTCCGCAAGAAAGTTATATGATTGACTTAAAATTTGAAGCTTTTAAAATGCGAATTATTCCCAGATTAAAGTGATGTAAAGCATCTTTGGTCTCTTACCAAAGGAAATATTTTACTTACAGGCAGCTGATAATAATTTTTGTACATTACATTTATATAACTTGTGTAGCTGTAGATGTGATGGTAAGAACTTGAAGCAAGACTTTCTCTTCTGCCTTCGTTTTGCTAGACTCATGTTTTTATTAAAATGTTTCATTGACAGGATGGTTTTCTGAGGTCCTTTCTTCCTAATGTCACCTAAAGGTAAATGGAAAAGGTCACTGACCTTTGTATTATGGCTAAGGAACATATGTCCTCTCTTTAAATTTTTAGATTAATTCCAGTTTGTAGGGGCCTACAATAATCATCAATTCCTTTTTGGTAAGAGGTTTCCTGCTATTCTGAAGTACTGCATTAGCAATAATAGTGACAGCTACTGGGCAGGAGATGTTGGTAAGGTTAATGCAGAGACAGTGAAGCCCTGGAACAGGGGACCCAGGAAAACTTACATCTCTGTCACTGGCGGATTAAAAAATAAAACAGGTAAAAATCTCTTTGCAATAATTTAGGAACAGTTTAGTTTACCTACTCAAGATCTCTTCCAGTTTATTGATTTTAACCACATATCTCAAACTGTATTGTGTTTTCTTTCTTTTTGTTTGTTTTTTTTAGTCTGTTTGGGTTTTTTTTTTCTTTTGGTTTTGGGTGGCTTTTTAAAATTTCAGTTTATTTCTTTTAAGCTCCATCCCCCAGAACTGTGAGAACTGTTAGCTGCCAAGGAAAAAACTTAAAAATAACTTCCTACCTTCGGAGAAAGGCTGGAATACTTGACTCCAAGATAGCCTGAGGACACAACACAAGGAGGATTTAACAAGAAAACTCCATTCTCTGTGAACAGCAGAACTGAGGAGCCCTACATTCCTTGGATTCTACCACAGCATTTCTTGCTCCTCCACCACCATAATTCCAAATTTCTGCAGCTATTCTGTGTTCCCTACCATTATACTGCCCATTTTCCTACAAGTCGTCCTCAGCTGGTCAGAAAAGGAACTTTTTTTCCCTGACAGATCAAGAGGAAACCCAGGAATCTCAGAAACCCCATTTGCTAACCCTGTTTCTTTATAATGGTGCTTGGTCAAGCACCAATTGATCCACAGCTGTTGAGAAGGTGACTGCTGGCTGCTGCTGCTGTGGGACAAGAAAGAGAAGTGCCAACCAGCCCCTGCCTTTCCTCCACCTGCTGCACTTCTGGCACTCCACCTGACTTGTGGTTTTCCCTGCACTTGCAGGAACTTGGTGAGACCCCAGTACCTCTGTCAAAATATGATTGATATTGGTTAATGTGCAACAGTGAATCGTGGAGACTGATGGACAGATAGAATGATGAAGCCTCATTTAAATTCGATAAAATTAGTCTTTACAGTTTTAAAGGTATTGAGATTTTGGAAACCTGGCTCATGGTTTTTGAAGCAATTGAATTGTCAGATGCAAACAAAATGTGCCTTTTAATAGACAACTCTACTATCCAGTATCTTTTAAGTCCTGTCACTGCCTTCTCTAAATTAGTGTCTTTCTTTGCCAGGAATGTAATACCATTCCTTCATTTTAACCTCAGTGATGTGTAATTGTTCTGGTAAACTAATATATCTTTCTCTGGAATTGAAAAAACTACAACTGGTTCCAAGTCACATAAAATAAATTATCTCAGAGCTGATAAAACATGTCCTGAAGGTCTGGTTCAGAATTTAATCACCATAGAGCTTGATGTACTTGTACCAGAGGATGTTTTGGTAAAATGTATATGTATTTACACCACCTGCTCACAGGAAAGGACAAAACAATCTGATACTGGTTCTTGTTAGAATTAATTTGGTTTTTTCAGCTGATGTGGATTTTTTTAAACCATGGTTTCAATTATTTTGCCCCAGAACATGGTGATTTTGAATTTAAATATCATATTTAGAATTTAATAACCTGACTGTAGTTTAATAAGTGTAGAATTTTCTAAAATTTATTGTGTATATAATATTGGTTTTGATAACTGTACAGACAAAATACCATATTATCATGAAAGACATATATGAAGTATTAATTTCCAGCAGGACATTAAATAAATAATATGAAATTATGACTTTAAAGACTCAGAAACAATGCTCAGAAAATTATTCAAATGTAATATTGCTGAAAGACACTCATTCAGATATCTTTTTTTATTTCCCTGCCATGATTTAATATGACAGGAAAGAAACCCCAAAGACTCCAAAACAGCATGAGTTCATGACTTTGCTGTGTTCACCTGATCAAATCCAGTTAGAAAAACAGGTCTGGAAATTATAATTCTAAGACTTAAAGTTGGAGGGTTTTTATGCATTTGATGGTGATCTATTCTTTTTTGATTGCAGGTATAAAGTAGGAAATGGGCATGAAACAGACCTGTTATCAAAGGCCAGCCTGAAAAATCGTATTTGAAGGCTGAGTGTACCAAAAATAACATTTCTTCAATGCTCTGCTTTTTTCTGTAGTTAAACCAGCAGTAAGTGATAGTGGCTTTGACTGCCGTACACTTATCTCTAACCTTATCTTGACTTTATATTCTCAGCAGTATTTGGTCACTTTCAGACCAGCAAAAAAGCTTAAATTCTTATTTTTAGTGAGGTTGGGATTTACTGTCACCACATTTTCTGTTATCTCCTCCAGGACAGGAGAAGTGTAATGAGTTCTGACGTAGAGCACATGCCCTGGTGGAGCAGTGCTGTTGTACAGGTACCTCAGCAGGTGTCCTGGGAAGTTTGGTAATGTGGAAATACAAAGTCAGCTCTTTTTTATGCATTGTCTCCTTTCAGTTCTGCAGCAGTTGAAAACGTATTTCTCCCCTGGGGCCAGAGGGGCAGAGGTGTGGGGTGCCCAGGGAAGCAGTGTCAGCTCTGGTCTGGGGGTTTCCAGCCCCAAGGGGGCACAGCCCTGAGCAGCCCCCTCTGACCTCAGTGCTGAGCACACTGCAGCAGGGCTGGAGCAGGAATATCCCAAGGTCCCATCCCAAAAAGCTGACATCAGTTTCCTAAGCCATTGAAACACAGTGTAAGGATATATGATACTCAGAAATAAAATTTAAAAAAAAAAAAAAACAAAAAAAAAAAACAAAGCAAAAAACCCCCATTCAATTACAGTATTTACCAGAATCATGTTTGTACCCATTCTGTCAATAATGGAAAAATGTGTTCTGGGCAGAAGCAGAGGTAAGGTGTCTGCCTAGGCTAGACAGTATAGACTTGTTTAGCAGACAATAGAAGACTACAGTTCATCTCTTTCAGATGCTTGTTTTAGAAATTATATCTTTGACAATGCAGAGAAATTCTCCATTCATGAGAAACTAATCCTGCGGTGACATGTAGCAAAGATAGCTGTTTAGTCAGGTGAATCTCCTCTTTTAGTCCCCTCCTCTCGGAGCCTTGTGAATGACTTTGCAAGCTCAAATTTGTCTGCACAGAACATAAGTTGTCTTTAAAGCTTAACTGTTACTGCAAGTCATGGAGGTGTTCTTTGAAATATGTTTGCATACCCTGCCAGCAATGATTTTCTCCACTGCAGAAAACCTAAGGAATTTTCTCTCACAAAGGGAGATTTCTGGCATTTTATCTATCCCTTTCATAAGGAAATGGGTCAAATAAAACTCATATATTTGAAAGAGAGTCAGGTTTTTAGGGACAGCTTGCACTTATTGATATTTGTGTGTTCAGCACTTCACATTTGAACAGAAATAGGGAAAAGCAAAATGACGGGCATGGCTAACCTGATCTCAATGCAGAATTTTTAAAGCCTCTCTTCTCCTATCATTTTTTTCTCTGAAGCTATAAAATGATGGGTACTTTAAAAATAATTGTTGACATGAGCCTTCTGATTTTTTTCACCACATGAATGTATTACACAGGAGCAAGTGTGGCAATATTGTGAAGAACGTGGTTGATTACAGAAAGGGATTCTTGTATCTGTGTGGGTTTTTTTCATCACAGTAACATGGGAATGCTACATCAGATCAAAACTCTGGCTCATTGCACCCTACAACCTTCCTGTTACCCTAGCTTATATATAAGGGTTTTAAAAAAACAAGGAAAAATTTCATAATGCACCAAGGCTCTAGGGGAACTCTGGATCCAAGCTGGATATAGACAGGATTTCTGACTGACCTCATCTTTACAAGATGTGTTTCTACATCTATCATTTTATTATCTGTTACTTCAGAGGAATGATTGCTATGGTAATATAATTCAACCTTTTGTATAAATAAGTCCACAATATTTGATGCAATATAAGGCACTTTAAAAGAATCTACAAATCAATGTGAATCTGCAAGAGTTTTACTTAGGCAGTAATGAAAGAGACCAAGAGTTATGATGCTTTTGCATAAAGAGAAAGACAGAGATAGAAAATACTTTCATGATTGCTCCTTTCCTTCTAAAACATCCCATCATTTTAATCTCTGTTTCTCTGATACTTGGTCAGGGTCTTTTGTTTACAGCTAAGATCATAGAAGTTTGCTGAATCAAAATAACATCTCTGCTGAAGGGGATATGAATGCATTATTGTTATGCTTCTGACCTTTTGTCAAGAATAAAAATACATACTAAAGACAAAGAAGAACTGGACATAGCATCAGGGTTTCTTTTTTAAAGCTTCGAGTTTGCTGAAGCTGAAGATTTACATTTTTAGTCATTATTGGACCACGTAAAAAATTTTGGTGTGCAGATGGAAGGCGTCACTTCGACAGGCCTGTTTCTGTAGAAGCTGCAGCTACCATACCGTGAATGGATAGCTGATTAATCAGAGGGCTGGCTGGAATGCTGTGTTTAGTTCTCTTTCCAGACCTCCCATAGACTTGCACGACCTTGGGTAAATCACCCTTGCTAGGTCCTTGAAGGAACATCTGCTGTTTTATGTGTTTCACAACTCCTGTATGATGAGTAGGAAGCCATACAGATCAGCTTTTTATGACATTGATAATGATTTACTGTGATAGGAACTTAATTCAACACAGAGCAGGACCAGGGCTGGAATTTAGGCTGGGGGACTCATAGGGCAATTATGGTTAGGAGGAAGCTCTGTTAGTGGTCTGATACTATGTCCTGCACAGAGCAGTGTGGTCTTTTTTGGGTCCCTGGATGGAGGAGGAAGGAATGAATCTGGCTTCTTAGAAGGCTAATATATTACATTATGATAAGATATGGTATGATAATCATATCATATATAATATCATATCATATCATAGAATGCTATACTAAAACTATACTACAGAATAGAGAAAGGATACAGACAGAAGGTTATAAAGAATGATAATGAAAACCTGCGACTCCTTCCAGAGTCTCAACACAGCTGGACTGTGATTGGTCATTAAGTAAAAACAATTCAAATGAAACCAAGCAAACAATGACCAGTTGGTAAACAATCTCCAAAGCAGCAAAACACAGGAGAAGCAATCAGATAATTACTGCTTTCATTTTCTCTGAGGCTTCTCAGCTTACCAGGAGAAGAAATCCTGGTGAAGGGATTTTTCAGAAAGTATGACAGTGACAGAGCAGAGCTGTTTTCCAAATGATACCATTTTACTCAGGAACTGACCAGTGAAATCTTGAAAATCTCTGAGGATAGACTTTATGCTGTATCTCTGGGCACCTGTTCTGGTGGTCACCATTCTGATGGTGGTTTTTTTTTTTTTTTGTCTCTGGAAATTATGATTTTTGTGTGTGTGAGAAGAACCTGGTTTTGCTTTTTCTGTAACTGCACTTTAGGTTGTGGAAGATTGCAGTTAGTCTTTACTCTTAGTCTTCTCCAAGCTGAAAAAAATCTCTTCCTTCAACCTTTCCCCATGCAAGCCCTTAACCATGTGACTGACCCTGCTCTGGCCTCTCTGCCAGTCACACCTCTTGTACTGGGATGGCAAAACAGGGGACAGGACAGCACCTATATACCTCCACAAAATTGTCAAGAGGAGGGGAATAACCATTTTTACCACCTCCCTTACTGTACACTGTTAATGCAGCACAGCATGCTGTTAGTCTTCCTCATTGCAGGGATGCACTTCTGCCTCATATTTGACTTGTTTTCTAACATGTTTTTTCTGCAGAATCATTACCCAGCCAGCCAGTTACTAGCCTGTACTGTTGCACTTCCTTTTCTGTTCCAAGGCATTAAAAATGATCTTTGTTGAAGTTTGAATCTTTAATCCCAACTTTGAGCTAGTTTTTGGTCCAGCAAGTGATTTACCCATCTTATAGTCTAGTCATCCAGTCCATATCCCCAGATCTTACAGTGATTATTTTTAATTAATTTTCCGTATTCCTAGTTCCATTGTTATGACTTAAAACTTTGCTCTCTGAGTGAATGACAGCAAAAACACACAGGGAAAGCAAGTTTTCCATTTTCATTTATCAGTGAAGAAGAGTGATTTTCGTCTCTGAATACACTATCAAGCAGAAGCTGTTCTGGAAAATGTCTATAGCATAAATATTGTAATGTTATTACAGGGAGAGAGAAATACTGAGTCAGGCTGACTGGGTAATAAATAATGCCCACCTCAGCTAGTGCCAAAAATCACCGCAAGGATGTTTGTGAAGATGAGAGAGGAGTACTGTGTATCTGCACAGGAGGTCTAGTTCTGAGTACTCCAGCTATGAACATCCTGGCGTGTCCTAAAGGCAATAGAATGATCATTTCACAAGGTACAAGTGCCTGCTAAAGATTAACTGTCCCTGCCATCTCATTCACTGCTCATTTGCTGCCCTCCTTCCCTGTAGGACAGTTATCATTTTGTGCAGGTTACTGATTAGGCATTAAACTTCCAGAGGAATAATCTTAGCAGGAATCAGCACACTCAATTTCCTTGAAGGAAGAATGCTGAAAACTTTTACAAGCAGTTTGTTAAATTTTGTTCTCATTAAATTAGAATTCTGTTAAGCATATTTGACTCCTATTGCCATTTATCTTGCTTTCTCTGGAGAAAAGTATTTACTAGAGTCAAACATTACTGTTATCAATCAAATCAATTAATGTCATTCATCAAATTTTCAGTGTTATTCCTACCATATATTTAATTCAATTCTGACCTCATATATTTAAGAGTTCTGACCTCAAGAACAAGTCAAACAAATTTAAGAACAGTAGTCTGTTCACTCTAAATGAAAATTAAGTACTTGATTTAAAGGAGCACCTTCAATACTATATGCACATTTTTTGATCATATTTCTATTCCTCTATAATGGAAAAAGATTTTGTTTGGAGAGAACAATGAAGTACTTTTTCCGTTATGAAAGGAAGAACTTTAAAGAATCATGTTAGCAGAGAGAAATGGAATCTATAAAAGCACAGCTGCCTGAAGGAAGAGGCCAAAGGAGACAACCATTAAGTAATTGAATTAACCTCTGTTTGGCCCTTTTCAGCTGAGTGAGATTTATTTTGATAACATGTTCTTTGCTTTCTTCCAGGTTTGCACACAATGTAGCAGCCATTCTCAAAAACTGAAAAAGAAATTGAAGCATGCATCTCAGTAAAAGTCCCTGTCTGCATAATAAAATAATACATATTTCAGTAACTTGAAATCTGAAACAAGATTTTTCCAGTAGCCATAACCTGAATAATACACAGATGGAGATATTTTTAACATAAAAAATCTTTATAAATTGCAGTTGCAGGGACAACCTCAGGAGGAAATCTCTCATTTTACTTGAAAATGGATTTAAGAATCAAAATAAATCTATTTTAAATTAGAATAAATCATCACACGACTTTGCAAACTGGAAGTCCAAAGCATCTTCGATTCAAATAAATTATGTTTTACATTAATTTATAAAAAATTGTCACCAAGATCTAAAAACATTGATTGTGCTTAGATCAACTATAAGTCTAATTTAACAACAAAGTTATTTCCAAGCAGAAAAATGTAAGTTTTGTTAAATAAGATCAAAATGGTTAATTTGGCCAATTTTGAAAGTTAAAACCCAAATATTTTCTTCTAATATTTTAGCCTTCTCTATAGATATATAATATCTCTAATAAATATATGCATTAAACAGGATTTGTAGGAATTGCTCTTTTCTTTCTCAGAGCCTCCATCCTAATATGTCTAGTTTCTGCATCTGTTGCTTGAGGAGAGTTTCAGCAAGGCCATGGTGCATCTTCCATCTCTGTGGATGGGGTTTTATCAGTTTCCTTTGTCTTCTCTGAACACAGGTCTGTCTGGTGTGAGAGTGGTCCAGCCTGTGACCTTCAGCTGTATCCATGCAGAGTGCCCAACCCAGCCATAGCAACTGCATCTATTCTTGAGATAAGGAAGGGTTTGGGGCCAAGGGGAGGCTGGCTGGTGTTTGATTTGAAAGGGATCAAAGCACTGCCTATGGAACAGATGGCAAAGAGAATATTGGGACTTTTGACTCAAAGCGGCAAATAGGAATGGGGCTGGTTTTCTGCTAATATTAGAAAATCAGAGAGCTACTATGGAGGATGGGATCTAGTTTTTCTCCCTGTCCTTCACTCTCATTTAGTTGTGTGGCTGGGCTTATTTCTTTAGTCACACATTTAGTATCTGCTACTTTGAGCTCAGACTTGGCAATGATTTTTGTCAAGGACTATACTTTCAACCATCTGGAGACTGAAACTGTGACAGAATTCAAGCTTGTGCTCATTCAGAGCATATCTTTCTGGAGTGCACACACTAATGTTTCTGTATTTCTACTCTCCACACAGTAGGAACTAAATAGGATTTTGTTTAATTTTTTGGCATCAGACCAGCTTTTCTGAATCATCTTCTCTTTGCTCAGGCCAGTCTGTTACTGTTGGGGTCAGAAGTACACGTGTTCCACTCCTTAACCTCTGAGCTTCCCAGTAGCCCACAGAGGGCACTGCAGTCAGCAGCCTGCCTGGCAGGGTCCTGCCTGCCAGGGGTAAGTGTGGTGATGGACAAGACAAATGAAGCACAACCTCCCTTCCGTGCTGTATAGCCGCCTGATGCACTTTCACATGTTTCTACAAACTGCTACAAACTGACAGTTTAAGTCTCAGGATCTTTGAAATACTGTAAGGATAAGGAGTTCACAATTCAAACAATTTTTCCAAGCATTGAGAGTGAGAATTTATATGAAATTGTTACAGATAATATAATGGTTATTACTGTCCCAATATCACGACTCCAGCATAAAATCCTTTTCATAAACCTATCAAACTTCCTCTTAAAACCAGATAGTTGTTTCTGGTTTTTTGTTTTTTTTTTCCCTTAACAATATAACATCTGGAAGGGCTGGTTCAGAATCCTTGTTCTAATGCTGTTTAAAGTTAATGACAGTACCTTCTTTTGTTTTACATAACATATTGGTGGTTTTCTAGGCAGTTGTCCTCCCCAAGATTTCTTGAAGAGTTTCTTCAAAAGCTCGAGTATTTAATACTGGTAGAAAATTTGACATGACTGTTTATTTATATCTTTACAATCCCATCCCCTTCATTGAGAAAATATTCATTTCATCACATAAAATGCTTTGAATGAAACTGGTGTATTTTTCTCAGCTAAAAGCTTTCTGCTTGAGTTGCCTGGGATAGGATTTCCATGAGAAGATGTATTTCTGGATCTAAGAGATTATAAAATATCTAGAGGCTTATGCTTCCTTTGTGCTTTCACAGGTTTAGGCATAACATTGAGCAAAGTCACTGAAATATGATAATATTTTTCAATTCTGCAGCTTTTTTGGCAACACTTCATCAGCAGAAACGGTCACACTTTTTAATTTTATGCTGACGATCCAATGCTGGACTAATTACAGAGTCTTCAAGGACCCCAGAATGCAAACCAGAGAAAAAACATTGTTAGAACCAAAGCTGAAGATTTACAATTCTTCTCCCTCAATTTTTGTGCTGAATTTCAGCTCAGAAGAAACAAGACAGTAAAAAGTGTAATTAAAATGCCATAAATCTTACAAATAGTGCAGTTTCAGACAAAAGGATTTCCTATTGCAAAGTCACTGATAAGCCTGAAGGAAATTACATGGACCTATGTGAGCTGTGCCTTTTGTTAGAAATGTGGACCAAGATCTGAGCTTAACTTGTAGAAAGAATTATTATCTATGTGTTTAGTTATGAAGAAAAATCACATGTAACTTCCAACAGGAAAGACATGTAAAGACGTCTTTGAAACAACCTTTTTTCTACTGTCCTTGTGTTCTGCGTGGAAGTGCTTTGATACAGGACCAACAACACAGAGATTTCTGCCTCTCCCGTGGTTTCTTGCCTTGGGCCTGATGCCTTAAGGAGTGAAAACATGGAATTTTAGACAAAGATTAAGTGGAATTTTCTCAAGTTTGGGGATTTTACCAGACCCTTTGCCCCAAAGGATCTTATTCATATTCTCACCGTACCATTTTCACCCAGCAGAACCAAGAACTGGAGGTTCTTGTTTAGAGCCTTGTGCATCACCTTTTGCCTGGATGCCAATTCTGTCATTTCACTGCCCATCCTCTTTCACGTTTTAATCTGGAATAGGAATCACTGATGCATGAAGAGAGTGAATTGGTCATTTGGCAGGAATGAAACATTCTCTTTTTCACTCTTGCCTACCCAGTGCCTCAATTTTCCTTCCAGAATGCTACTGCTGACATCCATCTATGCTTCTCTCCTGCTAAAGATATCTCCTTTCCATCTAAATATGAAATATCTAGAAGGTATAGAATAATCTGCTGTCCTAAGCCTTGACAATAGAGGCAATGGGTCATTTCACCCGTTTCTGCCTTTGTTAGCATTGCAGAACCAGTCTCCACAAGAAAGTAAGGAAATGGAGGTTAGAGTTGATAGTTTGATGCCAGGAAGCAGCACTAAATTGTTTGACTGTGGAATGATTTATAGGGAATATATGAGTTTTCATGAGGAAAGTAGAAAGAGTTTGGTTTTTTTTTTTTTCTGATGGTGTATGTATAACACATTCTGGGGGAGAATAAAGCAGAGCAAAGTCGTTACTAAAAATCTGAGAGGGTCTCACTGGAGAAAATTTGGGGTTTTTTATCTCCCTCACCAGAAAAGCAAAAAAACCTCTGTTCACCACTGTCTGTCTCCCCGTTTCTCCACTGTTTCAATGGATGCTCTCCACAATGTAGGCAAGAAATTACTTTTGAATTATTTATTTTTCAACAGAGGATGTGAAGTCACAGTGACACCAGTTTTTCCTTGTGAAATGCTCTTCACAAATCACTACTTTGAAAGTTGGTGCAGTACATAGGTGAGATGCCCTAGGTATGTTTAATTATTTAAGTTAACTTTCATCCTGTTTTCTCAGCAGTCTTAGCAATTTTAATATGCACTTTCAAGGGATATTGTTGCAAATGTATCATCTGTTTTTGCTCTGAATAAAGTGCTGTTTTCCCTCATTTTGAATTTTTTTTTCTGATTTCAGGAAGTGGAAAAAGACAGGTTCATATCTTCGAGAACTCAAATTTGGCTTGGATTTAATTATAGCTAATAACTGAATAATGCATTAGGAAAGTTATTGTGAAAACCCACTAAGGGGAAATTGACATGAAGTATGTGACCACAGTGAATAAAACTGATTTTCTAATGATTTATTCCAGTGACCAAATTGCTCTGCCCTCAGGAGCTGAAATCTAAACCACATGAACAAATTTGGGTGCCTTTTCAGCAAACAATATATAGGTTTTAATGGAGCAGGTAATGGATTCTGGGACGATTGTTATTTATTGTCATAATTTTAAATCTGAAGCAAAGATATATTTCATTTAGATCAGTTAGTATTTCAGATGAACAGCAGCCATTGCTGTTAGAAGAAACAATGTAGTCTAAATAACAAGCTAGAAGTGTAATATTTGCTTTATAATGTGCTTTTCCATCTACAGGGAACTGCATCAGTATTTTTGACTAGATAAATTATTTTGTGTGTGTTTGCATAGCAGCATCATATGGATAACCATCCCCTCAAACATCAGTCCTCATTCTCATGCTTTTTCCTTTCAGAATTATTAGCTATCAGATCACAGTCTCTCTGTGAACAACCTTCTACTTTGTAGTCCTCAGTATCATTCCTTCCTGTTACTCAGTATTGAGGATCATCTAGTTCTTTCCTATCATCCCTGAATTGATAATGTTATTCTTTATTAGGCCTTATAAAAGTTTCATTATTACAGTCCTAGTTATTTTGTTCTCAACAATGTTCTTAGGAAATTAAATTAATTTTGCTGAAGAACTTTCTTCTGAACCATCATTTCTCTAAATGTGCTCCCCAGCCTGGCATATTGATTTCCAATGGGTTACAAGAGGGATCTTTTTCACACATGAGAAGCAATTATAGTTTCATTTTATGTTTCATCAAAGTTCTTTCTACTAGAAAATTGAAGAAATTCAAGCCCCCCTAGCACTGAAGAGATCAGACATAAAATCAAGTAAGTATCTTGTTTGGATAAATTGTCTACATATTTTAAGACATCACATGTTGAAACAATTCCATGATCCTAGAAAAAGCATTAATATTCAGTCACTGGGATCTAAGACTTAAAATTTAAATCACAGAGTGATTTATTTTAACATGTAATAAGCAGAGATATCAGTGAAGGACTGAGAAACCAGTCTGTCACAGTTAAAAGCAGCATAATATTTGAGAAATTTAAGAAGGCATCATGCTGCATAAACACTTTTCTATTATATAAAAAATATTATGTATTATACAAGTTCTTTATAAATGGTAGCAATTATATGTCACAGCTGGGAGTCGTTTCACTGCATAAAAATTTTAAAAAAGTACCCTTTTGAGTGCACATATTTTGTGCTTTAGCCCTTCATTTTGAGATTTATCCTGGGAAAAATTGTACAATGATTTTGGATTGCAAAGAAAAAAATTGTTTGGTTCCAGAAATTATAGTTAGAGAGGGCTTCTTTCCATTCCAAATGAAATAGCTGGAAAATTAATAAAAGAAATTGTGAATGTTTACCTGAATTTACTGATAGGGACAAACCAATAAAGACATGAGAAAGGAGAATTGTGTTTTCCTAATATGTTTCAATATTTTCCTAATATGTTTCAAAATTTCTCTATCAAGAGAAATTATTAATTTATTATTAAATAATAATTTTAAATTACTAATTATTAATTATTATTCCAAGCAGCCTGTCTTGCTGTTTCCAGAGGTTTTAGAAAAAGGGAAGAGGAATCAAGGAGAACTATTACTATCCCAATGCTGATACTTTCAACCTAAGAAAAATTATTGTGGGGCAAATCTGTTTCATGAACATGTTCAAATATTTTCATTCTCCATCAAGAAATTACAATTTAAACACCAAATGATGTCTAATCAACAGCTTTTCAGATTTTCACCAACTAGCTCCCACAGAGCTGTCGATGACAAATTACTTCTTCTAAAATCAATTTTTTCATACTTTTGAAGCTTCTCTTCTAGTGAAAATTGTACTTTGATAGGCAATAATACCACTTCCATTGGCATTATTTCTCTGACATTCCATAGATAGAAAAGAATTGCTTGTTCAGACAAATACCACACCTCTGATACTGATTGCACAGTACCAATATGATTCAGCATCTGTAGATGCTTTCTCTCATTTCACCTTTATATGGGGTTATAAAAGTAATTAGTAATTGGACTAAAGTCTGTGGGATTTTTCTAAAATGACTATAAGTGTTTCTATTTAGAAACCATTGGCCTGTAAATTATTAGATAGAGAAACCTAATTTCTCCAGTTATTTCATTGGGGTTATGACACTTCCATGCTAGCAGAAGTCCATTTAACTAGCCTGTAGGCATCATACCTAACATTTGTATTATTAGAACAAGTATTTTTTTCTATTTCAGAATAATTGTCTTTAACTTGAAAGGCCCTTGTGCTATTTTAGTTTAACCATTTATTTGGTTGTGGACTTTATAAATATTTTTATTCAGCTGCATTTAAATTCAACCTTGGAGCATTTTCAAAATCAAAGTTTCTTGAAGAGAAAGTGAAATAAAGAATCACTTCCACAGAAGCTATCCTTTTGCCACTCTTTACTAAATAAGGTGCAGGAGAATCAGGAGAGGAAATAAGGGAAATGAAATATTGATAAAAAGCATCCATTAACAGGAATTGTCAAAAGAAAATATTTGAGGTGAAAGGCTTTGGCAAGTAGCAGAGTTGGTTAATTTTCATAAATTAAAGGTTTATAATTTATTTGTCATTAATTGACCAAACAAAAAGAAAGGGAAGGTGGAATTAATTAATGCAACTGGAAATTAGAAAATTACCAAATTCCCGATTTTACCTGGTATTTCATTACTTTTATTGACAAAATACTATCATCCAAAGAGAGCTATACACAGTAGATAGCAATGTGAAAACAATGAGGTAATGTCATCAAAAATGTCCAGTTTGGTACAGAAATATTACTAAACACAAAATCTGTGATTTTTATGGACAGAACTTAAGTACCAGAAAACCCTCCACAGAGCCGAGTTGTATGAGCACTTCTTTGAGATCAGTTTCTTAAAGGTCGTTGATCAGACTTTATGACTGCTTATGACTGTTTTCTTTATGCAGTTGTGAATGGTTAAGCCAATTTCAACAAAGTTTCCCAGAAGAGTTAATTCTGAAATTGACTTTCTTCCAGCAAATGTCACAGGAAGTGGTTCATAGGTGCAAGAGAAGTTGTAGCAGGCACAAGGCCTGCAAGGCCCTGGAGATCAGAAGCCTGAGCTAGGAAATACCAAAGTCAGCATGACTAAGGGTTTAGAAGCCCTCTCTTCCGCCTTTCGGACCCTGTTATCTCTCTGTAGATCCATAGGCCACTTTCCCCTGACCCTTACTATTGGACAGTTTTCAATCCCCCTGTAAGGTATAAAAACCCCTAGCTCTGCCCGGTTCGGGAGAGGAGAGCTGTCAATGGACCCTTCGCGGAGACCCCTATAAAAGAACCCTGCGGAACCCAGACAGCGCTGCGCTCTCTCTCTCTGCGTCTGCTGCGGCGATACCCAGGGTGACGGCCCCAGGCATGCTAAAAGAGCTGAAATCACTAAAGAGCTGACTGCAAATCACTATAGCCTGCCTGGGCTGCCTGAACCTCCCGCTGGGCGATCCTGGACCCCTCGTTGAGCTATCCTGGACAACCGGCCTCCCCGCTGGGCTTCTGCCCCGGGGGGCCATAGCTGACGCCCGAACAGCGACGCCCGAACAGCGAGGGGCCCCTGGGCCAACATCTGAACCGCCGTGATAGCCTGGCCGCGGAACTGAATGCCGGACCTGGCATTTCAGAGGAGCAGCATTTCCTCGTGAAATTGTCACTGCCTCCGCTCGCCAGAGATCCTGGAAGGAGAAGCTCTTCGTTTTAGCAGGACTCTCCTGGACAGGAGGTCAGCCGACCCGCACCCCGACACCTGGGCACGCGAGTGTCCGTGGAGGCTGACGAGCAGACGACCCCCAGCAGAACTTTGACCCACAACAGGCTGAAAAGTGTAAGTTTAACACAGCCTCTCTTGCGCGCAAAAAATATTTTTTCCTTGGGTCCTTTTTTTTGGGTTTTTTTCTTTTTTTTTCTCTTTTTTCTGCTGGCGGGAACTGAAACATGGGATCAAAGCTTAGTAAGCGATCCCAGAACGAGAGAGATTTATATTCCCTAATCCTAGAAATCCTATCTTCTAACAACTTTTCTTTTTCTAAAGGTAACCTTTCAAAAACTAACCTGAAACGTTTTATAAAATGGATTCTCTGCCACTTCCCAGATACTAATACACAGACTATTACCTTAGACTCCTTTTGGGATACAATTGGGACCACGATATATAAGTTTCAAACTAACCAAGACTTTTCTGTAACCCAGTTTTTACCTATGTTCCACGCTATTACTAAAGCTGTAGAAAAAACTAACAAAAAGATTTTAATCTCAGGGCTAACTTCTGTCGAACGAAACGAAAAGTTCTTATCTCACTTAACAGAAGCGCCTATTTCAAATGCTAATGGAGGAGATAACACCCCCTCCACCCTGGATTCCAGCACTCCGCTGGGTCCTAGTGTCCCGTCATCTGCGCCGCAACCCCCCGACCCCAGGGCGCCCACGGCCCCTGCCCACCCCCTCCTCCCCCCCGCCTTCCCCTCGGGAGCCACATCCTGCGCGCCTCCTTGCTCTGCGTTATCTCCGAGAGCATCTGCGCCAGTTCCCGCCGGGACTGACCCAAACCCCACCCCTCCCCCTGCTCCCCCCGACCCTACTGGGGCCACCCCCACCCCCCTTGCCGTCCCTCCTCTCCCTGCCGCGCCCGCCCCCACTCCCTCTCCCGCCCTCGCCCCCCCCGCTACCATCGCGTCTTTCCCTGCCCCCGGCACCGTCCCTGCTGCGGCACTGGACCAGCCCGCCTGGGTACCCGCGCCCCCCCCCCACCACCGCGCTTTTGCCTGCCGCCGGAATCGTGCCCGCCGCACCCTCCCTCAGTCCCGCCGCCCCTTCCATCCCGCACCCCCCCTGCCCCCATACCCTCGCTGCGCAACCCCATACCCACGCTCCGCAGCCCCCGGTCGGGACCCCCCAGACTTCCCTCAGTTCTGCCCCCCCTCCCCACGCCCCCCAGTCCTGTGCATGCTGTATCACGCATTGCACGGCCACCCCGCCATGTGCCACGTGTAGCCACGTCCTGCCATGTGCTGCCTTATACCCGGTCCAGCCACAGGCACCTCTGCCAAATGCAGCTCCAGCCAGCCATAAGAAACATAAGGCAAGGCCTGATAGCTCTCACTTCTCGTCATCTGATGACAGCAGTGACAGCGATTCTGATTTGGAAATAGAATATGTTGATCCTTGGGCAAAAATAAAAATGGAAGCCACACAGGCAGGGGACTGGCAATTAGCTCAGAGAATTACTGCCTTTCCAGTAGAATATAAGAAGGGAAAAAAAGGAGGTGCCACTAATAGAAAGACATGGGAACCTATTACAAATAAAGAACTTGTGCAATTAAGAAATACAGCCACAGAACACGGTAGAAGTTCACATATTTTTAGAAATTTCATAGAAGCTACGTTCTCAGCACATGTTCTGGTACCCCACGATATTAAAAATATTGCCCAGTGCCTCCTTTCTCCCGCCGAGTACATGCTTTGGGAAAGGCATTGGAAAAAGCAATTAAAAACATTATCAGATAACTATGCTGCAGATGCTGAAAAGCCAAACTTTACACTCGAACAGCTGGCTGGTGAAGGGGATTTGCAGAAACCCTCTGACCAAGCTGATACTTTACCTAAGGCAACATTACAAGACGTGGCTATAGCAGCAAAAACCTCCTTACTTCTTACCCCTGATGACTCTATTCCTACCCAACATTTTTCTACTATCAAACAAGGAATAGATGAAAGCTTTATCAAATTTGTGGATAGAATTAAGGATGCTCTGGAAAAACAGATAGAGAGCACAGAGGCAAGAAAAGAACTGTTGTGTAAACTTGCCATGAGTAATGCGAATGAAAAATGTAAAACAATTCTGAGAGCCTTACCCTTAGACACAGAACCTACTATAGAGCAAATGCTGGAAAGCTGCACACGCCACCTGTCCACTGAAGACACAGTGGCCCAAGCAGTAACTAAGGGTGTTGCAGAAGGAGTTTCTAGTGCATATGCAGTAATAGCTTCTAAAGATCAGGTCCGCTGCTACCACTGCGGAGATTTTGGACATTTTATAAAGGACTGTCCAGAGAGGTCACCTCCCAGGTACCCTCGCAATTTCCACCAAAGGCCCCAGAATCAGCAGCACTATCAGCCACGTCCGGGAAACTTCCATCGGAGCGTGGTGGGGCCTCACGCAAGGACACCAAATCAAAGGCCACCCAGACCCAGTCACGCACCATCCCAGGAGATTCCAGACCACATGAGGAGGATCCAACACACGGAGCAATACCAAAGGGAACGCGCCGTCAGCTGGTAACTGCACTGTCCATTGACTTTAAAAATAACAATATTTATCGTGTTCCCACAGGCAAACGTGGACCAAAAGGAGGTCCTTCTAACATCCTAATTATAGGTGATTCTCTCCATACCCCAAAGGAAATATTTGTTGTTCCAGAAGTACAAACAGTGCACCCGGGACAAGAAATCTTTGTCCAGGTGTACTGCACAGACTTACCATATTTTCTTCCAAAGGGTACCCCATTTGCACAGGCCTTTCTACTCCCTAAGAATCACAGGGAACAGCTTCCTCTCAACCCCACAGCAATGTGGATACAAGTTGTGGGACCGAGTAAGCCTGTCGTCGAGTGCGGTCTTACCTGCCGAGGAGAGAAGTTCCACCTACCAGGGATGCTGGACACCGGTGCAGACGTGACCATCATCGCCCGCTCTGAATGGCCAGCACACTGGGAGCTACAACCTGTGGCAGGCATGATCACAGGGATCGGTGGAGCTACAGTTTCCATGCGGAGCAAGAACAACATCCTCGTCGAAGGGCCTGAAGGCAAGTTGGCAACCATCCGCCCATTTGTGGTAAGGGCCCCCATCACCTTGTATGGACGGGACATTTTATGTCAGTGGGGAGCCTCCCTACGTATTCCCAGTCCGGATTTCTAATTGGGGCCACTGAGGAGCGCGCACTGCCAGACACTCCTCGTCTCACCTGGAAATGCCATGACCCGATCTGGATCGAGCAGTGGCCCCTCTCTAAAGTCAAACTGCACGCACTACACGCCCTTGTGGATGAACAGCTCGCCAAAGGCCACATCGTAGAGACCACCAGCCCTTGGAATTCTCCAGTCTTCGTACTACAAAAGCCTGGAACGGACAGGTGGAGGCTCCTCCACGATCTTCGAAAAATCAACGAGGTCATCGAGGACATGGGTCCCCTCCAGCCTGGCCTGCCCTCACCATCGATGCTGCCTAGAGACTGGACACTTGCTATCATTGACATTAAAGACTGCTTCTTCAGCATCCCGCTGCATCCCCAGGACGCTCCACGGTTTGCCTTCTCCGTTCCCTCTCTTAACAGAGAGGCTCCACTCAAGAGATATCATTGGTGTTTTCTCCCACAAGGACTAAAGTGCAGTCCAAGTATATGCCAGTGGTATGTTGCTCACATCCTGTCTCCTGTTCGGGACCTATTCCCAAATGCGATCATCCATCACTATATGGACGATATTCTGGTCTGTGCACCAGAAAAAACGTACTTGGACAAAGCAGTTAAAAAGACTATTGAAACCATAGAAAAGGCAGGATTTGAGATCCGTGAGGACAAAATACAGTACACCAATCCATGGACTTACCTTGGACTCCAGATCCGGGAACGGACCATCGTACCCCAGCAGCTCACCATCCGAGACGACCCAAAAACCCTGAGAGACTTACACAGTCTGTGCGGATCCATCAACTGGGTACGTCCACTGCTAGGAATTACAACAGAGGACCTCGCTCCACTGTTCAGCCTTCTTCGGGGCAAGGAGAATCTGGACTCTCCATGCACTCTAACACCAGAGGCCCGAGATGCCATCACCAAGGTCCAGGAAGCCCTGTCTTCACGCAAAGCCCATCGCTTTGAGCCCAGCCTGCCTTTCCAGTTCGTCATTCTGGGAAAAGCGCCTCGGTTCTATGGACTGATTTTCCAATGGGACACTCAACTTCGAGACCCTTTACTAATCCTGGAGTGGATCTTTACAAATAACCAACCCACAAAAACCATTACCACCTTCCAAGAAATTATGGCACATTTAATAAAAAAGGCTAGAACTCGCCTCCGTTCCCTTGCAGGGTGTGAGTTCACATGCATATATTTGCCAATGACCACTGGGGACCTGGAGCATTTGCTCCAGACCAATGAGAGTCTCCAGTATGCCTTAGACAGCTATACAGGCCAAATTTCAGTGCATATCCCAAAACATAAGCTTTTTAATCGTGATGTGACATTTCATCTGACTCCAAAATTAGTCCAAAGTAGGACACCTCTCAAAGCTCTAACCATCTTTACAGATGGCTCAGGGTCATCCCACAAGTCGGTAATGACATGGAGGGACCCTAAAACCCAAAATTGGGAATCTGACATAAAAATAGTGGAGGGATCTCCACAGATTGCGGAGTTAGCAGCTGTTGTCAGAGCCTTTGAGAAATTCAAAGACGAACCTTTTAATCTGGTCACAGATTCAGCTTATGTTGCTGGCATAGCTATGAGAGCAGAACATGCTCTTCTCAAAGAGGTTTCCAATCCAAAGTTATACCAATTGATTTCCACATTAACACGCTTAATTTCCCACAGAAAACAACCTTACTATATAATGCATGTGAGGTCACACACTGACCTCCCAGGTTTCATTGCAGAAGGGAACAGGAAAGCAGACACCTTAGCCATGGCAATAGAGACTGCTAATGTCCCTAACATCTTTGCCCAGGCAAAGTTGTCACACTCATTTTTTCATCAAAATGTGCCTGCCCTCATCAGAATGTTCAAGCTTTCAAAAGATCAGGCAAAAGCTATTGTTGCTACATGCCCGAACTGTCAAAACTACCAGATACCATCTATGGGGACGGGAGTCAATCCCCGAGGTTTAAACAGCTGCCAGCTGTGGCAGACAGATGTAACCCACTTTGCACCTTTTGGAAGGTCAAAGTACGTGCATGTATCGGTTGATACGTTCTCAGGAGCAGTATTTGCATCAACACATACAGGAGAAACTGCGCAGCACACCATAAAACATTTTCTCCTCACATTTGCAACCCTGGGAGTACCAAAGGAGATCAAAACAGACAATGGACCTGCCTATACCTCTCATAAGTTAAAAGAGTTCTTCAGTGAGTGGGGAATACAACACAAGACAGGTATACCTGCAAACCCCACAGGACAATCCATCGTGGAAAGGACACACCAAACTCTCAAAAGAGTCCTCAATCAGCAACAGAGAGAAACAAAAATCACTTCTCCAGTTGAAAGACTTTGCAAAGCTCTCTATGTCATCAACTTCCTGAACTGTACAACCTCAGAGCCTGATCCACCCATACTTCGCCACTTTGCAAATACCACCCAAGCAAAGCTCACAGAGAAACCACCTGTGCTGGTGAAGGACCCAGAAACACATAAAGTCTCTGGACCTTTCGAACTCATCACGTGGGGAAGAGGATACGCGTGTGTTCTGCTACCATCTGGTCCAAGATGGTACCCAGGGAAAAACATAAAACCATACCTAGGCACTGCAAATACCACTTCCACAAGCAGTGACAAGAATCCTCCTGAGTCAAACACAAGACCTCCTCAAAACCAGACCAGCTCGGCCTGGAGACGAAGACGTCGCCAAACATCCACAAGTGGAGGAGACGACTGTCCCATCACACAGCGGCAGACAAACCAGAAAGCTGAACAACATTCTGCGGCATCAAGCCCTAGACCAGGCACAGCCTGAAAACAAAACTGTCCTTTGAATTAGATGTTATTACCCTTTTTACCCTAAAAACCCTATTATCCCTTTTATCAACCCTTACCAAAAGCCTCTAACTTTTACCCACTCCCCCACCCTTAGCACCATAGAAAAAAACAAAAACAAAAAACAGTAAAAAACTAAAAATAAAGGGGGGAGGTGGGAGGAACAGAGGAAAGGAACAAGAAAGGAACCCTAACCCTCCCCTCCTACCATAAAAATAACAAGTTTTGCTTATATTCCCTATCAGAAGCCCTATTCCTGCCCAAAGATGAAAAATATCTCCGTTGGCGCTGTCCTCACTGCTGCCTGGATGTTCCTCACCGTGCCATGTGCCGTAGGTTGGATCGGCCCACAGCCGAGCCATAATGTCTGGGTAACCTTAGCAAGAACATTAAAACAGGATAACATGTGCTTATCCATGGGGAGCGTTGATAACCCACTTTCCACATGTCTAGTAGGAATTCCTTTTGTAGCCGATGATTGGCCAGCCTATAATCCAGAGCTTCTCCGCACCACAGGTAAGCGACCCCACCAGGTAGAAACTTGGGACGAGTGGACAAAAATACTGCCCAATGCTCTTGAGGAACCTCAAGAATTGGATCTATTGGGGTCCTCTAAGGCCACCTTCTGTGTCAAATTTTACTTTAGACGTCCAAAGAATAATTTGCCTGAAATTGATCTGAACAAAAACACATACCGAAAAGACATATCACCAATTAACAAAGCCTACAACCCTCACGATTGGTGTAATTACACTGCTCGTGTGATCTCTGTGTCCTCTCTCCATCCCAAAGTTCTACCCAAGGGAACGTTTCTCATCTGTGGTGACAGAGTATGGGCTGGGATCCCCTCACGACTCCAGGGAGGTCCCTGTACCCTAGGAAAACTTTCCACCCTTACTCCAAATATCACCTTGTTGCACAATTGGAAAAAAGAGAGCGAGTTAAAACGCCACAAAAGGTCCTACACAGCATTTGATGAAAATTGCGATCCCAAATTATACGATTGGAACAAACCTAAAAAGATAGCAGTCTCTATATTCCTACCATGGGTAGCTGCAGCTAAGGCCCTGGGTGACATAAATCACCTTGGGTGCTGGCTCAGTAAGCAAGCTAACGCTACTTCTGCTGCCCTGAGCGATCTCTTAAAGGAAGAAGAAACCACAAGACACGCCTCACTCCAAAATCGAGCAGCAATTGACTTCCTGCTGCTTGCCCACAGACATGGCTGCGAGGACTTCGAAGGGATGTGCTGCTTCAATCTCTCTTCACGCTCGGAATCCATCCACGCCAACATCCAGAAACTGAAGGGACTTGTGAAGGACTTAAAAGTAGAACAGACCCCAGACTGGGTCAATGACCTCTTCGGTCAATGGGGATTAACGGGATGGGTTGCATCTTTGGTTAAGGGAATCTTGTGGATTTTTCTTGTAATTGTCATCGTGTTACTTATGTTCTCATGCCTTGTCCATTGTTTTAAAAGAACCATAGGGAACGCCTTTTTTCTAAATACAGAAAGTGGAGTTGTAGCAGGCACAAGGCCTGCAAGGCCCTGGAGATCAGAAGCCTGAGCTAGGAAATACCAAAGTCAGCATGACTAAGGGTTTAGAAGCCCTCTCTTCCGCCTTTCGGACCCTGTTATCTCTCTGTAGATCCATAGGCCACTTTCCCCTGACCCTTACTATTGGACAGTTTTCAATCCCCCTGTAAGGTATAAAAACCCCTAGCTCTGCCCGGTTCGGGAGAGGAGAGCTGTCAATGGACCCTTCGCGGAGACCCCTATAAAAGAACCCTGCGGAACCCACACAGCGCTGCGCTCTCTCTCTCTGCGTCTGCTGCGGCGATACCCAGGGTGACGGCCCCAGGCATGCTAAAAGAGCTGAAATCACTAAAGAGCTGACTGCAAATCACTATAGCCTGCCTGGGCTGCCTGAACCTCCCGCTGGGCGATCCTGGACCCCTCGTTGAGCTATCCTGGACAACCGGCCTCCCCGCTGGGCTTCTGCCCCGGGGGGCCATAAGAAGTGTCCATATTGGTGCTTCTCTTGGTACAAAAACATGTGGAGATAGGAACTGCAGTTAGCCATCCAAGCACTTCAGAACATCTTCAACAGGAAGTATCTTGAACTCCTCTTAATTTGCTGGAAAAATGCAGTGTGCCATGGAGTAGGGTCAAAGGGCTCATGACATTGCGGGAGCAGGCCATAAGGGTTTGGAAGATATCTGAGACAGGGAAAGTTACAAGATTATGGAAGGGAACTACTGTCATGGAAGGATATGGGGTTACAGTAATTCAGCTGCTGCAGAACAACACTAGTTTTTGTCTCCTTTATTTAATTTGTTTATTCTGCATTAATAATGCTGTTCTCCATTATGACCTTCAGCAAATATCTTTACCTTTCTATTCCTTGGCTCTTATGGATAATGATACTTTCTTTCCATATTTTAGAAAAGCACAAAGTTAAAAAAAAATGTTATTAATCTTCTGAAGATCATTACTCCAGGTGAGTCTATTTAAAATAATAGGGCAGTGTGCAAAGCCAATTTTGGCGAAGATGTGTAATGAAAATTTTATATAGAGAGAATTAACTCCATTAATGTGTTGCTGAACTAGTGAAAAAGAAAGTCTGATGACAAAAGTGTTTTGGAACAAATCTTGGAGATGGTGGAGAATGGTAGACCTTTTTAAGAAAGAAAAAATCTACTACAGTATGATAGGTTTAAGAATGGAGAAGACTGGTATTGGAATGAGTGAATTAATTGTACAGTGTATATCAGACATGAAATGTCAATGCAGAACCTAGGAAGTTCCAAAAAAGCATGTAAATAGTGACAAGGATTAGTCACTAGACTGGCTTAGACTTTTGGATGTTTTGACAGTGATTCTTCATTCATCTACTACTGTTTCACAAATCACAGGACAAACACTTATTTGCAGAGCTTGTATTTATTATTCTTTGGGAATAAATAAGGAGCTTAATATAGCTAGCTAAGTTTGCCTAGGCTACCTCTCTAGTCCATGAGGAACGATAATCACTTTCAGAAGGTGATTCAGAGCAATCAGAATCAGTTTCTATCTTC
Organism: Passer domesticus; assembly: GCF_036417665.1. Taxonomy (NCBI): domain Eukaryota; kingdom Metazoa; phylum Chordata; class Aves; order Passeriformes; family Passeridae; genus Passer; species Passer domesticus. The sequence goes on from NC_087476.1 coordinate 51,598,868, forward strand.
ACTGGCTACATTAAATATTTATACATGAATACACCCACTCAGGATATATCTGGTGGGAGGCAGTCAGTGTAGTGTGGTAACTTAGTTGTTGATGCACCAGGATATATCAAGGAGAAAAGTGGTACAGCTGTCAGACCACTTCTTAATATACCTGTTCTCTAATGGAGAGAGGGTGAAGCCATTGTGTTTTTCATAAAAAAGAGCCGAAGTGTTCCTGTGTCAGAGCCATATGAGCAAAAAAGATGACTCAAGATCTTCAGATTCTGTCAGGGCTTTCCTAATAGGATCTCATGAACAGTTTGCTGAGATATATAGATCTTGATGAAAGCTCTTAGTTCAACACATTATATACACAGTATATATTCAGATGATCCGTCTTTTTCTTCTTTATGAAATCTCTTGTTCTATGATCCATTTCTCATTAGGCAGCTGAGTCTAACATGAATTATGAACCAGATTCTAAGGGAGAGTCAACAAAACAACCTGATATGAATGATAACAGCTGAGCATTGACTGGCTTTTAAACATTCGGGATCTTTGCATTAGGATTTCCCAACAGAGGGGTCAAATGCAGATGGACTTAGCTCTGACTTCACAGTGCTAAACCTGAAGACACTTCTCTGGGAACATCAAGATTAATAAGAATCCAAAGTAATTTCACCTTGGAGCCTGCTAAAAAGGTGCTTTCCTCATACAAATAAGCATTCTTTTCATGGTAGCATGTCAATGTTATCTGGCTTACAGAGGATAATGGATTTTGGCTTAGTGCATTTGGCTTAGTGTACATGTTGTAGTACGAGGAATTGAAATATTACTGTTAGTTTTGCTTTGGTATTTCTGTGGTCATTGGATGTATCACTTACAAGCACCTAATTAAGACAAATGAATTGTATCAAGGATCACCACATTTGCTTTATTCATAATTGCTTGCAATATAATGGAGAATGGACAACAAAACTTCAGCAAAGGTCAGTGCACAAAATGGCCAGTGGTGAATACAACTATAATCATACAAATGTCCTCTCTAGCTGGAAATATTTTGCTGATAAATAACCCTGGGAGAAATGAGGATACACACTGATGAGTCAGAAATTGTCCTTGACAAGCTCAAAGATACAATCAACTTTAAACATGAGGGAGAGGTGAATTCTATAGAGTCAGCATGCACAGGAGAACCTTTTCTTGATAGTATACCATAAATTAATCACTTAATACTAGCAGATTGCTGCTAGTCCAAATATGTGGCTTTTGATTTAAATAAGCCTTTACTATGTCAGTACACATTCCAGGGCCAAACTGATAGGTCTCATATAGTGCCTGCCACATAAGGCAGGGCAGGTGCTGAACTCTAAACCCCATGTGTCCAAGAGTGGAGCAATTATAAATATTTGTAGGTTTTCCACTAGAAGCTGGGAATTTGGCCATGCATAAAGATCTGTTAATCACAGATGTACATGTGAAGGTCTTACTCAGCTACCCCATCTCTGGAACATGTTCATTATGCGAGCATTCCAAGAGTCCTCCTGCAATCTCCGCCTGGTGCTCTTAGGACCGACCACACTGCCCATCAGAGATAATGCAAAGTGAGATGGTGTGTACAGGTATGTGTGTGTGTATGTCTGTGTAGGATGCCTGTGGAGACCTGAATATCTGGCATTGTCAAACTCAGCAAGGCAAGTGTGACAAGACAATCCTTATTTCATTCACTGAAAGAAGAGAGATGGACTTTATGTGCATAAATTTTAAAATGTGCCGATGATCAAATCAAGAATGGCCAGCAGTGATTCTGGCTTACGTAATGTTGGCTTTTTTCTTCAGGAAGTGAATTGAAAAAGCAATTGCTGTCTCAGCTGGCTGCACTGTCATGTGGAAATAATGCTTAGCCAGTAGCAGACAGGTCTGGCTTGAAATCAGTTTTTAGCACTGAGTCCTACTATCCCATTGCTATTCCCTTGACCTCTACAGCTGTTTGATTATAAAATTTAGTCATGTGCAATAACAAGTTCTCCGAATACCATGGTGTGGAAAATTAATGGTTAAGTTTTCAACAGATGTTGGATGATGGATTATTTTTGTCAGGAGATGAATTGTTTTATTGGGTTCAGCTGTTCTGCTGTGCTCTTAGGCCTCACATCTCATTACTTCATCCTATACTTTTTGTTTTCACAGTCATAAACTTGGTAAGATGAAATACAGGGTATCAACTGCAGTCTATCATTTTACACATGAATGATTTTTGTGGCTGATTTTACCTAATCAGCTAGATAGATACAAATATCTATCTAGATCTCATGTGGTTCTCCAATTTGGTAGAGTGTTGTGTCTCTCCATTGCAGAATAGTTGGATGTTGTCAATCTGTATGTTTGCAATCTATGTGTTAGAAGTACTCAAGCATTTACTGAGGCTTCCAGGCCTGACATATGTAAAAGGCTACTACATTTCAGTTTAATGGCCTTATTAAAATTAAGTCACTTGGGCACAGCCAGATTTTTGCACGGAAGCTGTCTTTATGGAAATAACTTCTAAAAGAGAACCAGATGTTTAATTTTGAATTATTTCAGCACAGAGCTTATTCTTAATTCTTATTAATAAACACTGGTAACAAAGTACATGCTTTTTAAGAGTCAAACAGCATTGCACATGTTCACTGGAGTCAACAGTCTGCAGCACATTAACCTTGCATTCTAAGCCCCTGATATAAAGTGCCTCAGAGGTTTAGTGAAAAGCCACCACAAAAGAGACCTTCCATTTTCTTGGGAACTGCAGATCTTCAGAGCTCAGACACCTGTTTTAAAATAAACATCTAAGCAAGAGTACCCTCACAGGAAATCTGTGTTTTAGATCGTTTGTGCAAGTACTAGTGGAAGCTATCAAATGCATTTCTTGACAAATTTTCAAGATTAAAAAAATTATACCAGGAAAAGATGTGAATGTTTAGTGCACTTTTGCTTTATTTCATTCCTTTATAAAAGAGCACAAACAAAGATATCCCAGTTTCAATATTTCTTCTCTGGTGAATGACAGTGTAGGCTTGGGCTCTTCAGGTTGAAAAAATTGTATGATGTGGGATTCAAGGGAATGGTATGAAATCAGGAGTATCATAAAGAACAGAAGTAGGAAATGACTGTGCAATACCTTCTAGTACACAAATGAGGTCAAGCAAATGAACCTAGCAAGTGGCAGGTGCAGACGAAATAAAGGCTATGATTCCGCACACAGCATGCTACTAAACAGTAGCCCATTCACTCCTAAATGTTTTGGATGTTAATATTTACAGGGTTTAAAAACTGGTTAAACTCATGAAAGAAGAATTTGTTTAAGATTACTAATTAGAAAGAGAGCCTCAGTTCAGGAGTTATTTCTGATGTTTTTGATTTTCCAAGGAAAATAGTATTATACATCTACTCTATTCTTACTATTTCCTAAGCATCTTCTGCCATTGGTCTAAGCGGAGCAAAAATATGTCTATTTTTCTATTCAGGTAGGAAAAGTTTCTAGTCTGGTTAAGTGGTATGCTGTTTTATTGTCCTAGAAGAGACTGCTTACTTTACCCCATCTTTGGTGTGTGACTTTTTCATTTAGATTGTTAATTGTTCATGGAGTAGACAGGAGAATTTAAATCCTTCTGACTTCCCATTCCAGCTTGTATCTCTCAATTTAGAAGTTGACCCTTCTGGTGTAGCAAAAGCAGTGCAGTGCACTGCATTACCCAAACTATTTCTAAATATACTCCAGGATCTTAATCCACTCACTCACCTAGCTTGCTCATAGACTTCAATACAGCAGTAACCCAACAAGTATGCAAAAGGAACTCTGCCAAGCAACTCCTTTGCTTTCAGTAATTTAATGGCATTAGGTGATGATCCTTTCCCCTTTTTCATTTTTCATCTTTACTGCAGGTTCATAGCTTTCCTAGTTTCATATCTGGAGAATATTTGCAATTGCCAGGGAAACAAATAGGTTCCACCTCTTATCTCTCTTGACTGACTGGGCCACTCTTACAGCATTACAATACTTGATTCTAATTGTATGCAAACATTGATAATTGCAATGGATAAGTATGGCCCCCCGGGGCAGAAGCCCAGCGGGGAGGCCGGTTGTCCAGGATAGCTCAACGAGGGTCCAGGATCCCCCAGCGGGGGGTTCAGGCAGCCCAGGCAGCTATAGTGATTTGCAGTCAGCTCTTTAGTGATTTCAGCTCTTTTAGCTCGCCTGGGGCCGTCACCCTGGGTATCGCCGCAGCAGACGCAGAGAGAGAGAGAGAAGCGCTGTGTGGGTTCCGCAGGGTTCTTTTATTCGGGTCTCCGCGAAGGGTCCATTGACAGCTCTCCTCTGCCGAACCGGGCAGAGCTAGGGGTTTTTATACCTTACAGGGGGATTGAAAACTGTCCAATAGTAAGGGTCAGAGGAAAGTGACCTATGGATCTACAGAGAGATAACAGGGTCCGAAAGGCGGAAGAGAGGGGCTTCTAAAAACCTTAGTCATGCTGACTTTGGTATTTCCTAGCTCAGGCTTCTGATCTCCAGGGCCTTGCAGGCCTTGTGCCTGCTACAACTCCACTTTCTGTATTTAGAAAAAAAGGCGTTCCCTATGGTTCTCTTAAAACAGTGGACAAGGCATGAGAACATAAGTAACACGATGACAATTACAAGAAAAATCCACAACATTCCCTTAACCAAAGATGCAGCCCATCCCGTTAGTCCCCATTGACCGAAGAGGTCATTGACCCAGTCTGGGGTCTGTTCTACTTTTAAGTCCTTCACAAGTCCCTTCAGTTTCTGGATGTTGGCGTGGATGGATTCCGAGCGTGAAGAGAGATTGAAGCAGCACATCCCTTCGAAGTCCTCGCAGCCATGTCCGTGGGCAAGCAGCAGGAAGTCAATCGCTGCTCGATTTTGGAGTGAGGCGTGTCTTGTGGTTTCTTCTTCCTTTAAGAGATCGCTCAGGGCAGCAGAAGTAGCGTTAGCTTGCTTACTGAGCCAGCACCCAAGGTGATTTATGTCACCCAGGGCCTTAGCTGCAGCTACCCATGGTAGGAATATAGAGACTGCTATCTTTTTAGGTTTGTTCCAATCGTATAATTTGGGATCGCAATTTTCATCAAATGCTGTGTAGGACCTTTTGTGGCGTTTTAACTCGCTCTCTTTTTTCCAATTGTGCAACAAGGTGATATTTGGAGTAAGGGTGGAAAGTTTTCCTAGGGTACAGGGACCTCCCTGGAGTCGTGAGGGGATCCCAGCCCATACTCTGTCACCACAGATGAGAAACGTTCCCTTGGGTAGAACTTTGGGATGGAGAGAGGACACAGAGATCACACGAGCAGTGTAATTACACCAGTCGTGAGGGTTGTAGGCTTTGTTAATTGGTGATATATCTTTTCGGTATGTGTTTTTGTTCAGATCAATTCCAGGCAAATTATTCTTTGGACGTCTAAAGTAAAATTTGACACAGAAGGTGGCCTTAGAGGACCCCAATAGATCCAATTCTTGAGGTTCCTCAAGAGCATTGGGCAGTATTTTTGTCCACTCGTCCCAAGTTTCTACCTGGTGGGGTCTCTTACCTGTGGTGCGGAGAAGCTCTGAATTATAGGCGGGCCAATCATCGGCTACAAAAGGAATTCCTACTAGACATGTGGAAAGTGGGTTATCAACGCTCCCCATGGATAAGCACATGTTATCCTGTTTTAATGTTCTTGCTAAGGTTACCCAGACATTATGGCTCGGCTGTGGGCCGATCCAACCTACGGCACACGGCACGGTGAGGAACATCCAGGCAGCAGTGAGGACAGCGCCAACGGAGATATTTTTCATCTTTGGGCAGGAATGGGGCTTCTGATAGGGAATATAAGCAAAACTTGTTATTTTTATGGTAGGAGGGGAGGGTTAGGGTTCCTTTCTTGTTCCTTTCCTCTGTTCCTTCCACCTCCCCCCTTTTATTTTTAGTTTTTTTTTTTTTACTGGTTTTTTTTTTTTTTTTTTTTTTTTTTTTTTCTATGGTGCTAAGAGTGGGGGAGTGGGTAAAAGGTTAGAGGCTTTTGGTAAGGGTAGATAAAAGGGATAATAGGGTTTTTAGGGTAAAAAGGGTAATAACATCTAATTCAAAGAACAGTTTGTTTTCAGGCTGTGCCTGGTCTAGGGCTTGATGCCACAGAATGTTGTTCAGCTTTCTGGTTTGTCTGCTGCTGTGTGATGGGACAGTCGTCTCCTCCACCTGTGGATGTTTGGCGACGTCTTCGTCTCCAGGCCGAGCTGGTCTGGTTTTGAGGAGGTCTCGTGTTTGACTCAGGAGGATTCTTGTCACTGCTTGTGGAAGTGGTATTTGCAGTGCCTAGGTATGGTTTTATGTTTTTCCCTGGGTACCATCTTGGACCAGATGGTAGCAGAACACACGCGTATCCTCTTCCCCACGTGATGAGTTCGAAAGGTCCAGAGACTTTATGTGTTTCTGGGTCCTTCACCAGCACAGGTGGTTTCTCTGTGAGCTTTGCTTGGGTGGTATTTGCAAAGTGGCGAAGTATGGGTGGATCAGGCTCTGAGGTTGTACAGTTCAGGAAGTTGATGACATAGAGAGCCTTGCAAAGTCTTTCAACTGGAGAAGTGATTTTTGTTCCTCTCTGTTGCTGATTGAGGACTCTTTTGAGAGTTTGGTGTGTCCTTTCCACGATGGATTGTCCTGTGGGGTTTGCAGGTATACCTGTCTTGTGTTGTATTCCCCACTCACTGAAGAACTCTTTTAACTTACGAGAGGTATAGGCAGGTCCATTGTCTGTTTTGATCTCCTTTGGTACTCCCAGGGTTGCAAATGCGAGGAGAAAATGTTTTATGGTTTGCTGCGCAGTTTCTCCTGTATGTGTTGATGCAAATACTGCTCCTGAGAATGTATCAACCGATACATGCACGTACTTTGACCTTCCAAAAGGTGCAAAGTGGGTTACATCTGTCTGCCACAGCTGGCAGCTGTTTAAACCTCGGGGATTGACTCCCGTCCCCATAGATGGTATCTGGTAGTTTTGACAGTTCGGGCATGTGGCAACAATAGCTTTTGCCTGATCTTTTGAGAGCTTGAACATTCTGATAAGGGCAGGCACATTTTGATGAAAAAATGAGTGTGACAACTTTGCCTGGGCAAAGATGTTAGGGACATTAGCAGTCTCTATTGCCATGGCTAAGGTGTCTGCTTTCCTGTTCCCTTCTGTAATGGGACCTGGGAGGTCAGTGTGTGACCTCACATGCATTATATAGTAAGGTTGTTTTCTGTGGGAAATTAAGCGTGTTAATGTGGAAATCAATTGGTATAACTTTGGATTGGAAACCTCTTTGAGAAGAGCATGTTCTGCTCTCATAGCTATGCCAGCAACATAAGCTGAATCTGTGACCAGATTAAAAGGTTCGTCTTTGAATTTCTCAAAGGCTCTGACAACAGCTGCTAACTCCGCAATCTGTGGAGATCCCTCCACTATTTTTATGTCAGATTCCCAATTTTGGGTTTTAGGGTCCCTCCATGTCATTACCGACTTGTGGGATGACCCTGAGCCATCTGTAAAGACGGTTAGAGCTTTGAGAGGTGTCCTACTTTGGACTAATTTTGGAGTCAGATGAAATGTCACATCACGATTAAAAAGCTTATGTTTTGGGATATGCACTGAAATTTGGCTTGTATAGCTATCTAAGGCATACTGGAGACTCTCATTGGTCTGGAGCAAATGTTCCAGGTCCCCAGTGGTCATTGGCAAATATATGCATGTGAACTCACACCCTGCAAGGGAACGGAGGCGAGTTCTAGCCTTTTTTATTAAATGTGCCATAATTTCTTGGAAGGTGGTAATGGTTTTTGTGGGTTGGTTATTTGTAAAGATCCACTCCAGGATTAGTAGAGGGTCTCGAAGTTGAGTGTCCCATTGAAAAATCAGTCCATAGAACCGAGGCGCTTTTCCCAGAATGACGAACTGGAAAGGCAGGCTGGGCTCAAAGCGATGGGCTTTGCGTGAAGACAGGGCTTCTTGGACCTTGGTGATGGCATCTCGGGCCTCTGGTGTTAGAGTGCATGGAGAGTCCAGATTCTCCTTGCCCCGAAGAAGGCTGAACAGTGGAGCGAGGTCCTCTGTTGTAATTCCTAGCAGTGGACGTACCCAGTTGATGGATCCGCACAGACTGTGTAAGTCTCTCAGGGTTTTTGGGTCGTCTCGGATGGCGAGCTGCTGGGGTACGATGGTCCGTTCCCGGATCTGGAGTCCAAGGTAAGTCCATGGATTGGTGTACTGTATTTTGTCCTCACGGATCTCAAATCCTGCCTGTTCTATGGTTTCAATAGTCTTTTTAACTGCTTTGTCCAAGTACGTTTTTTCTGGTGCACAGACCAGGATATCGTCCATATAGTGATGGATGATCGCACCTGGGAATAGGTTCCGAACAGGAGACAGGATGTGAGCAACATACCACTGGCATATACTTGGACTGCACTTTAGTCCTTGTGGAAGAAAACACCAATGATATCTCTTGAGTGGAGCCTCTCTGTTAAGAGAGGGAACGGAGAAGGCAAACCGTGGAGCGTCCTGGGGATGCAGCGGGATGCTGAAGAAACAGTCTTTAATATCAATGATAGCAAGTGTCCAGTCTCTAGGCAGCATCGATGGTGAGGGCAGGCCAGGCTGAAGGGGACCCATGTCCTCGATGACCTCGTTGATTTTTCGAAGATCGTGGAGGAGCCTCCACCTGTCCGTTCCAGGCTTTTGTAGTACGAAGACTGGAGAATTCCAAGGGCTGGTGGTCTCTACGATGTGGCCTTTGGCGAGCTGTTCATCCACAAGGGCGTGTAGTGCGCGCAGTTTGACTTTAGAGAGGGGCCACTGCTCGATCCAGATCGGGTCATGGCATTTCCAGGTGAGACGAGGAGTGTCTGGCAGTGCGCGCTCCTCAGTGGCCCCAATTAGAAATCCGGACTGGGAATACGTAGGGAGGCTCCCCACTGACATAAAATGTCCCGTCCATACAAGGTGATGGGGGCCCTTACCACAAATGGGCGGATGGTTGCCAACTTGCCTTCAGGCCCTTCGACGAGGATGTTGTTCTTGCTCCGCATGGAAACTGTAGCTCCACCGATCCCTGTGATCATGCCTGCCACAGGTTGTAGTTCCCAGTGTGCTGGCCATTCAGAGCGGGCGATGATGGTCACGTCTGCACCGGTGTCCAGCATCCCTGGTAGGTGGAACTTCTCTCCTCTGCAGGTAAGACCGCACTCGATGACAGGCTTACTCGGTCCCACAACTTGTATCCACATTGCTGTGGGGTTGAGAGGAAGCTGTTCCCTGTGATTCTTAGGGAGTAGAAAGGCCTGTGCGAATGGGGTACCCTTTGGAAGAAAATATGGTAAGTCTGTGCAGTACACCTGGACAAAGATTTCTTGTCCCGGGTGCACTGTTTGTACTTCTGGAACAACAAATATTTCCTTTGGGGTATGGAGAGAATCACCTATAATTAGGATGTTAGAAGGACCTCCTTTTGGCCCACGTTTGCCTGTGGGAACACGATAAACATTGTCATTTTTAAAGTCAATGGACAGTGCAGTTACCAGCTGACGGCGCGTTCCCTTTGGTATTGCTCCGTGTGTTGGATCCTCCTCATGTGGTCTGGAATCTCCTGGGATGGTGCGTGACTGGGTCTGGATGGCCTTTAATTTGGTGTCCTTGCGTGGGGCCCCACCACGCTCCGATGGAAGTTTCCCGGACGCGGCTGATAGTACTGCTGATTCTGGGGCCTTTGGTGGAAATTGCGAGGGTGCCTGGGAGGTGACCTCTCTGGACAGTCCTTTATAAAATGTCCAAAATCTCCGCAGTGGTAGCAGCGGACCTGATCTTTAGAAGCTATTACTGCATATGCACTAGAAAGTCCTTCTGCAATACCCTTAGTTACTGCTTGGGCCACTGTGTCTTCAGTGGACAGGTGGCGTGTGCAGCTTTCCAGCATTTGCTCTATGGTAGGTTCTGTGTCTATGGGTAAGGCTCTCAGAATTGTTTTACATTTTTCATTCGCATTACTCATGGCAAGTTTACACAACAGTTCTTTTCTTGCCTCTGTGCTCTCTATCTGTTTTTCCAGAGCATCCTTAATTCTATCCACAAATTTGATAAAGCTTTCATCTATTCCTTGTTTGATAGTAGAAAAATGTTGGGTAGGGGTAGAATCATCTGGGGTGAGAAGTAAGGAGGTTTTTGCTGCTATAGCCACGTCTTGTAATGTTGCCTTAGGTAAAGTATCAGCTTGGTCAGAGGGTTTCTGCAAATCCCCTTCACCAGCCAGCTGTTCGAGTGTAAAATTTGTCTTATCAGCATCTGCCGCATAGTTATCTGATAATGTTTTTAATTGCTTTTTCCAATGCCTTTCCCAAAGCATGTACTCGGCGGGAGAAAGGAGGCACTGGGCAATATTTTTAATATCGTGGGGTACCAGAACATGTGCTGAGAACGTAGCCTCTAGGAAATTTCTAAAAATATGTGAACTTCTACCAGGTTCTGTGGCTGTATTTCTTAATTGCACAAGTTCTTTATTTGTAATAGGTTCCCATGTCTTTCTATTAGTGGCACCTCCTTTTTTTCCCTTCTTATATTCTACTGGAAAGGCAGTAATTCTCTGAGCTAATTGCCAGTCCCCTGCCTGTGTGGCTTCCATTTTTATTTTTGCCCAAGGATCTACATATTCTATTTCCAAATCAGAATCGCTGTCACTGCTGTCATCAGATGACGGCAAGTGAGAGCTATCAGACCTTGCCTTATGTTTCTTATGGCTGGCTGGAGCTGCATTTGGCAGAGGTGCCTGTGGCTGGACCGGGTATAAGGCAGCACATGGCAGGACGTGGCTACACGTGGCACATGGCGGGGTGGCCGTGCAATGCGTGATACAGCATGCACAGGACTGGGGGGCGTGGGGAGGGGGGGCAGAACTGAGGGAAGTCTGGGGGGTCCCGACCGGGGGCTGCGGAGCGTGGGTATGGGGTTGCGCAGCGAGGGTATGGGGGCAGGGGGGGTGCGGGATGGAAGGGGCGGCGGGACTGAGGGAGGGTGCGGCGGGCACGATTCCGGCGGCAGGCAAAAGCGCGGTGGTGGGGAGGGGCGCGGAGACGCAGGCGGGCTGGTCCGGTGCCGCAGCAGGGAAGATGCCGGGGGCAGGGAAAGACGCGATGGTAGCGGGGGGGGGCGAGGGCGGGGGAGGGAGTGGGGGCGGGCGCGGCAGGGAGAGGAGGGACGGCAAGGGGGGTGGGGGTGGCCCCAGTAGGGTCGGGGGGAGCAGGGGGAGGGGTGGGGTTTGGGTCAGTCCCGGCGGGAACTGGCGCAGATGCTCTCGGAGATAACGCAGAGCAAGGAGGCGCGCAGGATGTGGCTCCCGAGGGGAAGGCGGGGGGGGAAGAGGGGGTGGGCAGGGGCCGTGGGCGCCCTGGGGTCGGGGGGTTGCGGCGCAGATGGCGGGACACTAGGACCCAGCGAAGTGCTGGAATCCAGGGTGGAGGGGCTGTTATCTCCTCCATTAGCATTTGAAATAGGCGCTTCTGTTAAGTGAGATAAGAACTTTTCGTTTCGTTCGACAGAAGTTAGCCCTGTAGTTAAAATCTTTTTGTTAGTTTTTTCTACAGCTTTAGTGATAGCGTGGAACATAGGTAAAAACTGAGTTACAGAAAAGTCTTGGTTAGTTTGAAACTTATATATCGTGGTCCCAATTGTATCCCAAAAGGAGTCTAAGGTAATAGTCTGTGTATTAGTATCTGGGAAGTGGCAGAGAATCCATTTTATAAAACGTTTCAGGTTAGTTTTTGAAAGGTTACCTTTAGAAAAAGAAAAGTTGTTAGAAGATAGGATTTCTAGGATTAGGGAATATAAATCTCTCTCGTTCTGGGATCGTTTACTAAGCTTTGATCCCATGTTTCAGTTCCCACCAGCAGAAAAAAGAGAAAAAAAAAGAAAAAACCCAAAAAAAAAGGACCCAAGGAAAAAATATTTTTGCGCGCAAGAGAGGCTGTGTTAAACTTACACTTTTTCAGCCTGTTGTGGGTCAAAGTTCTGCTGGGGGTCGTCTGCTCGTCAGCCTCCACGGACACTCGCGTGCCCAGGTATCGGGGTGCGGGTCGGCTGACCTCCTGTCCAGAAGAGTCCTTCTAAAACGAAGAGCTTCTCCTTCCAGGATCTCTGGCGAGCGGAGGCAGTGACAATTTCACGAAGAAATGCTGCTCCTCTGAAATGCCAGGTCCGGCATTCAGTTCCGCGGCCAGGCTATCACGGCGGTTCAGATGTTGGCCCAGGGGCCCCTCGCTGTTCGGGCGTCGGCTATGTTCGGGGCGCCAGCTATGGCCCCCCGGGGCAGAAGCCCAGCGGGGAGGCCGGTTGTCCAGGATAGCTCAACGAGGGTCCAGGATCGCCCAGCGGGGGGTTCAGGCAGCCCAGGCAGCTATAGTGATTTGCAGTCAGCTCTTTAGTGATTTCAGCTCTTTTAGCTCGCCTGGGGCCGTCACCCTGGGTATCGCCGCAGCAGACGCAGAGAGAGAGAGAGAAGCGCTGTGTGGGTTCCGCAGGGTTCTTTTATTCGGGTCTCCGCGAAGGGTCCATTGACAGCTCTCCTCTGCCGAACCGGGCAGAGCTAGGGGTTTTTATACCTTACAGGGGGATTGAAAACTGTCCAATAGTAAGGGTCAGAGGAAAGTGACCTATGGATCTACAGAGAGATAACAGGGTCCGAAAGGCGGAAGAGAGGGGCTTCTAAAAACCTTAGTCATGCTGACTTTGGTATTTCCTAGCTCAGGCTTCTGATCTCCAGGGCCTTGCAGGCCTTGTGCCTGCTACAGATAAGTGCACTAATCTGAGCGTTCATACCATTTATACTGTTTATACCATTTGCATGTATGTGGCTTTCAGTACTATCAGAAGGCTGAACAGGAATTGCACAATAGATGTTAATGAGCTCCCGAGAGCAACTTTTATAAACTAATATTCCTTATTTATATATTAGTACCAAAAAAAAAAAAAAGACGCATAGAGTTATGTATGGGAAATAAGTTGTTCAGAATTTAAAAAAGACATGGCACAAAATATGATGTATTTGGTCCAGGGAATTCACTAGGGACATCTGAAGATGCACTCAGTGTGATCATGGTGGCATGGAAAGTGAATGAAAGTTACCTCAATCTATTTAATAGCTAAGAGACTGAAAAAGAAGTTAGAATGTAGGAGTTAGTCCAATTGGCGTGGGATGGAGAGCCCACATATTTTAATAATATAGAAATAAAGACACATCTAATCATAGATGCCATATTGGAAGGAGAATGTGTGGTGGTTAAAATGCTACTGTTGGCTAGATAGGACTTTCATTTTCCCATCACAGAAAAAGGAAAAAAAACCTTGTAATTTAATTATTTAAATTAATTTTTTTTCTTCTTTTTTTGTCTTGAATTTGAACATGAATTTGGACATGTCCTTTGACTCACTGACTAGCTCTTTCTTAAAACATACCTAAGGGGAAGAAACAAGAGAAAGACAAATTTTAGGGACAAGAGATGAGAAATTTAAGCCCTGAGCTTCACCCCGTGATAGAAACATTTGTATGTGATGTCACCCCTTTCAGTGGTGCTGCAATTCAGTGGTTCACTATTAACCCTTCACATACATGGTCCTCTGAATGCACTTCATCTGTGAAGTATTTATGAAGAACCTTAGCATGGTTATGTGCTATCACAAAAATGAATAAGCATATCAGTATCTACACATTAAAATTTTGCGTAATAAAGTCTTTTATCACAGGCTAAATGAAGCAGACAGAGCATTCATAAGTCATGTCACTTGCCTGCTTTTTATTAATAATTGCTGTTTCATTGGAACTGTTCCTTATCTACAGCAAAAACATGCCAAATGAAGTTTATTTTTATTTATTAATGAAGGCTTTCTAATTTGATTTTAGTTATAATTTTTCATTTAAATGAACTTTTCACTGCTTTTATTAATAAATTCAGGTAGTAAAAATAATTAGCAATAGAAATGCTTTAACAGTATTACACTATATCTTTATTATACCTTAATCACTTAAAAAGGTACCTGCAAAAAAACATTGCAACCACAAATGCATTTACAACAAATAGCTGAATCACATTGTTTTGACTGCATTTTCATGATGATATTTTTTTGTAAGACAGAAATTGCCAACTCATGCAATCTTAGTAAAAATACAAGTTTATCTACAAAGTGTGAAAAATGTTGAAAAGGATGAGGAAAAACCCGTAAATTAAGACAATGATAAAACTTTTGAACTTTATTTTCCTATTTTCTCTTCATCAGTGGGTTTACAACCTTTTTTTACAGTTTTTTCCTCTGACATGCTTAGAAAACTGTTATTCATACATGGTATTTCTGATATAAAAACCTTTTATAATAGAAAGGTAATTTCATATCATAAAACAGCATATTTGGATAACTTGTTAAAAAATAATTCAAGAATATATTTAGTTACAGGCAAACTGTGTGGATGTGGTGTCCATGAATTCATGCTGTCACATTGCAATATCTTGTGTTGGGATGGTTATTCAATTCCATAGACCCCTTTAGAGTTTTTGTTTAAATATTATGTGACCTGACATCTAAATCTGTTTCTTTGAGGATGCTGATTCCTTCAGACATATTCCAAACATGCTTAAGAAACACTGACAACAATGTCAACAGTACAGGGAAATTGAGAGGGATAATTGCTTATTCAGTACAATAATTAAAAAATCAATTTTTTGGGGGTGTTATTTATTAAAACTTAAGCATGCTGTGAGTATGTGTGCTGGTTTTGGCTGGGGTAGAATTAACTTTTTTTTTTTTCGCAGTGGCTGGTATGAGGCTGTGGTTTGGATTTGTGCTGGACACAGGGTTGATAAAGTAGGAATGTTTTTGGTTTTGCTGACCAGGGCTTACACAGGGCCAAGGCTTTTTCCAGTTTTCATACTGATACACTGGAGAGGGCAGTTAGGGATGCATGGAAGGCTGGGAGGAAACACAGTCAGGACAGATGACTCCTACTGATCAAAGGAATATTTCAGACTATATAACTTCAAGCTTAGTATATAAAGTGGGGGAAAGCAGTGAAGTAATTCCTTGTTTTGCTTTCCTTGTGTGGGCAGCATTTGCATTTCCTATTAAACTCTCTTTGTCTTATCCCAAGAGTTTCCCAGCTTTTCCACTTCTGGTTCCCTCCCTGATGCTGCTGGTGGGGGAGTGAGCAAGTGGCTGCATGGGGCTTGGATGCTGGCTGTGGTAAAACCGTGGCAGTATGTGTGAGACCTTGGGTCCTGTGAGGGTCTTCAGTGCTCTCTGTGTCCTGGAGCTTGGTTTTTCCACAGTAAGCATGAAGCATGTCAAAAGGTTTTCACTATTTTACACTTTGTCAGAAAAAAACTTGTAGGTATGTGAAGGTATCAGACCAAAAAGGAAGGTATCTAAGGAGTATTCAATTTATAGCCCTAAATTTTTCTTAAACCAGTTTTCATGTATCTTGGTCCTTCTTTATGGTTCAAAAACTAGAATAGCATGTTGTATATTGAGAAATATATTATTTCTTTGTTCTCTACATATTCAGTATCAATTCAAGTTCTTCTGTTTCATCAGGATATTGAAGGATAGTCAAACAATGGTCTCTTTTTATAAAAAAAAAAAGTTGATATGTCTTCTGAGGTCCAGATTTCAGACTTCCCTTCCTCATAACTCATAACATGTCCATGCTCTTGATCCCTCTTTGCCTATCTCAATATGATATAGATTAAAAAGGGGTTTTTTTTGTTGTTTTTTGTTTTGTGGGTTTTTTTGGTTTTTTTTTTTTTTGTTTGGTTTGTTTTGTTTTTTTATTGGAAGTTGAAGAGAAGAATTGAAGATCTGTTCTGCAGTGTGCATGGCACAGGTTTTTTTGCTTAAAAAATACATTTAGACAGAAATACTGTGTTGGCACTCTGTAGGTAGAGGTAAAGTATGCCCACTTTCATTAAAAATATAGGAAGCACAAGACAAAATTAGAGCTCTAAATTTGTCATGCACTGCAGGGTTGAGTCAGAGCAAATTCCTTGCACTCTGGACAACTGATGAACAAATATAGCCCATAATGGGCTTGGTCTCCCCAGCACCATTGTTGAGGAGCTCATCACCAGGGAAGGAGAGGTTCAGGGACAAATATTTTGTTCTCACATGGTGAGTGGCACACCTGACTCTAGTAATGCACCTGACAGGTAGCTCCACTTCAAGGACATGACCTGCCAATGGTCTGAGGAGTGAAAATGTTCCAGTCAACTCTAGCAGTGAAAATTCTGGCTTTTAAGTTGAAAGGAAGGTGCCAAAGTTTTATGACTGAACTCAAACATTATTGGCTATGGTGGTTTCATTGGTGTCCCTGCAAAGGAGTGAAATGGTGATTATGAAATGGGTGGTTTGAACCTCTTAAATCCAAGACAACTGTAATAAATCAAACAAAAATTAAACAAAACTCCTGCACAGATAGTATCAGTAAAAACCCAAATTCTCTGTTTTTATAAGATCCCAAAAAATTCCAAAAATCTTCATGTTCTACATAATTTTGTGGGAATGGGGCATGTCAGGAGTTATTGCAAAAATATTTTTGAGAGTTTGAGCTGATTTATGTTCTTGTTGTTTGAATAGCACCTGTGTATATTTTTGATTTTAGACCGTTTCTTATGTTGCTTCCTTTTGTTCTTGAAGAGAAACAGGACAGAAATGAAAAGCAACCTATTTTTTAAAGGATCAGGGTCTTAGCAGCCAGCTCTGGAATTTGGGGATGTGTGAGAGTGGAATGTTAATGAAGACTCAAACTACTGGCCATTTGCAAAAGCAGCAGAGTACACAGATGTCAGCAGAGTGCACAAGCTGGGTCTTCAACAAGAAAGAGGCTGAAAATGCTGTGGGGTGGGATAGTGCTTTTTATTGTACCAAAATTCTTGCACAAGTGACTCAGCCCTGAAAACTCCTCTCCAGGGAAGTACCAGGACACCTGTAGACCTGAAGGTATTCTCCTTTCTGTTGGGCCATAACTGACTCAACCATGCTGATGTAAGAGGCAGCTGTACTGTACTAGAAGGTGTCAAAACATC
The DNA here is from genome assembly GCF_036417665.1 of Passer domesticus. Classification (NCBI taxonomy): domain Eukaryota; kingdom Metazoa; phylum Chordata; class Aves; order Passeriformes; family Passeridae; genus Passer; species Passer domesticus. The sequence goes on from NC_087476.1 coordinate 51,615,973, forward strand.
AAAGACTCTTCAATTGGTGAGAAGAAAAATACAATTAGAAACTCTAGTGGAATCTCAGTTCACTAGGTGACATGGAATTAAAAGGGTAGGAGTGAGAAGAGAAATTATACTAATGTACCAAATCTGATATTAATACTTCTGTTTTGTCCTCTAAAACCTGACATAAATACACTGCATTGACCCTTTTTTTTTGTACATCAATATTATTGCCATATACTAAAACCAAATCCATTTCTATCTTTACTTCTAGTCACACAGTATCACAGAATCATAGGTGAGTCTCACATGGCTTTAGTCTTGTGAAAACTATGTGCTCTTAACAGCAAGTGAAAAAAGGCTTGTTTCTCTCATGGGTGATTCATCCCACACCTCAGATTTTTATTTTAGATTAGGTGAACTCATCAGTAATTACCAGTCTCTTTCTTTGACTGCGGACTTATCATTAAATGCTGTAGACTGTACAACTGACAAAACAGAGATAAAGTGAGACAAATCACATTCAGTGCCTTTTGAGTGATACAGCTCTGTATTCACTCTGAGCTTTAGCTTTTCTTCTATATAGTCACATGTCTTCACTGTGATCCACTGGGAAATCAGAAATACAGCCAGAGAGCCTGCTCACAGTTTGTTTTGCAGATTTATTCTCATAAAGACTAAAGTAACAGAAATATATAATACAGATGGATTTTTTTTTATTCATTCCTCTACAAATTAAAACAGCTCCAGATGCAGAAGTTAGTCCATTTGCAGGAATCATAAACAGGATTTAATTTCTTTATGTTGGTGTTGCTCAACATTCCTGAAAGAGCAACTGTACCAGTGGGATTCACAAAGATTTACTGAAGTGAGGTCTGACTTATCAGAAAGAAGCTTCATGTACCCCACTGCTTTCAAAAATATCTGAGAATATGCCATAGTGTTGACTGTCAGAATGCAATAGTTTCAATTGAACACCTCAAATGCTCTTTTAAAAGCTCTTTTAATTTAAAGGTGCATATAATTTCTTGTCACTTCAGGTATTCCTTGATACAGCAAGGAAAAGAGTAAGGATATAAACTAATTCAACCTTAGCACTTAGGGGTAGAATGGGGGCGGTGAGGTGATTATCCTTGCTCCTAGGCAGGATGAGCTATTACAGTGTCTCTCTTGACACATGTTTAGAAAACCTTCCTAAAAGTTACGAAAATTCTGTGTGGTCTAAAAATTTCCCACTTATTAACCATTTTTACAAATAGACTGGTATCTAACATTTAACCAAAACCCTGAAGTATTTCTATTTTTTGTTTTGACAGTTGGAGCTAGGCAGAGAATCTAATCCCATTTTTATTTCTGCAGTGAGAGGAGTGTGCGCATTTTCTTCATTTTTGTCCTCACACATCAGAATTTTAGTCAGCAGCCAGAATCACATTTCTGGAAGTAATACACCATGCAGATCAAAAGAGTTGGAGCCTACTCTGCAGGAAAAAAAAATATTATTAGATATGAATATTTGTTCCACACCGAGAGTTCCTAGTATTATATGAGGTTATACTTTTTTGCAACATAAAGGCAGAATTATTAAGCCCAGAGCTGCTGTTTCCAAGAACATGTAGTGGTTAAAAATATTGAGTTGGTTTCTGTTTTGTCATGAGTGAGTGGAAGATGCAGGCAATGAAACAAATATTTCATAGAATCTTGTGGAAAGCTGAGACAGGAGATGTGGGAATGGTAAAACTTTTTCTGGTGTAAGATCAGGCTCTGCACTTCCCTTCCTGAGCTTAGATACTCATCTCATGGGATAGTAGTGAGTATATTTTTTTTCTTTGACAAAGAAAGAACAGTTGCATTGTCTAATATCTGTTCCAATATAAAAGAAATTAAACATATGAAGAAGACTTTGGATGCATTAAAAGAGCAAAATTAATTAATTTTGGTAAGGAGTTGGTTTTCTGTCAGACACAATGATGAGATCTGGGGCCTTCTGCTTTCGTTTCTTGTACCAGTGAGAGTATAACAGAAATTATTTCCTACTGAAATTGAGTTAGAGAATAGAGTTCATTACATTTTTTGTGTAATCCCACATATTTCTAAGTTTTAAAATTAGATGAGTTTAGCTGTTACTGTTTTGTTTTTGTCAGTTTTCAGATTAAGACAAGTATGAACACAATATTATCATTGGACTATTGATTGTTAAAGATAAGATGATTTTTTAACTAAACTATTATTATCATAGTATATAATTAATAATATAAATTATTATTCTTTATTTTTATCATACGTTATTGAGATTTGTGCCAAACTCCATGCAAATATGTTGCAAATGGTAGTTACCAATAAAAACAATTAATGGAGGAACCAGACTAGAGGAGTTCAGGAGCACCCTGCTTGGGTGCCTTGCTTGGCATGAGCTGGGCTCTGACAGATTCATGAAGCAAATAATTCCCAGTCTTCACACACAAGAGAAAGCTCATCTCCATAAATACTTTTGGGGCCATATCTGGTGGGTGATCTAATTGCTTTCCTGTGAGGTGACAGCAGTTCAGTCCCCACGAAGAGCCAAACTTTCCAGCACATCACAGATGTGAGCGTCCATTGTCTAATATCCCGTGTATGATCATCAATTTTGTAAAGAGCACTGGGATCACACTTCACAAAGGCATTTTTCTTTCCTAGAGGAACTAGCAGTCAAAATTTATGGTGATATTTATCCATCTACTGATGACAGACATCTTGGTTTATTTGGGTTCTTGCCAGAAAACAGAGAAGGAAGGAAGAGAATGCTAATTTTTTAGAGGGTCAGCAGATTCAGCTGCAGAGCTTGCAGATTTATGCTGGCTAGGCCAGTTTGATTTGATCAGGGATTGATATCCATCAAAGCTATTAAAAAAAAAAATTCCACAAAAGCAGACAAAGCCTGCTTGTGGCTTGCAAGGGAAATGACTTGAATTCCTGTTTTGAACGTTAGCACTGGACATCTAAAGATAACCCTTCAGAAATACTTGCAAAATTGAATGCTACTGCCCCAGAGAGGAACAGAAAATGCTTGAGTGTAGTAAAATCCAACTTTGTAGCAGTGACCTTATGGTTTCTTGGTTTCCATTACCTCCAAATCACCCAGAGCCTCATGTCCCTAGGGCCATAACTTTTCTCTCATCTTTTTTCCCTGTTCTCCTGCTTTTCATTTCTTGTTGGGGTGAACAACTACTTGTAGATCTGACCTCTCAGAGAGAGAGGGAAGGAGTGGAAGAAGGTCCTTCTCAGGAAGGAGAGATTCCACTAGCACAGTTGCACTCACATTTGTGTCCTTAATCTCTCCTTAATCTCTTATGTGTGGGATTTTCCACTCAATAGCTTTTCTCTGGGCATTTTTTCATAAGTTAAAAATTGGTTTCATAAACCAGTTCCTAGTTTGGTTATTTTGGAAGGCTTTCTATTAAGACAAAGTTCGTTTTCAAACTTTTAAATTATTTAAGTCAGTTAATTTTAATATAAAAGCCTTAATTTTTAATGTGCAAATATGTGCACATTTAATATGATCTGAGTTGTTGTCCTAGCTAAACATCACAGTACTCCAAAATTAAAATTATTTAAAGCTTTTCCAGTTCTCCTTCTCCTGGAGAATAGCAGAGACGGGGCTTATTTGAATCTGTGTCTCTTGAAGGTTTTCCCAGTAGGAAAAATCTGATTTTCAAAATGAAATATAATAATGATTAGCATAGATTCATCAATGCACTACACTGAAGTGATTTATTTAGATCTCTGTCTCACGTGAGCCTTCACAGTTGGCAAAATCAAATTTCAAGAGTCACATATAACAGTAAATTGGCATAGATTCATCAAGGTTGATGGGAGAACAGTAACATAAACTATTACTCTCGTGTTTGTGGGAAGAAAAGACAGGTCTCCATCACTGGAGACTGAAATGTATTATAATTACAGACAGCATGGGAAAAAGAGAGTACTTAATCTACAAAACTTCTTTTAGTTTGGCTGAAACAGATTTTAAAGAACTGCACTCTATTCCAGCTTGAGTTATTATACTCCATATAAAAGGCCACAGGTTAAAATATAAGAGCCTATTTCAGCTTTAAATTCCAGGAATTTACAAATGTGTGCTGAGGTAGTGTGCTTAGGTCTCTGCAAGTCCATAGGAGTCCAGGTGCCTTGTTGCATCCACACACACAGACATTTCTTCTCATCAGTGTCTGTATGTTTCTTTTTGACAATGACTGTCAAAGTGCTGATAGCTAGCTAGGGTGTAGCTCTACTAAATGTATTTTTCAAGTGATACCTGTTTGAGCCATCAATAGGTAAGAAGTCAGACACAGTGTGAAAAGCATTCAATGCTGGCATCTTGGAACATAGCACCTCTGTCATGTATTTCTGGATTTAATTATTGTTTGCTATCTTTAAAATCAACCTTTAAAGTGTGCAAAATTATTGGAAAAGGTCTTTCTTTGATCTCATTAAAAGTATCAAACAATTTAATTTGAATAATTTTCTGTCACTTAAGACATTTATATGACCAAAATAAAAGAAAGGTCTGATTTAAAAATGGATTCCAGAATTTTCTTAAACTGAGAGTTCCATTACAAGTTTTAAGTCCTCATCTCCATCCTCCAGCTAAGTTCTTTGCATCTTAGCTGATGATATTATTTATATCAGTATTAGAGAAAAAGTGTTAGAGAATGACTTTAACACTCTAACATATGTATTATCTAAATAAAAGCAGAGAATTACATATTTTTGGAAGAAAAAGAATGACAATTATTGCATGTGATAAAAGACCCCTTCACAGCAGAGGTCTCAATATGAAGGGTGATAGCTGTCAAATGGGATCATACCCAAACTTGTCAACTGCTCTATTTCTGTGGTTTTTTAGGGAATTTGTCAACTAGGTTGCAGAAATCCTTTTTGCTGTAGTCTGCCAATCACTCCCATCCACGACACAGCTGCCCACAAACAGATAAATCTGTAAAATATCCCCATGAATATGTGAATTTGTCTCCCATACCTGGATTAATTCTGAAGTTCTTGCCCTTGATTATATTAACTTGTCATTTTCACTAATTGTAATCCACGGAAACTGTAGGACATCAGCAACATTCCTATCAGCTGAAAATGCTAAACTATTTTTTCCTTTAAATCATTAACTTTTGAGCAAATTAGAGTCATGCTGCTGGCTTTAATTTTTGGAAGCTGAAGCACCCAGATGTTTCATTTTCATGACATTTAGCATTTAATAACCTCGCTGTTACTGGTACTAATTTTCTAAATGCCTTTTCGGCTTTTGTTTTGAAAATAAATACATGACAAAATGCTTTGGTATTCCATTTTACTCTCCTAGTCTTTGGGGAAGTTTCAAAAATAATTAGCTAAATGATCAATTAGTTTAAAAAAAGTGAATTCAGAGCTGGATCCAAATGTCCCTATAATCTATAGGAGTCTACTAACTTCTATTACATCTGCCCAGAGATGATAAATCACTTGGAAAGGCATTAATAGGAAAAACACTCTTGACAATAAACTAAAAAGGAGGATGATTTGTATGATTTAAACAGTAAGGGGTTTAAAATCTTAGAAAAATGGGTATTTTAGTTTTTATTTTTGACTTTTTTTACATTTTTTGTGAGTTTAAAAGAACTCCTAAAGTTAATTGACTCATCACTCCAGTTCCTTGTTCCAGTTTACTAATTCGATTTATCAGAGAACGTGTCGTCATTCCAGTTGAAACGTAGGTATGGTAGTGTACCTATGTAATCACTTCTATGTGTAAAACAGCAGAACACCGTATTGACCTGCACACTCAAAAAAAGCCATCAAGCAGTAGTGATTTATTTAGATTTTGTCAAGGCAGACTTATACACACTCACATCAAAGCAAAGGTGACTCAGCTGTTTTGGGGAAGGCTGGCTGCATGACTTTGGAAGGAAGATGCAGATTAGAGAGGCGCAGGGAAGGTTCTCATCCAATGATCTTCATGTTGCCTTTTCTTCACTGAAACACTTCTTCTAAGCCCTAATTTAACAATGTGATACTCTAGACTTCTCCTTTTCATTATTTCTTTTCCAAAGGAAAAGAAACTCCTCCGGAGTTGCGTTGCAAGATAAATGTGCATTTATATCTTTGTCATTCAGCTGGAAAGTATGCCTGGCGTGTAATGGTAGCAGCTTTATTTTCCCATTTCTTTGGCAGATTCAAAACCAAGAAGACCTCCATTTTGTAATACCTCTCTTTAGAATTAAAAAAAGCAGAGGAATTAAATGTTTCTGTTACTCTTTACCATAACTAACATTTTTTAGTTTGGTGATTCAGTTTAAAAAAAAAAATTGCTTTTTCTTCTAGGTGGATTTTAACATGGGATTAATAGAAGAACAAATTATTTCCTGAGCAAAATTTAGCACAAAAATGAAAAAAATAAGAATTATGAAAGCAAATATCACACTTAACAGGAAGAAACTTCTTATTACCTCTGCTACTACCCAAATTCAGGAATTTGCAGTTTCAGCCATACTATCTAATGCAATTTTATTGGTGATTGAGACAAACCCCAAAGGCTTAAGACATGGGCATGCTTATTACCATTCGGTATTCTGAAAGAAAATTAATAGAACATTTCAGGTAAAATCAAATCTGAGAAGTTTGCCTGTTGGCAGAGTATCCTTTAGAATTCCAGAATGATAGAATGGTTAGGGTTGGAAGAGACCTTAAAGCTAATCTAGTTTCAACACTCCTTCCATGGGCAGGGATACCTTCCACTAGACCAGGTATCTTAAAGTCCTGCCCAACCTGGCCTTGAACACCTCCAGGGATGGAGAGTCCACAACCTCTCTGGGCAACCTGTTCCAGAGCCTCACCACCCTCACAGTAAAAACTTTCTCTCTAATATCCAAACTAAACCCAACCTCCTTCAGCTTAAAGCCATTCTCTCTGTCACTACATGCTGTTGTGAAATGTCCTTCTTTAGCTCTCTTGCAGGCTCCCTGTAGGTACTGGAAGACTGTTATTAGGTATCCCCGAAGCCTTCTCTTCTCCAGGCTGAACTGCCTCATCTCTCTCAGCCTATCTTCATAGGAGATGTGCTCCAGCCCTGTGCTCAACTTAATGACTCCTTTCTGGACTTGCTCAAACATGTCTACATCTTTCTTGTGCTCGGGTTCCCAGTCCTGAACACAGTACTCCAGCTGGGGTCTCACCAGAGCAGAGTACAGGTAGAGAATCAGCTCCTTCGATGTGCTGGCCACACTGCTTTTGATGCAGCCCAGGATACAGACAGCTTTTTTCACTTCTAGCACACACTGCTGCGTCATGTCAAGTCTTTCATATACAAGCAATCCTAAGTCCTTCTCCCCAGCGCTAGTCTCTTTCCATTCTCTGCCCAGCCTAAAGTTTTTGGGACTGCCCCAAACCAGGTGCAGGACCTCACACTTGGCATTGTTGAACTTCATCAGGATGACCTGGGCCCACCTCTCAAGCCTGACAAGATCCCTCTGGGTGTTATTGCTTCCCTCCAGTGTGTTGACCGCATCACACATCTGGGTGTCATCAGTGAACTCACTGAGGGTGCACTGAAACCCACTGTCCATGTCACCAATAAAGATGTTAAAAAGCACCAACCCCAACACTGACCCCTGGGGAACACCACTTGGCACTGCTTTCCATTTGGACATTGCACCACTGACTTCAACACTTTGAGCATGATCATCCAGCCAATTCTTTATCCACCCAGTGGCCCACTCATCAGATCCACGTCTCTCCATTCTAGAGACATAGATGTCACGTGGGACAGTGCCTTGGTTCAAGTCCAAGGAGATGATGCCTGTTGCCCTTCCCTCATCCACCACTGCCGTAACCCTGTGGTAGAAGGCCAGGAAGTTTGTCAGGCATGATTTGACTTTAGTGATGCCATGTTGGCCGTTACCAATCATCTCATTATTTAAATTGTGCCTTAGCAGAGTTTCCAGGAGGAGTTGCTCCATGATCTTGCCAGACCCTGGGGTGAGACTGACTGACCTGTCGTTCCCTGGTTCTTCCTTATATCCCTTTTTAAAAATGGGTATTATGTTTCCCCTTTTCCAGTCTGTGGGAGCTCCACCAAATTGCCATGTCTTATCAAATATGTTGGATAGTGGCATAGCCACTTCCTCAGCCAGTTCTTTCAGTGCCCATGGTTGTATCCTGTCAGGTCCCATGAACTTGTGCACCTTCAGGTTCCTTAAACGGTTTTGAACTCGGTCTTTTCCTGCAATGGGTGGAGAAGAAAAATGGAACAACTTAGGTTATTCTTAATACAGTGCAAGAATCAAGCCAAAGGGAACACAGGGGCCATTATTTGAGCAAGAATATATTTTTCCCTTTGAGAATGAGCAACTCAGGCAAAGAAAAAGGCTCAAAGTTATAAAGAAATTTTATCTAGTGAACATTGGTAGAAGAGCTGTGTAATAGAAGTGGTATCTGGAAAGTGCAATTTTTACAATACTTTTCCCAAAGGAAGCATTACTGAATGAATTGCTAGGTTTTTGGACCAGGCAAAATAAAATGTAAAATTTTTACTAATCTCTATCATAATAAAAGACAAAACTGAAAACTGAAGAAAACTCTGCTTCAGTATAAGAAGTATTTACAACAATAACTAACCCAGTTCTTGAGATATGAGGACTTCAGAACAAATGGTTGTGTAGAGTATGTACCACAAATGACATGCATACATACAAATACATAAACCAAGAGAAAACCCAAAAAATGTTATGTTATTTCATTTTTTAATCAAATGACTAAGAATTCAGCACTGGGAGGAGTACTCTCTTTTGCCCATAGGTGAATAATATGACTCCTTATGTATTTGGCTAACTGGGAATTTCTGGAGAACTTCATTCAGGATAAATGGATAGTATTCAAGCTAGAGATCTAGTGACCTTTTCAGGTGTATAAATAATACATGTTTCATACTTTCAATTGACTTTGTATTTGTTCCTTCTGGAGAACTAAAAGGTGGCAGAAATATCACCTCCTTTAAGATGTATATTTAGCAAATACTACTTTTATGTGTGGTTCCTGCCTAGGAAACCTCATAAAGCATTTTTCATTTCCTTTTATTTTGTCAATTACCAGCCCCTCACATCTTCACTTTCAACACTACTATTCGTATAATACTTTTATTTTTTTCTTGGCTTCCAAAATCTTCAGTCCCTGGAAAGAAGTGCTGCCAATGGTATGTAACTGAGGGCAGTGATATGCTTGACTGTCTTAAGTTCAAAGCAGCTTAAATGACCAGTGTTCTCCCTAAGGGGTAAATCTCTCATTTCTTGCTATACTGAGAGGTGGAAGAAAAGTTTTAAGATACGAAAGGGAAAAGTGTTTCAGCTGCTCTCCGGAGTGCCTGTGTCCTAGCAGATAAAGACATCTCTCTAAAACTCTGCTTACTGCACTTCTATTGTGTTGTCCTAGAGTTTTTATCATGGAGAATTTGGCATCTAAACAAGACTACAATAAGCAGTCAGTCGCTGTGTATAAAAAAATCCAGCTGTGAAGTCCTAGAGTTGGGGATTGGTGGGATAAATGTTTGTGGCAATGTACAATTTACATTTGTTCTGTCTTGTGTTCTAAATGGTGACCCCAAGCATGGGACAAATAGCATTTTGTTGAATTTTAGTAGGACATGTATAGGATCTGTGTAAGAACCAGCTGTGGTGGGTCAGCCTTGGTTAACAGCCAAACCTCTGCCCAGGTGCTCACTCCTGTCCTCACTTAGGGAGAGAAAATAGGAAGAAGAAGAATGAGGAGGCTCATGGGTCAAGCTAAACACTGGCAGACTGTTTTACTAATTACTGTTGTGAACAAAGAAGACTTGGGGGAAATAAGCTCACAAAAATGTATGGTGTCATGATTTGGATAGTGGGAAACAGAAAGGAAAACATTAAATTAACATGTTTCGTCCCCCTTTCTCAAGCTTAAAGTAACTCCTTTACACCAGTCTCTGTCAGCAATGGTTGGCCCACAGTGGTTCCTCTACACTGCTTTGTCCTTCTCAGACTTTCAGCCTGCTCTAGCATGGATGTTTCACAGACTGTAGTGAAATCTCTGCCCTGGTGTGGAGCAGCTCCTCTTCCTCCTCATCTTCTGGTCTTTGTGCTCCACCTTCTGCTTCTCACTCTTTTTGTTCCTCCTCTCTTTCTCTGTGGCATTTCCAAAACTTCCTTACAAATGCTTTCCTGGAGGCACCACCATCAGGCTCAGCTGTGCCCTGAGCTGGGTGCCCTGGAGCTGTCTGGAGCTGGCCATGTCCAGCCCAGGGCTGCTCCTCACAGAGGTCACCCTGCAGCCCCCACCAGCACCTAGGCACCTGCACTGCTGTTCTCCAGCACAGTTAATCACTAAAGACTAAGTCTTCTTACCCAGACTTTCTGAGCAACCCCTCACTCACAGGTGCAATATAAATGAGCCACTGAGAAAAGCTCAATTTTGCTGGAAAATTTTGAAATGGAAGAAATTGGACTCCAGCTGTGACATAGGTAGAAGTGAAACTGAACAGGGACTGAGGGCTGGGGATGAGGTCTGAAGACTGCACCAGGAAGAGCGAGCAGCTCTGGGTCAGGCAGCACTGTAAAACTTATCTCACCGGTCTTGCTGGAAATTAACCACTCCTGTTGACTTCACCAGGATTTTAGTACCTCACAGAAAATTGCTCAGGCAAACTGCTGTGTGACACACCTTACGTGGGAAGACCCACCAAACTCTGCAGGGCAAAGGACTCTTGGACCCCAGTGCAGAGCTGAGCAACTGCACCTGTATCACCTCCAGGCTGCAGTCTGCTTCCCACACCAGATGACCTGCCTTAACCATTTCTCATACTGGCAAGCCATAGTTCCTGTGGGGTGTGCGAGTTGAGAATCTCACCATTTGTTGCACTCAGTTTCTTGGTGGCTATTTTCCTAATTGTCTGAGCTATAAACTTGTCATTGGAGATCACAGCTTTGTCTGTACTGGTTGTGCAGTTGTATTATATATAAATAAGCACTTTGATGAACATAAATTATTTGGTGTAGATAAAGTGCTACCTTGAATGACTGCAGCAACAATTTAGATTTCCATATGTCAGAGTGAAATCAATAAAGTGTATAAAAAAGCTGGCTAAGTATTGCTAAAAGCCCATTGGGAGTAAATACAATGCTGGATTAGTAATTTTTCCAGCCTAATTGCATCTTTATAATCAGAAGGTTTCTAAAGCTTGCGTAGGTAAATCCTTGTCCTGCACTTTTGAATTCACAGAACAACATACTACAGCCACAGAGCAGGGTTTATATTTTTTATTTTCCAAAATGTATAACAATCAGCATAAGTTTGTGCAATATTTCAGGTTAATTTGAGTAAAACCATGCAAACCAGGAATTTTTTTAAGTTTCCAGGTGAATTTAAGAGAAAAACGCTTGCCCCTCTGAGAGTGGACCTGTTTTTTCTGTTTTTCCAGGCAGTGACTTAGATTAGGAAACAAAATTAAATTACTGATTTTACATCACCTATGCAATTATATTTACTGTTTATATTTCCAAAGCTTTCAGATATCTAACATTGAAACATTCCTAATTGAAACGTTATGGAAATGAGATCCAGAACAAATTCTTGTTATCTCCCATCTCAGATGGGAAGGAAGGATTAAGGCTAACTATAATGAGAAAAAAATTCCAAAAGAAGATGAAAAAAAAAGGCTTATAGTATATAATTTTTTGTCCTGATTATTTGCATTAGATAAAATCTTGAATTAACTGATTTTTCAGAAAGATAAAATCTCATTTTAAGACAGTTTTCACAGTAAAAACCTAGGGCAATAACATCCATCATAATGTACAAAATCACAAATTGGGAAGGAAAAAGTTGCTGGAAATATAAAAAGAGACACCAAAAGAAAATTGAAGATCATAATTCTACCATTAAAGGTTCTCTCTGGGCAGTGCTATCTCCAGAGCAGATCTCACAGGGGTCTCTGGGGACATTCACCATGAACACTCATATCTGTGGTATGATTCTACATGGGAATAGCTACTTCTACAGCAGGACCTGTTCCTGACTCTTTCTGGTCACCACTGCCTAAACTGCTTGTTGCAATGACAGTTTTTGACCTGTGCAATATCAGAGCACATTAAGACCAAGGATCCAGTTCACATAAGGGCATGACCAAGTAATCAGAGAATACCAACTGGACCCAGAAGTGTAACAGCAAAGCTTTTTGAATTGCAGTAATCTGTTAAAGAATCAGTTGTCCAAAACTCACATGAGTCAATTATTTGATTAAAGAAAGATGGATGGGCAGGGAGAGTGTAAGAGGGAGGAGGCCAATTCTATCTTGGTCTATGCTAAAAATAAAAAACGGATATACAGTTTTTGGCGTGTTCAGACTCTATGAGTAGTGGGTTTGCACAAAAAGGATCGTGTTGCTTCAGCAGGCAACTACATAACTAAGGTCACTGCTGTATATTTTCCAGATTAAATGCAAAAAAATATAGTAAGGAAATGCAAACAAATAGCAGCTTGCAAAAATGCATTATTTACATTGCCAGACGTAGACTGGTGAGATGCCAGTTTTCATTCATGTGCCTTTAAATGGATCAAATGCCATCTTGTCTTTTTTTTAAGGCAACAAATTCTTTATTTCTTCATAAATGAGCAAAAGAAGGTTGAGGACAAGCACATCTACTTTCAGTTCTACTGTAAGCCATTTACAGTGAGGAAGTTCTTTCATTTCATCTAGTAAAATGAGATACCTAGATTATTTAATGTGTTTATGCTTCATTTTTTTTTCTGATTCTTTGTTTGTTTGGGTTTAGCTTTGGTTTTTGTTTTTTTTCATTGATCTGAGATATCATCAAATTCACATAATTACTGCAAATTTGGGTTGCTTTAGTTTTGTGAATGGCATCTCACATCCTAGCTTTTCATCTGGCTTAAGCTAATAGCAAATTGTTGGCTGGTATATTGTCCATTTACATGGCTTTTGTTGCAAAACAATCTGATTTAGCTGCAGAAGAAAAGTGGAAGCACTATAATTACTTCATTTGTTTCTTCGGACCTTCATGTTGGTAAAACAGTGGTTTTCCTAACCTTTGCCATGTGGTTTCACTTTCTCTTCTCACTTAGGGCCTTAGGAAGAGAAGAGCTTGTATTTCACCAACAGGCAGGGCAAACAGTGCATTTAAGTTTCAGATTAAATAGAAATATTCATCATTACCATGACTTGTGGAGTCAACTTACTGATAGTGTATTGAGCTTCTCCGAGTAAGTGTGAGCTTCAGGCTACACTGGTCAATGAGACATAAAAATAGCACCAGTCACAGAGCACATTTTCATGACTTAGTGAGGCATTTTCCTGTCAGTAATTTGATTGAACATTAAGAAGAAATGGTTTAGGATTGCAGCTAGTCTTGCAATCTTGTTGATATAAGAGCTACATTCAACCTTTCACTCCTTAGATAAGATTAAATGGAAAACAGACTCACTTCAATGCTGAGCATGTAGGTAAAGAAAAACAAGAGCGAAAGAGGCATGAAAACACACGCACATGCTCACACACACAGTCACATCAATGCCTTGTTAGCATTGCAGCCTTTCCATGAGAAACTGGGCACTTTTACATTTCTATCTTTGTTAAACACGGTTCATTACTGCTTGTTCTGCCGCTGCCCCATGGAAGCATTTCCAGGTACATGCGTGCAAGTGGATCACGTTCCTGCAACGACAAGTACCACTGTAGCTACTGTGGACCTCAGCAGAAAAGATAAAGTGCAAAATGTCAGTGATCACAGGACTCAGTCTCTCTACTGCCCCGGTTTCCTTGTCTTTCTCTTGGAAGTCTTTGAGTGAGTCTTTTCTTCCTTGTTTGGAGGGGCATTAATAGGAAATTGCAGCCCAAATCCATTAGGTCCATTTAGGAAGACACATTGAAAGTAGCGGACAGGAGCTAGGAAAACAAGGAACAGATGATTAATGTTTATGGTTTCCAAATTGGGGCCATGAGTCTATTCCATATTCTTTTGAAAACATCTGCATGATTTCATTCCCATTAAGTCATTTATAACATCACAAATCTCTAGTGTGATCACAAGCCAGGTTTCACATATCAACAAGATTTTAGCTAAAAAGCTCAATGTAGCACAAAATGAGAAATCAGGGACAATTTCACATTTAAATACATAATTTTTCTCAGAGTTATAGTCCTACTTCTCACTGAATACTTGTATTTTGGGATTGCTGAAAGTAAGGCCCTGAAGCTCACACATATATTTTCTGGTTTTTATATTTCACAGTGACCTTCACATATATTGAGGAGTTCCAGAAAGACTCATATTTAATTTGTATCTAACTCATATCTATTTTATTAGACTTAGGTGAATTATCTTTTATTCTGAATAAAGGGATCATAAATGACAGTACCTATTTTCTGACCTTTCACAATCATGGATATGACTTTTCTCTCTTTTAATTTTTGAGTACTACATATGTAGTCATACTTTCCATCGTGTTTTAAAAGCTCCCAAGAACACATGCTTCAGCACAGATTGAATTGATATAATTTGCTTGAAAAGCTGAGTTTTGCACTGTGAGATTAACATTGACAAGATTTTAAAAGACAACTTAATCAACTTATTAATCAGTTGGTGTTTGGGAAAATGACTGGGAGAATGATGGCATCAGAAACAAGTTAGTTTTCATTCAGTTGATTGTCTGATGACTTTTTCTTTCCCTTGCTGTTCATCCCATTAAAAAAAAAAAAAAAAAGAAAAATTAATTGTTCCCTGTGACAGTTCTAAACTGAGATGGAGTCTAGGGCTGTCTGATTTATAAACTGGGGTGCAGGCTTTATTTATTGACTTCCAAGTCCCATTAAATGGTGGAAAACAGAGCAGTGGGTCAGAAATGCTGGTGTATTCCATCCAGTTGTATTATCTTCTGTAGTTTTCTTACCTAATTCATGCAAAGGTTAAGTCTTTTTTTTTGTCTAAAAACACACTTTAAAATAAAATTGGAAATTAGATCCTTCTGGACATAATGACTTACTGGTTTTTTTGCTAAGTCTTAGGGTGGATTTTTTCTCCCCACAAATTCTCAGTGTTTCTGTTTTTCTGTGAGATGGATCTCAGCTTTTTTTTGAAAATAGAGATAAAGCAACTCCCCTGATTAGAGTTCACAGCCCAAATGTGTCAGACCAAGCCTCCTGTGAGGCTTGACAAGTCATGGACTGGGTGGATGGGCTAAGTCCTCCACCACTGACCTTTCTATGTACACACCTGGGCAGAAAGTTTCTGAGACATAAGTCCAACAAATAGACTTACTCCATTCTTGAGCTAAGGTAACTTTTATGAGTAAAATTAACTAAAAAAAATGTATTGCCACAAAAACCACTACCAAAATACTTAGTTAGAGATGTTTCAATCAGATCTTAAAAAAAAAAAAATCCCACAAACACAAAATCCCCTAAAATTTAATCACAGTGAATGCAAGATTGACAAAGAGAAATTTCTTAAAGGAAGAAAAACGCCAATTACAAATTTACCTTTTACTGTTGAAAGGGAACTATTTCTGTGTATTTCTTTTACGGATACAAAAATGAAAATAAAAAAAAGTCAATTATAATCTTGCTCATGAAGAAGACAAGTAGGGCACCATGCACTTTCTAGCCCCAGTAAATAAAAAATAAATATTTAACTTGTGGGTAAAAAAATTATTACCACCTTGTGTTTTGCATGCTATCAGAATGCAAAAATGTACCTCTTTTTTCATCACTTGTATTTGCAAAGTTCTGTAAAAGAGTAACATGTACAGCTATATACTTACAAGTATTTTAAACATGGTTAGGTTATTTATGTCTTGCAATTATAGCATGCCTGACACCACAGTGTTTTCCAGAAGTGTTACCTGATCATTATTTTAAAACCACTAGTAGAACTAGCTGCTGCAGTCATTAATTTGAAAACCTCATGTATAACCTCTTGTTAAAAGCCACTAAATTCATGAAGGGGAAAAGAAAGGGCAAACTTTAGGATTTTTGCAACTCGGCCAGCAGCTACAAAATAATTATGTGGCCTACAATTCTAAATTGGAAAAAAAGAGATAGAAATTAATAATTTTGAAAAATATTATCTAGGAATCATGTTTACTTGGAATGTGTAATGCTAAATATCACTGTATAATTTTTTATTTGGAATGTTAATGCTTTGTTGCATTCTTGCTATCTGTAGTGTTTGTGAAGTGATACCAGTTTTTTGGCTGGTATGTACTCATGTTGATTTCAATATGGTGAAGTGATATTCAAATGTTTATATAGCATATTACTTATCATCTATCTTTAGAAAACATCAGAAACACATTGCAGAAAGAGGAACCTCAGGAGAAATAGGGATAGTAGTAATGAATTTTGTTAAATTTTCCTGCTAATTTTTTTCTTAAGACTAACATAATTTGTTTCTAATTTGTGAAACTTTCAGTGTTGAAATTGGCTGCAGGTTATATCTATATCTATCTATATCTATATCATCTATATCTATATCTATATCTATCTATATCTAATCTATATCTATTTATCTATATCTATATCTATCTATCTATATCTATATCTATATCATCTATCTATATCATCTATATCTATATCTATCTATATCTATATCTATAGATTTTTTTTTCATAGATCACCAAATACCCTCAAAAGGTATATATACATAAAACAAAACCAAAACTCTCCAAAACCCTCACCCACGAATGGGGTATTTTGTTTATTTCTCTGCCTGAAGAGGAAAAGCAGGATAAAAATGTAAATGGAAAAGGAATAAGAACAAGGAACAAAAAAAGGCAGGATATATAAAACAGGTTTTAAGGTAAGGAGGAAAAACCAATCATGCTTCTTCCAGGATGTGTTGGTTTTGGCTGGGGTAGGTTTTGTTTCCTCTGTAGTAGGTAATATAGGACATTGTTTTGGATTCCTTCTGGAAACAGTGTTGATAATTCAGGAATGGTTTAGTTCTTGCTGAGCAGGAGTAACTCAATCAAGGCCTTTTTGCCTTTCACCCCATTCCACCGGTGTGGAGTGGGGTGTGCAAAGTGGAAGGGTGACACAGCTGGGACAGCTGACCCCAACTGACCACAGGGATATTCCATATCATATGGCATTTTGCTCAGCAGATACAGCTGGGGGCAGGAAGAAGGGGAGGACATTTGCAGTGACAGCATTTGTTTTCCCAAGCAATGGTCATCCACGACGGAGCTCTATTTTCTTACAGATGTTTGAATGCCTGCCTGTCTATGGAAAGGAGTGAATGAATTCCATGCTTTGCTTTCCTTGAGCATGTGGCTTTTTGTTTTATCTATTAAACTATCTTTATCTCAATCCATGAGCTTTTGAAAAAACTTTTGTGGTTTTTTTTCCAACAATCTACAAATATGAAAAAAAGTTTGTATTTATAATTTTAAACCGGATTTTCCTTGGAATTAATCTGAGATATTTCATTCTGAAAAGTCCCCATTTTCTTCAAATGTTCTTTTGAGGGTTAGAAAAACTAAAGGCACAATGCTTAATGAATTTATCCTAATACTGAGGCAATGTTTACACATGATTTAAAACTTAAGCAGATTCACATGACAAAAGATTGAACTATTTTGATGTGTTGTAGAGTATGTGTGATCTAGTGGTTACACTTATAGGAGAACAAGATTTGATAAGCAAGGTGTCAGGCTTTCAAATGTAGGTAGAGAAAGATGTAATTTCCAGGTTTTGGAAATAGTCAAACTATTTAAAAATTCTTTTTATCATACTATCTTTGTAGATTTTGTCTTATTAATTCTCCCAGTGCAAAACTACTCACTTATAAAAGTAAATTTCCTCATCCAGGATGAGGAAATTGATCTTTTATATTTTAGCTAATTAAACAATCAGAGGTTTGAAATATACATACTACAAGTTTCCATATTTTCTGGTAAGTATCTCATATTTATTTTTTTTATGGACGATGAATTTCTTCATCAAAGAATATTTTTTCAAAACTGAATTGTCTGTCTCTACCATATTCTAGCTTTTAGGTAAAATAAAGCCAGCTGTCCATATAGTCAATCTATACAGGATGAAATAATTTCAGTATTACACTTTTTATTATGGCTTCTTTACATTTTCTGTTTCATGTAACCCTTCTTAGGCTGTTTTTTCTAGCAAACCTCAGCTGCAAAACATGCAGATAAGAAATTCATTCAAAAATAACAACATCTTTGCTACTGTGTCTGCAACATAGTCAAGAGAACAATTTGAATTTTGGCATGCAAATAAGAATACAAATACATCCCACACTGCCTTTGCAATTGCTACATTCAATATGAATGCAGAATGTGTCTTTTAAACTGAAGAGGGTTCTCACTTTGAATGCATTGTCTCATATCTTCAGAGCAAATGTTACCAAAAAGAAAAAAGGATGAAAAGTAGGAGAAAAATGTGGTTTAACAGTAGACATATTAAATATACATTGTTATCAGCTTAAGCAGAAAGAAAATAAAAGCCTTATATCTGGGCTATACTTTTGTTTAGGATGTAGTTTATGAGAGTTAATATAATTACTTAAATTCCCCTTATGAGTGCTACTGAGGAAACCAAAACTCAGTGCTGGAAAGTGTCAGAATGCTTTTTTTAGACATTAGAACTGATGCTCCTATATGAGGACATCTGGTACCTAAGATGAAATTAATTTCTAAAAAGCCAGAAGAAGGGGTATTCAGGAACTTTCACAAACAAACAAACAAACAAACAAACAAACAAAACCCCAAACCAAATTATTCCTTTAACTAATTTTTGCCAGGATGGAAATCAGTCAGAGAGAGAACAGCCAAGATGAGTTCCAGAAAGAAAAGAAACAAACAGAACCCCCTGGATTCAAAGATTTTGTGGAATTTTTTAGGGCTTATGTAGTGGAAATGCTAAGTACCTTCCACAGTTACTCAATAAAGAATAAAAATTATTTGTTCTCTTGATCTCTAAGTGTTGTGCATGTCACACAGAGGGCTGGCTTCAAGAAATGTGAGGAATATTGCAAGAGCACTGCCCTGGGGTTTTCAGCTCTTTAGCAGAAAGGAGGAAAGCATCCTATAAGAAAAATTAATAATCTTAAAGAGTGTAAAGGTGTTCCTGTTTATGTATTATAATGATCAAAGTCTCCTTTCTATAAGGAGATACGTCTTTTTAATGTAAGTCACCAAATCAAATATTCATTAAACACAAAACTCTTTTAGGCAAGAACAGTTTAGTTATTAAGGGAAAATTACAGACAGTGTGTGACGATTGTTTTCTAGATTAAATCCAATTTCTTCACTCAGAGGCTGTCTTAATAGAAATAAACAATTCAAAAAACACAAAAATTCAGACAATCATAGCATTAGAAACTAATATTGAGTAAGCAATTACAAATAAAAAAAACTTTAACAACTACACTCAATTTACTTGTGACTGCTTCTCAGGAATGCACATGAAGTGCAAACAAATTTCAGCAATCAAAACTGAACCACAGAAGAGCAAAAAAATCTTGTTCCAGCGACTTTGTAACCAAAGATTTTTTCACTTACTAAAGGGTCAGGAACAAAAACAAGTACTTCCCCTCTTTCTCCCCTTTTCCTGTCAGTCAATTTCAGCCCTGTTAAGTAATATTTTGGTAACATTACAGCATGACAAAGTGACCAGACAAAGCACAGGGCAGATGGGGAAGGGAAATAATGTGGAATCTTTTATAAATATTACAATTTTTTGCCTTCACACTTGCTAAAAAGAAGAATGTAAGTTTTTGTGCTTAGTGGCCCTGTGCAACTTTTAATTATGTCTTTATTTAATCACATTTAATCGCATCTTATTTCTTCAATAGAAAAGTTGAATGCTGAGGGCCTCTGCAGAAGACCAAATAAATACTGTTTTCTTAAGTTCACAACATGGCCCATACATACCTGCTATTCAAAACTATATATTTGTTGTTTTGGATCAAATATTTGGGTAAAAATGATATTATTTCGTTTTCAATAAATTCTTTTCAACTCCTTTCTTATTGATCATGCTATACAGTCCTACTGCCATCATTCTCAGAAATTACAATGCTTAATGGGAAGAAGAATGGGAAAAAGAAGAGAAGAAAACATTTATATGGCCATTACAAATAAACAAGAAATACCACTGCCACTTTAAGTCAGTTCTATATATCTAAAAATATTCTCTTCAAATGACATTTTTCTAGCATTGTATAGACAGGAAAAATAAAGAAATTATACCATGAGGATACTTCTTTTTTGTCTTGAATAACAAAAGGAAATTAATATTTGGAAAGTAGCTCCCAAAGCAACGTTCAAAGTGTCTGTGATGCAGTGCAATTAATTGCATATCTTTGCAAAGACTGTCCAAGTTTTCATATCCATTTTATCAAGAGTTCTGTCAGATAATAAGTAATTTAATGAAAAAGAGCTAAAGATGTTTGAGGAGCAGAATTAAATACTAGCAATAACATTGTTATTATAGCCATGAGAATTCAGATTCACCTCAACAGCTCTTTTTCAGGCATTTGGGGGACTTCTCCAGCAAGGTCTGGAGAAGGTAAAATAGATTTATTCTATAGGAGTTAATATGCCTTTTTCTCACAAATAATGCTCAACAGTGAGAAAAAAATCACCAGAAGATTTATCTGTATGAGTGTCTGTGGTCCCAATTTGCCCCCAAATTTTGCTGAATACAAAAAAGAAATCAGTCTTTATCAGTGTTTCAGTGTAGAAAAAAATAGTTACAGTACAAAGTCAGTAGCACATGTCTCTAATAACACTTTCTTAGCATAAAATATGATGAAAATGTATCTAATGAATTGCACTAGAGGGACACTCTCATTATAGTTAATGTCATTAGAGGGGAAAATATCACCATAGTAAAAATATGTATAAGATTAAAGGAACAGAACTGGTTAAGAACAGTTACGACCTGTCACTTACTTGTCAAAGTCAGTGCTCTTTTCAAAACATAACAACAAAGCTCAATGAATGTGATCTTTATTCTAAGAAAACCAATTTTGCAATAGAAGGTGAAATGTATTATTTCTGTCTTTTAGCTTGAGTGTGATAGATTACATCTAACAACCATTTAAGGAAAAATTTTGTATGTCCTTAACTGGCTCTTGCCTTTTCTAGTAAGAAGGCTAAATGGATAAATAAGCTGTATATTTATGGACTGTTGTTACATTCCATATTATGGTCACTGCACACAAACCACGTAATTCTCCCGTAAATGTGTGGATATCTCCAAAGTGACATTCCCCCAAGAGTCATTAAAAAAATTCTTTTTGTTAGACAGTAAAACCATGCAAGATGTAACAGCGCAACACATATGTGATAATGCAGACATTTCCAACAAAGCATAGCAATAATCAGAGCATACAGGCTTTACAATTTTGCTAGCATTGAGTTTTCAAAGGAGTCCAGTACTGGCATGATTTGTTTTATTACTGAAACTTAGGAGCAAATGGATGAATCATTCAAAAAATTATATATAAGAGGGGCCAGAAGTTATTGAATTTTTCCACAGTGCAATAGTAATAGTAATAATACAGTGGTTTTGATGGGCAGCGAAATCGAATTGGATTCTCTTGCTCAATAAACACTGACAGAGTCATGGTAGGACACGCTGTGTGCTGGACATGACATTTAGGCATGCTGACATGACATTGTCTCTGTCAACTTATTTCTATGTCCAGTACATTCAACTAATGTAATTTCAACATATCACAAGAAAATCATTGTTTTAAAATGATTGTCATTCACACTTAAAGATTAGTTTGAATTTTCTGTACAAACACATTTATGTACACACAAAAAGGATAAAACCAAAGAAGAAGGAATTAACAATCAGGGATCTTTTTACATTAATAAGAATGGATACCAAGTAACTGGATATTAATACCAGATATTTATTTCACTGTAAAGGCATGGGATAGAGCGAGGAGGGGAGGAGAGGAGAAGAGAAGGGAGAGGTGGAAACAGTGTATGATAAGGCAGTCAAGCAGCTAATGAAAGGAAAGTTGGTGTTTGAATGACGCAAGTGATTTCTCCATTTCAATTATCATTCTAACTGAAATCTTCATTAAAGTTTAGGGGATTTTTGGATTTTGTGTAGTGTTATGTTCAAACTCTTGTCTTCCTCAATAACAATTCCTTTGCTGGGAACAGAAGGACTTCTTTTATGACAATAAAAACTCAGTAAAGAGACAGTGTTGAACTGCCTGATAAACTTAAACTGCTGGCAAACCCTGGTAGAACCAAATTCACCCTGCTTAGCAACAGGCACTGGAGGCACTACCTTCTGGATTTAGCTCTAGCCATGTGACATAATGCTGGGAGGCAATTCAGATTCTGAAGAGATGAGCAACCCATTGGAGAAGTTCCTCTCTGATTTATCATGGAGGAAATATGCACTTTCCTAAGTGCTTAAGATTAGAAAATATCAGATCTGTGCCCGTGTGCTACTTACAATAAAAAATGGAGCTAAATTAGAATGTCTTCTTCACCCTGAATTTGCACAGTTCTGGGAATAAGGGAAGACAGGAAGAAGCTGTAGGAACTCAACAGGCTGTCTTCTTAAAATATTTCACAACATCTGCTGCCACTGATTTAAAAAATTGTATCACATAATTAGGATTTTTCCACTGGATTTCACTACACTGATGATAGTCTGGAAGGATGAACTCACTCCAATATCAGGAAGCCTGGTTTCAGCTGATAATTTTTTAAAAACAAAACCTATGCTGATGAAAAAATATGACAGCAATTACTTTCCTAAATCTGAAGAGGGATTTGAAGATATGGCCATTTATCTGAAACAAAGATAAATAATCTCTGACTCAGAAAACTGCTGAAGAATTACATTTTGTATATAACTTTACTTTCGCAAAGTATGTCATGGGAATACATAATATGTACTTTTTTTGTCTTCTCTTGCAATGTGATTTAAGATGTGCCAGTCAAACTAAAGGGCAAAATAAACATAGCAATGTGCACTAAGATACTAGATATTTATATTTTGTTTGTGGCAAAATCGTTCAGAGACTTATCCAGATATGTTTTTGCTTAATTTGTCTTGAAATAAATTTCATATATATTTGCAAGTGTTTGGAGCGATTTAGTTTAATTTTAAAATAATCTTCTGACCCAGTTAAGGGGGAAAAAATGAACTCATTGCTAAACAGGCATAAATAATATTCCTAATTGGATTCATTTTTCAAATTTAAGCAAAGCAGTTTCTCTCTACTGGACCTAAACCAGTGTGCTAAATAATAATTTTTTTCATAGTCTTTTTTCTTTTCCCATAGGCTGGGACTCTTGTATATTTAGTTATACCAATCTGTCCTGCATTTATAGAAAACATAGGTGCTTCTTTATTAATTTGCTAGACAGATAATTTTGAGATGAATGTAAGAAGGAATCAATTAATGAGTTAATTGCAAAAAACCCCAGCTTTTGATTACCTTGTGCATTTTTAACTTTTGCTTATCCTCTGATTAATTTTTTTCCCCAAATGTCCTTTATTTATGGGATCAATCTCTGTGAGTTTTCCCTTAGTGTATTCTCTGGTAGAACTTTTTTCATCCTCTTTTGATGTAGAAAACCACTCCAAGCTCATGGGGCACATTATCAAGTGTAACGGGAGAGGTTTAATAATGTTTGTGCACCAAGACTTAGGGTGGACTTCAGCCACTTTGAGTGAGATTTAGGTTGAGTACCAGCCCCCACATTCGAAGTCATGTTCAGCAAAGCAGACCTTCAATGACAACAGGAAATATCTCTCCACTGTAAACTGCAGAGCTCTCCAAATATTAAACTTAGTGCTGTGCATATGCATGAGCCACATGAGCCATGTTCACACATTACTAGATATGCCTGGGAGCATAAAAATTAATCTGCAATTATTTCACCCAGTAACTATTTTGAAGTATTTTACATAAAGAGGTTTCTTAAACAGAAACAGACCTATCAAATAGATGTCTTGTCTATTAACCTCTGGTACAAATGACTCTTTCATTGATGGATCTGGAATTGTGCAAAATTGGGAGGAACAAGCATCTTGCACTCCACCTGCATTATTTTGTAACTTGGAAGCGCTGGTGCCCTCCTGAAAAATAGAAGCTGCAAAACTGAGAATTTCCAGTTGAAAAAGGGTTTGAAAGAGTATCATCTTAACCCCTTAGAGGCTGCACAATGACTACAAAGGCATAAAGAAACTATCACTGTCTCTATAATTTTAAAAGAAAAGTACATACAGCTGCATTTTGTCAAGGGCCTGATGAAGGGCCTTGGTTGTATTCAAAATATGTCTGGCAGACAGGAATTGAGATTCAATCTCAGTAATTCCCAACTGTAAATAAATATAGACAATTAATAAACTCAAGATAAGGTAATTAAATTACCAAATATAGCCAAAAGTAAAAAAGATTAATTCAGAGCAAGGGATAGATGTTGAAGAATCTCCTGTGGAAAAAGCCCAAAGTGCTTGTAGATTCTCACTGTGAAGTTGTTTTTTTTTTGAAAGATAAAACTTAAACCTTTGGGCATTTAAGCTGAATCTCTGGAGTTCATGATTTAAATTACAATCTTACTATGCTGAGAAGCTATTTATAAAGTCATCATTAACATAAAACCTGCCATTTTGTTCTCCTTTTGATATGTCTTTACAGATTTTGTGTTTCAAAGCTTATTACAATTATTAGAAATTTTCCAGTGACATTTAATCAATTTCAGGACAGATCCTACTGTTTTCATTTTACCTAGTTACCAAAATTTGGCTGAAATTTCCCCCTTGGACATCTTTTCTACATAGAAAAAATCAGCAAGATGAATTCAAGGTAAATTAAAAAGAGATTAATTAGTCCATATAAAATGCTGTGCAGATGCTCATTCAGAATTAAAGCAGTTTCAGTGAAAATTTCACAGCAGGTTAAACTAAATTAAATCAAGGTCACCTTAGTTCTTAATAAATGACCACTCCAGCATTTAGCATGGTTTAACTGTGTTTTTTAAATATGCATCTTCTAAATGGGCAGTATTCCTCCAAGACTGATGAAATTTAGTCTCCAAGTATTTGCTTAAAAGCCAACATCAGGATAATGGAACGACTAATAGCAAGTTGCTGGAAGGCCTACATATACAGGCTTGGTCCTCACAATTCTGACCAACATTAAATGCTGAAACATTTCTGTATAGCCACAGAATGGAGGCTGTTCTACATGGGCTCTCCTGCAAGCAGCCTTAGTGCACAGTTCATCCTGCTCTAATGCTGAATTCTTGTATGGAGTGTGATGAAAATCTTAATGAGAATAACCTACAGAGACACAGGTCTTGTAAATAAATGAGAACAGGTCTTTTACATGAAATTCTGAAACTTCTCAGAGTGTAAGTTCCTTCTAATGATATTCTAGCAAACAGCACACTTTCTTATGTCCAGAAAACAACAACATAAATTTATTGCTGAATTCTGGTGAGAAAATTCTAGTCAGTACAAGTTCATGAACCTGAATTTCTGGAAGAAACTGCTGAGAGTATATCACAACCATCATACATCTGAGACACAGAGACTGGGTGGCAAGGAGAGCAGAGAATATAGTGTCTGCAGTTCATCACCTGTCTATAGGTGAGAGCTGCCTGCACTGCAGAGAAAAAGTTCTTGCCTTCTCTTCTGACCATTCCACAATGTTTTAAAGTCGTTCAATGCTTCTGTATTATGGAATATTACCAATGTTTGTGTTTAATGAATTTGACAAAACTTGCTACTCCACAATGATGAAAAATATAATGTTTTACTCCAAAGTCTTCAAAAGCTTCAGAACCAAGGAATAAGATGAAGTCATCTTGGTTTCTTTCAAAATAATTATATATGGGAAAAATCTTACACATTGCACTGCTGACAAGTTTACGTGCTCTCAGCACAGATGAAACCTCCTTCATAGTCTCCCAAATGGCTGTCATATCAAACCTCACATCAAATAAAACTTTCTGCTTTTGCAGATTTGGAAATCATCTTTGCTTTGGAAAATATATTACTACACAGAAAGTGCAAACCACTGAAACAACCTTAGTAATAAACCAATTCCCACATGCTTTAAAGACATATAATGAATTCACCCCCTGTGGTTGTTGAGGTTTTCATGTGGTGATTAATATGTGGCATTGAATATATATTGATAGTATGATGAAATTATTACTCTTTGTGCTAGAAAATATTTGAGAATAGGTATTGTATTTGAGAATCTCTATCATTGCAGAGGTATATGAAAAATCTAGCTGAGGTGCTTTTCCTTCCATAAAAGTTCTTGCATAGTATGTTCATATAAGAAGTGTTCCAACTCTGCTTAATGTTCAGTTTTCACAGAAGTTCAAGTTCTTTAACTAAATGTGAGTATAACAGTTCCCACATCAAATAAAGTTTCAAACCTCTAATAATGTATGAGGGTAGATGCACAAATTATGTAAGTCTATTTATCACACATCTGTAAGGAAGTTATCATGACTGGTTTGGTTTTTCTTGACCTTGAGAGTAACTCACATGCTTTTCTAACTAAAAAAAAAAATAACAAAACCAAACATGTGGGAATACTATCAGTTTAATGAATTCTCACTTTTCATGCTCTTGCAACACAACCTCTCTTTATTTCTGCCACATTTGCACATCTATGGGCAGTAAAAATGTCAACCCCTTCAACTAACTGTATTATAAATGCAATATATATATTTGTTCCAGAGTTTTCATTCAAGAGGGCAGTTGGAAGGTAATTAGGATAAACATAATGAACTTTTGATCCATTTAGATTTTCTTTCTCTGATGTTAACCTTGAAAAAAAATACAACATGTACAAGTGTGCAGCTGTTCATATAAAGATTATGGTAGATAATCCTCACTAGAGAGTTGAATTTTTACTCTCAAATTTCATTCCAAGAGCCAAAAAAACCTTCTTCTGTGTGCTTCCAAATACATTTGTTGTAAGATAGAACTAAAAATGAAGTTTCAAGAATTCCCTTTTTTTTGCGGTTGGTAAATTTCAGCCTCAATACAGGTGTCAGCTGTGACATTTAGGGGAGGAAAAAAAAGAGGAAAGCATTCTAATGAGTTGCTTGCAAATCTACAGGAGAGTGAAATTTAGTGTCTACTGCACATTGCACCATTATTTATGAAAGGTACAGTAGTGCTTAAAATTCTGTTCAAATGTGGCACATTCTAAAATTGCAGCTGTATGCAGCTTTTAAAATTGCTAAATCTTCTTTATCTGATTGCTTTTTAATATTAGGGAAAGGTTGAAGAGTTCTGAGAAAAATCTAAGAACATGGGATTCTATTCAGCTTTTGAAGGCCGAATGAAGATTTACTATTTAAAGTTTTAGATTAGCTCAGAATGTGTAAATCCTTTTCTACTTTCATGTATCAGAAAAATAAAATTAATATTCAGTGAACTGGAGAAAAAGCACTGGCTTAATCTGCACACAGAAGAGGTGAAAGTTATCAAAGTTCCAATTCAAGTATACATGACCTAGGACTTAGTCTAAACTTTTAATTTCTCAATTTGAGCAAATACCTAAAACCAGCACCCAAAGGAGTAACTTTTATGTTCTTCTGGAAACCTTTTGTCCATTGTCTGAAAACTAAGTATTCTTTTTGGTGGACAATGAATATTTTAAAAACACTTGCATAGTAAGTTCTGTTTGCAAAGCCAGTTATGAAGAATTGATTTTGCACAAAGCTGCTTATGATCTGAGAAACATCCAGTCAAGAATAACTGCCCAGTGATAACATACAACTGAATTAAACAATCATCATTAGTAATGTAAATGAAAGTCACAGAAACACAGGTTTTGAACTATGTAAACTTTGTGGTGGGCAAGAGAAGGTCCAGTGAGAGAAAATTTTTCGTACATTTTTGTTTTACACTAAATTTGAGATTTTGATGCATAGGAGAATTCTTTTTTTCTCCGGGAAAAATCTTTGGTTTAACGTACTGGTTATATATTATGATTAGCATTTCCTGATCTATAAAAAATTCTGTGTCATTAAATAGCAATAAATTTTTGACAGCATGGATTCTACCTTCTGTATCTGTCAGTTGATATAATAATCAAGAGGAATATAAGTCTATATCTGACTTCATATCTTTGTGTTCCAGATGAAAGACAATAAGATGAAAAAAGTAAAGATGTTCTTTTTTGTAAGTGTTGTTGCCCTTATAAAACAAAGTGAGCCATGTATGCAAATTCTTTTGTATAATGCACATGGTAACAAATCCAAGTTTTATTTAGTACTTAATTTGTACTCTCTTTTCCTTGAAAGCAGATTGTTCTGCACTTCTTTTATACTTAGGTATCTTTTTTTATTTTTCTATGATTTAAAGTTTCTACATA
Source organism: Passer domesticus (assembly GCF_036417665.1). Taxonomy (NCBI): domain Eukaryota; kingdom Metazoa; phylum Chordata; class Aves; order Passeriformes; family Passeridae; genus Passer; species Passer domesticus. The sequence continues at coordinate 51,644,370 of NC_087476.1, forward strand.
TAGATAAATAGTTATTTCTAAATAAATAAGTACATATAACTGCACATATGTTACACATTTATATCATGATTTTAGGACTCTAAATCATTCTACTTACAGTAAAGAAGTCAAGTAAGCATGTACAAGAAAATAGTCTGGATAATTAGAAGTGAAATATTTTCCTGAGTAGATTTAGACTACAAAGTTGCATTAGGAGGAACCATATTCATGTGTAGCTCATATTTTCTGTGTAAAGCAGTTAGATGTCAGGTGAGATTAAAGACTTTGATCCTTATCTGTCATGAATTAATGCAGTTCCACTGAAGTCATAGTTATTAATTTGATTTATATTAGTCAAGAATCTGGAACATATATTTCCTTTTGCTGTAAACTAGTAAAAACATGATTAAACAACAGAGGGAGATTTTCTCCTGAGATGCCCATCTTTATTCACCATTTTTGCTGGAGTGGGGTTGGGGCAGATTGTGATGGGAGACAATATTTATTAATGTGACAGAAAACAAACTGAATGTGTGTCTCCCTATGTGACTTTGTTATGGAAAAGATTTTCTATGAGAAGAAAATATTAGTTTTAAATACTGCAGTGCCATATTAATTACAGATCTCTTGTTTTATAAGGTAATCAGATGAATATATGTTTAAACATTTAGAAAGGTAGTAAAACAATACCATTTCAGCAATTTATTCTTCACAGGAACAAGATTTATGGATTTGATTTGCCTGGCTTGTCTCACATCTTGTTCCATAGACTTGAATTAGAAATGTGAAAGTATTGTAAGTGTGATCTCCCTTAAAAAAAACCCACCCAAAACAAACCAAACAAAACCAAACAGCAAACCCCAACTTCCCTGAATCCTTTACAATAAAGAAAAAATCATGTACCTGATGTCAGGTTTTGATGTCGTGGATCTTCTTTTACTGGTGGGACACATTAAAAAAACATAGGTAATAAATTAATCTGCAGTTTCAGGTCAAAATAAAATAAATTTCAATAAGAAACATGTTTGTTTCTAGGAATCATCTCACAGATAAAATTTCTATAACCAGATTTTTTTAAAAGCCTGGTGCTCCTAGTAAATAATTTAAACAGATAAATTTTCTGTCCAGTATAACCATATAAACAAACTGCTTCTAGACAGTACAGTGAACTAGCACCAGTGCTACTGCTATTCTTTGAGGTTTGAAATATCAATATGCAAATTCTATATGCAAGTCATTGCATTTAATCAATGTAGAGAAGATATTTATGCCTTTAATCACTTACCTAATAAAATACTGTAATTTATTGCTATTAATTATCTTTACAGGTATATCAGAAAGCATTTCTCTATTTGCATATTACTGTGAGGAAACAATCAAGGCAGTGCTGTGACCAAGAAGTTAGCCAGAATATGGGTGATCATGAAGTCTGTTTTGTGTATAAAAAAGGGCTTCTTGTGTAGTTGTTTTGTATCAGTGTTGTTATTTTACGGAATGATGCTGGTGACCTAAGGCACCAGACAAGCTGTGGAGATGCACTTTGCAGTGCCTCATTGGGGAGCACAAGAGCAGTCTGGGTGGGGCCTGCTGATGCTGGGCTGCAGTGCTGGGGGCTGGACAGGTCCCTGCTGTGCCAGCCAGGGAGGGTCACAGGCAGGGCACTGCTGCAGCCAGACTGGATGCGCTGATGTAATCCTTGATACTCATATGCAAAGGAGACACCAGACATTCAATTACTGGGGATTTATGTACCATTTCATCATTTTGGTTTACTTGCATGTATGTAGAAAGACTAAAAAAGCTCCTCTTTCTAATCCCATAAAATCCTCCAAACCTGAATGTTTGCATTTTTATTGCTATTTGCAGAGATTTTCATCCCTTTATTACCTTTAGTTTTTTCATCTTTCAGTTGTTTCTTCACAGTTGTTTTTTCTACAAAGAAAAAGTAGCAGAGTTAAAGTTCAGTAAACTGACTGTTGAATAGATTTTGCCTAGAATTTTCAAGGAAAATTCTTTGAGAATTAACAAAGATATTTTAGGGGTTGCCTCAAGCAACAATACATGCAAATCTGCAATCTCATACTATTTCTATTGTGATCTCCTACTTATATAAGAACACATAGAATAAAAACCTACCTTCTTTTTCCTTAATTGTCTTTGGTTTTTTTGTGGCTAGAAAGATTTGAAAAGAAATAACATTAAGTGACAGGCATCAGAAATATAGGGCTTTTACAGTAAGTACATTGTGCAAAGATTCTCTCACTGGTAATTTCCCTGGAAGAATTATTGTGGAAAATGTGTCTCATGGCATGTTTACAATGTCTGTAATATTGCAACAGTGCCTGCTACGCTTAGTGGCACTAGCAGTTCTGGGCTTTGTGTAGAGTGGTTAGAAATTGTTTGAATATTGCTGGTTGCAGAGTAGTTTAGAAAATCCTGATAAAGACTTTAGCACTTGACTTCTGCAATTCCTTAACTACTGCTAGATTTACCTATTTGCTTGTTGCCAAAATACACTAGGGAGGGACTCTGCCTATTGCTTGCTTCTTAGTCTCCCAGAGTGATCTCAAATACCTGAAAGAAATAAACAAACAAAAATCCCCAGGATATGCAGCTAGATGGACCTTTAGAACTGCCATATGTGATCATTCAGAAGTTCTGCAGCAATAGATTGTGATTTATTTAATTGAGGGTTTTTCTTTATTTTATTGAGGTGTTTTTCCTAGTCTGCATTCGCTTAGAGCATGTGTTGTTTCCTTTTCCTCATTCTTTTTCCCCAGCTGCAAACACATTTGGTCTGTGACTCCATTCAACCAATCAAGGCAGATTGAAATTAAGCAAAGTATATCACTTCATGCACCTGAGCCCTTTTCAGTATTCCCTGTTGACTACAGCAGAAAAATAGATGTCTGCCTTCAAATGGTTCATTTGCACTTTGCATCATCCAGCCAGTTGTAATAACACCTTCTTCATTGTCCTCTGGCCCGGGTGTCACTTGATTCACACCAGCCCTTTCAGTGATGATCACCTGTGTCTAGCTCACCAAAACATGCTGCAGAAGGTGAACAGTGAAAATCACATAATCAGATGGAAAGAAGAGCCCATGGCAGAGACCTCTGTAGCTGCAGTGCTCTCACTTCACCCATGCTGCTTTATGTTATCCCTGTTCCTTACTGATGAGGAAGTGCTTTAATCAATGCTGCTATGTTCATTACTTCTTTCCATGAGGCATACTAGAAAAACACAATATTTACCTGATGTTGGGATTTCAGCTGTTGGCTCTCCAGGAAAATAACAAGTAATGAAGAGAAAGGAGGCGGGGAAGGGAAGGAAAAGAACAAGAATTTCAGTACCATGTTTTATCAGGGCAAGCAACCATTCAAATAGATCTTCTCTTTCATCTGCAACTTTTCTGCGGGGTATTAATTTACAAACAAATGTGCCTTAACAATGGGCGCGTATGCACAATTTCACACTGAAAACCAACAGTCTCACTCTTTGAAGTACTATAATCTAGCATGCAATGATTCCTGCAAATGAAAACACTGCACCAACCAAAGCTTTCCAGCTAGCAAATATTTAAACTCATTTTTAGACTCATTTTTAAGTGTGCCTTTAAGGTTATAGCTGACTATGCTATTTTCAAAAAAATGTATTCAGCTTAATTGTTACCTCTCTTATCATCCACACTTCCCACCCAAAGACTGACACTGACCTTAAATAGCTGGCATTGACCCCTAAGTGTTTCTCCCACACTAGCAGTTTGACTTGTCTTTTAAGAATAAAATCTCTTGAGAGATTTTGGCATCTTTCCAGTCCACCTAGCACAAGAGAAGCATATATTCCTGTGCTATTATAATACCCAAAATAATTGATGAAAATTGGTCAATCCAATGGATAGAAATTCTATGGTGTAAATCATCATCACTCATTTTAAATCAAAGAAATTAATAATATTGTGATTTTGAATCCAAAAATTTTTTACCCATCAGTGCTTTATTAGTTCCAGTTTTATGTAAGAATGCAATTTGAAAGAAAAAGTAAAGCCTCTTTTCCTACAACTTAGAGCGGAAAAGAGGAAAAACGAAATAAGAACATAAAGCATTTAAGGATATTCCTTTGACTGAACTATCTCTGTACTATCTTCCTGCTGAGTTTTGGCTTCAGATGAACATGAGCTCACACCAAGGTGAAAATGTTTCAGTCAATGCTTTTTCCACAGGAAGACTGAGCAATTAAGCATCATTTTCCCTAACTCATCCCCTGAAACTTTCACTCAAGTCTTGGCCCATAAGGAGACCTGTAAATGTCAGTGCTCAATGCTTAGACACCATGGGCATTCAAAAAAGGCCAGTTTTGCTGCTATTAAATACTAACATGCTAAAGTCCTTTAATATTTACCTTTTTGCTTATAATCTTGCCCATAACTCCTTAAAGATGACACATTGTGACTCATGGAATAATTCATATGTTTTTTTTTTTATTTTCAGAAGAAAAAAACTAAGATTTTTTTCTAAGGTACTAAATCTAGGAAAGAGTTTAATGCTCTCACTTCTTAACTGAGGGAGTGTCTCTCTGAGGGATCTGGATGGGCCCAGTTATGTGCATGTACCCTAATTTAGGATTAATTGATTTCCTTGGACAGTCAGGTAGAGGATGACTGTTGACCTGAAGAGCAGTATGTTCAAATCTCTGTGGTATGAAATGTAAGGGCCATTTCCTTTTCCCAATGCATCAACAAACTTCCACTTACTCTGAGAACATTGGGACACATATTACCCCTATTATGGGTCTTTCATTATAAACCTAAGTGGGAATATGATTTGCCAGTTCTTAGCATCTTTTTAAAATATCAGCCTTCATGTTCTTCCCCCTGACTGTAAATTACAGTTTGGTATTCCTGCATGTGTGAGACCTGCCACCAGCTTTGTTTTCTGTTCAAGGTAATGTCTCACAACTTGTGAGTCTTTAGTCAGTACGCAGAGACTTAATTCTGTTTCATTACACATTCAAGTCTAATGTGTGGTCAATGGCTGTCAAGACTCTCCTGTACACTAAAACAGAAAGAGTGAAAAATAAGATGATTTACTAATTGCTTTTAAAATTGAGTGAGTGGCTGTGTGGTGTAAACCTGCCTGCCAGATTAGATCATGGCAGCAAGCTATTACTATAAAATTTTCTGTGTTGTTAATTTGGGGAGTTTTCAAACTCAGCCTTGTCTTTCTGTTTATACCTGCATGACAGCTACATTCATAAGTACACTGTACACCTGGCTAAGAAATACATGAAGCAAAGCTATATAGACCTCTATAAATAAAGAATGCAGTGATCCAACTAAATGTTCTCCTTTAAGCAGAGCAAATCAATGTAAAATAGATAGCTGTGGTGTTTAAAGCTTGATCTGTTCAAGGATGGTTTGCTCAAAAAGGGGCAGTGTATAAGGAATTTTGTAAATAACCATAGGTCTACTTGTTCCTGTTTTTTCCTTCGTTTTCTTTTTTCTTTTTTTTTTTAATTTTTATTTTTCTAAAGGCGCTGTAAACCTTTATAATCATTTCAAGCAGAGGAATATAAGTTCAAGAATGTGGTACAAACATCCCCCTGCAAAGGTCAAGGGAAAATATCCTGGCTATTCCTTATATTCACAATATACCAGAGTAGCATAACTCTTCTTAAAAAAGCACTGTACACAGTGATTTTTATCTGATGAAAACATAAGGAATTAGTCGCTTAAATCTGTGATGAGCCTCTAACAGTAGAGAGTGCTGTCACTGGGTATCTCAGAAAACATTACAGTAATGTCAGTAAACAGATCTAGAGAAAACAAGACTGAGCAAAAGTGAATATTGGAATTAAATAGAGAAAAATTTTCTTAAAATACTTGCAAAAATGGAAATAGGCCCATGGATAGCTTCATATATAGTAATAATTTTGCAATAATAACTCGAAAATGGAACATTGCAGTTCAGGGCTGAAGGAGATCCTTCAGCATAAGTACATTTCAAATACCTTGTGCTCACACTTTCACTTTACATCTGGGGTACAGAGCAACATTTTTACTACAGGTGTTTCAGAGCAGGATTCATCCTTTCTAACTTTAAGCACCTAGCACAGGTTACTGGTCTAGGAAGTTGAAGCAAATAATTTTTCTTTGCCTTGTTGTCAGCTCACTTTCCACCAGAATAACACATGGTTTGGTCTTGATGTGCCAGGCACAGCACCCAAAAACCCCACAGATCCTGTGCTAGAGAGCTAACAACTAATTCATCTGTGAAGGTCCATACTTCAGGATTTTCACAATTCAAAGCATGCAGTACAAACGCTGTCCTTTTGACCATGCTTTGCAGTATGTAATGTGCAATGGCTTGCCACAATAAGCACAGATCCCAGTCTTCATCTGTTCAGAAGTCTTCCTTAAAAATGACCTTATAAAGGACATTATCCCATGACTTCAGTGGAAGTTTTTGTAATGTGACAAATTCCCCTTGAATACTCCTTAAAACTAATATAAATTTGAATTAATTCTTTCTATTCTTTCATTTAATTTAAGTTTTTTATTAAAAAAAAGCTTTTATGGGAATGAGGCCAACAACATGCTTAGTGAGTTAATGATGTAAGTAATTTCCAAATGGTAAAAGAATTAAGGAAAAGGTTGTCTAATTCAGTTATGCTACATGCTATTTTCTTGTTTTCAATAAACAGTATATTTGCATAAATATAAATTATACATCTACACTCATCTAAACCCACCAGAATATCAGTTTTGCTACCAGTGTAATTTACATTATTTTCTAGGGAGCAAAAATTGCAAACAGAGTTTGAATCTTGCATCTTCACAATATTGCATTATAAATGTGCTTGATTTTTTTGTGTTACGCTGTCAGTAAGCAGACAGAATACAAGAGTATCTGTAGTATAAGCAAGAAAATAGCATTATCTAACATGACAAAATTGCAAAAATGCAAATTTAGAGCACATGCGTCTGAAAAGAAGGTTTATATTCCAGAAGAAATAAGCCATTACACGTACTTGCAGTGTTTTTTGGTTTGACTGGGAAGTAAAAAGAGGAAAGAAAAATGGTCAAAACAGTCAGGTCAGGTTCAGCATAATATTGTTATGGCAGAGAATGGCTTTATTTGTTCTATATGTTTCTGTGTATCAAAACATATTTTTACTAATCTCACAGTAATTAATAACAATCTAATAATGATATTAGTAGGGGTGTTCTCATTTACGGACTGAAATTGTTTTGCTAGAGTTAAGGATGACTAATATTAACCATAAAAATTTTAATTCTTCACTTATTTCATTTCATGAAAGGCATGAAGCAGACATTTTCTAAACACATGATGATAGTCTACAGTGAAATTGAACAATGCTCCTTCCTATACCAGCATCAATTTTGCTCTGTCACGTGCAAATGCGACTGTGCATGAGCTGTGATATCAGAGACATTTACCACAGATTATGGATGGTGTCAGATCAAGATCTAAAGCCTATATCATATGATACCTGCAATGGATAAAAATTTAAGTGTTGCTCATCCTGGGAGGTTTACTGTTTTGTGAAGTCCAAATAAAAGGCATCTCCCCACAAATAATTAGCAAAACGGAGCCATTTAAAGGAAGCAGTTTCAGAAAGCTGTTCATATTCTTTGCTGACATATGCCTTTGACATCAACGGAATTACAGAAGCAGAAATTTGACCTTTGATATGTACATACATCTATATTTTAAAATGACGACCAGCATTACAAGTATGTACTGTGCTATTTAGTTTGTGGTACGGCGTGTCAGGGCTATTCTATACATCCAAAGAGACCACAGGACAATGGTTTTGACATTTGTCGTATGCAATTGTATTTCACTATTTCTTTAAATAACATTTTCAAAACAAATATGTAAAATAAAATGCAGGAGTGCTTACCTGGTTTTGTAAGGGGAACATCTTTTTCATGTTTGACTGTTTCATGCTCTAAACAAAAAACAACACCATAACAAAATTGTCATAATGTTTCTAAGTTGCATTTTGCACTTTTTTTTTTAGTAAGAAGGATTGCATGTATGTTTTTCAGTATTAAACATTTCCTTTCTATTGCTTCATGTTGTTATTTTGAAAAAGAAACCCACAAATGAATGGTTATTAAAAAATTATCCAGTGAGAGATCTGCCACAAAGTAGCAAAGTTCATTAGTACTGCACATAATCTCACAAATATAGCCACTATTAATGCTACTAAGAGTCATGCATGTGTCTTAAGGAAGAAGCAAGTAATTTCTGAAATGTAATTTTCATCCATTTTCAATTTTGATTATTGTAAAGGAGAGTCCAGACCAACTGTTCATTCATCCTTTGTCCTTGATTCAGATATACTTGAGTGGAATTCCCAAAGTCTTGGACACATACTATTACATATGAATCAATTATATTTAGGTGTGGAAAATGCATCTCATCTCCACATGTCTGCTTCCCTACCCCTTTTCCCATCTTTCTACTTCATAATTATTACTGAAAAAATGATAATTTATGTTATGTTGCTGGAAATAGAAGTGTTGAAGAAGCTTTTTTTTTTTGTCAAATAGGTTTTACAAACAAAAGTCAGACTTAGAAAGAACCCCACCACACAGATCTCATAGCACAGTAGCAACTATGCAATGGACACTGGGGCCAAAATATATTTTATGGCTGTGGAATCAATGGACAGCTCTGCTGGCCTTGTTTCCAGGTGATGTTTCCACAGCTCAAGGACAGTGCATCACTTTCCTTTTGCCCCAAAAGTGTGCTGTAAAGAGGAAAGTGCTGAAAATGTGAATGGCCTCTGAAAAAAGGCCAATATGCCTCAGCCTTTCTGCTACTCAGATGAATAATTGAACTCTTGGCAGCTGTGATTTCATATGGGGAGACAAGTTGAGAAATTCTGTGATGAACACATCATACAGAATTTCAAATGGGAAACACTGTTATGAAGCATGAATGAAAAATTGGTTCAGTGAAGAGTGATTAATTTCCCATATCTGGACTTTTTTTGATCATTAAATTATTGAGGCAATTAATTGACCGTTTTAATTATTATTATTGTAGTTGAATCTGAATTCTGAAGGTGTCAAAGGTATAGAAAATCAACAAGCAGGCTGTGTGGTAAGTTATGGTATTGACTCTCTTGAGTCCTTTTTGACTTAGAAGAATTCAGGATGCAGTTAATATTAATCTCTATTTTTCTTTTTTAACTTAGCAAAAGCATGTATCCAAGCCAGGTAATTTTAATAGTAATTATTAAAAGACTTGTAACTCCTATATGAATTTTTGTTGATGGGAATTTTGATATGGGAAGTGTAGAATGAATTCACTTGTGCACTGAAGCAACTGGTTATGTCAAATGGGCTTTTAAATAGTAATTACAAGACGGTATGTTAAATGAAAGGAACGGAGGACTTGGTGATAAAGACACTATAATTTTAAGCAAAACTAGGGCATGCTTCCTTATGTGAAAGTAAAAAAAAAGATACATGTATTCAACAATTTTACAGGATTTTTTCTGATTAAGGTAAGAATAACATACTTGTTGGCTTTGCCTGGGCTACAGAAGACAAAAGAGGTAAAATTGTAATAGTTAGATACAGAAGAAGAAAAAATATATTCTTTTTTCCCCCCTTACTTTTTAACATTCAAGCATTTTATCAATCAGGTCTCACTTGTTCTTAACTTCCCCTACCTGTGCAGGTATGTACAGCATTCAAACCCCTAAAGTTAAGACAGCTTTGTGTTGACTCCCAGTGATGTTGAGAATGTTATAATACCTTGGCTGACTCTTGACAGATTCTAGAACACTCATTATTACTTGATTTTTTTTCCTGCCAGCATTATATTAAAAAATCTGAGGTCTTAATCACAGATAAGACTCAAAGATTTAGAGTTTAGTCCCAAAAATATTTTCTCCATAAGACTGATCCAAAGTCCTAATCCATCTGGTAATTTATCCTCATATTTGGGACCCTTTCAGAGATCTGATTTACAGCTACACCTCATTTCATTAGCCCAGCTCTGGCTAATGAACCTGTCATCATCATTGAAAAGACAATTCTTATTAAAACAGAAGCTGCAATTTCCACTCAGCTGGTTTTTCTTTGTTATCAGTTGCATATTCCAAAATACTGTAAAAAATATTGGAATGCAAATATACTACACTAGATGAGTGCTGAATAGTGTTTAATACTCCCCCTCCCTCTCTATAAATCAGGAGAGAATCACTTATTCTTACCTGACTTCTCAGTGGGAGTTGTCTTTTGTTGTTTCATTTTCTCCTCTGTATGGCGAAAGCAGCATTAAAATCACAATGTGTTAGCACAGGTTCATATAATTGGAAAAATATTTCTATAGGTGATATTATGCATATGGTTCACAATGACAAAATAAATGCATGTCTTCAGCATCACTATCCCATTATAGCACTGTAAAACAGCATGCAGGCATTATGAGTTCTGACTGCGTGGTGAGATCATGCTCATGGAAAAAGTAAATTACTGGGCCTAATGTCTCAGCTGCTGGAAAACAGCCACATACCCTTCAGCGTCCTTCAGGCAGGCACGCAGGTGGAAGCCATCCTCTTCCTGCATCCATTACACCTTTGCCAACAGCACTTTCCTGAGTGTCTACGTCCAACAGTTCAGTATTTTGGTATTAAACAACACTAAGAACTTCTAGATAACTTCTAGAACTTTTGAGGCTGCCTAACTCCAAACATGGGTAGAGGTATTCACATGTGCCTACACTCGGAAGATGAAAATGATGCCCCAACACGTAACAGCTGACAGAGGGACACATGGGACAGTCTGAAAGGCCAGTCTATACCACCTGCTACTGGACAAACCTACCTAGACCGAGATGGACATCTGTCACAGGACCTTGGAGCAGTTCTGAACTTCTGTTAATCTTATAGGAAAAGCTGCCCAAGCCCACATGCTCTTGAGCTGCCTGTGGATATGCCTGCTCAGCATAATTCTCAGACAATGTGGACCATATAGACATTGGCCACCAGACCTGAACTTCTTCTTCTGCAATTAAGTTGGTGGGATTACACTTTCTAGTCAAGTGGGGTTTGTTTTACCTTCTCAATGTCCCAGTCAGGTGGAAAGTGGGATGTTTATGTTCAGATTTCCACTCTGCCCAGTTTGGTTGATTTTAAATTCACCCTACCTCATCCTTTTATAATTCTACTTCATTTTATGTCTTTTTCCATAACTGAATTAAAGCTCCTCTCCTAAACTCTACCTTTCAACAATCACATACATTCCTAAATTCTTCTTAAATACGCTTAAGACACAGTGAGGCTGTATTTGCCATTCCTCTTGCTAAAAGCAGTTTGCCTCTGGCCCCCTTCCTTTCCACTAAGACCTCTGAAAGGCATCAGAACAAAGATGACAATGACTGTGTGGAGATCAGGTTGGGCAGATATCTCTTGGTACCCTTCTCTTGTGTGTTTGGTCTATTTCTGGAAGAAAATCAGTACTGATGGGGTCAAATATAGGGAGCAATAAAGCTCTCTGGTTACTAATATTTTCTATTATTTAGAAATTAAACATAGATCTGCATTGATGTGCTTTTCATTTGTTTTCTGGTATGTGTCAATTTAATTTCTCTTAATTTGTATTAAGGTTAGGGCACTTTTATCCCCCTTTCTCAGCTATTGTTACTATCAGTTTCTTATGAAAGCCATGAATTCAAAATCTTGTCTCTATGCTGTCTGTGGAGCTAGAAATGTTTCATAGCAAAACCAGCAGCTTGAAGATGCAGCTTATTGAGAGAAAGTGTCTTTTTTACTGCTGTTAGAGGAGCTTTAACATATAACAGGGCATTTCACTAATTTAAATTGGGACATTAAACTTTCTATGTACCAATACCGAAGAAAACCTTATACGTCGCCTTTAAACAAAGGCCCTGTAACATGCCCTAGATTAATGACAAGTAAAATAAAAAGGTTTCTCTTTCTTTGGATATTATCCTGACACTTTTGAACACTAAATAAGATATTTTCCCTTTCCTAATTCTGTTGAGAATGTACAGCAATATTTGATTTGTAACTCTGGGATAACAAGTCTGTGAGGAAATAAGTAAGGAAGTAAGTTTGTGTGTGGATGGCATATCTGATTGATTTGAAACTAGGGGCAGTGTTTCTTCTCAGAATGAATTTGTCTTGAAAACTGGACAGGCCTGTGGATTTGCATTCATCTGGGAATGAACACAGTAATTCTTTGGTATTCATTCACCTACCTATTCTGCAACCTAACCACCCGGCAAATATTGGTCTGCTAATTCTACTGGAGAACACCCTGATCCATTCCCTGGCAGAACTATAGGTGGCAGCTGCTTGGCTTTTTCTCTGAGTTTCCAGGCACTGGTTGTAGCCAGAAGGGAAACTGAAGGAGTTGAATGTCCAGACTTAAGGAGAACTGTCTTATAAGGGAATATACTTCAAAACATCAGGAAGGTTTATGAAATCAATCTGTTCGCCACATTCAGTATGAGGAAAAGCAGAGAAAAACATATGATGAGGATAATACATATTATTTTGCCAAGAACAGAAGTAATATTTCTAATTTTTCCTGTTTTCTTTTTTACCATATCATGGGGAGTCTTCCATATAAAAAATTAAAAAAAATTAAGGACTTCATAAAGATATAAAGAGTAAAAAAAAATGTTATGAATATGAAAAAAAAAATATTGGTTTTGAGTAAGTCCAAAGTTTAAAGTTCTGAAATCTATCATTGAAGAGAATTTATTTGCTCTGCAGGGCTCCAGTTTTGCAGCACTACAAGCATTAATATTAATTTTTTTCCCTGGTGTACCTAATTTAAATGGAAAAAATAAGGCTGTAAACATTTCTCTGTGTATTGCAGGCAGTTTCAGCAGAATTACATCAGGAATGGATTCCCTTGCTTTACTTGCTTTCACTGACATGCACAAAACACTCTAATTTAAACTTTTCCTTATTTTCTGAAATTCCATAGTATTTCAGTCATGTGATACTTCTAAGTCTGATGGCAGGAGGCATAAGAAAAATGGTTTGAAGCTGCATTGAATCAAGGTGAAAAAGGAGGCCACTGTTTTGTTCAGAATGAAGCTTTTATAAAATTCAAGCTGTTAACTCAAAAGCACTCCTTGGCACACAGCAGGAAGAAGCACTATTACCACCAGTGCCTGCAGATTAATACTTCCAGTCATCAAGTGAAACTCAAAACAGCCACTGTTCTCCAAAGCAACCATTTATCATCTGAGAATAGAGATTTTATGCTAAAGGAAATTTAGCAAGCATTTTTTCCCTTCAAGCACCTAAATAACAAGGGCTTGGGATCTGGAGTGTACTGTAGTATGGGAGAGTAAAATCCTAATCAGTCCAATATAAGGGTTTATGACATAGTGCTCTAATGTTTGAGAATGCCCTACCAAAAAAACTTATTTTCCTGCAGCTGTGTGGATGAGATTGGGCTAATTGTGCAGCAGGACTGATTTCATTTAGCAGGAAAAGTAAGTGATCATGATCCAGGCAACCCACTTTTTGGCCACCACTGTGGCCACCAAACTTGGCTTCCTCATTCCTGCCTTGGCTGAATTCACCTAATGTCTGAAGCATTATGCTAGTTGTTAATACACAAAAAATGATCAATGAGTTGAATAAAATGCTTGGCCTATGTGTCATAGAAAGAAGAAGAGAAATATTTTTTCCCTATTGACTCAAAACCAATATATCTTCACTAAATCAGATCCTCAAGGCTTCCAGGAAACCTGAAAATTTCTATGAAAATATTTAACTTACAAGGTAGAATACTGTACATTAGAAAAATTAATGATAAAAGTACTAAATACATAGGAGAAATTTATTTCTTCAAAAAAATAGGAACAAAAACTTATGAAATAAAGCCTGCTTGCTTATGGTTGAACACATAAATTTTAAATGGTTTATTTAATCACTTATTCATGAGCACTTCATTTCAATGTGAAGTTCAAGCAGCAGCACTTCCAGCAAAGGTCAATGGGATGTGGATACTTGCTTTGCAGTCCCCACTGCTTCAGGAGTGGGGACTGGAAAACCACTCAGGAGTGATGTATGCTGAGCATCAATAGCTGAGTTTTCTGTGAGGTTAACCTCTTAGTCTTGTTAATTCACACCAGACCCAGCTGTGGATCCTTGAGTGCCTTCTTCCTCAAAAAACACGATTAGAACAGAGCCCTGCTTTGAAAGGGGACCCTTTGCCCTGCTCACTGCCGCCAGGTATTTATTACAGTTTACCCGAGTGCACAGTCAGTCCAGGATTAGTATTGCTATTCTTAGTTCAGCTCCTGTTACTTTTGGGTTTCAGGAGCTGGAGGCTGACTCTACTGCAGAGTGTGTACTCAATGGGATTGTACCTTCTCCTTTTTGGGGGGAACCACACTCACATAATGTAATAACTAATTTACTGACAGGGTTGAGAAGGGTTAATTCCCAGTGCACCTCTTTGACATAGTGCAGGGCATTAAAGCACTCCTTCCTCACACTCTGGGAAGTAGGTTTTGCTAATGCTTTTTACTACACCAGTGAGAAAAGTCACAAGAACAGTGAAAAACTGTGACAGTTGAATCCTTAAAGTTAAATGTCACCTTCATTTTTGCTCATCTCCAACACACTGAAAAAACCCAATGGCACAAAGCAGAACACCTGTGCCTAGCTCAAGGAAATGTCCAAGTTTTGCAGACCACACACACCCTTATTGAGTGGAGCTGGGTGTAAGTGGAGGTTACTTCACCAAACCTACCTGGCTTAGACTGAGAGACAGCTTTTTCACGTTTAACACGTTCATGCTCTGAAAATGAGAATCCCTACATTAGAAGGCATTTTAACTTTTGGAAGATTTCAAAAATAAAATATTCCCATTATAGTTTTAAAAGATTACTTTGCATTACATATTCCCACTAGACTTAAGAATAATTTTTTTATAACTATATTTCTCAAGAAATTATGTTGAACTATTCTTTGCCCATAAAATGAAAATAATTAAAAGTGTTTTTTAACTTTTTAATGCGGTTTAATTATATTCTGTGGATTTTTAGAAAGATAATAGAATTTCTAAAATTATTAATTTCTTCTAGTATTGATTGTGATTGCTATCACTGATCTTCTGTATAGAAAATTTCTCCTTGATGTTTAATACAGAAATGATGGCAGTTTTTATTACACCAGAAGTAGGATTTTCTCATAAAGAATTACAAATAAATGTTAAGTATCCTGCATAAAATAAAAAAAATTAAAGCTTTCCATGTTTCTCTGTGCCCTGGATTTGGCTGGAGCAGAGCTAATTTTCTTCATTCTAGCTAGTATTGGGATCCCACAAATATATTGTGAAGCACTAATAATAATGGATATTATTCTGTATTATAATACAACATGAATGCAATTTTGTGTTATTTAAAAACAGTGTGCTATCCAGATCCTAACATTATGAGACAGAAAATATTAAAAGAATGTTTAATTCTGATTAGTATCTCCAAAGCCTAAGCTGTGCAGAAGGCCAGCATTGTAACATACCAAGAAATAAATCTCGAAAACCTGGACCCAAGGCCTGGCCGGAGAATTGCAGAACCCCTTCCCCATCTGTGGCCCCCTTGATTGTTTCCCAGTGCAAAGCTGCCATGGAGACAAAAGGCATAGGTGGGTCTCAGCTGAACTGGAAAATGGTTTCCATGCAAACTGGAACCTGTGGAACACACCTGGTCCTGCACTAACAGAGTGAGTCATTGAAAACCAGTTTCATGAGTCAAAATGTTGTGTGAGTTTGAATTGATGAATTCCACCTTAAGCTGCTAAAATTTTGTAAAACCAAGGAAATACCTTCCTTCTGAAAGTTAAAATAACAATATTCTATATTGCCTTGGTACTTACTGTGCTCATGCGGGTTCTCTGAGGTAGCTAGAAGTAAACAAAAAAGGCATATTTTAATAATTTTGTAGCTGTGATGCTGAATTTACTTCATTTCTTAGTGACATTTTAGACATACAAAATTTCAGTGAAATCTGTATTGAAGTGTGCAGCAGTTACATTGTGTCACCAACACTGTCCACCCCAGATGCATAAATGGGACACTTAGCTAAGGAACACAGGCACCCTGAATTCCTCATTTAGCCAAAATTTGGTACAAACACCCCTGGAAGGCTCTGCACCTCTTCTGAGGTCTTAGTCACCCTCACTCAATGCTGACCGTACACCAAACCTAGGGAAACTACCTGGCTAAGTAAGGCGCTTACCTTACTTAGTGCCCACTAAGAGATGGGGCAAATTCAGACCATAAGGTCTCTACTAGACAAAGACAGAAAATGAATTTTAGCTTGAGCGAAGAAACAACACCTAGGGCAGTCTAAAGAGGACAGTCCCTGACAATTGCACCTGCTCTATGAGGGCAATGAATTTCAGATGGATTCGGTGATACTCCAAGAAGAAGAAAATGTTGATTTGAAAATGTTCATTAACTTCATTAGGCCATTTCTAAACAAAAGGATTTCAGTGCTGTGACTTCTAGACTTTGTGCCATTTCTTTTTCTGCATTTTTGCATTAAAAAAATCCCAGATGAGATAAAACTGAAAACCAAATGAATACTTTCCATGGATGTTAAGACAACATTTCTCAGGTAAAGAAATGAGAGCTTGGTAACTGTATCCAATGTCATTACTGGTTCTGCAGAAGGAAGTGAAATGTCAAGACCTAGCCCTCCAGATGGATTTTTCTTCTTGACTTTTGCTACGCAGCTGTTGTTTTCAAGAGAAAAAAGGCTCTACCACCTGCATGTCTTCTGTGTGTGAGAGAGTAATCCCACAGAGAGATGCAGCAGGGCAGAGGATGAGCTGCCTTTGCAGCCCCAGCAGCACAAGCAATAAAACTGCTGCTGTGAGCTCCCAGGCTGTGATTCACTGAGCTCCCGAGCTCCCCAGCTCCCACCTTGGACAAAAACTGCTGTGCATGTGGGTTTCTGTTTCACTTGTTTTCCCTGCAGTATAAAGTCTACTCCCATTTTATATCCAGTCTCTCATCCAAGTTGTTGTTGTGCATTTAAGGAGACAGCAACCTGAGGTGGTAGTCAGAACAAAGTGAAAAACACCAGAACATTTTTGTGGGTAATAAAGAGTAATGATACAAAATAAGTGTATATGCTTGATCCGAACTGAGGAATCAGAAATAGGAGTTCAAAGGAAAAAAAATGTCCTAAGACAAAGCCATATTTGTTATTTTTAGGTGTGTAAGTAAACATTTTGTAAATGTAGGCTCATTTAACTCTGTAAAACTAACCAAAATGTAGTTCCTTAAGCATCATAAGCTGAGACAAATTCTACTGCATTGAGTATCTATGAAATATGGAAGAGGAAATTAATTTTTAATTGTGTCAAAAGACATAGAGAGATATGTTCAGAAAATATGAATTTCAATTTTCAAAAAGGAATTTCAAAGCAAATATTTAAATCAAAATCTGAACATTATACCAGTAGCTAGTATAATGACTTACACAACTAATGCAGAATATTGTGTCATACAGCTCTTTCAGTAATCGCCCAAAATAATCAGAGCTAGGCCATATATGAACAGTGTTAATTTAAAGACTCCCTACTGACACTACTTAACAAATTTTACAAGCACACTTTTGTAATAACATCCTTATCTAAGATCTGGCTAAAATCAAAACAAAACCATTATTCCTTAACTTTCCATTGAAGCAATACAATTATTTTCCCTTTTATGCTGGTAGAATATATCAGTCACGGAGAATGTTTAAAACAATAGGAACTCAGCTAAAGTCTGGTTCCTGAATTTTGCCCTAGAAAGTATCTCTGTTGTCTTTTCCCATCTTTTCTGTGGAGGCATTAATTAGACAAACATGTATAATGTTGGCATCAAGACAGATTGAAGACTGAGATTACTGCTATCTGTGCTTTGCCTAAAAGTCCAGGTTCCTTATTTCTGGCATGACACTCAGAGATATTTCTACCAGATATTTTGATGAAATAATGAAGGTATTCTAAAGTTAAAATTTTCTAGAGTGTTAGTTATTCTAAAAAGTATCTATATTTTTTTCTATAAAAAAATCAAAAATGAAACACCAAAGTGAAATTTTGAAATGGTATTTGAGCCCTAAAAATAAACCTTTATGTTTTGCTAACTGTGATTTCAGTCAATTGAATATTAATTTTATCCTTCTTGTGTGTCATTATCTCATTAAAAAATGCAACTCAAATGACATACAGACTAAGCAGAAAGTTAAAAAATGAAACCAAAGGACCATTAGATTCATTTCTACAGTATCACAGTTATCTATAACATTGGTACCTTGATTTTTATTCTACCTTGTGAAAACAGCAAGATGATAGTTCAGGTCAGACTTTGCAAAGTGTGTAATGATTTATGTAATTTAGCCTAAAGGGTGAGAAATTAAAGGCTGTGTTATGCAGCTCTGGGAATCTCACATATTTCATACAGTATCTTGCACTGAAAGTGCAAACAAGCATTTTTTGTTCTGGCCACTGATGGCGAGTGGGTGTTGGGTTAAATCAACTCTTGGTCTCATTTCAAATAGTTGTTCTGATGTCATTAGCTAAGAGGACTACCTACTGGGTAAAAAAAGTACTTATTGTTCACAATAGCAGAAAATTCAGTCCTAAGTAAGTGTTTTATCTTCATTTGTTTAACACTTAAATGGTACTAGAGGGGGTCAGATTTGAATCAAATGAAAACAGTTGGATTTTTGATGAAGTATTTGAAGCTACATAAGAACTAGATCAATGAAATTATATGGTTCTACTCTCAGCAAAAATTTGTAATGTCTTTTCTGCCATTCTAAATTAAACTTAGAAAACAGGTTTCATAGATATCTTGCTGTTTTTCACTTCAAATTTTTTTGACTTGCCTGCTATTCTGAAGGTCTCAAGAGTATTAATTATATATGGCATATTTTTTTTAAATAGATTCTGATACAGGTCCAGAAATGAAATCCTGCATTTTATTGAACCATAAATTGGTAAGGCTAAAAGCAGAATGTGCTTTTTGATTACAGCGTCTATTTTCATCTGGGTAAGAGTTATTTGCCATTCAGACAGCAAATACCTTTGTGAGTGTGCACATCCTGTAAGAAAAGAATATGTTGTGCAGGAAATAAAAGCAATGCCAGAAGTACTTGTTTTAGTTAAGAGAAACAGAGTAACAACACATGCTGTAGCTGGGAAAAATTATTTCTAATTAGATAGATACAAGTGTGTTATAAATAAGCAATTTACTTTTCATTAGACAAAGTAAGAGCCTGGTTTATTTCCCATTAAAGACAGCACAGAGGTTCTTTACCATGTTTTGGACTGGACATTGCATTACACAACACACACATAATATCAATCTGTAACAACATTACAGGCCAAGAGAGAGATCAAGATCAACGGGAATCTTCTAATAGAATTATCAAAATTTGAAATGTATACCTTCCAGTTTATGCATCATGACAAAGGTAAAATTTGATTTCCCAACTTAATATGAGTTAATTCTCCCTGAAATACAGACAAATGAGCTATTTGTCTTTAGAGAAATTAGTGGACATTATTCGTCCCAAATATAAGTTCCAAGAACTTAAGAGACCACATCATTGTGTATAATTTGTAAATTGTAAATAAGACACTTTTGGCTTAGTTAGGTCAAGGTTTTACAAACTGTAACACAACTGTATTATAAAAAATTCAAACAGAATAAAATACATTCCTTACATGTCTCAGATAATAAATTCAGAAAAAAGGGGATTATTAGGACTTACCACTCTGTTAAGGAGCAGTTCCCTACATTTGTGAAGTTGTTGCCTGTACTCTTTGTCATTCAAAGGAGAAGTCAAATGTTTGCATAGTTTTTTTAGACCAGCAGACCTGATCTGTCATATCTGCCTGTGTCTCACTCAAGTTCTTCTGGCTAGACGAGCAGCTGGCAGACTGTGTTGCAAAGCCAGTCTACTGAGCATATGTCTAAAAAAGTGACTCAAAAACCAGATTAGCTACAGCAGCATTCCTAGAAGGAGAATGGCTTGTGCTCATTCTGACCTCTGCTCTACATTAAAAAATTGCCTTGACAGAGACCAAGAGTTATCCCGTGGCCAAGTCAAAATAAAAAAAGCAAGAGGTGTGTGGTGGTGACACAAATAGGGGAAGCTGGTATATGATTAAAATACACTGCATGTTGTACCAGACTTGTCCTCATAGGATCTCTTAATTCCCTACAACATCTATTTTAAATTTCTGGCTTGTTTTAAACCTAGTATTTTCCAGGGTATTTTTCCAGGATTCTAAACATCAAGGAAGTATTATACCACGTTAACACGACAAGTATGAAATGCTAAGTGATTAAGGCTGTCTGGAATATTTGTAGGGAAGCAGAGAGCTTGGTCTCTTGGTCTAGAAATTGTCATCTGAGTCTGTGCATCCCCACAGATTTCCTTGGATCACTCTATCAGCAGTGGCTAAAGTGTGATAATAGGATAAAGAGTTAAGACAAACCCTCCTAAAATGCTATGGTTCTCCATTATCATTTATACTTAACCATTGATATTAGAGCCTGTACAGCATTCACTAGCAACAGACTGATGCTCCTATTGCCACTTTCCACTAAAAAAAGCTGTCAGGCTGCTCTCACAGTTATTTCTGCTTTATTTTGTTTACCAGCGCAGCCTAGCCGAAGATATCTATCTGCTTTCCCAGAGCTGTCGTGTTTGTGTCCTTGCAGTTTGGTTTGTTTTATACCTCAGGGCTGCATGTTGAAAAATGAGCTGACTCTTGGTTTTGGAGGATTTTGTTGATGTTGTCTAGAACAACTTGCTTTTTAAGACTTTTTTTTTAAACTGACAGTTCAAGAGTACTTTCTATGACAGGGAAAACCAAAAAGGAAGAGAGAGGAGGGAAGGGAGAAACTTTATCATGGTGTAAATATAATAGAAGTAGCAAAGAAGTAGAGACATTTCCAACATTTTAAAATGACTTTTAATAAGAGGAATTGCTTCAATTCAATCTGAGATGCATGCTTTTAGGAATCATTAGTAATGATCCCATTCTTTCTGTGTTTCCCAGTTTGTCACTTAAACAATAGAAATGCTCTGGGAAATATAAAGTGTTGAAACAGCAATCTTGCATGATGGCACTGAAAACTAATATCTTTAAAGTAGTATAAGTCCTAATATCCCAGGAGGACAAATCTTCCATCAACAGAGCTGGAAAGAATAAAATTTCAGTCAAATGTAGGTGAGGTACATCTGCTGCATTAATGCATTTCATCTTTAGGCACGTGTGGTGAAAGACCTGAAGAGCTTCCTCTCAATATCATCCTCAGCTTCTGACGTTTTCATGTGCTGTTCCCTGAAACTGTGGGATGGGAACATACAGATGAGGGAAGTATGCTAACAAGCTTTCACTTTTAGAAATATCAGTTTTACATTTGCATATAGCTAAGGCAAAACACAGTGAAGCTTGGGTTGTCTTTATTGCAACAGGAATTATTGACTCTCAAAGGGCAACTGAGTGAAATCAGGCAGACTGAAGTTTATAAGATGTTAGAAGGATTTTTCAGAATATAGATGTTAGTTTGTGCAAAAAAATGTTCACCACTCTATATAAAAAATTGGAGCCAAAAGTAGCATCTCTTGCTGATGTTAATATTTGTTATAATTGTATCTTCAGTCATAATGCCTGTTAATGGTGAAAGCTGACAAAATAACCCCCCCGGGTCCAGATTCCATGCAAATACTTTGAAAAGAAACTTCTTAGTTTGGGTCCTTCTTATCTATGACTGGATTTGCAACAGCATAATAATGGTTGAAAATATATTTACATATGTTACTAAATAAATGTGAAATAATAATAAATTGGAAAAAAATAAGATGACCATGGAAATCTAAAAAAGAAGGATTTTGGAAGAGAGAATAGTTGATATAAGGGATGGAGAACAATAAAAATTAATTGACTTTTGAAAAAATGGACTTTTCCCAGTGTGCTACTCAAATTAACATGGTGATTAAAGTAAAGGGCTAATGACTAAATTCTAGAGGCATAGCATACTGAACCATCTTTGTTCCTCATTAAATGATGCTGATCACTGCCTTTGCTTTAATTACAACTCTGTGAAAGTTTCTGCAAATGATGTCTGCATAGATAAGAAAAAGAAAGGTAGATTGACACTAGAAGAACTATTCATTCTGGAAATGCATCTGAATAGAATACCTCTGAGCATTCATTTGCACACATCTTTGTGCAGAGCAATAAAGTAATAGTTTACCCCATGGGGAAATTTTTAGCCAATTAAACATGTGTTATGTGGATATGCAGGTGTTCAAGTGTATTATGCTGATTGACAGATGTGTTTCTGACATGATGCCAATATATATGTGTTATACCTAACTTACAGTAACAACCCAGGCCACCAATTACACAGAGCACTCTTTCTTCAGAAATCACAGCTGTTTCATTAAATCATTAAAACAGTAGTTTAACTGACTCCAGTTTTTGGTAGCAGGGGCTGAATAAATTACTGTTGTACTTTAATGCAAGTAAGAGCAATTAACACAAGTTGTAATCATAACTGCAATTGAAATGCTATGCCAGGTCTATCAATATGAATAATTTTGCAGGTCTGTTATTACTTAAGACTTAAAAGAATGAAATCTCAATTTTACTTTGACTAGGTTAAAAAGTTGTAACCAATGTCAAGGTTTTAGTTAAATCCTACTAAGAATAAAAGTATTTGCATTTTTGAAAAAAAAACCAACATGGATACAAGGTAGCACCACTAGTGTTATGTGCTTTAACTATGAGTACACAGAAGTGTTAGGCAGATAAACATGGAGATTTCACCTTGTGGTTAAAATGTCTAAATTAAATATTTGCATTAGATTCTCCATCTAAGTAGAGTGAGAGTGGATATTCAATCAGTTTTTAAGATCTACAAATTACTTGCTCATTCTTCTCACTTCTCTTTCAATGTCAGATTGTCAGAATGTCAGAATGTCAGAAGAGAGGGAAAGTTCTTAATTAGCAACAAACAATCCTAATATTCATTCACATTTGTTTTCTGTTCTTGTTACTAAACCTAAACTATGTTCCCTGTTATAATTAAGTAAGAAATAGAAATATCTCCAGAGGGGCAAGTAATTGCATTTTGACTCAGATACAAGATGGATGAAACACTCTTTGCAGATGCTTATTTCTCTTTATCAGCCCTAAACTGAGACTAAGGTGAACAGTTTCAATGTAGATTTACAACTTTAGACATCTAAATTTGCATGAGGTAAAGTTTTTTAATGATTACATTAATCTGAATATCTAAAAAAATTCTTAAAACTTATGAATTCAGTGAATAGTCATGAGCTTGAGAGAGTCATTCCTCTACCTGCTTATATTGAATGGGTCATGTCTTATCCCACTGAAATATCTGCAACTTGGGAAGTTCTGTCCATCACTAAACAGAGGTTATACAGATTGTTAAGTCTCACATAAACCTGTAAATTGGATATAAATTATTTATACCCCTAAGATAGTTGAGACAAGGCAGAGGTCAAGCAAAGTTCAGTTAACTGATGTAGTCTTTCAGATAATTTTCTTTGTTTAATATAAATTATCTGTTCATCAATATTCCTTGAAAATGCTGGGGACTTGTTATTTTAGCATGGGAAATCAAAGCTCACTAGTGTATGGGTAGCCATCTATCAAATTGAAAACATCTTTAGTCAGGATTGGATTTACATTGAAAAACATCATTTGCAGTTCAAGATTTCTGTAGAGTGTTCTTCAGTAAAATCACTTTATTTAACTCTTAATCCATGCAGGATGACAATACTAACTACAGTTTGGAAGATCCTTTGGGCTCCATCTTGTGGCTATTTCAGTGACGGTTTCCTTTGTGAGAGCTGCCTGCCTTTAGCTGGTCAAAATACCACTGCTAGTTTCAACAGCATACTAGCACATGGCTGTATTTATTATTTTCTAGTATATAATGCAGAATTTCTGACCCTATTTTAAGAAGGTTATTTTAAAAGTATTTATGATGATTTGGGGCTTTTAATCCCTTTGTTTAGGACTAAAAGTTGTATTAAGTCTGTGTAATACACTTTGCAGTTATAGAATCAGATACTCTACTTTCTTATCCTTTGACTTTTGTTAGAAAATGATGTAATGAAGCTGTGATTCATCTTGGACCAGTGGCATCTGCAGCTGAGCAGAAATCCTGTGCTACCATGACCATTTGCATTATGAATAAGATAGCTGACTTCCATTTTTTTTCTGGTCAATCACAAAATGAAGCAGTTCTGAAATCCCCCCCCCCCCCCTTTTTTTTTCAGTTTGGAAAGCATCTTGATTTTTATATATATTGAAAAGGGATGCCACTGTGCCTTGGCCAGTTTATTTCACCCTCTGTATGCAGAACAGCAGTTTCCAAGCCATACAGTACCATTACAAGGAGTTTCAACAGCATACTAGCACATGGCCATACATACCATTACATTACAAGGAGTACTAGAAGGAAATTGTTCTTTACTGAATTGACAAAAAGATGTAGTTTGGAGCTTGAATGTACATGGCTTGCCCATTTTCTCCTTTTGTTTGATTTTAGCTGCACTCAGATGTTACACATTTTTTTCACCACAATGCATTTATTGAGAAAAATCTCCTGTCAATTTATTTTGATGATACTTGTCACATGAATGTAATTTTCATTTTTCTTTCTAAAAACTAGTAAATGAATTTAAGAGCAAGGTGTCAGAGTGTTAATGCTGAAAATCAGAATGGGAGTGTTGCTATTGGCAGGCAACCAGGACCCGCACCTCACTAACTTACAAGTCTTCATAATATCTGACTGTGGGCAGTCTACAGAGCAGGTGAGACTCAGAGAGGTCTTGAATTGGATGTGCTCTCAGGAGCAAGGCAGAGATTATTCTCTGTCTCTTGCTCATTAGCTCCAAGGAGGCTGGAGAAAACAACTCCCTGGCAGCTCAGGTTCACGAGTCACTTTTGGAAATGAGAGTGTTCTTACATGTACTAGTGAGGATGAGCAACCACAGGGATCATGTCGTGGCTGAATCCTGTTTGGTCCACTAGAAACACAGATGTAAAGAATCTCTATAAAACAAGACTTTCTGACACTGACTGGAGAGACAACTCACTACTCTTGCTTGCTTGACATCCCCCAACTCTGTGTCCTCTATTTCTCTCCTAGTCAGAAATAAATAGGGTATGGGAGATATGAATTGAAATAAGAAATTCCACTTTATCCAGAACTAAGAAAACTTGAAGTTTCCTTTGATCAACCTCTATTCCAAGCAAGGATTTTTGTAACACTCTGTAGTTGTAAAACATTTTTGAAATATGAAAATATTGTTTTTGTTTATAAAAACAAACAAAAAATTCTTAATATTTCTTTCATTTTAAAATGGCAATTAAATGTGAAAAAATGCTGAAATATTTCAGCATGTTATATTTCTGTTTATTGTTTTCTGGAGATACCCTGGAAATTATGGGCTTTATATCACTTCACCAACCCCTGGGTCTATTTTGATTAGTTTGATTCCTTGCTGACATGCTTTGAATTACTAAAGAGAGTTAAAAATTGTTTTGCTCTGGCAGCCAGATTTGCTCTTGGATAATTTAGGAAATGCCTTCCTCATGCAAAGGTTTTCTGCCTCCTGCCCTTTTGGAATTGACAACATTTACACATTTCTGTGACAGCTTCTCTATCCCACACATATTGAAAGAAGGCATAACATGACGCTGGAAGGTAAAGCTGCCCATTTTGTAGGACTTTGGTCACAAAGTCACAAAGTCCTAGAGACCTAACTTTTGAAAGAGAAACAGTGAATGCCTAAATTTCATGCAGTAATTGTGCCTCAAGGTTCTTCTTAGTATCACCCATATTTGGAGAAATTAGCACAATATGTAATCTTTCTCCATCTCAATTTTGTTCTTTTCTGTCTCCTGCCAGCTCCTTCAAGTCTGATTTATGCTATGCACAGAATGTACCATCGACTGAACGCGTCATTCCATCTTCTTCTCTTTTATGATGGCTTGTCACTCTGTATGGCTCATTATTCTTGTTTTTCTAAATGAGGGATGTATTTGAATAGGACAAAATAATTGGAGAAAGCTTCATGTAGAGTACAGTGTCTGGGTGCTGTATGATTCACATGAGAAATGGTAAAGTGCTGTTTGAACTGTGCATGCTACTACCACAATATATTTTGGATAATGAGCCAGTCAATTTAGAGCGCTGCCTGGCTACTTCTATTATTTTTGCAGCTGTGCAAAAAATACTGTATCCTTAAGCAAAACCAGTGAACATTACCCTTTTTTATTGCCAGTCAGAGGAATACACATGCAGCCTAGAGCAATTTCTTGTGACAACAGAATAAGCAGAAATAAATAAAACCTTATCATATTTGGAGTCAGCTAGTAGCATGCAGTATTTTCCATGTGGGTCCTGCAGAGAAGGGGAAGCTAGATGAGGAAGCATGGCAACTAAAGCATGGCATGTTCATTTTTTGGAAGGGGCCTTATTATTTCTCTCCAGTTTTTTAGTTTAGCGCATATCTATTAAAGGCATGGACATCACTGAACCAGTTTGCCTTAGTCACTGGAAGATTTCATTTTGTGGCTTTTTTTTTTTTCTCACTAGAATCACTACCTTCCTTGCTGACAATGTTGGTTATGATCTCAGAAAACCAGAGGCTGGTTTAATCCAAAAAATAAATAGAGGGATAATAATCATAAGAATGACTAAAACTGAATTTCAGTTCAAACTTCCATGTTTCTATGAAATAGGTTGGTGGTAACCAGCAGGATGAGATACAGCCTGAGCCAGGTGCATGAAAGTAGCCTACACATACTTGTTGCAAAATCCTTTCAACTAAGAAATCAAAGGAAATTTTTTTTAAGCAAAAGAAATATAGAAAAGAAAATGAAATGGAAAAATTGATCTAACTTCAAAGAATGTCCATGAAAAATGCATTTTTCAATCAGTTTTGTTGGGGAAGATTTTGGTTAAGGGGGAAGAAAATCCTAGCTGGTGAAAAATGAGCATTAGGTGTTTAAAACAAATTCCCTTGGTGTTCCTCTATAAAAGAATGGGCCCACAATCTGACAAGGGTGAGAGAAATAGCACCCTTAACAACTACCTCATTATTTTCTTTCCACCAAGGGTGTAGCAGTTCATGTTTTTGAAAACTGCAGACATTTTGATATCTGAAAACCAGTGGCTTTGTGAGTAGCTGCCAGTTTTCTGATTCTCCCTGCTTCATGAGCTACCTTTCATGCCTCAGTTGTTGCAAATTAATCTTGAACAAAATATCCTGCTTAATACCTCTTAAGCATGGCTGGTTTTGATAACTGAAATTAATTTTATTGTTCTGTTAAAGACATGAAGTGAAATTTTGGCCTCAGTGGAGTGAATGGGAATTTTGCCACTAACATCAACACAGCCAAGTTTTCACTCATGAGCTGATAAAACAGTTGAGACTGTAATTTTTTTTTCAGTTCAGTTAACAGCTCTGTACAGGGATAACAGAAAAAACCAATAATTAGTAGGATTGAAAATGTCTTCATGTATAGACAATAAGGGTTGGCTCCATTGCTCAATTATGTGAACCACAGAATTTCCAAATGGCAAAAGACACAAAAGGCCTTAGCTCCCCCATCCACCAAATCTCCCATCAATAATAAAGAGCTTTTTTTTCTGACTAAATTTAAAAAAATCTCAAATAATCCTAAGAAATATATGGATATGTTCTGAAAATATTCTGATTGCTCTATTTAGTGAGAAAGACAAGATTTATAAGCCCAATACTCAATCAAGTTGAACAGGTTAAAAAAGAAATACTGCCTCAGTGCAAATATTTCATTATTTTTGCTGTTTGAATAAAATCACAAAATTAGGAGAAAAAAAAGTTTTTACTCAGCAAATCTTATTCTGAAAGACAACACTATAAATAGATATTTAGGGTCTGATAAATACATTACATTTATCCTTAAATAAAAGTAATATTTTTTGTTCTGATTTAGGGCAAATTTTTCCACTAATCTGTTAAAATATCATAGAATGACTTTAGCAAAGGTTACATGCAAGCTCCCTATGTATGTGAAAAGAGGAAATTAAATGTGCCTAGAAAAGCAACTTCTGCACAGCGCAAGCGGCCAGGTCAGCGTGCAGGGTTCACTGCAAGTTTTGTTCTCTGACAAATCCTAACGTGGTTACAAAGGCCTTTCATTTTCCTCCCAGCCAGAATGATGAAGTGTCTGATACTGGTCTGTATTGGACTGTTTTAAAAAGGAGCTACCAATAGTGGAAATGACAACAGTGTTATCACAGCAGGAGCAGATAAAGTTGGCTGATGGTAACACAGGAGGTGCTGTATGTCATCACAATGCTGTATATCATCGCAATTGTATCACTGAATGAAAGAAACATTTCTCACAGCAGTCACAGGCTGAAAGACGTTTCAGTCAAGGGAAAAGATTGATTTACCTTTCTTCTCCCCCTCCTTTTTCACTGCAGCTGAAACAAAACCAAAAATACACTGTTTTCAAAATTGAAGGTAATAGCAGTATCAGTAAAAATAATTCAAACACATGTGCCTTTGTGGGCACATATCAAACCCCACATATATCATACCATAAAGGAATAATTTTCTTTGCCAGATGAAGAAGCTGAAGCATTTCCTCACAGACACCCAGCTCTACTATTGATGAGAGTATTTTCCAGCTTTCTACATTCTCACACAAAGCTTTAGTCATGGTTGTCCTTCCTTCCAGACATTGATAATGGGATAGAGTCATAGAGTGAATATTTCAAAATCAACAATGAAGGAGGAGGATAGATTGAAATGGCAAGGCATAAAGGTTATGAGGCATGATCAGTTTAAGAGAAATGTGTGCTATTGGAAATTGTAGTATTAAAAATATGCATTAAAAAAGACATAAAAAACTGCCCGAAATTATGTTTCTAAGCATCTGACAAATATTGAGACTTTCAAGACCTGATTATCCAGCAATCCCACCTCTAAACCCCCTAGTAGGAGTTTTGTGGGAAGGAAAATGGCAAAGAGGCTGGAAGAAAATGGATACTTTAAAATTTAAACCAAATTTTAAAAACCTGGAATTAGTTCCTCAGTGGAAGCTGTCATGTGTGCCCAATATTAAAACTCTGGAGACAGAATAAAAGTCCCCTAAAACTCAGCTCAGTATTCCAATAAAACCTTGCATATATCTACAATGAGTGCTGTGAAATCATAACAAAATTTTACTAAAAGGAATGAGGTGGCTAAAATGAGTTACCTGCATTTACAGATGACTGCTGCAACTCTGATGGAGATAAGCCAAGCTTATTCTTAAATCTCTTCAAAATCCATGCACTACCCATTCCCCAGCCCATATTTATAGGACCAAGACATCTAAAAGTACAGTTACAGTTGTCACTTTATTTTGAAATATCTGTTAGAAGTGGTCTTAGGAAGCCTCTGCCTTAGGCTAGCATTTAGAGGCAAAAGAAGAGAGAGGATTTAGGATTCAGAGACTGTACTTCCCTGAAAAGGGTGTTCAGCTGCCGAGATGAATGGATCAGGTGTGGCACTAGAACTGGAAATGAAACAGAAGTGTAACTCTGCCTTTATTGGATAATGTACAGGACAGAAATCAAGGGTCATGAGGTCAGAAGTAGGAACTACTCCCAAGTAGTTTCAAATGTTTGCATTTTGTGTGCTGATCTCTGTCTCTTCAGTGTTCTTAAAATGAGAAATCATTTTACTTGAAACTGTGCATTTGGGTAAAATGGATCAAGAAGGAACTGGTTAAACCTTGAATTATTAAAATGGTATTTATCAATGGTCTGTGACAAAAATATTCTGATTTCAAAGATTTTTCATGTTTTCTACAACTTACCCTCCTTTGAGAATTAGACAAATTTTAAGCATCTCAAGAATATGCTCAAAAAAAAGATTTTGTGACTAGAATTGGTGAAAAACTGGCACAAGTTTTCTGGGGTCTAACACTCTTTGCAATCACTTCCCTTTTTTAGGTAATGTGTGTATCAAAGCTGTGCTGTGCACATTTCACAAACTGTGGTTACAGCAGATTGAGTAATTGTTACCCCTAGAGACTGCCATAGGAGCTTCGGTGGTTTTGGAAAGGCATACTTGTATAGCCACTTGGAGTGTGTTGAAGTGACTCCCAAATCAACAGAAACCCCAAATATTGAAACTCTGGGAAGGGCTTATAGGTGAACGTGCAGAGCACCTCTGGGCTCCTCCTGACTTCCATGCTGCTAGCTCATGGGATGTGGCTCACTGTGCTTCTGCTCCCCAGGTAGAGCTGGGCCCCTCCAGGCCTGCTGCTGCATCTACGGCTCTTATCATGCTATTATATCCTGTTGGGATATCGGCTGGAATTTTCACCTTGGCCACTGTCTTTCTGATGGAATGTACTGAATACTCAACAAATCTCATGAGACAGAAGAGGCCTCATTCCGACCACTGTAGCCAGTAGCATTGCTCTGGTGAAATCCTGCTATTCAAATGCAAAGTGATAAGGAATAAATGAAAAAGGGCAGAACTCCATCCTTTGCATCATTTTTTTCAGAAGCTGAGCTATGTGTCTGAATCTGAAAAGCAGCAAAAAGATGGCTAGTTTACCCAGGGAACTTGGTTTGCCAGCAATAAAAGACCAGATTACTTATTGAATAATGTATGGTAGCTAGGGAGAGAAGAGCATGAAATAGAGTGATGAACTAGAAAATGTGATGCTCCCATATAAGAGATGCTCTTGGCCATGTGCTTTTTACCCTGCTTATTTGGAGAAAGAACAAATTCTTGAGTCAACTTATTTTGCTCTGTACTGATGAGACTTGTCATCTTGTTCTTGAAACAGGAATTTGTACACACAAAACTCTTCAAAGACGACTCTATTAGTAGCCTTAAATCTGTCTGTCTTTTTTAAGCCTATCCAAACCAGTCATAGTTTTTCAGTTAATATAAATAGTACACAAAGCAAAACACATTTATCAAGAATATACACACCATGTTCTGGAATTACAAATCTAGATTGACAAATATTCTAGAAACTAGAAATGAGCATTGTCATATTTTAGGATTTGTAAATAGGTTTTAAAAATTCATTACAAGGCATGGAGGACCTCATTCAATTTTTTTTCCTTTTTTTTTTAATGTAAGGTGGGAAAAGAAAGGTAAATTCCAGTAGTGGAAAGGTCAGAAAACTGTGATAATGCAGAAAGTATTTTCAAGGAGGAAAAAAAATTTCAAGTTTAAGATTGTTGTATTGTTTTGGACTTTTTTCCGAAACTTGAACCTCGATCACCAGCAGTCCTTCAATCTCATACATAGTGGTGTTTTGAAAGGACTTTTTTCTGAGCTGTTGAGCAAACACAAACTTTTCCAAAATCATGAAGATATTTTGAAAGTAGCAAAAATCTTGAAAACACTGGTTCCTACTCAAAAGCAGTCCTTTCTATGTAGCTTTATAACCCAGCAATAGCCAGAAACAGATATTTAGTCTAAATACTGTCACAGAAGTGTCTTCTTCTACCAATTCTCCTTTTATTTTCTTATAAGAAGCAATTGGTTTCCATCCTGAAACAGGAAGTTTATTTCTAAATGTGCAATAATTAATTATGAAAACTACATTTCCATACAGATATACAGTTCCTCTGTGTCATTTCTAAAGAGCCCTTGACTTAGGTTTGTGATTTTCAGTCTTATCATGATTATACTAATTAAACTCAGAGGAAATCTTGAATCTTTCCTATTTCACTTTGTATGAGACTTTTGTTGTTTTTCCTAGCCCACTCCAGTGCCACATTATCATGTAAGGGTTTTGTACACAACACTCCAGACAAGATGCAGCTTTGATTTATGCAATAGCTTTAGAACATTTTATGCCTTTTTCCTAATGCATTTGCATATGGAAGAAAGTTTTCACTGACTTGTCTGCAGCAATACTTAGGTACTTTCCTGGATTTACATAGTGAATTTAGAAATAAATGCATCTTTAATATTTTCCCTCCACTACATATTTAATTCCATTTATTGACACTAAATTTTCTTTGACATGGTGCTGTCTGTTCACCTCGTAAATTCAATGTATCACAACCCCTTCTGATCCTGAATTCTCAAATTGATTTTGTCATCTGAAAATTTCATTACATTGCTATTTATATCTTATCGTGTTCATTAAGGAATATAACACGAGTCCAGACATGGAATCATAAGCAATTATTCTGTAAACAAGCTGCAAGATGAAAATTAATCAATTGGTCTCTGATTCCTAACCAGATATTTATTTTCTTTAATACTGTAGGTCTTAGGCTGCAGCTCCTTGGCTTCTGCAGTAATTCTTATAATGAAACTTTATAAAGGTCTATTTAAACCATTAAATAAATGCTGTGCTTATTACTTTATTAATGTATTGGAAACAGTTACTACTAAGATATAGTTTCCATTTCTAGATAAAATGCAGGCTGGAACTCAGTGTTTTTCCAGATATTTGGTTTTGTTCTTAATTTAATTATGAATTCACCAAATTTCTGACAGGTTTTTAATTTCTGAATAACTCTGGAGAAATTTAAGTATATTTGCCCTGACACAGTAACTCTTTTGTCTGAAAGTAATTGAAGTTTTAACTAAGTTCTAATAATTCTTTTCCTTATAAACATGTAAGCTGTGGTGAAACAAGATCAAATGCAAACTCATCCCATGTACTCTGTGAAAACTGTTCATATGCATGCTGTTATGCTGAAGTGAAAACCACCTCATGTAGACAGCCACAGCAAAGCATCTGGCATTCACAGAGTTGATACTGTCTTTGCCCATCTCACCATAAATTGTCCATCTCTTCATAGCTTAAGAAGATACTGTTTTAAAATATTTGAGAACCAAATACAGTGATATTTCTCTCTCAGACCTGCCTTAAAGATAATTTTCTCTCCCTCTTTCATTCTTTTTGAGTTCAGAATTTCTCTTATTCATGTCAAGTGAAATCTTACTCATGTTAAGAAACCGTAGTTAAAAGAACTAGTATAGTGAGTATCAGAGAGGAGAATTTAGCCTTTAAATTGGCTGGAGCATCTGTTATTTAGAATGATTCTCATTCAGTAGCAGGAAAAACCTTTCCTGCCCTTTTCCTCCTCTGGTCCAGATTTTAATGAACAGTTTCGGAGAAATAACCTCTTATTCAATTATATTCATGCATTTTATCACTAATGGGCAAGACTGATGTTATAGCTGAACTCCCTCATAACCTGCCTATCCCTTTTTGCCTTAATTTGTAAGACATAGCTGCTGACCTACTAAGAAAAAAATTATTTGCTAGATAACCCCTAAAAAGTTTACAGTGTTTTTCTCTTTACTACCAGCAATGCCTTAATGAGAATACGCAAGTATATTGTCTAGAAGGAAAGTGTACAAACTCTGAGTTGAATTATCAGTATTCACACTGTATGGATTATTAACCCCATGTGCTGGATCTGGCTATGATAGGGTTAATTTTTACAGTAGTCAGTAGGGAGCATAGGAAGGACACAGATGTAATTCTATATGTCATCACATGATTTTCTGGGCATGGAGGTAGAGATGGATACCAGGTTCTGTAGGTGGTGGACAGAGGGCTCAGTTGTTGAGGTTTCCACAGGGAACATTTGCATGCAAATCACTTGCTTTTCTTCTTATACTCTCTGCCATTAATATTGTTGCTGCTACTGTTCATTGTCTTATTTTATTGCTGTTTCCAGCAAGTTGTTCTTAATTCAACTCACAATCTGTACTTTTTGGGCCTCCAATTCTCTTCTCCACCCTACCACAGTGGGGGAGTGAGCAGAAAGTGACTGAGTAGTACGTGGTTTGGAGTTCCAGTGGGAGCACTAAATTGGAGAATACTATTCCTAAACCACCACAGTCCTCTCTCTGTAAAGTCACTTGGTAGAAGTAGAAAGAGTATGGTAGCGTCCCTGAGCAAGTTCTCTTTGACTGTGTGTGGATACTGGTCCAGTGCAATTGGGGCCATAAATCCAGAGGGACTGTGGCACACTTGAGAACTCGTGTGAACCTCATGAAGTTCAACAAGGCCAAGTGCAAGATCCTGCACGTGGACTGGGACAATCCCAAGTACAAATACAGACTGGGCAGAGAATGGATCGAGAAAGCCCAAAGGAGAAATACTTGGGGGTGTTGGTGAACAAGAATTTTGACATGACCTTGCAATGTGCATTCACAGCCCAGAAATCAAACCATGTTCTGGGCTGCATCAAAAGCATTTGGGCCAGCAGGGAGAGGGAGGAGACTCTGTCCTACTCTGGTGAGATCCCAGCTGCAGTACCATGTTCAGTTCTGGGGCCCACAATTTGAGAAGGATATGAAGAATTCCAGTGAATATAAAGGAGACCATGAATATGATCAGAAGGCCGGAGCACCTGTGCTATGTAGACAAGCTGAGACAGTTGGGTCTGTTCAGTCTGGAGAAGAGAATTTTTTGGGGACACCCTATAGAAGTCTCCAATAGCTGAGGGGAGCCTACAAGAAAGAGGGAGAAACAGTCTTTACAAGAATATATAGAGACTGAACAAGGGGAAAGGGCTTCAAAATGAAAGGAAACAGGTTTAGATTAAATATTAGGAAGAATTTTTTTACTGTGAGGGTGATGAGGCTCTGGAATAAGTTGCTCAGAGAAATTGTGAATAACCCATCACTGGAAGTGTTTAGAGTCAGGTTGGATAGGTCTTTAAGAAACTTGGTCTTGTTTGATGTGTCCCTGCCCATGCCAGGGTGAGTAGAACTAGATGATCCCTCCTAATATAAACTATTCTATAGGTCTATGAGAAAAATATCAATAAAACAGAATAAGCCTGATTCTGTCAGCTCCTGAGAAGCACATTTTCCCAGTCAGAGAGAATCCTTGTTTCTGACCTAAAATAATACGTGAAAGAATAATATTATGCATCAAGAATTTTGATTTATTACATAAACATGCAAAAAATAAAAAAAATAGTCTCATTTCTGGGCCCCTCATTTCAAGGAGGACATTGAGGTGCTGGAGTGTGTCCAGAGAAGGGCAATGAAGCTGCTGGAGTATCTGCAGCACAAATCTTATAAGGAGCAGGTGTGCGAGCTGGGGGTGTTTAGCCTTGAGAAAAGGAGGCTCAGGAGAGACCTTACTGGTCCCTACAGCTGCCTGGAAGGAGGCTCTAGGCAGGTGAAGGTCAATCTCTTCTCCCAGGTAACCATAGCCAGAAACATAGGACAGGCCTCAAACTGCACCAGGCGAGGTTCAGGTTGGACATCAGGACAGGAAGGGTTACTAAGCATTGGAATAGACTTTCCAGGTTGTTGGAATCACCATTCTTGGAGGTGTTTATAAAACAACTGAAAATGGCACTTAGTGCCATGGTTTAGTTGACAATGGGGTGTTGTTCTATCTAAGGTTGGATTCAATAATCTTGGACACCTTTTCCAGCATAAATGAGTTTGTAAGGCTGTGATTTTGTGATTCAGAGGACTTTTCAGAATGCTGTTGTGGAGTTCTGGTTGTACCAGCATGTAGCAGTCCCTAACTCCAAGAAACACCCGAAGTATCTGTAGATACACTTTCATTTACAAACCTGTTTTTGTTACTGAAAGTATATTTCTACACACCTATGCAGGTGCTACTTATTCAGCTTGAATATCTTCCTTAAAGAAAAATAGTAAGAAAATAAAGTATCAAGCCACGAGGACAACTTCACACTTTGTAGTTTGCCATAAAACATTCCTTATCTTCATATAAACTTCTTTTTGGAATTAAAATTTTAACTCCCTTTTCTAATTTGGTGTTCGTTCACATTATTTATGTTATTTCTGTTCTTTTTTCTTATTTTCTAATGTCTGTTGAAGAATATTTACAGAGAAGTACTGACTCAAAATGGGAATTTTATACCTGCTGTTATGACTCAGTCTTGGTTATATATGTGTCATTATGTTAGTCTGACTTTTAAAGCTCTGGTATTTTCTTGAAGTATTTCTTACTGACAGTGTGAAGCAATGATGTTCTGTAATGGATGGGTCATTTGAACAGGTTGATATTGAGATTTTGTATACAAATTTATCTACCTTACATTTTAGTTCTCTATTAGTTCTCTCATATTAGTTCTTTATTTTATAGTATAATTCTACATTTAACATCTGTAAATTTGATTTTCATATTTCAGAAATGTATTTATCATAACAAAGGGGTTGCACTGAGGCCACTTCTGTTACTGAAATTTACACTGGATTTGACAGATTTCTGTAAAGTAGCAAGTGCTAATCCAAACACTGCTATGTCTCAAGGCATTTTTGGTTGGCTAGTCTAACCTGAGATGTCCTCCGAGGAAGCACCCCATGCACAGTCAACTGGCTAAAAAACCAAAGTGCTCTTAAAGTTGACCTACTGCTCACACTTGGTTACAGGGCAATGGCCAAAAAATTTCTGAAATACTTTTCCCCAGAGAGGCTTTTCTCAAACTGTCTGCCTGATGTATGTGACATGTCACTTATCATTGTTAAGAAAGAGAGGGTTAGTGATGCACAGCATCCCACATGAATGCTTAAAGCCACTTTACACATTGGGGTTACCATCTTCTGACAAAATGTCAATGTCTTGTCATGCATATTCAGTGTCACTGAGTTAGTTGTATTTGCTTTTGGAAATGTTGTACTTGTTTTAATCTCAGAAGCTAAGAAACAGCATATCTGTCACATGAAACAGAAAAGACAGAAACAACTTTTAAAAACCTGCAGCCGCTGAGCTGAACTTCCTCCAAAGGAAGAATGTAAGATTTGCTGTGTCACAAACTTGGATGACTAGCAAATTACTGAATCCTATTGTTGACATAAAAGTGGTGTCACTATGTATGAGTATGCAACCTGACATCTTCCCACCCAAGCTCAACTTTCCTACTCAACTTTTCTGTTGCAGTCTTGCTTCAGAGCCTTGAAGGATCTATAGTCCTGCTCACTGGGCAGACCTAAGATATGCAAGACTTAGCAGGTAGTTGGCCCAGTCGTGTGTCTGACAGAATTTAATCCAAGTATTTTAAATTCTCATAGAGTCAGCTAGAGTCAAAGAGAAATGCTGTCTCAGGTGTGAGATATCATTTGTTCTCAGTGAGCTGTGCAAGGTATCAAGTACATCCACAGATGATATACAAGGTTGTATCCAATCCAGTAGGAATAATTGAAGTGGGTAGTGCTCATCTCACTTAGGAAGCTGCTAAAGACTGTGTAAACCCAGGGCTATCAAACTCCACTAGAGTTTGATAGAGTCCACTGCTCATCCAAATACCCTGCTGTAAGTATAAAACCAATCAATTTTACTTCAGACTTCACCCAGCCTTCTTTAAAAGAGCAATCATAAGTGTCTCTAATGTGACCTTAACCTTCAGTAGAGTTAAACTCAGCATACTTTCACACTAAATATTTAAGTCTTCATTCTTATGTTTTGCAGGAAACTATAAGATTATAAGACTGTAAGACAACACAACAGCATAGATTTTTATGTTTCTTACAGCGCTTTAATCTGTAGGTGAAAAAGTTAGGCCATGTCGAAAAAATCTGCATGAAATGAAAGTTCATTTCTGAACATAGCTTGTAGTTTCTACTGCTATACCATAAGAAAGATTCTGCATGTGTTCTATCAGCTACTACAGGAAGAAGTCTTTTACTATAAAGAAAAGAGAGAAAGTAGAGCTAATCACTTTTGGGTAGTAACTTTCCTTTTCAAATATACTGAGCATAAACTGCTTCATATGAAGCCAGAGGAATTGCACGGTGTTTGATTAAACATGTCCTTTCTTGAAATGGTTTAGTTTTGGAGTTTGACAGGAGCTGTTATTCACCAGTTGTTTCACTGTCTGATCAAACTGAGTAAATCAAGTTTTTTTAAAATGCTTACTCTTTGTATAGTTGGGTGGGTGTTTGACACTTCACTGAAGCTAATTCATTAGCATTGCAATTAAAACACTTTTATAGACATATATTCCTTCTTTGCAATTCTTGTTTTTTTGAAGTAAATACGATTTTATTCTTGTTATCACTTAAATAAATCAATCTTTCAACCAGAAATATTTATGAGAAGAATTAGAGAAGAAATTCAATTATAAGGTCAAGAGTCAAATACTTAAGGATCTAATTAATGTTTAAGTGTTCATTAACCTAACTATGTTTCATAGACATTTGTGCAAGAACCTAACAGGAAGACCATAGGCCTTACTTGCTTCAAGCTTAAAATAATAAACCAAGTTCTATTAAACCAATAATCAATATAGAAAAATATACCCACACTTGGAAACATAGAATTAAAGTTGTAAAAGACCTTTAAGATCAAGTCCAAGTGTCAGTCTAACAGCACCACCATTTTTAACTGCTAAACCATGTCCTCAAATGCCATACCCATAAATTTTTTTAATACTTCCAGGAAAGATGGCTCTATCACTTCTCTGTATGGCCTCTTTCAACACTTGCCAACTCTTATCTGTGAAGGGTTATTGCTCCCTGTTGGCTAAAGCAAACTGAATTGAATGGTACAATAATGTGTCCCTATTTTTCTAATGCCCTGGACCTTGAACTGACAATTCAGGTTCATCTACTTTAACTACTACAAGGAGTTTCAGACCATTTAAGCCCTAGTTCACTTTCATAGAAATATAAAATTGTTTGGGTTAGAAGGAACCTTAAAGACAACATAGTTCCAACCCCTCTCCCATGGCAGCAGGGACATCTTTGACTAGGCCACATAAATCAGAGCCCCATCTGACCTGGCTTTGAACACTTCCAGGGGTGGATCCACAACTTCTCTAGGCAACTTATTCACCAACATCACAGTAAAAATTTCTCCCCATATCTAATCTAAACCTACTTTCCTTTTGTTTGAAGCCATCCCCCCTTGTCCTGTCACTACATTTTCTTGTAAACAGTGTCATTCCATCTTCCTTGAAGACTCCTGTCAAGTACTGGAAGGCCACAGTTAGGTCACATCAAAGCCTTCTCTGCTCCAGGCTGAAGAAACCCAGTTTGCTCAGCTTTTCCTCACAAGAGAGGTGCTCTATCCCTCTAATTATCTTGGTGGCTCCTCTGGATTTGTTCCAACAGGTCCATGCTCTTTCTGTGCTGGGGACCCAAGAGCTGGATGCAGCTCTGCAGGTGGGGTCTCACCGCAGTAGAGTAGAGGGAAAGAATTACCTCCTGTGACCTGCTGGCCACACTGCTTTTGATGCAGCCCAGGATACAATTGACTCTGCAAGAGCATATTGATGGCTCATGTCCAGCCTCTTATTCAGCAGCACCCCCAAGTCCTTCTTGACAGAGCTACTCTCAATAGCACTTTTTTCTGGTAGCACTTAAGCCTTTAATTTGATTCAGAATTATACAACTATGCAAAGTAATAGCTGATTTCTGCTCTTCTGCTATACACTATGAAATAGCTGCACTTAAAAACTTGCAAATGTTTTCTCTCCTAACTTTGTCAGAGAAAATATTGCCTCAATACTTCCAGTGTTCCTTAGGGAAAATCTAAAGGTAGGAAGCAGCATTATTCAATTATCTGAAACAGTTTTCAAAACTGATTGGAAGATTTTAAGATAGACTACTACATTCCCATAACTCAAATGACTGTTTTTAGCTAACAAGTAATAACTTGTTATTTTTATCCATGTTATCCATTATTTACACATTTAACTTGAGCAACTGTTTTATAATGAAAAAGTAGATTTAATCCATATTCAAATAGGATAAAAGTAAGCTAAGTTTTATTTGAATTTATTTGATATGAATAAATAAACATGAACATAGTTGGTTAATTATAATTACAGCACCTGAATATGCCTAGTATTTGAGATGTACTATAAAGTGTAATTGATTTTTATTTGATGGCTAGTGTTGATAATAAGAAGAGAGAGAAAATAATAAGAAGAGAGAGAAAAGTGCAATCAAATAATATGTAGAAGTAAAATGCAGTCTGAAATGACTAATTTAAATAGAAAGAATGAGACAAAATCAAGAAAAAAGAAACAAATTCCTCTTGACTTTAGAGTCTATAAAATACCACAGCTACAACTTTGTATAGCCTCACATGCACCTGTCACTTGCTCAATCAGGTAAAAAGAATGTTCAGCAGCAAAGGATGCCATTCAAGGACATTCAGGACCAAAGAAACTAGGATCTAATTTGTGACACCTTGAACAACGGATTTATTTTCTCAACTGAAACTTGGGTTAAGGTTCAGTTCAGCTTGGGATTGTTACCTTTTTCCTTAGGGTTAGTTGAAGCCTTAATTTCTTTTCGCTTTGAAGAATCTGAAAAAGAAATCAAACACAAAAATGAAAGAAGAAAATTAGCAAAATAACACTGTGCTCATTGGTACTGTAACAAACGTGCATAACACCAGATCAGCCAAATGCATAAAAGAGATGTGTTAAGAATTAGAATTTCCATTTAATTCAATAAAAGGCACAAACTTCAGTTGAAAGCAAAGCAAAAATAATTCCCACTAAATTTGCTGGCAAAGTTTCTGCAGGTCAAACCATACACTCATTCCTGTGCGGCCTATCATTTCAGCCTGTCATGTGCATTCAGTAGGAGCTCTGTTACTAATTCACTCAGAACTGACTAGCACTCCCACTGCAGTATTGGCTGTGCAGGTGAGACAGCAGTTAAAGAGCACCACACTAAGAAGTGTTACGACTTTATTATTTCTGAATCATGTCAGGCACTGCTCCTTTCAATATATCAGGTCTTTTAAATTAGAAGAATGTAGGTTTGGTCCCTTTTTGACAATGGCCTGTAATTCAAAATATATAAAAACTGCACTGAGATACCAGCAGAAGGCTTGTTATTTGCTAGCCACATAATTATAAGACGTTACCTTTTTCCTTTAAGGCTGTTGGAGGCTTCACATCTTTTCTTTTTCCAGTGTCTAGAAAGAGACATTTAACATTTATCACAAGTCAGGTTAGGGAAATAAGATGACACTTGAATAGAAAGCAAGGCAAACAATTTGATATGTGGAGAGCAAAAGAGATGTGATAATTAAATAGATTTAACAGCATGGAAATAAAGAACAGGACAAAAAACACAATGTCATCCAATCATCTTTCTAGTCTTGGATATGCAAAATAATAAACCTTCAAAATGTCATTAGTTTCTCTGAATTTTAACGAAACTGTGGAGCCCACTCTCAAGCAGGCAATGAAGATTTACTTAAAAAGAAGAAAAAAATTCTACAGAGCAGTTGGCATAAATGATTTTTTCTTTTGCTGAACCCAAATAAAAATTAATCCACATTGATACAATTGAAATATGAGGAATACTGCTCTTGAAAACCAGAGGCTGCTGATAAAGGTAAGTGGGAGTTTTTTTTATTCAAGAGTTACAAAAGTACCAGCTACTCATTCAGGACTCCAATACTTTTTTAGTATTGAACAGGCCATATGGGTATTGCCTGTGAACAGAATTTCACTTCCTGTGTATATATGGCCTTTTAAAATGACAGGCATACTGGCTAGAAAAGAAGAGCAGTGCTCATCCTTCAAATGTACATTAATATATTTTATGTCAAAATGAATAGTCTAGGGACTTAATTGTATCTTTATTTTTTTTCCTTCAGTATATGACAAAGTATTAAACGAGAAGAGAAAAAAACCCTGATATTATAGTTCTCCCTTTGTAGTAACTGACAAGGCAGACTCAAGGACAAAAACCAAACCAACCAACCAAAAAAATCCCCCAAAAGCTATAAGCACAAATAAAGGAAAACTATGATCTTCTTTTGGTGCCCAGGTGAGACACAGGGACTGACAGCAGTGACATAGAGGAGAATTCTCAGCTACAAGGGATGTCCTGGCTTCAATTCCTATGGTTTTTTACAAGGAATAATACATTCCTTGCAGACGTGTGCCATTTTGTTCTATATCTATTCAGAAGCCGTAATCTGGACTGCATCCAATATCTCCAGCTTCCCAAAAAATGGGACTTTGTAACAATCTGTACTTCAGGTGTGCTGTTCCAGCTCAGGTACCAGGCACAGTACTGACTGCCTTTGCTGTTTCATTTAAAGTTTTCAGCTGTTTCAGTATTCTCCAGAAAGAGAGTGTTCCATACACATCACATTGTAACAGATAGACTTTGCTCCAAATAAATGCTATCAAGCAACCCATGACCCCTGTGTGAACAGTTAGCAGAGGTCTTGCAACTGAAAGGATTAGGCATAGACATAAATGTGTCCATGTTGTCAATGAATTAAGAAAAGATTTTGTGATATCAGTCACCCTCAAACACTGGGATGTGTCAGTAGTCTCAGCCAGTTTAGTTCTCAGACACCGACATTCCTGAGCTGTAGCCACATGGACCAGATTTAGTCTAGTTCCCTTTAATAATGTTCCTACTATGGGATTTAGACGACCCATTTTTGACAGACTAACATCCAAAAGTGGTATAAAACTAAATTTTAGTATTTCCCCCAAGACATAAATTCAAATATTCACATTTAAAAGAAGCCTAGATGATTTCTAGGGATCCTACTGGGATCTGTAGAGCACAAATATTACTAAAAACAATATAATGGCTAAAATAATCTAAACAGGAACCAGGATAGATTTGGTTTTCCACACTTCTATATACCTGCTCAAGAGCTCTTTCCAGACTGAATAACTGTTCTGATATTCAGGTCTGGATTTCTTCGCTTACCTTTTTCTCTTAAGCTCTCTGGATTCTTGGGATTTTTTCCTTTCAGGGAATCTGTAGGAAGATAATTATGTTCCTGAGACTTAGAAGACAGGAATACCCTTCTACATTTAAAAGAAAACTCAAGAAATATTTAAAAACCAAGACCAAAATTGTGAACATAAAGAGATGCAAACTTGACCTCTCTTTATATCCTCTCTAGACACTGTGTCATATTTTTAAGGAGCAATAACGTTAGTAGCAAAAGCAAGAATAGAAATTTCTTTTGGTGACTGTCTGTAGAGACCACAAAGAAGAGAGAAATTCAAAAGACAAGGAAAATGCAAGCAATGACACAGGATTTGGAACTCTTTGGGTGTTGTCCAAAACTTCATAAAGACAGTTTCTGCTTTCTCTGTCTAAAGAATACATCTTTACCTCAGTCCTTCAGGGAATACGGATTCAGGGTCAGCAAGCACAGGAAAAACATACACTATGTTGTGTAAACAACTAATGTTTAAATATTTTTTTTCAAGCAACAGT
The DNA here is from genome assembly GCF_036417665.1 of Passer domesticus. Taxonomy (NCBI): domain Eukaryota; kingdom Metazoa; phylum Chordata; class Aves; order Passeriformes; family Passeridae; genus Passer; species Passer domesticus. The sequence goes on from NC_087476.1 coordinate 51,687,635, forward strand.
CTCTTGACATCCTAGGTGTATTTATCAGGGAAATTAGGAGAAAATAGTTTTTTCCAAAGTGAAGAAATAATTTGATAGGCTTTTGAATGTATGCAGTTTGAGTGAAAGAATGTCACAGCCTGCAGAATGTTAAATAGAGCCAGCTGCATTCCATCTGACAGGATATAGCACCTAAGCATATAGGAAAAAAAAACCCATGCCATTTATTCCAAATGAAAGTAAACCAAATCTTCAGTAAAACAGAAAAAGCTAAAAGAAGATATTTTAAAAAATAATTTTAACTCTGAACATCCTCTTGGCTGCCATGGTACCAGGAAGTGATCCCACTTATCCATCTGGATTTAAGTGTCAGTTGTAACAGAAAAAAAATCACTTCCAGGGTGGATGAAACTGTTGGAGAAACCACACTGCACAGGGATAGGTGATGAAATTAGGAGCCTGGCCTTCACAGCAACAGGCGGACTCTTCTCTAGGAGACTGAGAGAAAACTTCCAGTGTGAAGCCTGAAACCCTTTGAGGTAACCTCTATGTTGACCATATGAAAAAACTTGAGGCAACCATTTCCCCACTTGACCACTTTACTCTGAGCACACTGGTGATCTCAGTGATCAGCAGCCACCCTTGCAGCCACAGTCACAAATCTTTGGCCTTGTGGGTTTTGTGCCATACGCCCATGCTGTTTTCTTGCCATCCATGTAGCAGGTCTCCCTTAGATTTCTTATGATATGTAGCTCCTAGAGCAGGTTCAGCACTTCTGAGTCTTAGAAATTTTGGGTGCAACTCTCAGCATAGGACACGTTACATGGTGCACCAAGTTCCCCATCCTCTGAACCAAGGACACTGAGATCACCAGTTCTGTTTTTCTTCCAGGGACCATGTTTTCATTTTCAGAAGTTTAAACACATACTCACTGAGGACTTAAACATATACTCACTGAGGACTTTTCAAACTTCTGCTCTCAAATGACCACTTTAATACTGGTCCCAGAAGGGAAAAAAACATAAAGCTGGCTTAAAGCCAGCTTTCACCATAATGCTTTCCTCACACATTCTACTCTGGGGGTGAAGCTGGGTCAGGTTAGGATGATGGTACAAAATGATGAAGCAGCAGCAGTATGTGATATCCTCAGGACAAGGATATAGTTCACATGCAAATGACAATGACAGATAAATGGAAATAGACATAAATGTGAACTGCTACTGCTCACAATATAACTACATTTCTAAGGGAAAAAAAGTATGTTACAAGTTAAGAAAAAAAATGCCACAGGCAAGATATTATTTCATGTTACATTTGCTTTAAAGGAAGTGTAAGTATTGCACAGAAAATACAAATCAGCTCATTTGTTTCTTTAATGACAGCATACTATAACATACATGGCAAGAAAGAAATACACACTACTGACTTATTTCTCCTATCAATCTCTCTATAAAAATAAATAAGTTTATTATCCACACATAGATGACATAAGAAAATATTCAAAGACATCCCAAAATATGTCAAAACAAAGAAGAAGAAAAAATAGCATTTGTTTGGAAAATAAATCATGGAACACAGGGTGAGAAGGAATTTATGTTACCTATACAGGATAGATGCTGTCAATAACTCATCACAATGCAAATATCTTTTAGAAAAATTCAATGAAGAGTTATATATGAAATATTATGAACTTTTAGTGCCACTGTGACACAGTGAATGAACTTCTCCTCTGGTTAGCTGGGTAAGTTACTTACCCAAAAACCAGGTGGCAAATTATAACTTAGAGTTTCATTGGCCTCAAGTTATTTGAATATGGTTATGTCAACAGAAAATCAGTTTTTATATTCGTGAGTACAAATGGGCTTCTTTACTCTTCTTTACTGCAGGGAACAGCTAAAAATCTCTTTATAAATTCAGACAGAGTCTTGAGATGTCCTGTATCACTAAGGAGTGGAAAATGTATTATTCCAGAATTCTCTTTAACTACTCTCAATAAAATTAGGCTCCAAGACTGAAGACATTTTATTCACCTCATAAAATAGATGAAGTAACTTTGTAGGGTTATGATCTATTGAGTATCCCAGCAACAACTCCGAATTCAGGGATTTATTTTTCCTCTTTCTGCTTAGAATAAAACCACCATGCTTCAGTTAATGAAAAATAGCCTGCTTTAGGATAAGGTTTTTGGTCTGGACATCATCCTTGCTCATTCATTAGCCCATCCTTCAAAGGGAATGAGGTGTGATGATAGCTCTTTTATCGCATAAGGTGCCAGACACACATTAATCACCACGAGTATTTAACACTTCACCTAGAATTGTACCTTTATTTTGTTTACATGAATAGTAACAAACTCCCAAGATACATAAATAGGAAGTATATGAAGTCTTAAAAATTCTTATTTTCCTGTGTCCTTTGATATACTTGTATTTTCCAGAAAGATCCACTTTAAGAAAAAAATTGCAAAACACCATGTTGCAAAGAGTAAAAAGAAGTCCCCGGTGACCTTGTCAATAACATTTACAGAGGCCCACTCATGAGGATTGAAGAGGTGATGGAGAAGGGAAGGAATGGCATGCAAATAGGCTTTGATTAATCTATGAACCACAGTTTGGGCAGATATGATGATTGAAATGGGAGACAAATAATGTGAAATATATGTTTATGCAGCAGATCCACAATCCATAATGCAAGAAGAAAATACTCTACTAAGAAAGGCACCAAGGTTTCCAGAAGTTTCTCCCCACAGCTTTATAAGTTTTTCCTATAGTCTTTGATGCTGATATATTTTCAACTGAGCTCTACAGCTCACTAGTCAGCATCCTCGTTGTTGGACACAGGCACAGAATTATTCCAGTTTGATGCCTGTTGTGGGAAACAGTGATGGCTGCATCAGCAAGAGCTCTCAGGATCTCAGGGACAGGCTCAGCTGGGCTGGATATCAGTGCTACTAGGGGGGGTAAGGAGCCTGTGATGTCTTTTCAGATATATCCACCAGCAAGTTTTCAACTGTATTGACATTTAAAAGAAATTCCTACCTGCTCTTTTCTGAAGGTTGGGCGGAGAAAGTCTAGCCTCCTTTGTCACGTTAGAAGGACCTGTAATTACTAATTACTAATAACTTAGTAATTGAAGTTGTTGCTAAGTTAAACATGAGAATGGGAGACAAAAAAACAGTGCTGTGGCCACTCTCAACAAAGGACACACTATGGAAACTTTTCAGTGCTGGCAAACCACTATCCATTTGCTCTAAAGAAACTCTTATCAAAGAGAAAAAAGTTGCGGCTCTTCTCTCTTTTTTCCTCCTCTCCCTACCTCCCTGTAATCCTTTGAAAGGAGCAGTAGGCTGAATACACATGCTCCATGCAGGGATAGAGGGGGCAGAGTTGTCATGTGCTTCTTTTAATTTTCCAGCACAACACAGGCAGGCAGACATACACATGAGGCAGACACAAATTATAGGCAATCTTTGGAGAGTGCCACAGGACCCCATACAGTTTGGATATACAGTTCTGGTCCAGATAACTATGCTTGTGTAAATGGGGCATGTGTACATTAGTAGAACACACACAGAACAATATATGCACCATAGAATTTGCAGATTGCCATACTTTAATTTAAATTTTTGAACAAAGAAGTAAGTGAATAAGCATAGCTTCTAGGATTTTGAAAATATGTCTAGAAATAAATTATTCCTCCTTTGCTGTATATGTTTTTTGTCATCTTTCAATTCTCCTTGAATTTATCTCTTCATTCAGTTCTTTCTTTGAAATCACATAGAATGACTGTAACTTGAAATAGTAATAGACTAAAGTCTATATACTGCAGACCATATCCATCTATATATAGCTATAGATTTATAATAGTTATAGACTATAACTTAGAATAAATATTAACTTGACTATATATATGGTAGATCTTTTTATTCCAAAGATGTCAAATAAGACTTATCCACAAGTAACTTATCCATAGAAAGGAGGGAAGAAATAAGATGTGCAAAAAGCACCCAATAAAGGAATTGATTAAAGGAAATTTAACTGAGTTAACCATCTACTCTGATCAAATTGCAAAAAAAAAAAAAAAAGATAAAGAATACAAGAAAGATTCAGACCAGCTCTCATGTTGCAGATGGTTGACTGGATGAAGGGCTGGAGTTTTAGCTATAACTTTACAGAAACAGAAAATATGTTTCCTACTCATGTGCTCATAAACCTTATTTTCTTCCTATTTTGTTCACACATTTGTGAAATTATTCAGTTCAGAATTTCTTAACTGGCCCCTATTAAAGACTTGTCATTGTTCAGACCTTCTTTTCAAGGTACTTAACTGTTACACAGGTTTACGATATTGATTTAATTAATTTTGAGAACTCTGAATTTTAATTGTCTCAATATATTCTATTTATATTACCCCCCGCCTTTTTAATGCTGTAGATCCTGTAGAATATTTTAACTAATTAAATTATGCTTGGTTAAGTTTTATAATGAGAAAGACTGATAATGACTGTTAAAAAAATTATCATTTTCATTCTACTTTGTGTGGTTTTAGCAATTCCTATTTTTTATTATGTATTCTTACCTTTTTCTTTTAAAGTTGTAGGATTCTTCCCTTCCTTTTCTTTAGCATGTTCTGTAAAAATAATTTATTAATCTTCAAGCTAGAGTGTTAAATAGTTAACATCTAAGGCCTCTAAGATAGCGATTGATTGAATAATTGGTGATTTCTAACTGACAGAAGATACCAATTAAATGTGTAGCACAAAATTAATTTTTATCAGTTTTACCATATTCACAAAGTGAAACTACAAATTTTTAAAAAATTGATGAAAGAACAAAGATCACTCAAAACTTATTTCACTTTTCATCTTGTAATAAATATTGAAAAGTGTTCCTAAATTCTGAGTTTAGCCTTCTAAAATTTCATAACGCGTGTAACCAGTGCTCTCTTTGCACTTTTAATTCAGGTAATGCCAATTAAGTTTCATAGTAAATTTATTGAAATAGTATAATGGTTATAAATTCCCAACTAAATCAAACTTTAAAAACAAAGATGGCAATCCGTGGTTTTTTTTTTTTTTATGCACATCGATTGTAGATATATACAAATTCATCTTGCCATGTTACCTTTATCTTTTGTGGCAGCTGGAGATTTCAATTCTTTATCTTTTCCAGGATCTGTAAAAGAATTAGTCACACCAATAAAGTGACAGTCAGAAACCACAACTGAGTGAAGCAATGAGATTTAACCAGAGGAGAGAATGAAGCATATAGATAGTGCAAGAGACTAAAACTGTATATTGGAAGATATGGTTAAAATTGAGTTATTGGAAAATTTGTAAAAAATTCACTAGGTATCATCCGGAAAGTTCAGTCCACAAAATGTGTTTTGTTGATTAACTATTGTAGATTTAATGAGAAAATTTGCAAACTTCACCTTAGTATGAAGCAAGAACAGTTTTTCAGTGTTCTTAACCAGAAAGGTCAAAACTGAATTGACTCATTGGAGCTGATTGTGGCCTACTTCCCTCATCTGGGATTGACCATTTTTACTGAGCAAGGCCAAGGGTCTTCTTATTTGATCTATTCTTTTCTAAAGGGCAGATGCTGACCAAAGTGACAAACCAACACAGCAGTGACAAATAGGTGGGTGAAGAGTTCTTTTATTCTGCCTACAGACAGGTAGAGAAGATTGCTAGGCCACACAAGCCTTCCTCAAGGAAGGATAGTCCCCTGAAAAAAGCATAAGAAATAATTTGCATGAGATAGAGAAAAGACTTCAGTTTCAGACAAAATGCAAGATCATTATTCAGGACTGATGAAAGGTCTCCAAACCTTTCCACTACAAAATAGAAAAGGCAGACAAGACTGTCCCAAAACAGTTAATTCAAAAAGATTAGAGACTTGGATTTTGACTTCCTATATTTTAAGTAATTTAACCACCCAGCTGCTAGTGAAACTGTTTTGTACATGTCATCTGAGAAATGCTAATAGGTGTTTTCTTGAAAAACTAAGAAATACGAGGTTCTCCATCACATATGAAGCAAGAATTCCTTCTGTTGAAACACTCATCAGCAATTCAGTGCCAGGAGATATTAAATAAAACTGTTAGAAGACCCTCTTGGTTTCTACATATAGGATAAGAAGTCAAGGCTCCTGATGAGGAGGAGTTTGTGTTTAGGAGATGGAGGTTGTGTTTAATAGATAAATATGAAAATTGTATAAGCTACAGTAGGTAGTTTTAGTGGTAATTTTTTACTGCCTTAATGATACACAGTTTACAAATTGTCTCTTTTATTATAAAAGCATAGGCTGTGCCCGATAGCAATTTATCATGATATCAATAAATCTTCTTGTTCATGGTTTAGTATTTGTGTCTGACTAAGACAAACTGAGGTGCTGGGGAATCTGAATGGAAGGGATCCATCAATAATAACTTGTTATTTATGATAGAAATAGCTGTCAAGTGTAAAAACCTAATTTGCTGTTGACATTGAAAGACCTCTTCTGTTGAGACTGATGTCAAGAGATAAATTTTTCATTATTTTTCTCCTTCTACATTGTGTTTTTAAAAAGGCAATACTAGATACTTCCATACAATGTAATTTTTAAAGGAGACGGCTTGGGAAAGAGATCTGTTGAACAAGGTCAAAAATGCAACTTTAGTGAAATAAAGCTGTCTCTTCTATTCCTCATTACACCTCAGATGTCTGCTTCAGAAACTACTCCTGCTCTCCTGCTTTGACCTTCATTTTTTGTGCTCACCAATTCATTATTCAGTCCCATATTTTCAAAATGAGAAAATACACAATTTACTGCAGATATCTGTAGGCATATTTGATGGACATATTTAGACATATTCATAGTCCCAATAAAAATATATTTTCCAATTTTTAAATATTAAGTTAATCACAGAAGACTCTATAAAGAGAAATAAAATTCAATGGGAAAACTGAAAAACATTTTCTGCTGTGCTCGTGCATAATGAAAAATTCCCACAAGGTTTCATGCTCAGTGCAAGACTCTCTACAAACAAAAGTAGACAGCTGAAGACAGAGCTCCAGCCAAAATAAGCAATTTAAAGCATGACATAAAGCCTTTACTTTCAGAAGCCCACTGGTAAGAAATTAAAGCTATTGTACACTTCCATTATTAAGAGCACAGTTACCCAAACTCTTGTGGAAGATGTTACTTTACTAAGTAAAACTGTAGCTTACTTCCTTGTTTCGTCTTTGGTTTATCTGGAGAAAGAGAAGGGGAGAGAAACAAAAGTGAAAAAGAAAAGAAAAAAGAAATGTTAGAGTACATGTTCACATGGGGAATTTAAAAAAAATATAATCAACTAATGAAAATGTATTTAAATGCATGTTGACCCTAATGCTTTAATATATCTTGAACCTCTACTGTTTCTTGACAGAATATGTGAATAAAGTTCATGGTGCCCACCTATTGCCTTTTATAGACACACAAAGAACATGAAACCCCCTAGTCTGATATGATCTTTTTAACTGATGGCAAGTCTCCTTTCTTAGTACTATTGGATTCCACTAGGGAAAAAAAACTACCTTTTTATCATCTCTTTTAAATATTAATTCTCAGTAACAGGCATTAACTTCCCAGAAACCATGTGATATTTGTGCATGACATTTTTCAAATAGCTCAAAGATTTAAAGTTAAGTGCCTTCTTGCTCATCTTCTAACAGTTAAAAATCTTACCTGTAGGTTGGCTTTTCAACTAATAAAAGGCCATTGAACTGAGATGTTGCTACAATCTTTCAGCCCACTTCCAGATGTGGGGGTTTGAGGTCAAAGTTGCAATAATCACTAAAACCTTTATTTGAAACAATGATGTTGTGTCCTGATTGCTAAGCACATCCAGCCTACAACAATTCAGATTTTTTCTGCAAGTCTTCTTCTTCTACTGTTTTTCGTAGATTGCAAGTCCCAGTTTTGACCAGGACTGAATCCCTCTACTTTCTGAAGTGCATTCTGATGTAAATTCTTTGAATAATATGAGTACATGGTAATATTAAAAAAGCATTCAGAAAGGCAATTTTTTTGCTTGTTTGTCTTTGGGTGATCAAAGCAGCTCCATACATATACGGTGCAGAAATGAGAAGCAGAGGGAATTGCTGTGTAAAAGTGTTTGTGCTCACTTCTGCGCATCAGAGGAACTGAGCTGCTGCCAATGCTGGGAAGTAGTTGCAGAAATAGTTGTGACAGACATTACATGTTGCTCTTATGCCTTTGACTTGGAGAGACTAGATAGTGCTGGCATGGGGAGACAGTGCTGCTGCTGCTGCTGCTGTTGTGGGAAACAGTTTGCCCCCCTTTTAAGTTCCTTGGGTATCACATCCTGTGGTTTAGAAAACCCTGTTCCATGCCAGCCATGTGAAACTATAGTTTGTACTGCTCAGTCTGTGCTCTTTATGGCACAGTTAAAATGTTTGGCAGATAAAATCCTAGCTAATGGTGGTACACTGTAGAGAGGATAAAATCTTACAGCAACCACACACCTCATTGCTCCATGAGACAGACAAAAGAGAGGAAGCAATGTGGATGTCTGGAGAAGCACTTGTGTGGCAATGGAAAATAATGTGAAGATACCCAGCCTAGCAATGCCTGAAATCTAGGCCAAGGCCCACCTAATTATAACATTTTCCATGACAACTACCAAGCAGCTGACAGCTGCTGCAGGGTGTCTGTGCTGGCTTGAGTAATTCTGAGTAAAGCTGAAGCTGAAAAACTGAAGAAAAGGAAGGGATAATAGATTGACTGACTGAAGCTACACAAGTAAACATGTCTTACATGTTATACTAACATTACTGGCAAGTTCATCATCAGGACTCTAGCTGCCAATTTGAGCAAGAGTGAGTATAAAAATCATCTCAATCACATAAAGGAAGCCTGAGCTGATAAGCTTTGGGGATTTAGACACCCTTTTCATTACTTTTCTTCTTACCATACTAACCTAAAAGAGAATGGATTGCATTTAACAAGTGTACAAGAAGCAAGTATGAAGATAAAATGCTGAAGGTAATAATAATAATAACAATAATAAATAATATAAATGCATAAAATAGGAAAAGACACATCTTTAGATGGTTTCAGGCATCAATCCTTCTCTTTTTGCATTCCCTCAGTGGCTTTAGTTTTGTCCTTGGTGTAGACTATTCCTTGGTATTCCTGCTGTCATTGGCTTGGGACACTGGATATAGACTTTGTGTCCCTCTGAACTATGTGCCATCCACACCTGATTCTTGCAGACTTTCTTTCAGTGTTCCCACTCACGCCTTATCCATACCAATCCTAAGATTTTTGCAAAAAAAATCTACTAGGTCTGGTCTCAAAAGTTTTTGAGATTTTCTGCAGTGGACCTTCGTGACTCTTTGGGGGCTGATGTTTCATCTGGGACAAGAAGGGTAGCTCAGCTGATTTTAGAGAGCCTGTGCCCTTTTACTTCAGTGGAAGTTACTCTGTCAGACTGAGTAGCAAAGGCTGATACCTGTCCAGGCTACAGGGGCAGGAAGCCTCTTGCAAGATCAGTGGGACACTAAGTCCCAGAACAGAACCTTTCATCTGATTTTCTTGGGGTGGTAGTTTTGTGGGACAAAGCCAGTTTTATAATGGAAATTCCCTGTTGCTATGACAAACGCAGCAGAACTCTGAAAAAATACCACTGAACTAATGGATTTAAAGGTTGCTGTCATACAGCTCTCTGAATCTGAGGTTATTGTTTCTGTGCCATTGTGTTTTAAGAGGGATAACGCCAACATGTTTTGTTTTCTTTTTACCTTGCACTGCTGCCTTTGTTGCTTTTGCTTCTTTTTTTTCAAGTCCTGCTGCAAATAAAAGATATGGTTTAAGGAAGATTTCTCATCAGAGGTGTTGCTACATCAGACAAAGTTATTCTTAAATGCTTACACATTATTTTGAGTCAAAAGATTTCAAATATTTCCAATCATGACATTCCCCCCCAAGATATGAATACATAATAGATATTTCTTATCTGTCTGAAAGAGTGATTTCTTTTTTTTATTTTCTTTCAGATAATAAAAAGTGGGCATGATCAAGCAGAAGGTGTGGCTGCCCAGTGCAGGGGGCTTGGAATTAGATGGTTTTTAAAGGTCTTTCCAACCCAAACCATGACATGATTCTGTCATGTCAGGTGAAACAGGGGCTAAACTGAAGCATGTATTTTGTAATGGAGAAGAGATCAAAGCAAGCAGACCTTTACCTAGCCCAGCCATTCAAGAGTTCCCCAAGCAAGCATGGTTTTCTGTTTGCACCATCAGAAAACTCCACTCTCCATCCCCGACACAGCAAAACTTTTCCCCATGTGCTCAGCTTTAAGCACGTGGTTAGGCTCAGTGAAGGTGGCAGGCCACAGATGAACTGTATGTTGTGGCATCTAACTTGATCCTTCTGAATACTGAGATTTCTGTGGGCAAGCAAGAAGTGTGAACTGGATCACTTATGGAGCAGGGCTGCTTAACCTTTACTGACACCAGGGGAAGAAGCTGTAACAGTCCAGGTCAGGATGCATGGGCTCATCCAATTGCTTATTCACAAGCTTGGCAAGCACAATTTGTAAATTCATTTACACATCTTGGGAGACAAGGGATATTAAGGATGAAACTATCTAAGAAGTAATGCAAGAAGGGGTACCATTAGACTTTGCTCACATAAATATGGGAATCTTTTATAGTTTCTGACAATTTACACTGCAGGTTTGGTGATGTACAAGATTATATCTTTAGGGCAACATATATATTTCTTATTTAATTTAATTATTTGGGGTTAAATGCTGTAAATCTATAAATATAGCTGTAACTTGCACTTCCAATACTTCACTTCTGTGAAACCAAGCTTTTGTAGCCATAATTTATAACTATTATGCTAAATGAAATCCTTGTTTAATTTAAAAGCCTTACAGTATTTGAGACAAAAAATGTGGCATTAAGAAAATAAGCTTCACTGTCACAGTTTCAAAGTAGCAAACAATCAGCCTAAGTGGCAGGATGTAAAGTGGACACTGAAAATTAATTTACATCTGATGGATGTAAATTAATGTAATTAATTTATGTCTAATGGATGTACATCTGGTAGAGAATGTCTGCAGCTTCGGGGTCATTAGCACATATAACAACCTCTCAGCTTGTTATTTCACCCTGTCATTTTATTAGAACAAATCACAGTTGAAAATTATGAGTCTGGCTTTTAGAGACAAAGTAAATTCTGAGGGTCATGTTCTGTTATCACTATTTATACTGAGAAAGTCAGGGAATTCAGAGAACCTATGAAGTACCTTCATGTGTGCTCACTGCCTCCCTGCTGCCTGGACTGCAAGTCTGGCCCCAGGGGCACCACCAGGACATCCTTTCAAGAGCATTCTGGAACTGCTGGGCATGATTGCTTGTATAGATCAGCTCAGTTATCTATGGCCTGTCTGCAATGTCTGCTGTGGGCTGGGGGCCAAAGGAATGATCTGTTCCTGGATTCTCTGAACCTGAGATTCAGTGAAAAGTCAGGTGTCGATAGATGAACTGGTTCCTGTTGAGTGGGATGAACCCACTCACAGGCATCAATTACTCCCTTGTGATGTGAGCAGGTGTTTGTGAGCAAGCTCCATGTAAACAGTGCAATATTGCACTTCTGCACCTCAGTTACCTCAGGGAACTAATTTTATTTAAGATAATCTTCAATTTTCCTGAAAATGAAATCTAGGTTTAAAATATGTCTGACTCGATCCTCAAAGAAAAAAAAAAGCACTCAATTTTTATCCATGTACCTAATTTTTAATTGCTGTTCATGGACACGGAGAAAACCAAAAAAACCAAAGACCTTTAATACTTATTATAGACCTCTGATATTGTCATCCCTATTACCTGGGCCTAGATCAGCAGTACTACTTATACTAACCATGAACTGGACTCTGACAAGCCAAGATGAATCTGAGGACTGAGCCCTGTCACTGAGCAAATCAATATGGTGCTTCTAAAATGCTTACTAAAGTGGTCAATATCTTGAAGAATAAGCCTATTTGAATATGGAAAGAAACATATGAAAAGAGGCATCAGAAAACTGTCCCACACTCCTTTCAAAATATATTTTTAACATTACAACTGCAAAAGCAGCTATGATGAGTTAAATGAGCTATTGAGAACTATTGTTTTCTTCAAAGTGTTTTTATCCTTTTGAGCTGAAATGAAAGCAGTTTTGGTTTGTAAAATTACTGTAAAATTTTTCACCTGCTCACATCACATAAATACTTTCATTCCATTAAAATGGAGTAAAATATTTTTTTCTGGATACTGAACTGCTGGTTAGAAAAGCAACACAGCTTTCTGAGAAAATCAGGTTTTTAGTCATCAAATGTATGTGGTGGTGGTAGACCAGGAGTGTGGTTATCACGAAGGAACCATCCATCCTTGAGAAGCATCAAGGCTGCTATAACAACCAGTTGTAGATATATAACAGTATTCTGGCAAGAAGTGCATTCAGCAATGCAACACCACTTCCATGAGTGAGTGAGTGCTTGTAAAGAAGAAATTGTTGAGATAGAGCAGAGCTCCAGTAATTTTTGGGAACTGCCAGGTAACATCATCTAGACATGGCAGAGCAGTATCTGGGAGGACAAACAGGACATTCTGTTGCTCTCTTTGCTTTTTCAGAAGAGAGGCGTGAGCTGCTTTGGTGAATCTGAGAGGTCTTTTGTCATCAAGGTAATATTTGTCACTTTGAAAATCTCCATAAACAGGAAGCTCATCCATGTAGAGTCAGTGTTTGGAATAAGATTCAGAATGTGTGGTTGTCTCTGTTTCTATCAGAACAGAGACACGTTTTTTGAGTAGGTCAAGAAGTAGGTTATCCCTTCCACTGGCATTTTCAAAGTTCTTGCCCCTTCTGAATGGCGGCCTGAAAGTTGATCTCTTTGTGAAAAATGATCCTGTTCCAAGTATTTCCTATTTGAAAAGCTGATATTTTAGCCATATGAATGTTGTAATGTAATATAATTTTCTTTTCTGTAGAATGGCAGGCATTAAAAAAAAAAAAAAAAGAAGAAATATACCCCACCCCCTGGCAATCCCAAACTAAACCCCTGAAAACTCCTTCATGAAACAATATGAAATAAAATGAAGGTAAAATCAGGAATTCATCAGGGAACCATATTTTCAGTAAAATATAGTTTAAAAAAGAGATTAAATAAATGGAATAATACTCCCACATATATTTTATCATTTCTCAGCAAAATTCTTTACAACTTGGCATAATGCAGATCAAATTGGCAATTTACTTTATAATTGTTTCTCTGATTCCATCACAAGATCTTGCGAAACATATGAGAGACAATTCAGCAAATATTGTTTTATGCTGAAAGTGGCCACGAGAGCAATTCATCAGTCAAATATTTGTGCAGTCTCAATAGTTGTAGGCTAAAATCAAATTAGTCAGAATATTTTTATCCCAAAAGAGACAGGTTGCATAACTAGCATCTACATCAAAAATATGCATTCTAAAATGTCACTGATTTTAAAGCTGTTTTGAGATATTTGCTTAGTGTGATGGAAGAATGAAAGAAATCATTCCCACTGGAAACACAAAACATTTCACTAACTGAACCCTGAGGTCAGAGGCTCCTCATTGTGACATTACAGAAAATCAAGAAATCATAAGCCTAAGAAGTGTATGTTATGGTTAGGAACTCTTCTGTTATATGGAGAAATAAAAAAATTCATGCTGTAGTGGCTTGTGAGAAAATACAAGAAAGCTCCATGTGAGTTTGATAGTTCATAGGAAGTACAGGCTGGTGGGAATGGCCCAGACCTCCTTCTATGCCAGCAGATTAATTTTGTTTAATTACCAAAGAAGAGAATTTCATCAAAAGCCTTTCTTTTTTTCAGAACAGAATTTTTTGCCTTCCATGAATATGCACAAAAAAAATTTACATTTGTCAACACCTACTGAATATTGAAAATCACATTGTGTCCAGAGTGCTAATAAATATCTAAGGACTAACAGCAGAAAAATGAGAAATAAATAAATAGCAACAATGTAGAGCAAGAAATATGGATTTGATAGCTATGACTTTCTTCAGACTTAAAGAAAGGTTAAACACTAAAAAATGACTACTATTAAACACTACTAAAATTTGTCTGCATCAGAATATAGAAGAAAATAACAGCATTTCTTTGTGATTCTTATTAACTAGCAAAAGGAACAGCTATAACATTTTCATATAAATATGATTTTCCCCCTTGAGTACAGGTTATGCTTGAGTTTCAAAATTAGCAACATAAAGTTAAATTTAGATTACTTGCTAACAAGAAATTTTTAAGAAATCAACAATTTCCCCAGAGCTAAAATCAGCTCATTTTATTTAATGAAGAATAAAACGAAGTGGTCATTACTTAGACACTGGGGAACAATTTCAGGTTCAATATTAGATTGATCCTATGGTAAAACTAAGTGGTGGCTGAGGCCAACACTTTCAGTTGTGAGACTGTTCATTTGACAACAGAAATAACAGAATTATTCCTACATTATGTAATGGAAGTCCACTATTTCTACTTATCCTTAATTAAGTGAACTTCCTAAAACATTCCCCCCCACCCTCGTTTGTCTGAAAAGGAATGTTTATAAAAGTATGGTGGTCATTGACATGGATAAACATGGACTAAGAGTGAAGGGTAGTTTGCAACCTGACATTCCACTTTCTGTTTTTGTTTAAGTTACAATTGAAACCTGTAATGTTCTTGAGGGCAATTTGGAACTAGCAACTTACACTGTATGTACATAAAAACCAGACACTGATATGAAACAATTAAATATTTGCTCAGCTTGAATTTATATCCTTGATGTTTCTTACCAGTCCCAGTTCCCTGTGCCTTGTGGAAAGAAGGAACCTTTGGAGCAAGCATTGATACTGTCACACCTCCTGTCATCAACAGTTCATGTATGAAAAGTAGACAAAACCTGTTAAACCAAGCCTCCCTGCAAAACTCCTTAAAGAAAATAGCTGTTCAGTCACTGGGTTTGTCCTGCAGTTAGAATAGCAAAAAGAGAAATATTTCTTTGTGTCATGTCTCTGTAGAAGATTGGCCACTCCTCCCTTCTGCCTGTCAAAAGCCTTATGGCTTCAGTTAAGGTTAGAAACTGAATTTCAGATTGTTGGAGAATTACAGTTAGTCCATGAAAAATTTGAGGAAAAGATGCCTGCTTTGAGATGCTGCAGGGAAGACACCATTACAATTTAAAAGGCTGTTTGTTTCAAATAAATCATACTGTTACAAGTTTTTTTCACAAGCAGATTTTTTTTCGCTACAGTCAAGTTTACAGCAGCATTCTTCAATTTTGGTTTTCAAAACCAATCAAATTACTCACCTTTTGACTTTGGAGTTTCCACACCTGCTGTAAAATAAAACATTCACAGAAACAAATTGCATAAATGAATAAAGGAATTAAAATTTATCATACCACCTCTTTCCTTTGTCAATATGCTACATATCTATGCAGAGAAGGAGTTCATTTTTTATGTAGACAAAACCTGACACACACATATGTTGCTTGTTTAGATAGTCTCAAGGCAGATGACTAATTAACCTGCAGATTAAAAGCAGTGGAAAACAAGGCCAATAGATAAGTTATATATGGAGCTTCAATAGCTCTGCTATTTTCAATGTGAGGATGAGACAAGGAGTAAAACAGTCTCCAGAGTGAGCATATATTAAACATAGGTGGAAGATATGCAATAGAAATGGTTTTTTAAACAATTTCAGTGATTTGCAGAAGCTAGGAATTTTTCACCTTTTTTTGTTTTGAGTTTATTGAAACTTCTACAATTGATACAGAGGAGGATCCAGTTACAAAAATCTTCCTTTATTTCAGTTTTCTCAGTTTCATTTCTTTACTATTCTTCACAATTGCATTAACTAAAAGCAAATTAATTGAGCTACCGCATTTCTCTTTTTTTCCTTATTCACACCTTCATTCTGAAGCACTGTGACAGTTTTTTATGTTATAGAAAAGGACAGATTCATTTTTTTACAAAGTGACTTTCTACTGTAGGTATTTCTTGCTCCGAATTTGTATCTGAGAAAATAGAGTCATCTGATGAATGAGTCACCAAATTGGCTGTAAAATGAGAAAATCTTTATCCTCTTCTAAATTTGGATAAACTGGAGAAGTGGGTTCCACTTGGGAACAAGAGCACCTTGCTGCAACAATAAAATGCATGGGTGCTTGGCATAAAAGAAAATTAAACAGCCTACTTTTTTTTCCTATCCTCTTCATTCTGAATCTTGTATTTTGTGTTTGTTTCTCCATCCATTTACTGTAATTTCTTTGAAAAGAGAAATCTTTTAAAAGAAGAAATAAATAATTTTTTCCCCTCTTGTTCTTCTCGACATTTAATTAGATCTCAGTTCCAGAAGATCGAATGGTTGCCCCACATCCATTCAATTGCTTAAGTAACTTTAATTAAACCAGCAAAATTATATTCATGGATTTATTTTTTTTATCCCTCTATGTAATCCTGTCTCAACTGAAAATCAAACCAGATAAATGAGACTCTAAAACTTATAGTCTTTTACAGGACTTACCATGTACTTTTGCTTCTTTCTTTGTTGTTTTGCCTGTAAAAGCAAATTTTAAAAAGTATCAAATATTAACTTTTGACAAGTATTAATTTAAAATAATGGGATTGTTTAAAGGTAAAATAAAAAAGAGAGAATATTCACCAGATTCACTAATTTTTTCTTTGTTATGTGGTTCTGGAAAAGAAAAGAAAAGTAAAGTGTATATTTGTCTTCTTGTAATGCTATGTTTGATTTCTTTGGACAATAATTATTCATGTTACTGTTGGCCATTGGATGTGACATATTCCTATGGCCTCTAAGTTCAGTGAGTCCTTCCCTGCGTTCCAGTATGTCAAAATAAACCCTTCATGTTTGTAAATCAATCTCTCTAGTGGTTTTCACACTGGAAAAACAAGGTCAGATTAGTTGTTAATAAGGGAGAGCAAAAGATTCATCCTTTATAATAAGATGCTAAAAGGAAACGATAAAAATGGTGTAGGTAAAAATATCTGCAGTTTTGCTTCAGGGTGGTTTAAATGGAGGTCTGCAACCCAGCTCTATGTGCTTGAGGACAACTACTTTTTAATGGTAGTTTCTGTAATACTTCTTTCCATGCTGCAAGAATTTGCTTTAACGCCCCCTCGCAGAAGGAGCAGGGCAGCCTGTCACAGATTGAGATTGAACAACATCTACCAGCCAATGCTGACATTCACAGTAGCAAAAAAAAAAAAAAATAAAAAAAAAAAAGAGTTATGCTTTTTCTGTCTGCAGATGCTTTTAAACAGCACATGGAAAGGCTGTGCTGTACAAGGTTGGATCCACCAGAATCCAAAGGAACATCTCCTAAATTCAAGGATATCTGAGCTGACAGATCACAAGATAGATCACAGAATCATCAAATGGTCGAATATCCTGAGCTGGAAGGGATGTTATTGAGTTCTAACTCAGGATATTCTATTATTCTATGTTTCACAAGGATCATTGGGTCCAGCTCCTGGCTCTCCACAGAATAACCCCAAGAGTCACACCATGTGCCTGAGAGCATTGTCCAAGTGCTTCTTGAACTCTGCCATGCTTGGTGCTGTGACCACTTCCCCGGGGAGCCTGTTCCTGTGTCCAGCCACCTTCTGGGTGAAAAACTTTTTCCTGATATCCAACCTAAACCTCTCCTGATTCAGCTTCAGGCCATTCCCTCAGGTCCTGTCACTGGTCAGCACAAAGAAGAAATCAGTGTCTGCTACTATGTTTCCCATCATGAGGAAGTTGCAGATCACAATGAGGTCTACCTCGTCTCCTTGAGGCTGCACAAACCAGGTAATTTCATCCACTCCTCATATGATTTCTTCACTAGACACTCCTCTGTATGCTCCCTAATAAATTTATATCCTTATGTTGTGGTGCTCAAAAGTGCACATGGGACTCAAGGTGAGTACTTTTAAATACAAGCTCATCGCTTACCAGTATCTGATGACTGCATCCCCAGGCTTATTATAGGTTATATTGGTATTAAAGCTGCGATATAGAGTTGAGCAACACTAATGTTTAAACAGTTTCCACTCTAGAATCTAGATCTAAAGTTCAGTGTTCAAAGTGGTTCTGAATGTTGTACCCTCACTAAAAGCAACCTTATTCATGGATGTGACCTATCATTCAATTGAATCAGGAAAAGGAAACAAGAACTGTCAACATAAAATTAAATATACGTATAAAAAATTAATATTAATAATATTTCCATTAAATATTAGTTTGTAATCAATGCTATCACTGACTGCACGGGGGCAAATAAGAGACATATTTCATGCAGAGCTACGAAAATAATTAATATTTGAAAGGACAGATTGATCTTAAATATGAAAGACCCCCACAATCATTAAATTTTAAACAAAATATGTAATTATTCCATATTCCCACCCCCAAAAAAGCTTATATCAAACAACATTTCAAAGCAACAAGATTAATTGACTGAAATCATGAACCTAGTCTTAACATAGTAATGTAAAGAACACTTCAGTGTAGTGATTGCATAAGAAATATTAAAAATATTGTAGGCTCTTTAAAGACACATTTTATATGAGAAATGAAATTTATACTGGAAATTATGATGGAGCAGGTTTGTGTCATCAAAAAAAAAAGTCATGGCTGTGATTTTCCCTGCATTATGAAAAAGTGATGGAAACAGAGAGCAAGCTGGTATTTATTGCCTCAATAAATGTACTTTCTTGATGGCATCCTACCCTGGGTTGCAATTCTAATACAGGTCAAGGAGGAAAATTATAGCAAAAACTGAGACGACAAAAGTTTGAGACTCAGTGGTTTGGCTGCCTCAATGCTCTTAATCATGACAACATCTGCAGCTTTGGTTTTGTGTAGCCTGAGAGCTCTTCAGACTCTCCACTTTCTTGTGATATTTTAGGACTCCTTCTGGAAAATATAATTTTCACTGGTATTTTGGGGGTTTCTCTTTGACTATTGCTCAGGACAGCTTCATGAAAACTAAAGGAAATGTAATTCAGTCTTTAGTGGTTCTGAGGCAATTATTTTTATCACTCATTCTAAAATCTCTCAGCTCTCAGGAGATCAGGGAACAGAATGATCCTAGCAACACTCAAGCAAGTGTTTTGGCAAAGTATAAAATAATCCACTTATTTAGCTTCATTTCACAGTTTTCTTTTTCCCAAACTGCAAACATTAGGAAAGGTCTATAGAGCTTCTTTCATAATAGTTTTATTTCCAGAAGCATATGAAATAAAATCATTTTCCATGAGAAAATTTATAAAAATGAATAACATAGAATTTGACATCAAGAATTTCTGGGAAGTCTGACATGATATGAGATTTCAGGTGATTCATGTCCTGATAGTTGAATGGAATGAACTGGAAACTTTTATTGCATGAGCCATAAACTGCAGGAAATTTCAGACCTAGATCTTTCCTGATTGCTAAAAGTTATCATTCCTTGTTCTCAATGTCTTACTCTTTACTGTTTTTGTACTTTCAATAGTTAGTATGACACATAAAAGAATGTTGCCAGCTGTAAACACATCAGACATTTGCCATGGCAATTGTCATTATTTTTATATTTAACCATTTTTTCATGTATTTGAGACTGTGCAGCATATTTTATTCAGGGAAGTTTTTCTGGTAATACAGTATTTTTCTACCATGCATGGAATTGAGATTTGATTTAGTTTGACATTTTACCATCTTGATTTGCTCTGATGCTTTAAACAAATGACTTTTATTTTTTTACAAAAACTGGCTTAGTTATGTATAAGATGCTCATAAAACCATACAAATGTGTCTTTTGCTTCATTACTAGTGACATACTCTTAGGCAATCCAGAGTAGGTGGGAGAGAGAAGAAAACCTGAACCTGCCTTTGTAGCTCTTTCCTAAGCCACATTATTCCCTAAAGCAAAAACAGTGCTGAAAAGCATCTGGGCTGGCAAATTTACTGAGGTGAATTTTAATCTTTACTACCAGAATAGACAGTCACAAAGTGTGACCCTCTGCTACCTGACAGGAAAGAACAGTTGATTTCCTGTCATAATTTATATAGGTATGTGCATACATGTATGAGCATTTGTGTGCACCTGTTGTTTCTTAATTCAGATAAAATATTTATGTCCAAGAATGGTTCAGGAAAATAAAAATTCTATTGGGAATGACACAGATTGGAAAAGTTTAAATAAATGGCACTTCGAGTGGATATGCTGTTGTGTGGGATGCACCACATGTTAATTAACCAGCACCATTTTGTTTCCACTCAGTAGCTGAATAAAAATGGTGCTTTCTGTGGTGTTGTTTATCTTTTACCACAAATATTTCAGTGTAGCCTACTGTTGTCACATTCTATGCAATGTCTTAGATACTTAAATCCTTAGTAGAAAGTTAGCTGGGTCTTATAGTTTTGTAATTTTATAGGCTATACATAAAACTTCTTGGAACTTCATACCATGTTGGTTAATAAAAACCAGATGAGACAGAGTGACAAAGTTTTCCAAGTTATCCTGTCATTAAGAATATTGTGAACATAAGCATTTAGATAAAGATGAGATCCCTTTAGTCTCTTCTGCTAAAGGAAAATGTTTCAATACGTGTTCAATCATATTTCTAGACCTGAGATAATCCACATTAGAAAGTCATGCATCAAACTAGATTTTTCCTGTTCTCCTGCTCTCAAGGAGTATGTGTTCTTCTATATTTCACTGCTACTCTAATTTTCTTGATCATTGTAGAAAATCTCATCACTGTTTTATGCTTTGATTTATAAAGATCATGAACTATACAAATACATTTCTTTCTGGATAAGAGCACACCAAGGAAACCTCTTACATCATGAAATCACACAACAGTTTTCCTGATGGATTTTTGTGATGAAAAGGAAAGCAGGTGACAGTTCTCTGTATCAGTATCTTTGTCAGAAATCTGCTACATTTTTGGGAAATATCTGATAAAAATTTTGTTTAAAGAAAAGAAAGAAAAGCTTGGATGAAATGCAACTGCGTTTAGTTCCATCTATTTGGTCTGAGGCTTTTCTTCACAGGTAGAAAGAAATGGCATCAAAACTGTCCATCATAAATTGATGTAATATAAGCAGATATATTATAGAAAATCTATTCCACACCACTGCTCCCCTGAAAAATAAGTGGCATTTTCATAATGATTGCAGTGAACTGGATTTGTTCCCTTTCTCGCAAAATGAAGTTTGTACCACTTCCAAAACATTAATGCCCGGAAAGATAATGATATCTGTAGTGTATGTGATAGTCTGGATTCAACAAAGCTTTCGCACGCCCTTGAATGCTTTGATAGGTGACCTGCCTGGTGGATGCAGGAAAGGCTGTGGATGTTGTCTATTTGGACTTCAGCAAGGCCTTCGACACTGTCACCCACAGCACACTCCTGGAAAAGATGGCTTGGACAGGAGCACTCTTTGCTGGGTTAAGAAATGGCTGGATGGCCATGCCCAGAGAGTGGTGATGAACAGTGCTGCAGCCAGCTGGCAGCCAGGCACCAGTGGTGTCCCGCAGGGGTCTGTGCTGGGGCCAGTTCTGTTCAATATTTTTATTGACGATGTGGATGAGAGTATTGAGTCTTTCATCAGTAAATTTGCAGATGACACTAAGCTGGGACCATGTTGATTTGTTGGAAGGTAGGAGGGCTCTGAAGAGAGATCTGGAACTGTTGGATGGATGGGCAGAGTCCAGTAAGATGAAGATTAATAAGTCCAAGTACTAAGTCCTGCATTTTGGCCACAATAAGCTCCTGCAGCGTTATAGGCTGGGGATGGTGTGGCTGGACAGTGCCCAGGCAGAAAGGAACCTGGGGGTGCTGGTGACAGCCAGCTGAACATGAGCCAGCACTGTGCTCTGGTGGCCAAGAAGGCCAAGGGCATCCCGGCCTGTATCAAGAACAGT
Source organism: Passer domesticus (assembly GCF_036417665.1). Lineage (NCBI taxonomy): Eukaryota > Metazoa > Chordata > Aves > Passeriformes > Passeridae > Passer > Passer domesticus. Next base: position 51,709,606 of record NC_087476.1, read on the forward strand.
GTGGCCAGCAGGACCACATCAGAGGATAGAGGGATGAGAGGGAGGTCATTCTTCCCCTGCACTCGGCACTGGTGAGGCTGCACCCTGAGTGCTGTGTCCAACTTTGGCCCCTCAGTTTGGGAAGGACATTGAGACACTTGAGCGCTTGCTCAGAGGAGAGCAACAAGGCTGGTGAGGGGCTTGGAACACAAGGCCTGTGAGGAACGACTGAGGGAGCTGGGGGTGTTTAGCCTGGAGAAAAGGAGACTCAGGGGTGACCTTTTCACTCTCTACAGCTCTCTGAAAGGTGGTCATAGTCAGGTGGGGGTTGGTCTACTTCTCCAGGCAGCAACTGACAACGAGAGAACACAGTCTTAAGCTGTGCCAATGCAAATATAGGTTGGACATTACAAAAAAGTTATTATGGAAAGAATGATAAAGTACTAGAATGGTCTGCTGGAAGAGGTGGTAGAGTCACCATCCCTGGATGTGTTTAAAAAAAGATTGGATGAGGCACTCTGTGCCACGGTCTAGTTGAGGTGTTAGGGGATGGGTTGGATTTGATGATCTTGAAGGTCTCTTCCAACCTAGTGATGCTGTGAATTCTGTGATTCTGTGCACTCAAGATGGAGTTAAAGATATGTTAAATCCTTGTTGAAATTTGGCCCAATTCTAGCCAAAAGTGCACTCAAATAGTTAAACAAGTTCAGGGCTATGAAAGTTTGCCAGCCTCAGAACAAAGCACCTTAAAAAGTCTTTTCTGTCAAGAGTGGACACTTCCGTAATACTTTTAGCTCTGTTTTTTTTTTTCAATTGCACCTAATTTGACCCTCTTTTATTGATATTATTGTTACTTTCGTGTATGAATAAAATAATTTTTGCAGTTAACTTGCTCCCCCTGCCTTGCTCTTAAAGTAGTGCTGTCTTTGTGTTAGCAATACAAAAGTACTTTGATGCATAGCAAATATTTGGTGACAAAAAAAGAAACAAGACTGCATTTACAGTACAAGTGTCTTCACACACACTGTGATCTGAAAGGAAGTACTGGAAATTATTTTAACTCTATATTATCCTGAAACAGAGAATACTCTAAGAAAAGTATAAGTGCAAAATAATGTGCCAAGCTATGAGACTGGGAATTTCAACATCCTAGCAGAAGTAGAAGAAAATATCATGGATTTTACCCCATTTATTCAAAACCATTTTAAATATTTGGTGAATTAAAACTGGATTTCAGATTAGAAAGCTTAGTGTAAAATAAGCTATTTCATGCTCTATTAAATCAATCCTATGTCTAAAGAATTCATGGTTGTGAAGTAAAATCTTCTAACATCAGAAAATTCTTCCCCTTACAGGGCATCATCTATTGTGACATAAGTAAAGAATTCATTTTTCCTTTCCCATTCAGAGTCAGATAATGGCTCAGCTTACATAATCCTGTGGACAATTTAAAACATCTTGTTCTGTAATATTTTCTCAGACTTCAGCTGGGATGAAAATGTCAGTGGGTTGAAATGATTTGTGGAATACATCTCCATCCACATAATAGATTCCTGCAGATATTAAGTGGCTGAGTGATGGACTACTGCACCAGCAACAAGGATTTAGCTGTGGAGGGTGCAGTGCATTCCTGGCAGACCAGGAGCAGAGTCAGCTCTGAGGCTTCAATAGAGCCTAGAGGAAGCACTCTGGGACAACAGTTGAGGACCAAGACCCAATTTCTCCTGTCCTTTTGCATATTGATGGGGATTGAGATCAGATAATCTCCATCTACTGTGCAAAAACAGGCAAGCCTGGAACCATCCCTTTGAAACCAGAAAGAAAATTACTAAGTCAGAGAAGATATTTAACTTCCTGAAAAGCTAAGGTGTGACAGAGGAAGAATTATGCTAAAATAGACTGAAAAGAAAGATGTGGTGATTCACAAGGACTGCAGAATGATCCTGGATCTAAATCCAAAGACCCTGAGCAGCAGTATTAATACAGGTAGGGCTTCATTATTTTGTTTACTGCTGCATAAACACCTGCTATCTGAGTGAAGATTTCTTTTGTACAGAAATAAACTGCAAAGCATGTCCTTCTGCATTCAATAAGTTACATCTAACATTTGTCACCAAAAAAATAGACTGTAAACCCAGAATATAAACCCTGAGAATGGCTGTGCTTATGTTCTGAAAAAGTCTGAGAGGGTTAACTTCAGGAAACAGAAAATTGAACTGTCTACTCCAGCTACCAGAATAATTTTCTAGGTAGCATCAGTACAAGAGAAATACATGCAGAGATGCTTTCACCAGTTGCAGTGGCTGCTTATGAAGAGAAATTTCAGGGCACACAGAGACCCTCAGACATAAGATCCTGAAGAGAATGCAGGATGGAAAACTTTACTATGTCCCTACAGAGAGAGTGACAGGCACCTTTTCCTTTCTCCAAAAGTACTTACAGGGGTGTGTAACATGAACTTGACCCTGATTTTTCAAAATCTCTCCTCTTGGACTGACTATAATATCTACAAAAGATGAGAATACCTAGTTTGATGAATGATGCAGAAGGTGTGGTGCTGTGAGTAAAATATATCCCTGACATGTGACTTGAGACTTGAACCTGAGAAACTTGACAAACAACCCATGATATATTTGCCTGTTCCACTGTGTTGCTAAATTATGCAACAGAATTGCTGAATTTTATTAATCTTCTGTAACATATGGTTTTAGCTTTCTATATACTTGTGTCCTACAGGTAATAATTAGAAGATAATCAATAATCCAGCTCCTTGATGAACCTTTTCTACATTTCAAACATATCTATTGTGCCATAAACTTCTGTGTTTTTGTTCTTTTTTATGTGGATTAAAACTGGTTATACCTTATGACAATAGCTTTCCTGCTATTTTAGTTACAAACATTTATCTTGAACCAAGAGTTAAAATTACTTCCCTGCTAAGTAAATAGTACCAGTAAAACCAGTAGTTCTTACTGCTTTAGACAGTGACCTAAACCTATACAACCCATCCTCTAACCAAGATTTCAGTATAGCTTGCATTCTAATGTTCTGTACTTACCCCATGGACCCAATTCCTACATAATTTCATATAAAATGTCCTCTTTCTGCTTCTTACAAACAGTGAAAAGATTGGTGGCATAATAAAGTAATAGTAGTTCTGATATAACTAGCAGTTGTATCTCAGTTTGGGAGATTGGAGGCAGCTGACATCTGAGCACTTAAAATTAGCTATTGTCTGTCATATTTATTTTATTCTTTCTGGATCCAGACTAAATTTGATTGATTTTCAAGGGGGAAATTGTGCTTAAAAAGAGTTTCTGTTATTAGTCCAAAGTGAGTGATGAATAAGATTTTTTTTTTTGTATGTGTGTGGAGAGGAAGATGGGGAAAATTAGGCATTAAGACCCAGTAATTAGGCAGTTAAGTGAGAGTACAAAATCTGTTAAACATACTGTAAAATTAATTAAAATTTCAAGACCATTCCAGGGAAATCCAAAGCAGCAATTAGGATTTAACTTTTGCAATGTTGACAAGATTTAGAACTGGTTCTCAAATCAGGCAAATTATCAGGGGAAAGCACTGTCCCTGTGCTTAGAGAAGATGCAGGAGTCTTGCCTATGAAGTGAGGCCATCTCCTGAGAGGGACTCAGAGACAAGCTGTTCCCATCCCTCCCCCTAGCTATGGGACTGCCACTAACCAGTGGCACTGCGGCTCCTCACTGCCTGCCAGGGAATACAGCCAGCCTAAATTCGCAAATTTAGCTGGAAATGCTCTCTGCATGGTTTGAGCCTCTGCTCCCTGCCCTGTCCTGCACCTCCATGCACTGGCTTTCCCACAGTGACAAAACACACACAGAAAATGTACTAAATCGAGGTGTGATGACTGCCCCACCCAACAGAATTAAATACAGCTGTGGGGCATGGTAAGGATTGAGGTGTGAGGCTCCAGAGGGATGGGAAAAAGAGGCAGATTTCCCTCCTAGCCCCCTATCCTTACAAAAGATGTCAGGATGAGTCAGCTACTCACCCCCTCCGCCCCCAGCTCTGAGAAACCCTTTAGAGACACCTGCTGGGCTCAGCACACAGGAGGAAATCCTATGAATAAAACCCGTGCCACTCCTCAGGGCAAAGGGACGGTTGTTTTGTAAGGGTGGGTCACTCTCGGACCTGTTCTGCTGGCACAGCTGGGGAGAAAATGCACTGTGCAGAAAAAAAAGGAGGTAATGTCTGCAGGATTTAGAATGGCAACAACATAAAACAGGGTTATTTAGGAAAATATGTAATAAAACATTTTCAACCCTGATTTGTTCCCTTAGAACAGCATCACTTGCATATATCTAAGATACTGTTCTGCTTTACAGCCCAATCCTGGGATCTCAAGTCCAGTTTCCAGTGACTGCCAGATAAGAGACTTTTCCCACTTAGAGAAATTTAGAAATGTTTGAAAATATCAACTTTCAAAATTAAGTGATGGAAATGTATTGAGGCTGGTTTCCTAGAGCAGCTGTCAGCTTGCAGATCCAAAAGTTCTCATACACTTCCAGACTCCATATTCACTTTCTTTGCCTTCTCTGTATACATGCAGGGAGATTAAAATAGTGCATGTTGAATTAGGCAGGGATTTCTCAGCCAGTGACATTAAGATCAGGAACATATGTGATGTAGATGCAGTGTGAGATGACCAGCTGTGCTCTCAGTCTGTTCAATCTGTTAAGAGGAGTAAACCTTGAGCTTTAGGCATTCTTGGGTCCAGGTTATGATGTAATAAGATATGTGGAAGAAAATGAAATATGAAATTGGATAATGTATTTAATTTACTGTGCTAATAGGCAGCAGTCTACTTATGATATTGCCAAACAAGCATATTTAACATTTTGCTATGGTGAGTTATTCTGATGGTAAATCAATTTTCAGAGAACTGGAGGGGAAGCTAAAATGTAGAACTCAAAACCTACTGCTCTTTATAATTTTTAAGGCAAACTAGATATTTAGAAATGTGTCAGAACAGACAAACTTATTTTATTTTTCCATAAGAAGCCATGCCAGTTTCCCCCCTTTTCTTTTTCTTAAGCAGATTACTGTCATCACCATTCTTGCCAACAAGCAGACTCATTGGAATATTTTTCAAACATGAACACAAATATTGGATGTAAGCAGGTGGAATGAATTAATTATAAGCATATGGTTCCAACATAACGATTTCTACAGAGTTCTGTTGAGACTTCTAAGGGTCTAGCTCTACAACACACTGTGGCAACAAAGCTGCTTTAAGAAATTATCAGTGACATGAATGTAAATGTTGTGGAGCCAGACTCACTGACAGGCTGAACGCTCTGCCGCACACACATTGCTAGCACAGCTCTCAGCTGTAAGCCATGGCAGTGGGGTGCTTTGCACTGTTCCCCCTGCTGTGTTAGCAGAGGTGAACATGGTGTCAAGCAAACACAGCAGGCAGGGACAAGGGTCACTGGTGGGGAAATGGTGCTTCCCAGGCCAGCCTCACACAGTGCATGGTGCAGCCACACAATATATGCTGCAATAGCCCACAGCCACATCCTCTGTGATTCCAGGCTATGAGTCCTTCTGTGGTAGAGACAACTGCAGGTACTCCTGGCTTGCACTGATCCTTGACCAATTCCCAGTCAGACCTATTGATGCAAGATATTATTCCTTATTTCAGTGGAGGAGAGCTCTGAGATAGACTACTGAAACAGCCTGAATTAGAGAAAGATAACCAGAAAACAATCTTAAAGGAAAAAAAAAAACCCAAAAAAATACTATCTCAGATCCATACAGGGGGATCAGCTGGAGGCAAGAAGCAGCAGAGGAAGTGTGGGCTAGACACCTCTGGGATGCCAGCACAGTGCTCAACGGCACAGTCTGGTGCAGCATCATTTAGACTAGAATAATATTATGGTTTTATACTCTCCACATTTTCATATTGGAATTCCTAAGGTGTTTTTTGATAGTCAATATAAAATGTAGTCAAACTACAAATATAATGACTGTTCAGGTTGTTATTCATTATACTGGGTTTTATTTAAGAAGAAATGAGATGTGGCATTTTTGAAGATGGTTGTGAAGCAGATGAGATCATAAATAAATAAGAATTATTAGATTTTTACAATCCAATCTAAATTCAGACAGGAATTTATGCCATTATTTGTTTAAAAAAAAGTTTTCTTGTCTTTTCAGTGCATATTTATGATTATCCAAGAGCTCCATTTTCAAAACCTACTGTGTGATCAGCGCTTTGAAATACCAAGATCCCTTTCTCAAAGGGCTCAAATACAGCTTCACATGGGAACTAGTCTCTGTAAATATTGATTTTAAAATCAGACTTTACATTCAGATTAATCTTTTTTAATCTCAAGCCCTGAAGAATGGCCCAGTATGGTACCTTATAGCTACCATGGGAGGACAAGAAGCAAACATAATGTTAGAAATATGTGCTAAATACTTTTCTTCTTAACAAATATTTCACATACAAATTGTTACAATGATTTAGAGGAAAACAGACAAAAAGTCACCCCAACTAACAAAAATCACTGGCTCATGTGCAAGCCAGCAGATGGTGCTATGATGCAATAAACTGGTTCAAGTGTACAAGAAATACATTGCATGCAAACATTTTTCTCCTTTACCTGGTGCTGCTGTTTTTTTGATGGCTGGGTTGGCTGCAGGAGCTTTTGCTGGCTCTTAAAAAAGTAAAAAAAAAGGTAAAAAAAATAAACCATTTATTACAAAGCATTTTATTTTAAAAACCCAACAGAAATCTGAGGAAATGTTTCCCGTGAGGAAGCCTGTAATAATAGTTTTAACTGAGGAGTTAAACAAAGAGATTACCCAAAGGGAGAAGGGCTGAGTTGTCGTCAATAAACTCAAAGGCAACAACAGAATAACCAGCTGAAGGGTAGTAAGCTCTGGTTGTTAGGCACCGAATCCCTTCTTTCAGCTTTTTTCTCACTAGTTCAATATCTATTGGCAAAACAGAGGAAAGAAGGCATGTAGGGGTTTCAGCATGGCCTTGCCCCTCAGGCAGCAGCTGCGTGTGGGGAGTCTCTGCATCTGATCTTGCAGCTAGGAGAGTGAAAGGTCCTGAGCCAGCCTCTGGCAGCTGCTGAGGACTCACTCTTGTGAATTCAGTAGTGATACCTCAGGGAATCCCACAACTATTCACAGTGGCATCCTTTCCCCTAATCTGAAACTGGCCCTGGTTACAACGGGTGAAATTGGATTGCTTTTGCAAAGTACATCCATTGAGTTGGCTATACCAGGAATCTCCCTCCATCCTGAAGAATGGAGCAGTATTAGGAGAACGCCTTCATCTTTGATCCTGCTATTGAAAGAGTAAGTGCTGTATTCTCCTAGCAGAGAAACATGCCCTCTCCAGCCATTTAATTGTCCTTGGTCTCTTCATGAAGCATTTGCATTATATTATCTTTGTTTGTAGAGCATGTCCTTGTGGAATGGAGGTCCCAATGATGAATGGTATGAACATCCCCATGTGGATTTGGGGAATCTTAGCCCCATGTAGGAGAACCTAAGTAACCTACTAGATTTATTCACACTTTATTACTATTTAGTAATTGTTTTTATCCTCAGGAACTACCAAAACAACCTGTACTTAAACCACAACAGTTTAACAAATATCCATAAGCTAAACTACACTAACAGTCATAAAAGATTTTTTGGTATCAACTAGAAGGTTCTTTAAATTAAAATTCACATTTTCATATCTTGAGAGGAAATAACGAATCATTTTAGTCACAAGCCAAATTACAGAATGCCAAAAAGTGTTAGTTAATCCTGCACATCTGTCACTGTATTATTACAAGGAAAAAGAACATGTCTAAATCAGGAATGTAATTTTGAATCCTTCCCCTCCAGTCTTTTGAGAAGTTCATAAAAGATGCATCAGATTGTCTTGTGAAATGGAATGAAAACAAAATATAGTTTGCATGTGCAATGTGGATTGCTTTATTTCCATCCATTTAAAAGCTCACAGCTGATAATTATATCCTAACTTAATTATTATCACAGCATTGTAATTATTTGGGGTATTCACCCCTCCTTCAGCCAAATTTGTAGAAGACCTTGAAGAAGAATTTACTCAGCATCCCTTTTCGGAATGCCTGTTTTCAGAAGGGATCAAACACACATGCTCTACAAGTGTCAAATGGACCTAAGACAAAATAGCAGGACTCTTTCATTTACCCCCTTCTGAGCTCTCAGCTATGAGAGCAATATCAAGACGTGCTTGACATTGAATTTTTTAAACTTTTTTTTCATAACAGCTGTGAAAACAAACTAAGGTTTCTTTGTGTTATACAAAGAGTTTTATTTTGATTTTAAATATTTAATATCTGAGAAACTAAAATAATTTTGAGAAAAAATAAAATTAAGGATATGTTGGACAAAAAATTTCTGTAATTGATTTAAATTTTATATAACTTTTTAGAAGTATTGAAACAAAATTGCCCAATGTTTAAACTCACTTTTGCATACCATTTTCAGTTTGCTATTCACAAATTATTTAAGTGCTAATGATTCTGTATCTTTACATGAGCTACTTTCTGCTGGAAATTTTGTTCATATGGTGGAGATGGGAAGTTTTGCTATGAGAGCTGCTGAGGAATTCTCCCATAAAAGGAATGACAGAATGGTTTGGGTTGGAAGGGATCTTAAATATTATCTCATTCCAAATCCCTTGCCAGACAGGGGCACCTTTCATGAGACCAGGTTGCTTAAAACTCCATCCAGCCTGACCTTGAGCACTTCCAGGGAGGGGACATCCCAGTTCTCTGTGGAACCTGTTCCAGCACCTCACCACCATCACAGTGAAGAATTTATTGCTAATATCCAATCTAAACCTACTCTCAGTTTAAAGCCATTGTCTCTTTTCCTTTCATTGCATACCCTTGTGAGAAGTCCCTCTCTAGCTCTCCTGTATGTTCTATTTAGGCACTTGAAGGCTGCTCTGAAGAATTATGTGTGTAAATTAATATGTCCTTGAAGACCTACTTGAAAACAGGTTCTTATTTTACTAACAGGACAGGGTAAATCTTGAAATATTTTGTTAGATATTTCTGCAAAATTTTCAAAACAACCCAAAGTATAAGTTTTTTGGTTTCTTTTTTCATTGTCAAAAGAAATCTCTTAATAAATTGCTGCAAAACTGAGGATGGCAGAAGACTGTTCTGCCATAGAAGTCACAAAAGTTCGTATATGGAAATGAGAGCCCGTGTACTATTTAATTGTGAATTTGAATCAGATTTCAAAGCCTCATATTTTTCCTTATTTTCCTTATGTACTGTACTTTCAGAACAGAATGCGGAGCAGATGAAGTCTTACCAAAGATACTTTCTTACTGTCCTTACTGTGTTGAGGCATTGACACTTGCAAATTTGCAGAAAAAGAAGACATAGCCCTTCCCTTTTAAATGATACAAAGTTCTCAGAGCATTTCTTGGCTAATTTTTCAAAAGAGCACAATCCCCATCTCTGTTCAGCTGCAGAAGTTTTACTGTTGGATCCAGAGGTACCTAGACAGGCAGGGCCCTTGTTTTGCGTTTGTGAAGATAAATTTGGTATTTCTCAGCATGTTCGACTCTGAGCCTTCCCAACCTATTTATGAAAATTGCTGCCACTGAGATTGCATTCAGCTGAGACCTCAATTTCCTCCCCTATGAAACCTTTTTTTTGAAGACAGTGATAGGAAAGAGGGGAAGGCAAAGCTGTCAGTCACAAAGAGGAGTGTGCAGTTAGAAGTAGGATAAGAACGGATTAAGAAAGTAGGAGGCAGCTGAAGTCTAAACATGTCATTTTTCAATTATAAATGGTGTAGCTACTTCCTTTTTTGTATTTTCAACAACTCAATAACTAATATTTTTTGATTAGTGAAACACACTTTTGAAACTGCATGGCATATAAAAGAGATAGTAGTTCCTTACTTTTGAGTTCTTTGGGTACAGCAGCTTCTTTTTTATCTGTAAGAGAAAAAAACCCAAACACATATGCATAAAAACACAGTAAGGGTAAAGGTAGACAGAAAACTGCAGTGTATGCTTTAGAGGTGAAACAGCTTATTTGCTAAATAAAGTGCATCACTATGATACAGTGATTCATTCCACTTGTGATTGTTCCATGGAACAATGGCACTAATTTTACCCTAAGGGTAAATATGGGAAAGCCTGTGTGACCATAAACACTCTTGTTTAATTTTGGTGTGGTAATCTGTGGGGTTTGATGTATGGCTGAGTTATCATAGCTTACATGCAGTGGCTGAGCTATGGGTGCTCACCATGTGCATTTGGTCAGGCTGCAGGAACACAAGGGAGGATGTTGCTAGCAGCCCAAGAAGAGAGATGTAATGAAAGGCATTCTCCCTGCAGCTGTTGGCAATCACACAACTGAGACCTACTTTAGAAGATTTTCCACTTAACACCTTTTGAATTTAGAGGAACTCAGCCCTACATATGGTCCATGTAAGAGCAGGCAAAATTCATCCCTGGTTGACTTGAATAAAACTGAAATTACTTAGCTGAATCAAAATGCAGCATGGCCAAGCAAATTACCAGAAAGACTTAATTAGGCTGTTCAGTCTCACTTAAGGTAGGATTTTTGTGCAACCTTTTTGCAAGACTTTTTTTTTCTGATTTCTGAGACATTTGGAATCTTTACTGGGGTGATATAAATGCGCAGAAATTTGCAGAGATAGCTTCTCTCTCCATTATAATTGCTGGTGCTATTCTACCTCAGGGCTCTTAGCTGGGTAGAAAATCACCCATTTTTAGAAATGTTCTTGGTGCTTCACACACCTTTTTTACAAGTCTCACCTGTATAACCAAGAAATTACTTGTGGGGATCTTGTGAGATAGGAGCAAAGGCATGCATAGAGGAGTGGTAGAAGGTACTCCCCCGGATGGTTACATGGAAATTAATGTCATCTCTAATTAACTATACTGTTTCTGGAATATAGGCAGGATAATTCTTATGTCCACAACATATATGAATGATAAATGAATTGTGCTCTTAAACACTAATATAAGAAATGCTTCAGGGCAGAAACTGTCAAATTAAATTGCTTACAAATCCAAGACTATCCTATTACTGTTAATCATACAAAGTTGCTTCTTTTTCTGTTGCTTTCTAAATTGCTGTGGAGAAGTTGATATGAGATAAGGTAATGCAAATGACTGCCAAGTAGTCTGATAATCTTGAAAAATTTGGAAGAAAATATATTTCTACTTGGGTGATATGTTGCTCTGAACTGAAATATTTCTAGGTTAATCCTCTGCTTCCACTAACTCTCTGAGAAAGCATGTTCTCCAGGCATTACTTCAAAGTATGATAATTACCACATTTAGAAGAAATTAATCATGAAGCAGCTTCCAGCCATGTTATCTGGCTAAGGAGCCTATTGAACCCTTCAAGAAGTGTCTATTAGTTGCCAGATATGGAAATTTTGAAAGGTATATATTGCAATGATATGAATCATTTATCACAATAATCTTCCATTGCTGGAGGTTATAAAAAAATAAATAAATTGACAGCATCATTTACAATAACAGACTGAATGTAAATAAAGCCTTCAAGTTATTTATTTCCTTTTTTCATATAAGTTGCCATTTATTAGGGCAACATACTTTCATATATTTTAAACCCATAATTTATTTTGAAAGTATCAATATGTTTTCCCATCATCTGAAATATATAACATGTAGTTAATATAGTAAATAGCTGGACCATTTTTCCAGTAAGAAAATCTTCTAATTTGGGGGCGTTGGGTATTATTTTTTTTGTTTTTAAAGTGCAGAAAAATTACCAATATTTGGTTCCAAAAGCACATATTAATATGAAATAGTGTTAGGATATTCTTTTCAAGCCAAGGTCTCACATTTGATTTCTAAAGCTGTATTTATCCAGCTAGGCTGGAGTGACTTACAGAAAATTGTCCAGAGGAGGTTGGGTAGGACCTTGAACCATGGAAGTACCTTTGAAGGTGTATAGCATTTACATCTACACACTTCATTGAAATTAATCACCAAGTTGCAAAGAAATGGACAACTGTTAGATCTTGGAGAAAGAAGGAAAGCTGATCAGGACTTCTGAAGCCCTAAATATGGTTACCTGCTATGAGGCACAATTAACACATTAGCTTATCAACTCAATGGAAAACTACACCAAAAATTACTCGGCCAATGAGTGATACTGGTGCAATTTGAGACAGTGAGAAATTTGTCTCATTCATTTTTACGTTGCACAGGTCTAGAGTTTCACTTTTAAGCTATGAGAGTGTTGTTGGGAACATAGATTATATAAAATCAGATTTTAATATTCATTATGTATTTTTCTTAAAAACAACAGCAATATGTTCTCTTGCTTCTTGGTGGGTATTTTTTTCATGTTAGTTAAGAGGAGGAATTTCCAAAAAAACCCAATTTCTTAATAAAATTTTGAAGGCACATGAAGACACATGTGAAGACACATTTTGTATTTAGGTCTTCTTAAAGGGCTCCTGTAAACCACACAAATACTGTGCAATTCAAAGCTTTTGGTACCTTTGACAATCCTATCCATTTCCTTTTCTTGAAAAAAATCTGCAACAGACTTTAAAAGGCTAAGCTGATGAAATAATTGATCATCTGTGGAACACTGTGAAGCACCCTTTTCTTTTTACAATTATTCTCTGGAGGTATTTGAAGACAATTGTATTCTGGTCTGTGTTCTCAAAAAGTAAGCATGCTTGTACAAGCTCTCCTCAGGTGAATGAACGTGTTTTTCTTTTATTGACTCTTGTGAAAAACTAAAGTACAGTAATACTTAAAAAAATATTTTATTAAACCCCACCAAATATTTAAACAAATATGATCTTTGTTCTTATCTCTACAGGCTAAAATGATCAGTTTTGAATTCAAAGTAGGAAGAGCATTTGGCAGCCAGCACAGATATATCTCACTCGAACAACAAAGCTGTATATTATTTTATTTTATTTTGCCTCTTTTTAGCACATAGCTCGATCTTTTCCTCAGGCCTCGATCAGCATTCGTTTGAAGTAAACTACCAGTATACAGTAACTACAAATGACATCTAAACTACACATGGGGCAAGAAAAAAACTCCCTCTAAGCTTATATAGTGCCTTTCATGGCAGTGAGTCCCTAGGAGGTTGGTAATAAGCTATTAGACAAGGATGCCCCAGTGCTCTGGTACAGAATTTGGTTGTTTGAGCTTAAACAAACTTCCAAAATGGAATATTTCAAACACTGCTATGAATTGAATTCCAGATCTGGGGTTCACAAAACTTTTACACCTTTTTAACAATGGATTTATAATACACTGTACATTGTACATTTCAGAACAGGAGATCTGCTCCATGCAACCTATAATTTTGATAACTAAAAGGAAGTTCTGGGAAATTAATGGATCTCAAATTGTACTCTCTTGAAAGGCTCCTCTTTGTCTTTTTTCCTAGAAATCTGTCACTCAAACATACCTAAAGGTATTAAAAAATCCTTAAAGTATTATTCAGATAAATGAGCATTTCAGACAGTATATTGATAGCTCGGATAATGACACACCATGTAAAAATAGCAGCTAAAACCCTTCTAATTAGAAAAATTTCTTGTATATGTTGTACTTAAAACAACTTTTCTATTTGGAAGCTTATAAAGGAACATATTGGTGATATCAAATTTGCAAACAAAAACTAATTTCAACATCAGTGGGAACCACAGTGTCCATGCTGAATGGTAGCTAATATCCTAATCAAACATGCTGTAACCCAGTAGATTCTGCTGCTGATCTGGACTAAGCACCAAGACCCTGGTGAATTACCAGATGCCTCTGGAAGATATGATTCATTGAATGAAAAAGGAAAGAAAAAATTAAAATATTAAGCAGTTACTGGAGGAGGAATTCTCACCCGAAACCTCAGTTAACACTTTCAATTTCTGTTTTCTACCTGATGATCACACACTAGAATGGACTAAATCAAACCCCACTGACTGGCTCACGGTCTAGGTCTACACACACCCCAGAAAATAGGTGGTGTGATGAAAATGCCTCACACAATGTGACCATAGCTCTCCAAGAAGAATGCTCCTAGGGAGACTCACACAAATCTTGCCTCATTTCTTGATTCTATTTATTTTGTCATAGGTATTAAATTCATTTTGTGATTAAAAGTCAGAGAATAAAAAGAGAAGATGGCAGAAAAATGAACATAAACTTCAAGATTCAGAAAAAAAAATGTGTTGAAAATAAAAATAGCATTTTCCAGTGCTTTGAAGTCAAAACTTTGTTGGTTTTTCAGAAATAAAACCAAAACCTCCTGGCTGTTATTACCAACCAAAGCACAGTCAATCGAGTGCATGCTTCGGGAGCTTGGTTCTGGCTTTGCAAGTACAATGCAATAGCAGAGTTTTCATGACATTGCATCTTACAAGTATGACAGCCAAGGTTCCCTTTGCTGCCCTGAGCAAGCATTCACATGACTGGAAATAAAAATGATAGCAGATGGCATCTGATGGCTGAGAACTTCCATCATGTGAATGGAAAACATAATTAAAGTCGCTCAGAGACCAGTCTCACTACTGTCTGCTCCCATGCTAGCAGATGTACCAGAATTTAGAAACAATCTATTAAGTGGCACAATTTGCAGCTAATGTGATTTACAGTGGTGAAAGAGGAACACACCCCAGATAGCTGAGCATTTTTCAAAATGAACTGCTGTTGAGCATATAGTAATTAAACAAAAATTGTCAAACCTTCTATTAAAATATATTGTGGATTAACATTTTTTTTCATTTACTTGGAGTTCTTAAAACTATTTTCCACAATATAGTATTGATTTCAACTAATATACCAACAATTCTGGGAAGTGTTCATTCCTGAAGTGCCTTTAAGAATTTCTTACTAAGTTGCTTTTTAACTTACATTATTTTTGATAATTTTTCACTAATTACATGGCATTACTGAGGTAATTTTTACCTTACCACATCTAAAAGCTTTTCAGAGTATTTTAAAATTTTGATTTCAGTTGTTTCTGAAACAGCACTTGTCCACATATAGGGGTGTTATATCAGAGTAATTACATATTTCTGGTGTAATGTCTCCATTTTATGATAAAAATTTTAAAAATTACCGAACCCCTAAAATTTGACAGCATAAAAGACATATTTAGAAATATCAACATTTGTCCCACATGCAAAGTTCTGTGTTTGGACCAACACTTGATTTCCCTGTCTTGATCAGTGAGCATGGTATTGCCATATGCTCTGTGACAACTTCTGGCAAAAACTCTTGCCTTTCCAAAATTACATTTCTTGGGGGGCATGAGAAAGGCATCTCATTTCACCAACGAGGCTGAAGCTGTGCACAAAGGAAAGCAAGGTACAGTGCCACTACTGTTTCAGAGCTGTTCCTGACCCATTACATGACAACAATAAACTCTCTGACCAGAACTATCTTGCTTTGAGAATAATGGGAATGACAGGGAAATTCAGTGGCAGAGGCCAATAAGCCTTGAATCCCAGACTACAGGTTTTGCATTTCTATCTTTTGCCTGCAGAGATTTTTGTGTGCAAAAAAAAAAAAAAAACAAAAAAAAGGAAACAAAAAGGAAACTGCTGATAATATTATTATAGCTGAGTAAAATGGGCAGATGCAGAGCTTCTGGGTGTTAAAATCAAATTTCCTCAAGCAATATGAAACTGGAGTATGAGATAGAAATTTAAAAATTAACTGATAACTGTTGTGGTATGTAAAGATGCTTGAATAATGTAGAAAAAGGAATTAGCTAACTAAAATTCCTCTGTTGTTGATTACAACGGAAAATTGGTCATAGTACTCTTAAATATAGACAGATAATTTTCCACTGAAGCAGGAAAAACATGAAAAACTTTCCATCCATTCTCTGAAAAGGGTATCTTTTCACCTCAGCATTGTCTGTATTTCCTCTCCACTCAGAGTAGCAGGCTTTTTGATAGTTTCTAAATTTCTTTCATGTCTCCAAGTCCTTTCTGATCACCAGCCCTTGGAGGTGCTGTTTTGTCTCTGCAGTGTCTCCTCACACCACCATTTGCAAGGTAGCTCTATATTCTGTGCAGCCAATGAGTGCCTGCAAGCCCTGGGCACCAGAGCATCAGAAGCAGATAGCAACCTAAAGCCCCGGAGCTTTACAGAAAGTGTTTTGGCAATGCACATGGATGAAATACTAAGTGTTATCTCAAACAGATTTCCCAAGATCATTAAAAGGGTTAGCTCAATAGAGCAAAAAATAAAGCAAGTAGAGGAGGGATGTGAGCAGACAAGTGATTCAGCTGCAGTAAGAAAAAGCCTGCACTTCGGGAATGGCCAATTTCAAGTATAATAGTGGTTCATGGTTCCACTAATTGGTGACTTCTCCTTTCTACTTTGTAATTCCTGGAATGAATTGAGTCTCTTGTACTGCAGAGCAGGTAGAAACTTGTTCATGTTAAATACATGTTCATGCATGAACAGTATCTTGGTTTGTATCAGAAATCCTGTGGCCAGACGGACTAGGGATCATCTCCCTGTACTCGATACAGGTGAGGCTGCACCTCGAATCCTTTCTTCAGTTTTGGACCCTTCACTTCTTAAAAATCACTGGGGAACTAGGATGAGTCCAAAGAATGGCAATGGAGCTGGTGAAGGGTCTGAACTACAAGCCCTGTGAGGAGCAGCTGAGGGAACTGGGCTTGTTTAACCTTGAGAAAAGGAGGCTCTGGGGGTGCCTTATCACACTCACAATTACTTGAAAGGAGGTTGTAGCAAGATGGGGATTAGTTTTTTCTCCGAGGTAATTAGCAGTAGGACAAGAAGAAATGGCTTCAAGTTGTGCCAGAGGAGGTTTAGATTGGATATTAAGGAAAATTTCTTTGCAAAAGGATGCTCAAGCATTGGAAGAGGCTGCCCAGGGAAATGGTTGAGTCATCATCCCTGGGGGTATTTCATGTGTATGTGTGTTCATTTGGAGGAATGGTTTAGTGGTGGACATGGCAGTGATGGGTTTAGGGTTGGACTCAATAAGCTTAAAGGTCTTTAACAGCCTAAAAAGGTGTTCATCAGGCATGGTTTAAAAAAGCAAAACTCAGGAGCATGATATGAGATTGCAGTCATTCACACACAGGAAGCTGCAAGCATGGCTAATTACAGAAACTGCAGTTCTTTTGAGAAAAGGTAGCAGTTTTTTATATAGCAAATGTGAGTAATAACATTACTTCCTAAAACTTAGGAGTCAGATATTTCCCTGTAATAATGGTTCATTTGAATTAGTATAAATATTATAAGAGATGAGAAATTTCTTTAGCATTTTTTATCTTTCCTTGAAAGAGCTGGGAGATGCACTTAAATTTTTCTTAATAAAGCTCAGCACCAATACTGTTTGAATGATTCAGAAGAGAATTTTGTGTTAGAATTGGCTTTGTTAAGTGCATGTATGCTGTGCATCCTTGTGATATCTCTTTAGGTACTCTTCAACACATTTTCATTTCTTTCTGTCTGTTGGATAGATAGATGTACGGAGGGCATCTAAAGGCATTATCTCTAGGAAGAAGATATTTTCTTATCTCTGAACACAGATGCTGTCAACATTCTCACTCTGTGAGAAGGGAAATCTTAAATAAAGAAATGTCCATCCATTCATCTTTATAGGTGACACAATACTCTAATTACACTCCTTAAGTAAGGCAGAATCTATGAGAAAGCAACTTCATGCAGAACATACTGCAATCAAGCTAAAAATCAATGCTTTTCTAACCACAGTTACGTATGGCGCTTCCATTAAAGAACATTTGCCTATTCTATTTTCCTAATAATTCAATAATGCTTTATCTGACTTAGTCTCTCAGAGTTACATATAGCAAACCACAAAATTGTCTCTGCTTCTTGGAAAACGGGTCAGGAGAACAAGCATGACCATTGGGAACATTTACTGAAAGGATCATAACTAAAAGTGAAGGGTAAAGGCTTATATTTTAAGTCAGAAGTACCTCTGATCTATGAACCTTTAGAAGGGAAAGGCACACAAGAGACAGAAGTATACTTTCAATTCAGTGACATGAATGTCTTTATCTAATATGTGCTCATCATAACTTAGTAAAAGCTTTTAAAGCTTTATTTCAAGGTCAAGGGAGAAATATTTTTTCTTTTTAACTGTAAAGCAAAAGAAAAGAAAGAAAATCATCCTGATCTCAGATTTTGAAGATTCCTCCTGACTGACTAACTGTGAGTCAAGCCATGAACTTGTCCGTTTAGCAACACCAGAAAATAACACTGCGTAGTTATGTCATTTCAGCCTGATAGATGTATCTGTGCATGGACATTTAACATAGAATAATTATCCCAAATATCAGCTCTGCTGACTCAGATACACATCTTATTTTGAGGGCATAGAACAGTTTTTCTTCATTAAAGAGATTAACTTTGTATTGTTTGAGGCATAGGCATATTCTAATCCTGTTATTTCTGTATGTGACTGGCAAAATAAACATTACATTAATCCCTAGACCAGCATAAAGAGAGTTGAGGAAAAAAAATTAGATTCTTTAATTAAAGCTATGCCACCCAGCTGCTTGCACAGCATAGGTAGTTCTTTCTGCATACCTGAAAGTCTAAAGGCAAACTGTTTATTTGGTTGCGTGTGGGCTTTAGATTATTTATCACATTTATGTTTGATTATTTCTAGTATCATATCTCCACAAAAAGTTCTTTATGAGATTGACAGTACAGTGTCAGAAGAGGTTGCCTGTCAGACACTAAATTACTCCTCTGCTTTGCTCAAGGAAAGTTCTCTGGCCAACTCATCAAAAAGTGAGTGGTAATGCAAACCCAAGCCTCCTCCCTTTTGGGAGGACATTTCTAATTCTTTGTTTAGTCCAAGATGGAAAAGAACAAACACAAAACAATTAGATCTGGATGGAGCAATACTCAGCATTGACTTGGAAGAATTCAACTCCTGATACTCGGCACAAGAGCCGCTGAAAAGTGTAGGGTGTGTTGGGGACGGAAAGAAAATAAAAATATTTCCAATCTGGAAACTACAGGGAAAAATACTGTTGTTACTCTCTGGATAGAATGTGGTCAACATACCCAACCTCCCTCACACAATACAATCTGAGGGAGACAAAACAGAGGGTGGAGTGGAGACTGCAGCCAGATTCTGTCAAAACCCTTACACAGGAGGGAGCTCAATGGTACTTTTTAATGGATAAGCCACATAAGAGCTGAAAACCAAGTGAGATTAAGGAGGAAGACTTGCTGTTAAGTCCCTCTCCTTGTCCCAATCCCAAGATTATCTCAGATACTATACTGAGATACCCACTACCAAGGTATGACCACCCCTCACTGAGTAAAGGTATAGATGTGTGACTAAACTCACTCGAGCTCTGCCTGAATGTACATAAATATACAAAAGTAAATTAAGAATCAGGGAAGACTCCATCATAACTTCTGGGCTCAGTTGATGGCCTGAACCTCTCTTCTCCCCCACAGGGACACATATTGGGTAGGAGCTGTATTCAATTCATGCTGAATGGTCATCTCCTTCATACATTGCTTTGAATACATTTTTGCAGTCAGACACTATCACTGGCAACCCTTCAACCTAAACCTGTCACAATTTTATTAATAGAGTGCTATTCTGTGAACTGTTAATGTGAGTCCTTAATGGGTGCTAGCAGTCACTGGCAGAGATAAGGATGTGGAGATCCAGGAGGGGGGTCTCTCTGTTTGGCATGTGACCCTGAACAAGTCAGTCCAAGCACCCTCTGATCTGGTGACATGCTCAGTGAAGAGTCCCCATAACAGGACACTGACAGGCTGGTTGGGTACAAGAGTCTCAGTTTTCCTGGGATGCAGACAGACTAATCAAATGTTAAGGGTTTAAGAAAATCTCCCTTTTTCACATGGCAGTGGGCAAGGATGGGAAAGGATCAATTTCCACTAAAGCTAATTCCTAATAAAGTAAACTGGAGATGAGTCTTCCACCTAAGAGTCACCACATCAATTGCAATGGAGAGTCAATCTTAAGACTGAGTCACTTCTTATTGTGAGGTGAAGGAGAGACAAGGGGAAGGCAGGAAAAACTTTTTTCTAACTCTTTCTCTCTTTGCATTTCATGTAATTTCTATCTTTTGAACACTGAAAGCTAACCATGTCCTGGAATGGCACAAGTCTTTGGTTTTTTCTGGTATAGATTAATGTTACTATTCCCAGTTGAAAAAATCTTTCAATAGGTAATGGGGGCACAGAAACACCATGGTGACTTTGCAGCCTCTGTACTTTTTATAAAAGCAGAAGAGGTGTTTAGGAGTTCAGTTCTCACAGAAAATCAATGGCCTTCTGTGACATATTTGTATATCCACCAGGATATACATGCTGCATCTTTAGGCATGCTTTGAAATCATGTTGTCAATCATTGATGATGATGGAACATAGAATTCAAAGTCCACTAAGTGCTTTGAAATCTTGGTGTAGGACATGCTTGAACTGCCTTTTGTCTTAGCAAGTCACATGGAGATCATGGTAATTACCTTTCTGCTGTGCTTGCATCTCTATTCTGACAGATTTTTCCCATCTCCCTCACTGTGAACCTGTTTTTATTCTGTTTTTATCTGTTAGGGGGGGATACAATTTGATTTTTACTAAATAGCCATATCTTTCTTGAGGATTCTGGAAATGTCAATTAGGAAAGCAGGCTTTTCTGTTTTCCATGGAAGACTAAATACTTAGAGGATGACTACCAGTCATGTGCTCAGCTTAAAAAGGTTTATAAAAGTAATGCAGAAAGGAATTTCTGTTTTTCCAAAGAACCTGCAAGGCAGGTGTCTCCAGCTGCATTCCTGCATTGACTCTTCACTACATTCTCTTTTAGCTTATTATGTATGTCTCTGAGGGTATACCTCTGTAATGCTCAAGGCTAGAACACCCCATCAGGCTCTCTAGTCTGACATTTTGTTGTCAGAGACTCCTATATTTCAGCTAGGCACCTTTTCAGCTGGTGTGTATTTTTCATTAGGTAAACAATCATCTTCTGCAGACACCAGGGAAAGCAATATCCACCCTGTGCTGTGGTAGTTTATCACTCTTAGTGTTAAGAACATGTACCTCATTTTCAGTCAGGATTCAGTTAGCTTCAGCTCCCAGTCATTCATTCTTGTTTAACTGTCCCTACTATGTTAAGAGAGCTATTGTAGCCAGAAGAGCCAGAATCCATTTTTTTTTCTGCAAAGGTACTTAGCATCCACAATAACCAAGTCTCCTCTTTTTGAACGGATGACTTGAATAATTTATTCTTCTATGTGAAAAAAATAAAAATTCTTTACTTTGTAAATAATTCAAGTGACTTTTTTGTTTTGTTCTTCCTCCAATTTTACATGCAACTTCCAGTCTCTTCAGTGCTTTATAGACAGGTGATGTGTGGCCATGGTCAGTGTCCCCTGTTACAAGGTTGATAATTTCATGTCTGCATGAAAAAGTATCAACCTCAATTTTCCATTCACCTTGTCTGTTATAAAGCTACCTTCAAGATGTAAATGTAAGTGCCGAGATAACATGAGACAGTAGGGAGCTGGGCCCTGAGGTTAGAAAGACTATATTTGGGTGTCACAAGAGAACATAACTCTGAGTAATGGGATAAAATTAAGCAGGGGAAAATTTAGGCAGACTGGAATGAAATACTTCTTAACTGTGAGATCTATGAGGTTGTAGAATAATCTTCTGTGGGAATTGATGGAAGCCTAGTTACTTCAGACATTTAGAACTAAACTGGTTAAAGCACTTGAAGATATTCTGTAAGGAATTATCCTGCATTGCCAGAAGGAAGGATTAGATGACCTAGTAGGTCATTTCCATCTCCTCTTTCTGTGATTTTGTTGTACAAGGCTACATGAACAGGAAATTGTTATCAAAGTTAAGAGTTGCCCCTAAACCCTATTTGTGTAAGAGAAAAAAAATAGATTACATCACTTGCTGGTAACTGTGCAGGAATCCTAATCCAGCATTTCTGTGGGTTAGTAAATACTACCAGTGGCTGCTTGCATAGTTTGTGAAAGCAAAAGCACCTGCTAATGAAAAAATGTCAGGAAACTGCAAGTGAATTATGAATAGGATGCCAGAGAAGAGCAGTAGGAAGGGAAAAAACAGAATGGGCCTGACATGCAGAGTAGGGTCATGAGCAAGTTATTAGTCAGGAATGGATTGGCCTGTAGTAGAGAAGATGAAACCTGAAGTTCCAGTCATCCATCTGGGAAAATTAGGTGGCTTTTACAGGTTTTGTGTATGGACATTGATTCACATAATGATATTATCTACTGGAACCATAATTAAGATGAAATCAGAGCCAGGGTCTTTGCCAAAAGTTGTATAAACACAACAAGCCAAACCTCTGCAGAAATGTATAGATGGATAAGCAGTCTAGTAGAGAAAACTGTCAAAAGAATACTGGTAAGAAATAACTTAGAGAAGTTCTAAGGTTCTTAAGTTTCTCCTTTGTTTTGTGTGTGTGTGCTTTAATGTGGTTTGTTTCTAAAACAGCTCTGAACTCATAACACATGGTGTTTCCTTAGTTATTGCTCTTATACATTCGTCTGCATGAGGAATCACAAAGCAACTCTTTGCCTATTATTTCTGTTGCTTAATTTTTACATTTGTCTCTTCTCCTAATCTTTCTAAATTTAGCTGCAGATAAATGCAAACTGTAGGTTCCTCTTCTGGGTTCACCTGGGAGGGAGAAGTTAATTTCCTTCATAGCAGCCTGTATGATGCTGTGGTTTAGATTTGTTACTCAGACATTTGTTATATTTGTTAGCAAACTTGAGTTTTAGCTATTGCCAAAAAGTGCTTGCACAGCATCAGAGCTTTTGCTTTTTCCCACTCTGTCTGTGCATACTGGGAGCTGGAAAAAGGTTGGGAGAGGACACAGCTGGAACATCTGAACCAAATTACAGGGACTATATGGTAGGGAATACACCAAATACAGAGGTGTACTCCCTACCATGTAATGCCTTGCTCAGCAATAACAATTGAGAATAGAGGAAGAACAGGGAAAGGGCGTCCTCGGCTTCAACTATTTGGGCATTGGTCTGCTTGGCAAGGTGGTGAGAGATTACATAATTTGTTTTTGTCCTCTTTATTTTATTTATTAATCTGTCTTTTTCTCAACCCATGAGTTTCTCATTTTTGCTCTTCCTGTTCCCCCCTTCATGTTGATAAGAGAGGAGTGAATGAGTGGCTCTTTGGGAGTTTAGCAGCTGGCCAGGGTCAACTCAATACAGTGTCTTCTTGTCATTAAAAATAAAAAGGCAAAAAAAGAGTCAGACAGGGCTCTATCACACAAAGCTCCTACTTTCTGCTTGCTGTAGCAGCCATTCTGAAAACACATCTGGTCAATCCAAAATGTGTCATAGCACATGCACTCCAGTTCCTAAGTGACTCAGTTTTTACCTTTTCCTCAGAATTTGTTTAATAAAAAAGAAATTTTTTGAATAAACATGTTTCATTTTGTGGATGTGACCAACCACTTTCAAAATATCTTAGGTTCTCTTGTTCTGATTTCACAATTCCTTTTTTTCCTTGTAAGCAATCTAAATTGTGACAGAGTCTTTATCTCACTGGTTGTTGCAGATCTTACATTGTGGCCTCCTCTGAAACTCACATCATCCTCCCATCTGCTGACATCTGTCATGTGGCTTCTCTCACACAAGGGAACATGAGACACATCACAGTGCCCAAGCTGGGCTGCTTAACGTTGTCAGACACTCAGCTGGAAACACACTCCTGGCAGTGGGCAGGGTAAAGTGAGGAGTTTCAAACCCTGTTCTCGAGAGATGTCTTCCTACAAGTGTCTTTCTACAGCCCATTTGCTCATCAGGAAAAACCTAGGATCAACACTGTATCCCCAATGAAACATTCAATCTATTGAAGTTAGATCAGCCCAAAGCTTTTCAGGAGGTGTGGCATGCATCTACTTCTCCAGAGCAGTGGGTTAGCCAAACACATTTCTTTCCCTGATTATAATTTTTGTCATAAGGTATATTTTAATTAATTTTTACTTCTCTGGCTGTACTGAAAGTATTTACATTCCAAAATTATTCTTCTGAGAATAGTGTTACATTTAGATGACATTCTAACATATTTCTAGCCATGAAAGCAGTAGGATAAGCAGCATGGGGAGGTAAGTAGTAGGCTCATCATTACTTCAGCAAACTCTTTTTAAATAGCCATAGTTGAAAGCAAACAACAACAACAACAACAAACAAACAAACAAACAAACAAAAAACAAAACAAAAAAAAAACCAAAACAAAACAAAAAAACCCCCTCAGGCATAAGGATTGAAAGAAAAAGATAATTTGCCACCAGGTGTCAGTAGTGGTTCTTTTATTGTAGTGGAAGGCTTAATATCAAGACTGAAAGGGTAGAACCTGAGACAAGGCAGTCACAAAATTAAATGCATTTTTTAAATTGCTGTTCAGACCTGGAATTTAAAAATGATCGAAGGCTTTTCTCTTCCTGCCTGTGTAGAGGACAATAACAAAGAAGATTGGTGTATAAAATGGTCTTTGCCCTCCATTTCCTACTAAATCATTGTGGGTTTGTTTTCAAATTACAAGGACTGTCCTTTCAAGAAAATGCATCTGTGATCAACCCATGCAAAAATTTGCTGGTACATGGTCAGTTATGTTTGCTTCTTTTCTGGTCACCTCCACTCTGCTCTACCTATTACTAATATTCTTCCTCCAAGAAGACAGACTTAAAGACATACTCTTGCTGTCTTGATCTCACTGGGCAACAGAGTAGTGAGAATAACCTGGTTATCCCAGTTTTGTGGTAGTCTTAAGATATTGTTTTCAATTTTTATGTCCAAAATAAAATTTTAGTTTGCTTTTTCATGACTGCAGAGAGACTTCACTTGGTTGTTACAGTACCATAATTAAAATGTACCTCTGTGTCTGTAATTTTAAGCCCCCAGAGACTTTCCCTATTCTGGAGGCAAAGATTTACTGTGGGATCTAAAGAGAGACATCACCACTGCCCTCCTCTGCTAACACTGTCTGGTGTGAAACATATGACATGGTATCATGCGTCATAGATATGTCTTTACCATATTAATATTGTTGTCAATGATCTGGATGAAAGGATCAAGTGCCCCTCAGTCAACTTTTTGGACAATACCAAGTTGGGCAGGAGTATTGATTTACTGGAGGGTAGGAAACTTCTGGAGAGGGATTTGAGCAGACTGAATTGATGGCTGAGGCCAATTGTATGAGGTTCAACAAGGCCAAGTGACAGGTCCTGCACCTGGGTCACAACAGCCCCATGCAGTGCTACAGGCTGTTGGAAGAATGGCTGGAAAACCAACTGGCAGTAAAGTACGTGGGGATGTTGGTTGACAGCCAGGTGAAGGTAAGCCAGCAGTGTGTCCGGCTGGCCAAGAAGGCTGATGGTATCCTGACCTGCACTGGCAATAGTGTGCCCAGCAAGACTAGGGAAGAGATCATCCCTCTGTACTTGGCATTGCTGAGACCATACCTTAAAACCTCTTTTCAGTTTTGGGCCCCTTACTTCAAGAAAGTCATTGAGGTACTGGAGTGCATCCAGAGAAGAGAGACAGAGCTGGTGAAGGGTCTGGACCACAAATCTTATGAGGAGTGGCTGAGGTTGTTTAACTTGGAGAAGAGGAGGCTCAAGGTAGGACCTCATTGCTCTCTACAGCAACCTGAAAGGAGGTTGCAGTGAGGTGGGTGTTGATCTCTTCTCCCAGTTAGCAAGCAGTAGGATAGGAGGGAATGGACTCACGTTGTTTAGGGGAGATTTTGATTAGATATTGTGAAAAATTTCTTCACCGAAAGGGTGGTCAAACACTGCAGCTAACTGCCCAGGCAAATGGTTCAGTCACCAGCTCCGAAGGTATTTAAAAGATTTTCAAATGTGTAGGGATACAGTTTAGTGTGTCTTGGCAGTGTTATATTAGTAGTCGGACTCAATAATCTTAAAGGTCTTTCACAGCCCAAATAATTCTGTGATTGTGTGATAGATGCATCCAAAGAATATGTGTGCAACCACTGCAAGCTAGTTCTTTTATTTATGGAGTGGCTCCAATGCTCCTTTGTAGGGGCTTCCAACTCTGTTGGGAGCATGCATACACCAACACAACACACTGGAAGTCAGATCATGCTCCCTGATCTGGGATGAGTAGATCTGCATCAGAACTGTTCAGGGACGTATTTAAGTGTGGTGACCTTAAAATATTTGCCACTGAGGTCAGAACCAAGGGATTTTTGAACACTAGATAAGGCTTTATGATTTTAGCAAAATCATTTTCTTCCTAGACATCACTTGCATTGTCTGATGTCTCTGGGTTATCACAAGGGAAATAGCGAAAGTGTAGAAAAATTTGGGATGTTTAATCCAGCTAGCATTGGTTTAGCTTTCAGAAGATATGTATAAACAGAATATAAATATGTGGATAATGGCCTGGATTGTATTCTGTACCTGAATTTCCCATTTGAAAAGTGTGGAAAAAGACACTGACTATCTTCCTCAAGCAGTTATAAGATCTGTTACCAAAAAAATGCAAGAATAACAGGAAGATCATTAATGACAGTTGAAGCAGAATTTTAACTAGGAAATGATGTGATGATCCAGGCCACCATTATTGATGTATAAACTCATTTTACCTATGTGATTTGTTTTGAGAACCAAAATAAAGTGAGAAAGGAGTTTGCAACAAAGACAAAGGCTAGTGTGAATATAATTTTTAAGAAAGTTTATTTAAGAAGGAGAAGGGAAGGTCCAGACTCTGGGAAAGGGACCATCAAGAAAAAATCTGCAAGTAAATTATTAGTGCCTGAAAGCACCCGTCTCTGTATATTCATTATCATGTAGGGTTGGACGCCAACACTTTAACACAGAGGGTCCCTTTTCTCAGTCAGATTGCAGACTGGAGCCCCCTGAGCTGATGTTTCCGAAGCACCAGAACAAACTTTGGGAGAGCCTGGCAAAGTTTTATATCTGCTGAGGTGTAGCAAGCCCCTTATAGAGGGGATTTGGAGATGCAGTTCCTTCTCTATGCAGAGTAGCGCTGGATAGATTTTTGTAAAAGGTTTTGAAGTCTGACTGTGCCAGACCCTTATGTCTGATGATTATGTTTGTTTAATTTAGACCTCTGAGTTTGTAACAAAGGAATTATCTATTTTTCAGGACAATTAACACAATGCTTTTGTATGAGCTGAGGGTCAGAGGATTAATGTGGTTTTATCTACAAAACATTTTTAAAAGCTAATTAAGAATCATCCAGTTTGCGCTGTACTAAAGACTGAGAACATTTCAGATTAGATGACTCTTGATCCTCTGCAGCAGTAGAGAGGGAAGAGAGAGAGAGAGAGAGAGAGAGAAAAGGAGGGAGAAAGAATTGGAGAAAGAGTGAGCTGGCATGCAAATAAATATATCACAGGGATGCAGTTAATAAAGTGCAATAAAAAAACCTCCATTCCGGTAGCAGTAGAGATAAAATTGTCTCTTGGACCAAAGGACCAATCTAAAATATTAATCTGAAAATATATTCAGTATTCACAATTACAAGCATTCCTTGTTAGAGCAAGAGAGATGGAGAGGAATATTGAGAAGTGCTTCTCTCAGAACATTATTTTAGAGAGGTTTTTATCACTTAGTGCTTTCACAGCACCTCTTCCTCTCTCCCTCTCTCTCTCCCTCTCCTGAGCCTGACAGCCTGTACATGCCGCCATTCCTCTATAGGGAACGCCTGGTTAATGGGCCTCCAGCCAGACATGAGTCTCCTGGGAGAAGTATGCAAGGGTGTGGAGCAACAGTGGGACTTGGGTGCCAGAAGGACCTCAGAGCAGAAGGAGCTGCCCACTGGTGTGGGGATGAGTGTGAGTGGCAGTGAGAAAGAAGGCAGCTTGCCCTGAAAACACCTCAGCTTCACGGATTGCAGAGGTCAGGGGAAGCAAAATGCGACACAAACCAGAGACATTGAGAGGCAATGCAAGAGTTTGAGAACCAGGGTGAGAAGGCCTCTGCCTAGCCTTTTAAAGGGATAAGGTAAGAAAAGTGGAAGCTGTTCCTTGCTTTTGGATGCTTATGTATACTGCTGATTCAAATATTCTGAGGTTGATTTTCTGTGTCTGTCCAAATTATGTAAAGACATCGAGGTGCCTCATTCCAAAACTGGGCTACACACTATTATTTTGTTCATCAAAGATGGCAATTATTTCAGGCTTATAACATATTAGGTATAACAATGGGTGCTGCCAAAGGTAGAAAGTGCACATGTATTCAAAGAATAATCTGAAAGAGGAATAACAGCAACATGTGTAGCTAGAATACATTATGAATTACCGTCCTCTTACACAAAGGCTAGTAAACTCCAAAAATGCAGTAACTTACAGAGCTAATAAAAGAGACTGAAATGTGTAGATATCTTGGTTTGTGTAATTTGTGTCTTTCTAGCATTAGGCTAGAAAGGATGGCTCACTGGATTTAGCAACTGCTTGTGAAGATGAACATATTAATGACTTTATGCTGCAGCTCTGCCATAAAATGTAATCTTTTACAATTCTGTATTCTGGAGTGAAATACAAGCTTAGAACCAGAATAAAATAATGAAAGGTATTTGAATTGTTAGCTTACGTTCTTTTTAAACCTGTGTTTATACATTAAAATATGCAACTTAACTAGGAAAAGAATATCCTCTTTCATCGCTGTCCCTTCCTCAATGTGTAAAAATCCCTACTATAAAAGTCATATTTAAATAAGGGGCTACCAAGATAGCTGTCCCAGGTAATCTGTGCATTTTTATATCTTCTGAAACATAAATTACTATTTTTCTTCCCATGCATAAACACTTGAATAAGATAACTTATGCAGTCTACATATTATTCAGTGGCAAAGAAACTAGTTGCTTATTGAAATTTTCATATGTAAGTCACAATATTAGTAGACAATGGGGTATAGATCCTTTCAGCTTTTGATAACATTCAATAGATTTAAATAATTAGAAAACAGAGCACAAGGCTCTATTTTCTAATTATTTAAAATTAGAAATAATTTTAAATAATAAAATTATATAAATAATAATATTATTTGTATATATCCCTGAATATTTACATATCCTATTTTGAACCTTTCTCTGTGGCTTTAGGCATTGCAGTAATCTAAAGAATGGTTAATCTGAGTACTTGAGGGCTTGCAGAATGTTGTATATAAAGTGACAGATAAAGCATCAATTGGAATCCGTGTTTCTAGGGATTCAGATGGTGACCAACCACTAGACTGAGCATTTTGTGTCTCCTTGATTTTAATGAGACAGTTTTGCAGGCTGTGTCACTTACTGGAGACACTTTTGCATTTCCACATTAAATATACTTGCAGACTTACTAAAATAATGAGGAAGAAAAATACAGCATTTTTAGTGTAGACAAGACCCAAATTGCTAATTTTGAATCTTATTGAAATATTGATATTTTTATGCATGAAACAATCAATTAGGTTTAGCATATTCACTTAATTAAACTTAAAAAAAAATGTTTTCTGGGCATGAGTAAAAATTCAGAAAATAACCATCTATTTTCAGAAAATAACCATCTATTTTCTCTTACACCTAGTGTTTTTATATGGTAATAATTCCATTTATTACTTAAAATTATCTGTATTTTTAAAATAGTCCATATATATATATATATATATATATATATATATATGAAATATATACTCTTCATTCAGTCTTTGCTTTATAGCTTTTGAAATTAGTTATGCTCTTGATAAATTTAGTGTATAAGGGAAAGCAGTGTTTGTAATTTATTTGTAAATGTATTTATATTTACAAATTCATTATATTTGTAAAAGTCCCAAGATCAAAGAACAGAAAATTACATGTATTATATATACAGACATGTAATAGAATAGAATAGAATATATAATAATAGAATTAGAATATATAATATATTAGAATGTATAATATAAATACAGACACAATGTATGCATATATATACAGTGATACATTATCTATCTATCTATCTATCTATCTATCTATCTATCTATTTATCTATCTATCTAATCTCCACTTGGATTCTTGAATGATAATGAACTACATATACCCTTTTCTCAAATGTTTAAAACTTGAAAGTGATTACACTAAATAGTCAGACATCATTGCAGAGAAAGTCAGAGTTCAATTTCTTACCTGTTTTTTTAATTTCAGGGACAGCTGTCTTCTCATGAGCTTTCTCCTTTTTTCCTGTTTTTTCTAAGATTTAATTAAAGAGAGTAATTTGATGTGCTAGAACTCTGAATCATACACTCAAATATGCAGTCAACCAAGTCCTGCTGGGCACATACTGAAAAAAATATGACTTATTTGGGAGTTCAGATTATTCCCTTATAGCACTTGCACCCAACTAGCCACAAAGCAATCAGCTGAAAATGAAAATTAATCAGTATGCATCAACTATGGATGATTTGGACCCTTAATATTTCATCAAAAGTTAGGCAAAAATCATCAGTGCATGAATGTGCCAGCTTTTAGCTCAATTCCAGAGCAATGAGATCATTAAAAAATAATGAATGACTTAAATATTTTGCATTAAGCAACACCTTTGTGGATTTTAGATTCTTTCTGAGAATTTATGATTGGAATATTATTTAGATGGATATCATGACTTTGCAGTTTGGTCACTGTAAGTTTCAATTGTAATTCTATAAAATAAATAGATCTACCCCATCTTCAGAAACTGATGTACTGTGAATTGAGTGATATCTTCCCTGAGTTTTGTGTATTGCAGTATAACTATGTTCTGGGCTCCATTAAATTAATGGGCTCCATTAAATTGTTTAAAAAGCTCATAGATGGCCACCAAACAGGACATTTCATTTGTCAAAAAATGAGTTTAGGTAATATTGCATGCTGAACACATTGGAAACATTAGACATTAGATACAGAAGAAGTGGAAACATACAAATAGTGACTGAACAACTAAGAGAAGGATGATACAGCCAGAAGTATAGGATTAACCTAACAGAAAACAATGGGAAATGAGCCACAAGTATGAGGCCAGTAAGAACTGTTTCCAAACCATACCTTTCACCTTAGTTTCAGTTGTAGCCTTCTTTTCATCACTCTTTTTCTTCTCTTTTCTCTCTAAAAAAAAAGAAATGGAAGTTCAGCTGGCTACTTTTACACAGAAACACACAAACAAACACGTATGAATGCATGTATGCATGTATATATGTATATACATATATATTTGCAATGGGGCATCCACTAACTGCAATATGCTCAAATTTGATAAGCTGATCGCTTACTGCCAGCAGCTCAGAAGTGCAGCTTAATACCCAGAGAGTGAGTGTCCTGCTAAGAATAAAACTGGAACAAACATTCACACCAGATTATTACTTAAATATTAATCGAAGAAACTATGGTGTAACTAATAGTTTATTGTGGTGACTCAATAGCCATGCACCTGCTCTGCTTCTTTTGTAAGACCTGACTGAATGATAGCAAAACTTGCACATGGTACTTGGGAACAAGTAGAGAATGCCATGAAAAGCCTGCATATGCAATATACTTTTATAACACTTTTTACTAATTGAATCTTTGAAACTGTCATTACAGGACTTATTTATGGAGAGTTGTTAAAGCACCATCTACAAAACAACATTACATCATTTCAAAAGCATCAGTCTCCATTTTGGCAGTTATTAGGGCAACAGTGGAAATATGGAGAATATTTTTCTTTTTTAAAAACAAGCTTAAACAAATTAATTATTTCATGAAAGTTTTGAATTAGAAAATTGAGAGTTTGGTAAAGAATATGAGAAAGTTATAATTCTTATTTTTCCTTTGGGAAATGAATCCCCTTTTTGATGGGAAAGAATACAAGAGTACAAGAAGAGCTAATCTAAGGGCTTTTTTAATTGCTCATCCATGAAACCACAAATTTTTTACCTTCAGTTTTTGCTGCATGGCTTCAGATATTGATACCCAAATATAGTTAGTGAAACTATAGTTTTCTTTTTGTGATCTTTTACTGTTAAAAATGTGGATAAGAAACCAAGATTTATTACCTTACAAAAAACAGAATCATGAGAATTTAAGCAAGATTATTTTCTTTAATGAAAAATGTTTAAGGAATAAGAATGTTTTCAAATCCAAGCACCAAATATACTCCTGTCCCTTGCACAAAACTAACATGAAGTTAAAGGAAAAAAAATCAAACCACAACAAAACAAAAAACAACTTACTTTTCACTTCTCTAGGTACCACTATAGACTTTTCTTCTGCATGGAAAAAATATATACACACAGGGGAAAAAATTAAAATTTGTAGAACACTTGACATAAAGTAAACAATATCTGCATGTTTGATTTTTGAAAAATTGAAAAATTGCTGGGTTTATAGAGTACCTGAATTCCACAGTCTCTCTATGTTGATTTCATAAATAAAGTTATTTTGCCTATTGTGGAGGCAGGCAATGTATTTATCAATATTCAGGGTCTATTGAAATTATACTTGTGATGTTTTTCTGACAATTGCTTTTAATATTAAGCATAATACAGATGTATTCCCCTTCTTTCTTGTTTTAAACAGATTTGTTCAATGTGTTTCTCTCGTAATTGTCTTCAGAAAATTCTCACATACATTCCACAGAATGTTCTCTGAGTTTTATGTGCTTAGTTCTTCCTGCTGAAACTCTGAGCAGTACACTACACTTCAAGCGACAAATTCCTCTGTGTTGTGAGATTTCTTAGGTGTGTGCAGAGCATCAGATTAGTGTTCATCCTACACTAACTTGTTTGGAACTTCATATTCTTGCGCGCTTTAATATTCTTGTTATTGCCTATCTCTCTCTCTCTCCCTGACACGCTTCTCCAGAGACTTGTGCTAGGGATTGCACCTGTCTGGTTGAAATGGAAGTCTCTTCACCTTCAGATTTCACAAAACCTGTTCCACAGCTCCACTTTCCTGTGCCACCTATAACTCCTCAGTGGATTATTTCTACATGTAATGTAGATCTCCTCTAATTTCTAAAATATGGTTTAATTATTTGCATACTCTGCCTGAATTAATCAAAACTGTTAAACATACTAAGTGTGTGTTATTTACTGACAGAAAAGAGCTTCCTTCTGTCTTCCTTCCATGAGTCTTTACTTACAGTAATTAGATGTTGAAGTGCTGCTGGGACTTCTGTAATGTCCATTTTTTATTCTGAGTGCCTCCATTCTGATGAGTTAGATTGCTTTTTTTTGGTGTCTTAAATTTCTGGTGCTAGGTGATGCATGAGAATAATTTGTAAGCCCAAGGTCCTTACAACAAGATTCTCTTTAATCCGAGACCATTTCTGCCTTTGAAATTGTAGCATTTTGCATGCCTCTGGGGCCCAGAAAAAAAATAGATGAAATCTGCCTTAATTTGCATAGCAAGGTTCAGAGCCATAAGCATCTTGAAAACCACAAGCTGAAGCACTGAGCTTTGAGAAGTGAAGCTTTGTATAGAAGATAAACAGGAAGTGGCAGGAACATTTACTGCCAATAACCCAAGCAAGGATGATGACATCCATGGGCTGCAGAATCTTCATTGCCAAATCATTCCACAAATTAATCCCACTGACATAATTTTCTTCCATCAGGTTCTCAAGTTACATTATTCAGCGTCCAGGCAACTTTGAGATGTCTATATTTGTTATGAAGTTTCTGGGGGATGATTACATAGAAGTATTAAAGGACTGTGGCCCCTGTTATGCTGCCTAATGTAAGATAAGCACTCTTGCTCAATTTTGAGAAAAACAGTCACTGAGCTTCCATTCACATCTCAGTTGCATCTAGCCCCACTGGTGCCCCTCACAGCTGCCACTGAGAGACATTTCTGTAAATGAGAATGATGGACTTGGTAAATGGGTATTATGGAAAGAGCTATTTCTGACTTAAGGAAGTAATCCCATTTCTTGAATAAATTTATTTTCTCCCAATTTCAGCAGCTCACATTTAGAATGTTGTATATTAAGTGTATATTTAACACCAGCAAAACTTGTAATTTCTGAAGCAGTAAATGTAGTGGGCTTTATGCAGATATGTACACAGCTAAATTAAGAGGCAGAGCAAATAATTAAATAGGAATTTAGGCTGGTCTTTTGTGCTGTAAAATATGAACCCCATCTGTTAATTGAATGCACTTACTTTTTTACCTAGGAACAGTTACAGAACTACAAAGGGCCAGCTGCATAAAGAGGGATCCTAATATTTACAAATTGTGGGTTACACAGGGAAACACTAGGTGCTTTGGAGCTTTTGGCATTGACCACAATATAAAATTCAAGGCAAATTAACTATGGAAAAATCTGTTGTTATTGCTACTGTTTCTTAATTAACAGGATTTTTTCACCAGTAGTATTAGTACTGAGCCACACTTCATGAACAGTGTAAGACATACAAGTATGAAAAGACCTCCCTTTTAAAAGTCTGTAATACATTTACAAGAATAAGGATATATGCAGCTGGAAGGGTGCATGACAGAATCAGTCAGCAAGGTCAGCAATGGACTTTTCATTTAGTCAAGTTTTTTTTCTGTAGGCTCTATGCAGAAGTTGAGCTTTATGTAGCATAAGATGGAGTCCAGTGAACATGAGTATTGTGAATTAAAGCAGTGATATACTACTGAATGGGACATTCAGGTAAAAAACTTATTCCTGGGTGAAAAATAAAAAGAAGCAGCATAGAATAATTTTCTTGCAAAGTGGCTGGATGGAACAGAACTGACCTTGAAGCAAAGTAACCTCTGAGATGGAATTATTTATGTTTTAATGAGGGATGATGGACCAAGGCCAGTAGAAATCCAAGTAAAATTCAACAAAGACCAAGAAAGGGATGTTTCAATCTGAATTTCCTCCACCCATCTTGACAGCACCTTGTTTTTGTGTTATTCTCATAGGAGAGCAGCTAATTCTTGGACAATGGTGGGAGGGGAGATAACAGAAGCACGCTAAGAACGTGGCACTTGAAATCAGGCCTGGTAAGACCACTGTGCTACTCTGCCAGTGCTGAGTGGAAACTAAATTTAGGGATGCACATGAGTTACGGGGCATAGTGTCACAGCAATGCTGCACAGGAACTGGAAGAAGAAGGTGCTCTTAGAGTTTCTTTACCATACTGCTCCAGATGGTCCATGTTCTTATGGAAAGTCTCATTCTGGAAGGAATTGTCAGCTCATCCCAATGCTTCTGAGAGACTGAGGTAAGCAGGGAAGCAAAATATAGCCACAGATTCCTTCTGGTGGAGAGGCATGCATATAGCAAACACTAATTAGTGGGACTGAATGCCAGAAGTTTGGGGATGTTTGGGTTCACATTAGCTTTCTAAAGTTCAGATTCTTATATGAGGCTTATCTGCATTTATATAAAACCCTCTTGTCTAAACCTCAGGAGGAAAGCTCCTGTGAGAGACTTTGGATATTTATTGCCTGACTGTGAAATGCTACAACAGCTTTTCTTGCCTACAGATTCCAGTCCTGGCAGAACTCAGGATCAGCAGAGACACATGTATACTCGCTGACACAAAATAAAACAAAACAAACATTAATTCAGCTTTTCCTGAGAAACTATAATTCAGACTGAACACAGTGACTTCATTCAGGATAAGACTTCATTTCATTTTTGCCCAAGAAGCTCTGTACACCTTAAGCTGTCATTGGCATAATTTTAAAAGACCATTCAAGCACAACAAAAGCTGCCTCTTGAAAATGTTTTTCCTTATTAATTTTGAAGGGATTACAGTTCCTCTTTGTTTTACTGGGTGACTAAATTTCTTTCTCTGCTGGACTCAATAAAAGTTTTGCTGTTGATTTCAGTGAGAGTTGGATATCCTTTTAAATATTAGAATAACTCATTACATTTCAGTTTTGATGGTATTCCATTTCTTTCCCCTTGACCTGTTGCTTAGAGTAGAGACTAACAATAACTTTTGGTTCTAAACATTTAACGTCCATTCACATAATAAGAACCTCTAAGGGTTACAAAGCTTTTGGAGAAATGAATAAACAATTCAAGGAGATATTTCTGCTTAGTTTAGGATGTCATGGAAACTCATACCTTTAAGATTAAATCTAAATTTCATGTAAAAATTTACCTTAGCTGTGTCTTAAAATAAAAAAAAAGAAATCTCTTTCTGAGGTAAGAGAGTCCTTGTTGGTCTGGCTATTTTCTCCATGAGAAATAATTCTGTCTTGATTCAGTCAAATTACTGAATGGCCAAAAAAGATCAAAGAAACCTAAATAGTATTAATCTAAAGTTCCTAAAGTTCTTACAATTGCTCCTGTTCACACACAAACACAAACTGCATGCACACATGCACACACATGCTCTCTCTAACTTACTGCTTGAACTAACTGAATGCTTAGGCCAAAATGAAGTTCTTTTATTTGCAAAGCTCTGTTTAAATGACACCACCTTTTTTTCCCTGCAGAGTAAGGAAATACAATTTCTTTTCATATTGGGCAAGTGAAAGGCTCTTGGGGCACACAGATCACTGGAGATATAGCACAGCCTGAAGGTCTAGGAAATCTCTCCAGCTTGACTCTGCTTTTTTTGAAACTCCTTCACTGTTTTCAAATCCCAGTCTGAAACACTATTTGGCAGCTGTGAAGATTGCTTGTGGAGATAATTTTGAGGTCTGCAGAATCTATGCAATAGAAATATCATGCTTGAAATTCCTAATGTTTTCATATGACCTACATAAATGTTTCTTCTTTCTTCCTGTAGTGATTATGGACTTCTTTTTCATGGCTCTGTTACATTAAACACCAGAAGTCTTTGTTAATAGCATGGCCCATATGTTGCCCTCACTGAACAGCACAGTGTGGAGCAAAGGAATAAAACCACAAGAGAGATGAAGCCAGAGTAGACACGGCAAGTCAAAAAAGACAACAGAACAACTTCCATAACAAGAGCAGCAACAGAAACTCTGCTCAACAATGGTCAATGGTAAATACGACAAAAATATGAATATGATGATCACTTAAATTCCCAGGCAAGCAGTGATTTTTTATGGTGCAATGTTTACTCGTGAGAGCCAAACGAACACAGCTAAGGCAGCTGGACTAGCCTTCACCCTTCCTGTGACTGAAACTCCTACTGGACAACAGGAATCAATGTCAGGACCAATTCTGTTACCAGCGCTGGAAGGGTTTTGCTGATTTATTCAGCATGGTTTTGGGCAAGCATGTCTGAGCTTTATTAATGGGATGATGAGGTCATGCAGAACCTTTGTAAGAGTTTCCTTTTTCTTTCCAAAGAAACATGGGAGTTCTCCCTTTGAAAGCCCAGATTAACTTAATTCCAGTAAGTGTTTTCCATTTGCAGGTGCAACATATGCGAAAGACTATTGTTTTTCTATAACATTTAAAAAGCACTTTGAAAAGGTAGAATAGTCTTCCGAGGTATTTGTTTGTGTTTTATTGGATAAACCTTGGTGAATATTTATTTTCAAATGTATACTCTAACATCTTAAATTGTACTATTATAAATTATGAAAAAATATAATAATATATCTAATCAAAATATACACATCTTTATGCATAATTTTTCTCACAGTAGTATGTTTTTTTCTAATGTCTGTTTAACTTTTTGTATTTTATGATAAAATAGAAGCAGTACAGAAGAGTCTCATGTCATTAAGGAAAATGTCAAGGGCTTTCTGAAACAGTGAAGATTTGGGGTTTTTCATCATTGCTAAATTATTAGAATTTACTGCTTAAACATCTAATTTAAATCATTAGATAGTTCACTTTGCAACCCTGTTCATATTATTTCAAAGGTTTTATTGTCTTCAGTAGAGACTTGTGGAGATATAAGGCCCATATTTCTCAAAAAAAACTTGTTATGCTGTAAATACAGCAATGCATTAAAGCTAACTAAACTGTTCCTCTATTAACCTAGATTAAATTTAACCCATTTTATTACAATATTTCTAATAGAAATACATTTCTTTTTCCTGTTTATATTCTTCCTTGGACTAAAATTATCAGAAAAATGGATGATTTTGACAACTCATGTCAATATTATTAAGAATATTCTAAATGGGGAGAAAGATTTCAAAATGGTGCCTTTTTTTAAGGGTTCTGTTGTGTCTTGAATCATGATCTCTCACTGAAAGGATTTTTTAAAAGATAATTGATTCTATAGTATAGAAGAAAACCAGAGTTTTTTATAGAACGATCCATGTACAGAAGAGAAGGCAGACACTGACAGAATATACAGAAGCAGATTGATTTGTACAAGATTTATACACTCCTGTACGTCAAGGGAGCTTTGTCAAAATTTGTATTGACTTCAGTAATTTAGATATTCTTGGTTATATCCCCAAATGTTATATTAATGAACAGAGATACAGATTTCTATAGACTCTGTTCTTTATAGAAATTCTTCTTAAGACAGTCAGATTGTGTAAATTCTATATAGCAACACAGATGCAGTTGCCAATTTAGCCTCCACAGGAGTTTTGAGGGAAGTTAAACACATTTCACAGCAACTTGCTTTACTGCATTCTGCAAAATTTGTAATTAGAGGATTAAATGACCTAGAGAAAACACTCTTTTTTCCTCATAGATCCTCTGAAAATGTTATAGATTTTTTTTGCTCCTCACTTAATATCACAGATGCCATCAAGATGACAAGGAACATCCAGTATACTTCAGTCAAGGAAGGGGGATATTTCAGAGCTTGTCATGATTCATTAACAGATCAGAATAGTTATGTTGATGACACTTCCATGACAATGCTCTCCCACTCAAAGATACAGGAACAGACTTTTATGACAATAGAACTTGGAAAACCACACTCAGAAACATTGCTGTTCAAATGGTTTTTGTCATCCAGTGCTCCTCAAAGTGGTAGAAAGCATATGTCTGCTTGAGATCATATACTACATGCATTGAGATTCTTTCCACCAGGGGAAGGATTTTGGTACAGGCTTCTCACAAAGGTGCTGTGATCTTGTGAGAAGGCAAAAACATGCCATTCTGGAACAATTAACAAGATTCACCGATAAATAGCTAAGCCTTTGATCTTAGTTTTTGCATTTGTCTAACTGCAGTCTTCCTGGGTGATTACCCTGCCATGTCAGAGAGGGAAACACGGGAGGACTATCAGAAAGGAAAGTCCTTTTCATGTGAATGTGGAAATGGAGGAAGGTAAAGGCTGTGTGAGCTGAGGAAGAATTCAAGACCTAAGAAAGAGAATCACAGAGAAGCAGTATACACTGCAGAGAAGTTTTAGGATGTCAGTGAATAACAAAATAAAAGAAATCTAGAGTTAAAAGTGATGTGGAAGACTACAGCCAAGGAAGAAGAAGGATATTAAAGTCAAAGTTCACACAGCCATGGAGAGCTGATCTGTTCAAATTACTGGTGGCACCAGTGTCCTGACATGTCAGTGTCAGCCAGGCTGAGAACATTGCTTCGAAGTACTTGTGAAAGCTCCATAAAAAGATAAGATAAAGAATTTAAAATTAGTTCTTTAGTTCCTAGTTTACCGAACAAGGTTTCCAAGCGTGAAATACAAGTAGATGTTATATATCAATACCTTTATCTTCACAAATTCCTTTACCTTCTTTCTCTTCACTGTTACAGGATCCTCTATTTTGTTTTATTATTCTCTGCTGCTCATGATCTGAAAATTCAAACTCTTCATTGAAGTTTTAAGGTAAGATCTTTGAAAAAGCCAACCAACCATGAAATAGGAAAGCAATGATCTGTTCTTTTCTTTCTGACCAGATTAGTACAAAGCATTTTGCTTTTTAACCAGGAGATATCTGAAAATTTCAACTCATACACACAATTCAATGCAATTAATTGCTTACTACTAGAATCTAGTGTACAAATTGAGATTGTCTTAATAATTACCCCCTTTCCAAAATATTTACAGTGGAGCTGAAGGAAGAGAAAAAGGCAATGACAATGGGACAAAAAGTGAGATTTAATATATAATTATATGCTCTTTTTCTAAGGCCTCAATAATTGAGCAGACCATAATTTCTACAGGACATTGGATACTATCCATGAAAAGCATTCCATTTGAAGGTATGAAATAATCTAAAAATTTTAGAGATATGTGGCACATACACACCACTATTTCTACCTTATCAGAAAACAAGAATGGTCCAAGATTACCTAAGGCAGCAGTGGCAAAATAGAGCGATACTGAAAACATGTCAATCTAGAGAAAGAGTAAGATCCTTTCAGCCTTCACCAGCTGCAAAATTACATATATAATGTCTGAATATCACTGAGTTGGAAACCCTAAGGTATAAGTAGATTGGTTTCATAAATTTTCTGTTTGATAAACATTCTTTTACTTCCTTCAGTTTTACCTTTTTTCAGAGCTGGTTTCTTCTGTCAAAAGCTAAGTCAGTCTTTGTTGTTATATAAAGTATATTT
This sequence comes from Passer domesticus, assembly GCF_036417665.1. NCBI lineage: Eukaryota > Metazoa > Chordata > Aves > Passeriformes > Passeridae > Passer > Passer domesticus. The sequence continues at coordinate 51,750,050 of NC_087476.1, forward strand.
TTCCATTAAAAATTCTTCTGTCCTCTATTCTGACAACTTATGATACTATTTCCAACTATATTTATAAGAAGAATCTTTTGTTTCAATCTGTCCCTTCTCCTGATCAATGATATTTAGTGATGTACCAGTCATAAAAGTATCTAAGCACTAAGAAGTCACATGCAGATGTCTCTTCAGCTATTTTAAAGATTTAAATTTGTCTGCCTACTCCTCTTTTTTCCCTTCTGACATTTTGCCAAATATTCTCATAAATTACTTTTTTTTTTTCCTCTAGGGCTGAAATAAAACTTCAGGGTTTAGGGTTCCTCAAGGCACTGTGGCATATTTTCTCATACATGGAAAACACAGAATAACACGACATAACAGCTTTTCATGATAACATTTTACAAGTAATTCTGCTTCTTCATATCCTCCAAATCTTTTGCATGAAAAGCGCTGTATCCTAGTGACTGGCCTTGAGCCTTAAAGGGAATTTAGTTATATGGTTCTGAGCAGATAATCTCCCCCAAATTTGTTTGCCAAATGGGTGTCTAATTTACAGTCCCAATTACCTGAATTGCATGCATAAATGAGCTAATGAAACACACAAATGTGTAACTGGTCATAAATAGTAATTTCTATGTGCAATTGCAGTAATTGCATGCTCCTCATGATTTTGAAAATTAAGAATCTAATGTTAATTTGATGCTAGTTCATCTTGTGTAACAGTTATATTTAAAGATTAAGTTTATCATTCAGCAAACGTGTGAGCCTTGTTCTATTATGGTTTTTTTCCATTATGGTTAATTGACAGATAACAGAGATTAACATTGCAGGGACTTTTTTCTGCTTATAAGCAGGGTTCAAACATTTTCCTAAAGTAAGCAAGAGTGGAAATATATTTCTATACTGTCTCAAAATAACCACAATTTTATACTGCTTTAAACAGCATGTTTAAAAAGAAATAATCATTCTAGGTAACGAGATTTTTGGGGAAAGACATAATAAGTCACATAACTATTTTTATCCAAATGTTCTGATTCGCAATAATCACATTACAGAAATATCTAATTAATGTAACACTTGGTTTCAGTCACGGGTCCTGGCAAAACCTAAGTCTCATTTTCTGTTTTCAAATGCAGGAAATCTTGTAGCTCTTGTTACTTACTCTGCTGCCACCCCATCTGTTCCTCTCTTAGACTGCAATTGCTTTCTGGGTGACATAGAACTAAGACCTCTATGAGAGAAATTAGCAAGTGCCATGGCGTGACTGAAGGGCTCAAGTATCATATGAAAACTGCTACATAATTACACTAAAAGACTCAGCTGTTTTGTACTATTGAATTGTATGGTGTAAAGACCAAGAACGTATATTGTAATTGTAGTTCTAAGTCATCAGACATAGTTCATTTTAAAATTAAATTTAATAATTCAATCACTTTACTGTAATGATCAGACTATAAACAATATAATTCAATTGCAAGGATTATGTTTTAATCTTCGGAAAGTAAGATCTGACTTTGTATTTCTCTTTCAGTGGTTTCAACAATAGCAATAGAGTTGATAAATGCAGAGCCAGAAATATTATATTCATTATTACAAATAAGGCCCAGAAAAATTACTGAATAACAATAGCTGAAAGAATAATCCAAAGTATATTAAGAGGATAATGTTGATTATGTTTATAGTTAGATAGCACGTTATGGCTGAACGCCATTCAAAGCACTTTACATATTAGGCCTCAATCCCCTAATCTCAGGAAATCCCCCAAGCCATCTGTGAGACTACTATAAGGAACATTTAGGTTTTGTCATGTATATGTCACTGTGTCATTCCTGTCCCAGGCCTAGGAATTTGATCACTTTTGTAATATAGGCTATATTTAAAAAAATATAAAATTATTAAAATTTAAAAAAACATTAGAACAAACAGTCAAGTTAATAAGTAGAAGCCAATAAAGGTGGAAAAACTCAAACTTGCCTTCAATAGCTGCTGGTTTCTTTCTTGGACTGTGTTCTAGAAGAAGACGAGGTGGTGCAAATTCCTTATGTCCGGCACCTAAGAATACAGGTTAAGAAGCATAGAAAATGTATTCACCAACAAGCTGAGCAGTTTCACTGGGAGGTTGAGCTCCCTTCAAAATGGTTCATGTTAAAAATATTCCAGTGTGCATAAAAGCTAATATATTTCTGCCACTATAAGAAGGGAATATATTTCTCAACAAATAGAGTAATTTATTTTTAAGAGTCACATTTGAAACCAATTAAGTCCACGTGACTCAAACATATGCTGAAATGTTACAGTTCTGGTTTTCTTTCCTAGACTCAAATGATAATAATAATACTATAATAATAAGGTTGCACACACATGATGCCTCTTCTACAACAAAGTCTTATTTTCTTCTGTCAAACAAATGATCTTTAGTTGCTCCCTAAAGTCCACTTAATGAGCTCCTGGAAACACCAGAAAAAATTATGATGTTTCTCATCCTTAAGGCTTATTCTTAATTAGCCAATACCAACCAGGTCATGCATTGTAAACACTGATGAAGTTTTGATTTTAGCTGCTGACTGAAACACCTCTACTCTCTCAGTGTGTTCAGCTGGGACTTTCTGCACTGTCTTACCCTATGTGCAGATATCATGTTTTGTACAAAACACTTCTCACTTAATCTCTCCACAGATTCATGAACATATTTAATGTACTCATATTACTTATGCCTTTTTTCTAGTTTATGACATATTTACAGTCTCCTTATTTCCTTTTATTTCACTGGCATTTAGTCTTAGTAGCTATCCTGTCACTGTCATTTGAAAAGTGTATAAAATAAAATTAAGTAGTTAAATGTAATATTGATTCACCATCATATGGTCACTGCACCAGAGTCCACATGCAAACAGACTGTTAAAGCTCAGCTCCAGCTTCACATAAAAAAAAATCAAAGCCATGCCTCATGCTTGATGATAGACTCAGAAAAGAAATTAAGACTATAATGGGTCTTGGAAACTGCAACATCTTACTTACCATTCTCACTTTGCAAGGGTGTGTATACTCATGGGGAATGCATGAGAAAAACATCATCTTGAAGACAGCAGTGAGATTTGGGCATAATGGATTTAATGTTATTGCATCTCATCAACACATGTACAATTGCAGGCACATAGTTTGGGGGCGTGTGATTCAGTTTACCCAGTAATTTGTATAAAATATCAAACATAGAGCTGCTTAAACTTGGTATGTGCCTGAGCCACTGACAAAATGTTAACACATTGGTAAAACCGATGTATTGAAGGTGTTTTGCAACAAATGGTAATAATCCTAAATTTTCCATGTATTTCCTGTCTTGGCAATAAACACAAGTGCATATTTACTGATATCACAGAATAACTATAACCTTAAAATGAATGTTAGGCAAACTTCAGAAATCCAGATATTTAGCCATAATTTTCCAAATGTTTTATGTCTGAAAAAAATAATCTTGAAGTTGCAAACTGAACTAATGAGCTGCTGATTACCTTTGTTGCCAACCAGAATAGAAAAATTATATTCATGACCATGTCAACACACAGAAACTGGAGCAATTGAATTTTCAATTCAGAATGAAAACAAAAAACAATATAACAATTAATAAAGAATGGGTAATCTTATTTTTTCCTTCTATATTTGATCAAAGTCCTAGAATAAACATTAGCTCTTTTTTTCCCCGCTGAAAAATAAAACTGGAGAACAGACCACCTATTCTCCAGTTAAAGAAAGTGATAATTTTTATAACTTGGACGAATATTTTGTGGGAAAAAGGATAAAGGGCAGTGGCTCAGGATGTTGAGCAATGATGAAGGATAGTCGATAATTTGGACTGCAGAGTGGTATCTACAGTGTGGGGCAATGATCTAACTCCTCTAGGTCAAATTGTAGGCTGGCCCCATTATCTTCCTGTGCTTTGCTGTGACAGCAGCTTTCTAATGATAGCACCAGTGTGCTCATAATGCCAGTATGATACCACTTATTGCTAATGACTTGTCAAGTTCTATTTTATAGCTTTACAAGTTTTAAGCAAATCATTTATTTCATGCAAATTGACCACATGATCCAATATGAGAGTGTTTTAAGTTTAAGCTTCACAGATCAAAAACTTTCCTTTAGGCCAAAATGTTTGTTCTAAGCAGGTTCCCATCCACTCTGATAAAAGGCTTCTTTAATGTTTCCATGTCTTATTAAATGTCTCTCTATTCACTTTGATGGGAATGTAAAGGACAGTAAATGAATAAATATTTTATCCATTCTTTTGATGAAATATGTTAAAGGGGATAACCTAAGTCAAATTTCTTTTCTTTTCCTTCTTCTCTTCTCTTCTCTTTAAGTTGTAAAGTGGTTTTCTGTAGTACAGACAACTGATAAATAGAAATGAGGAATTGGCTTCAACAGATCAGACCATTCGTATTAATGATGTCTACTATCTTGACTCTGGCAGTGGCCAGTTGGACACATATCCATGATGTAAATGAGAGGAAGGCAGGATGTATTTAATGCTCTCTGTGGACAGCCAGATTAGTCCATGAATTACGAGGAGTTGTTATCCAGATTACCACTATTATTGCTGGACATACACTTATCTCACAGCTTTAGAAATGCAGCCACAAAAAAGCACTGCATAGTTATTTTCTTCTCATTTCCAACATAGCCTTCATTTTACTGCTACAAGATAAGCCACCAAGGTTTATTTAAGCTGCTTAAAAAAAAAACCAAAAACAAAAAACTTTGATTTCTCCAAAAGATGTAATTGCAAGCACAAAAATGTCCATGCATTTCTATGCCAGTCTGTCCCTAGAGCTGATCCACAACATTTCCATGTGTCAACTGTCTATGCAGTTGTGCTTTAGGTATCTCCTTCATATATGGTATTGTAAAAAGCTGACAACAAATTACATCTGATGAAAAGTGAAAAAGTGAAGCAGTCTTTCTATTCTTGGATTTAAGCTCATGGGAGTGATCTCACCAGGAGAAAAAGTGTCACATTAAGACACGAGTACCTTCCTCCACAGCCTGAAAGGAAAAAAATAGGCTGCAAGGCTGAGTAGAAGGTTTAGGACTCTAACAAGGTAACACGAATACTTCATTGAAAATCAGCTACAGTCCTCAAGCTCTGGGAAACTTCTGTCATCAGTGTTTATCAAATTGCTTGAGATGTCTTGAAGAAATTACTCATGACTTAGTTTATTAATATTTTAGATTTTTTTATTGCATGATAAAGAATACAAGAAAAACTTTAATTACCTGATGTTTCTCAATCTAGGAAATGTCTTTTTATGTGTGTCAAAAATGTCATATTTAAATACTGAGTATAAATTGATTTATGACAATATCAAATTATGTGAGTTTTCCTTCCTTCTTGATCTTCTGAGTTCAGCTTGTTGGCAGCAACCTTAATAAAGTGTCTAAATATATATTTCTAAATAAAAATATAAAATAATAAAAATTATTATTATTATTATTATTATTATTATTATTATTATTATTATTATTATTACTGCATTTCAGACTGGTGAATATTCCAATTGGATATGGAGAGAAATAATGCCATCACAGAGAGCAATATTTGGAAATACTATTCCTATGACTGCTCATTTCCTCATATCCATATACTAGTTCCTTGAACAGCAGGAATCCTGTGGTCCAACAGCATCAATACTTTGTTACAGTTTCTCTGTGCAGCAAAATGTCTGCAGATAAATCTCATTCTGCTCAGATATGACATAATTCTCTAGTGATGGTAAAAATAATTCAAATAAAGTAATTGTCTTTGCAGAGTCATTTGTTATGAAAAGCAAATTCCAATCAAATGCTTAATGAATGTTGGAACAAGGCATGGATCAGCAGAATGAGGCAACACTGCCAAATATGCTTTTAGAGGACTGAAAATGTAATGGAGCCCAACCCTTTTGCCCAGGCTTCCTGTTCTGACGTGTAAGTTGCTACAAGTTAAAGGTGAGTCTCTCCCCAGCTTTCAGTCATTACTCTCCAGACATTAGGCTCTGACTTTCTGGAGGAAGGTTTCTCTGCTTATTATGTGTGCATGAAAGGAGCAAACTGTTTTTTGACTAAGAATGAACAGCTGAGGATCAAGAGGTGAGATTATGTAACTGTACTGAACAATGCAAATGCTCATTTTCTGGAATGTATTACTTGAAATAAAATGCTGATGTCCCATATAGGCATTCTTTCCTAAGGAACACACCGTGACACAAAGATTTCATGCACACTGGCAATTAAATGGGGCCTGGGAACATTGCTGGACTCTGGAATTCAGATATCCTGCAACTTGTTTTTGGATAGCCTCTGACAACTTTGACTTGTGCCAAGCATCAGTGTCTCAAAAAATTCATTGGCTCAGTTCAGGAATTGGCAGGGGCCAGGGACCACTCCCAATAGATAGCTGAGATACATGCAACCCCATTTGACCTTGAGGAAGTGTACTGGATGTGGATCTCTCTATGAGAAAAAATCACATTCAGAGAGAGAACAGTTGAGTTGAGTTTGATTTAATAATCTAGATGTGGCCACAAAACAAAATTACATCAAATGGGGAAAAAATACTAAACAAGATTTTAATGACCTATTTGGAATAAAATTTTTGTCAGGGGAGGATGGAATTAACGTATAATAAAATGAGATTTTTAAGAAAGTGTATTTTAGTAGCCAACATATATTTCAGTTTTTTAATTGCACTCAGGAGGTGGCTCTTTATTAAATGGTTAATTGCCCAATATAAAGTGAAACTGATTTTGCATAAGGTTGATTATATTACTTAAGAAGAACCTATGCCACAGTATATGTAGTGATTACCAGTAGCAATGCAATCTTTTACATTTTAGTATTGTCCCATTGACTATCAGCCAGTTTCTTTTATGATGCATAAGAAGTAAAGGAGAGATTACATGGGTAATGACAAATCTGTCTATCTAGCTATGTGCTACTGTATCTATATATTTGAAATCCATTAACAATAACACAAGTAATTTTGGAACTCTACAGAGTCTAACTTAGAGTAAAGCAGTTTATTGTGAGATACTCCCTCAACACACGGGCAATGAGACCAGACCTATACAAATAACCCAACAACCTTGGGAGTCCATCCATCTATTAAGCTGAAAGCAAGGACCAGTAGGTTAAAAGTGAGGGTGTAGGAAGGAAGGATGCAGACTGATATTCTTAATGCTCTTTTGAAAGGGAGTAAGGGGAAGGATTACATTTCTCTTCTCAAGGCACCAAAAAATAAGTAGCAGCAACTTGATAGGCTTCTATTTTTAATGCACAAAGACTTGAGTTCATCCCTTGTGGCTGATAATGAATTCCTACATATGTTTCTATGTTGTAATAATAGAATATTTCCTATATACCTGTGCACGAATGAACATATAAATCATATCAATATCTATTTTGAATGAATGAGAGAAAGGTTAGGGCTCAAATTGACCTTGAAAATCATCTATTTCCAAATTCCTACCATGGTTTAGTGATGTTTCTGAACAGAAAATACTTGATTTGGCAATTAAACAGGTGTGAGAATCATTGTTGCAGACTCCTGGAGGTTGTGTGAACATCAATTGCTGTGTTTTCACTCAGACACCAAATCCAATTAAAGTCGCAGCTGGGAATTTGTTTGATATATTTTTTTTTTCCCTATGCATTTGTATCTCACACAATGCAAGTGTGCATAACAAGAGTACATATGAGGCAGGCAAGAGAGGTGTGGGTTGAGCTACTGGCGTTTTGTTTTTTCTTCTGTTTTAACTTAAAGCGGATACTGTCAGTGCAGAAATGTATGCAATGTATTTTATGTGCATAACAGAGCTTTCAGTTTAATCTATTTACAACAGTATATCTGTGAGAACTCCATTACACAGATTTTTTTACCACAAAATTTCTCTGTAGTTCAATCCATATTTGTGTAAACTTCTAATTTTTGTGTTCAGAAGACTGAAGTCATTAAGGAGTTAAGAGCAAAGCATTAACAGTTTTGTAATTATATGTTAAGAAGTCACACAGCCTTTCCTGACATTAAAATAAAATTGATTTGAAAAATTGAAAATTGAATTTCCTGCCTCCACTTCCTCACATTATTTATCACGGGCAGTTAGCAGGTAAAAATAAATCTGCATGTTATGTCTAGAAATATCAAAAGATGGATCTCAAACAACTAAGTACCAGGACAGTGGGAATTATGGGTTATTGTGTGGTAATGATGGGTTATTACAGGTATAGTGTAGTACAAAAGGACTGTAAAGGCAGATTATAAAATGAAAATACATATTCAGTCTTTCTCTCTCTCCCCGAATAACCTTTAATAAATTGGTATATACAGTGACCCTTAGCATAATCAACATAAATATTGGGAGTTGGCATAAATGCTTTTTTTTCACAATATGAAATATCCAGTTAAAACAAAAAACACTGCAACTAAATACTTGCAGCTAACAATTAAACAGAACAGAGGGACTTTATAAGCTGTTATGATGAAAATAGACACTGACTATGCCATGTGAGCACTGCTTAGTAATTTCTGTTCTTTGCATTTGGTTTATCTGTACATATCATATTTTCAACCATCCTTAGTCCAACTACATCTAACATTCAGTGCTCAAGTCAGAAAATCTATAAGTGATTGTTACAAGAATGATAATGCTTTATGTTGTCTTCAAGAAAGAGTGCATATGCCAGTTTTTGCAAAACAAAAACAGCTTAACATGGATAAAATCAAATTACAGATAAAATTACAAATGTTGATAATCTCTCACAATTACAGATATTTGTAGATAATGAATATACTTAATATAGAAATCACTGGAAGTCAAACTAAATCCAAGAATCTCTGTCCCCAAGCCACAAAGTTTTTCATATCTCTGAGTCTTTTTGCTAGAATGAGACAAACAAGGAGTTAATGATTATGTTACCTATCTTGTCTACACTTGACAATCACAAGACAGCGAATGCATAGTCATTTTTTAGAAGTTACAATTTCAATAATGCAGTCTGAAGTTAGAGGGAAAAGTACTGAGAGGTTTTATTAGATCAAATATCAGACGAGGGCCCAAAGCTGCAGAGGTGTTGGCTCCTAACTCCTGTTTATTCACTCCCATTGAAATCACTGGGAGCAAAATTCCATGGCTGTAGTTATGGAACTAACGCTGGAGGAAAACCCTGCAATACTGGAGATCATTATTATTTTAAACCAATAAAGCCTTGGTAACTACTGATTCTTCTTTCCCTTTAGTTTTGCCAGGGAAGATGCTCTATGCTTTGAAGAAGTAGTTTTTAGAACAAAGGGTCCTGGGATTCACTGTCATGAGTTTTAACCCTATTGCTCAAGGCATTTTCTATGATTTTTGGGTAAATGACTTAACTTACCATGTCTTTCCATTGAACATATAAATGGATCAAACAGAAATTTAAAAAAACCCCAAAAAACTGAACATTGTGAGCATCCAGCATCTAAAATTCCAAATCTTAAATTCTATGAAAGAGAAAGCTCTAAAGGCTGAGCTTTTGTTCTGATGCAAAAGTTGTTTAGGTTTCTTTTGTTTAAATCATTTGGATAGGGAATGTCTTCCACATTTATTCAAGAAAATATTTCTCTCTCCATTTCTTCTTTTCCCCTTTCACTCATGCCCAAAACACTATAGCAACTGGAATGCATTTTTTTTCCAAGTGGCACCACTGTTTCCTTGATTACATCAACAGCCGCTCCTGATAACATAATTTGAAATTTTATAGAAAACTTGTCATTTCAAGTCTTTATTTGAACAAAATTCTTGCTTGCATATTTCTCAAATGTATGTAGGCTTTCTCACCACCAGCCATTTAAAAGTTAACTTTCAGACAGTTATATCTAGATAAGTCACCCAAGGGATCTATTTATAGTCAATGGAGGAAAATTGGTACCTTCAAAGGGTGATTAATCTTTTCTATCTTAGGCATCTTTCTTAGGATGAAATTGTCCTCTGGAGGCCTCCATTTCATACCACTGGCTATAAAGACAGCTAAAGGTTAAAGCTGGGCAATTAACTTTTGGGTATCTAAGTGAGGTGCAATGAATTGCAAACATTTTAATTTGCAGTTGTCCATAAAGATGATGCTTCATGCCACCAAAATATTCCAGGACTAAAAGAGCCATGCATGGTTTTTCACACTGTAAATACTATTGGTAACACACTGATCCTCAAACCACCAAAAATTGTATGAATGAATATCACATATAAGAAAAAAAATTTTTTAAGCCCGATTAAAAAAAAAATAAAAATTAGGTATGTCAAGTGCAGGCATTGAACACCTTTTGAGACTTCTGTTATTTACTTTGTCAGATAATACTGGGTGTATTGAACAACAAAGTGAAACAATAGGAAGGAAGGTGAAGAATTGTCAGAGGAAGGAACAGAAGTTCATGATGAAGAAGTAGTTTTTGACGCATTATAGGTATATATCATAAGTTAAACATCTTTTTGACAGGGCAGATATATGCAGGAAGAAAGCTGACATCAAAAGAAAGATGCACCTGAAGAAAGAATGGTGAAAGGAATGGATCTGCCACAGCTCACAGTCCCAGTGTCTGCAGATGAGATGCATAAGTAGGTGGGCATAAAACAAAGCCAAAGCTGAACACTCTTCTGTCTACTGCATTTCATGTTCTCAGACCAGAGGAGGTGAGGAATTCTTGCTAAGCTGAAACGCTTCATGATGGAATGTGTCTTGTCAAAGTATTTGTAGATCCTTTCTATGCTCTTTTTATCTATGTGATATGGTAAATTGGTTCCATTACTGTTGTTGAAAGTGATCCTCCTAATTTTCCAGCAGAGACAGCACAGACTTCTATACTGGGATGAGGAGAGTAACTTCTAGTTTCACGGTAGAGATATAGGTTTTTTATTTTTAATAAAAAATGCAGGAGAAAAGTGGACGCCCTTCAGAACACCATTTTTTACTTCTTTATGATCTTTTAGTGTATTCAGTATCAGAAGGTTTTTAAAGGCACATTATATAGATGTTAGCTATTTTCCTTGTTGTTAAAGTTGAGATTCAATGTATGGTGGCTAACTTCCCCAAGAATTTTCAGAATTACATTCTGAAGGTAACAGATTCATTAGCTCACTTATATTTTTAGTTATATAACCTGAGAGTATAAAACTGACTGAAGGAGAAGATTGTGGGTTATCATGTTTCATCAAAGGCAAATGTTCACTTTCAACCCATATAGGATTCCTGTTTTACTAAAATGGTTGGCATTTAAGATGCCGTTGGCCATCTTGATTAGTTTAAGCAACTCTACAATGGAGCGTTGCCTTCAGCTTACTCTGACAACCTTCCTGTATTCATTCCAAGTGGCATGACCCTGCTTCCATCTCCTGTGTATTTCCTGCTTACACTTGAATAATGACAGGAGTTCCTTGTTCATCCATGCAAGTCTCTTGCCCTCTTTGGTTTCTAGTTCATTGGGGTGCATCATTCTTGAGCCTGGAGGAAGTGATCCTTGAATTTCAGCCAGGTCTCTTGGACCTCTCTTCCTATGGGGTCTCTTGCCATGGGATTCTTTCAGGAAGATACCTAAAGTGGCTAAAGTCATCTGTCCTGAAATCCATGGCTGCAATCTTCCTTGCTGCCCTGCTTCTTCCTTGCTCATTGCTGAACTCCACAATCTCATGGTCACTATGGCCAAGGCAGAACCTCCAACCTTCACATCTCTGATAAGGCCTTCCTTGTTTGTCACTATGAGGCAAACATTCCTTGTGAGATCCTCCACTGCCTCTGTCAGGAAGCTGCCATCAATTTACAGGAGCTTCCTGGACTGTTTGTGCCTCATTGTGTTACTTCTCCAGTAGATATCAGGATAGTTACATTTCCTCCCAAGAATCTGTGCCTGCGACTTTGAGGCTACTTCAAGCTGCCTGTGGAATGCTTCCATTTTTAACTTACTTTTTGTAAGTTAAAAAACATCAGTAGCATCAGTATCTGCTATAATAATTCTAACTGGAAATCAATGATGACAATGAGTCATTAAACTCAATTACTATTTTACAAAGTCCCTTGCTAAACTTATTTTTACATTTTAAATAGGAAACTATTTGTTTACTATTAGCAGTTTAGAAGGGGTGTTTTGGCATTCAACTTTTGCCTTTATTTTCTAAATAGCTTACTTTTCAAAATTCAAGTAGTTGAGTCTTTTTATGATCCTCAATTGAAATCAACCTTCATTTGAAGCTTGCTTACTGAACTATGTGAAATGTTTTAAATACTAAATAGTAGCAATAAATGTAATGCAATTGTGAGAATAATTTGGTTACTCTCATTTCTCTGCCTTCACAGCTTAAATTGGTTTCTTTCCATTAAAATCGAAGATTTAGACTAATTTTCATCAGCAAAGGTTTGTGGCTTTCTCTTGTACCTCTCAATTTTGACCCTCAGAATGCCTTGCAGTGAACTATCAAAGAAAGACATCCATTCCTTTCTGCAGAAGCAGAATACCTCACATTCCCTTTGTAGCTGTTTCCAAGAGAGTGAGTAGTTTGAAATTTTTTGGCCAAGTTACAATGAAGTGCCACAAGAGTGTTGACAGATGCAGCTTCATGTGCCAGCATCTGGCTCTGATTCACAGTGGGATGATATAAACTGGGAATAATGGGTAGTTGTTTTGCCTCTGTGGGATGGTGTCAGGATTGCATGCTGATAACATCCCCTTTGAGAGATCAATGTCATTTCAGGGTTTGACAAAATAGACAGTTTTTGGGGTGGGTTGGGGGCAAGAGTCTTATTAAAATGACTGGATATCCTCTTATAGTGGATATCCTCCCATAGTGGATATCCTCTCATAGTTTCTCATAGCTGAATAGAAGTTTAAAGAAGGAATATTTAACTCTAAATGACAGATAATATTTATTGTAAGAATTGCACATTAATAAATAAGTTAGAAAACTTTTAAATAACTAAAACTTAATTTTTAGTTTCTCATACACGTGTTTAAAATTACTGTTCATTAATTCTTTCCTTTCAAAGTCTTTGAAAAATATTGAAAACTCTCCCAGGATATTACTAGAGAAATAAATAGTTCTTTCATTCAATCATGGCCATTTATGCCATCCATAGAACCAAATGGGTTGGCAAGGGTTTCATCATGTGAACATTTTTTTTTTATAAACTGATGGATAAAAAGAAGAATCCAGATTAATCTTTATTAATCTTTTCAAATTTTGGAGTACAATATTTTCCTCAGCAGGCAGTAAAAAAGTAAAGAGTTAAAAAACATCTGGCTTGCTTTTTTTCTCCTACTGGGGACAGGGCTATTAAGTAGCTTGCACCAGAAAGCATCTCTCCATAGGAAAAAAATAATATTCCTTTATCATTTACTCTGAAGTGTGAAAGCCCATAACTCAGTTGAAAGTTTTTCATGCTGAATATCTCCAAACAGCAATCTAATAATATGCTTTCTTATTTATTATGACTGATTTTTATTTCTTTTTCTAATTGCACTACATTAAATATATCCCCAGGGAAACTATATCAAAGTTGTCTCCATGTAAATGTAACGTAACAAGCTGAAATGTCACTCCCTGTCACTGAGATATCCATAACACATCCTAGTCTAATCAAGTAGGAGTGACACTTAAAAATAGTTCAAGAGCCTAAAGCGTTTTGCTATCTGAACAGCAGAGGGCAAGTATTTAGTTCCAGTGCTACAGCCCACCCACAGCAAATACAGGCATTTTTACTTTCTAAAGTAGTCTTTATTGTTCTAGGTATTTTTTTTCCACAGCAATATAGAGCATGATCTTTCAATATTGACGTACCTTTACATCAGTATCTCCATATTTTTTGGATATCATCATAATGATAAGTATAATAGATATCATAATGATAGTCTTGAAATTCTCTTGCCATATTGTGTAATAGCAATACCCCCTTCTCTTTGACAGAATATTTCTTGACAATGAGGAAGAGGTAAGCCTTGGAAGAAAATTGTAGACATGAGGGATTTTCAGTCTACACTTTCCAGGACCAAGCAGTCTGCAAGATTCCCCATGGATACTCATCATAACTTGCCTTAATTTCTTGACTCTTCATGTTTGTTTGGGGGGTGGGGGGGAGGGGGTAGGGGTGCAGGGGAGTGGTGTTTATGAGCATAAGTGCAAAAGGCTTCAATGATTATTTTAATGAGAAGGTGGGATGACTGTTTTACCCTGTGTTTTACCCTCTTGCAATGTACACATGCCAGAAATCCTGGTGAATTTCTCCAAGTCATATATTTTTTTCAAGGTAAGTAAAATTGTCTACAACACATTGGCCTTCATATTGGCTTTGGGACTGGCTTTGAGACCCTGGCATGGAAGTACACAGTAAACATAAGGGTACATTGATGAAAGGAATTTATATGGCCACATTCCTTTGCAGTCTAGCTGTTACTGGAAACAGCTATGTAGTGATACAAGCTCTATAGGGCAATCATGTGCTTCAGTGCTAAGGTTTTAGAAAGTCTAAATTGTGAATAATACCACATCTGTGTTCTCACTATTTTTGTCACAAATTAAGCAACTGTAAAGATCATCCAGTAATGAGTTGGGTGTACTGTGAAATGAAAGTGGTTTAACCAGAACCAGAACAGAGTAAAGGTATGCATGCAAAATAGACTTCTAAGTGATTAAAAAGAAAACAAATTCACATCACAAGATAAATAAAATGCCTGTGAGAAAAAAAAAGTGCATCTCATGACTAAATACCCGTCATACTTATCACTGTTAATTCAGCATGCACAACAACATGCTGAAGTGCCATGCAGAAACACAGACATGCAAGAGTCCAGTTTCAGTAGTTGCAAAACAAAAAAAAGCATTTCATCAGAACAGCTCCTTGATCTGCCAGATTAGTGACTGGCAAGCATTGCAGGGAAAGCAGGGGAAGAGTAGGAAACAGACTTATGGCACAAGGGGAATAAATAGAGTAGGTCCAGTTAACTTAGAGAATCATGTGCTCCATGCTGAAAGAGTGACCAATTAGTGTGCCTGAAATCCCTCCACATGGGTGAGGATTTCAAACTCTCTAATATCAAAAAAATAGTTATGAAAACAAGTTTTAAAATTTCTCCTAGAATAGAAGCCTTTCTCCTACCAATAAAAAATAAATTATGAATAAGAACATTAGGAATAGAACAAAATACAGGAATATCAAACAAATTATCAAATACGTGGAATAGACTATATCCATTAAACTATATGTCAGTGACCTTCTGCATCAAAAATGCTATCTTGGACTTAAGAAATGCCAGTAGAAAAATAAAGATACCAGTCAGAACTAATGTTTTTAAATAACCAAGCTTTCCACCTAAGGTCTTAATCCTTATAAGGAAAACTGGGAAAACTAATCCTGAAAGAAATGCATATTAATTCTTTCTCTACAGGCAGACAAAAGGAGTACAAAACAGTTTGGGCAGCGTGATTTGTTAATGCTGAGACAGCACTGCCTCAGCTGAGCAACTGTAGAGCAGGGACCAGAAAATATAAGAAAGGTAGTTCAGCAGTTCCTCTGAGATATTGTCACTTATGAGCATGTTAGACAGAAGGTAAAAAATATTTTTAAATCCCATTTCTCAAGACATAAAATCAGAAAGCAGTTTTTTTATACTACGTGCAGTAGTCCTCAAGTGGTCCAACTTTAAATGTATCAGTAGAACCCAACTGGTCACTGTTGCAATCATGATATTCATGTGAAGAACTTCTGGATTAGAAAAAATGAGTTTGTGGCTAAAACTCCACTGTTATCATTGCAAAGTGCTGAGAACCTCAAATACTTCTCTTTCATAAAAAATAAAATATCTCTTAGAATTTATTTGATATTGATCTAATTACTGTGGTTTAAAGGAAGACATCTATGAAATTTGTCATTATCAAGGACAAATACTAACCAGCAAAACAAGAAAACCAGCTAATGCTGCATGAAGCATCTTGGCAAAAATTCTTCCTTATATGGCTTCCTTGAATTCTCTGTGTACATTTAATTCATTTTTTATAGCTGAGACTGCATTGTCATGATGAAGCTTTGAACAAGTGACAAATATTTCAGCTTCATTTGTTAAAATCAACATAAGAGCATTAACTCTTACCTCCTACAGATTGATGTGACTGACAAAATGCATTATTTGATCTATTTTAATAAGTGTATTTATTAATGAAACCTAAGGAACTGAGTTTTACTTGTAATGTTAATTGTTTGAGCACTGTAAAATGCCATATTAGGTGAACTACTTTTCTATAAATTCTTGCTTAATATTTATATTAAAAAAACCCTAATCTTATAGTAATGTATGATTTTTTAATAATAGAAACATTGCAAAAGTTCTTTGTAAGAAAAAATGCTGAATAATATTACTAATAGTGATATTATATATTTTGCCTAAAGAATCAGAAATTCATGTTTGATGAAATCAATCACAGAAAATCCCAATATGTCTATGCAAAGGAATTTTCTATGATAAATTTTTTTTCTCCTTAACAAATGGTAATGTTGTGATTGGTAGAAATTATTCCTTGGTTGAAAGAATTGCAGCATCAAGGTGACTGTAATTTAATTCCTCAGCTGATTTGTGCTCAGAAATCTTTGTTTTGACAAAGTTCCTTACCATAAAATATATAGACAGATAAAAGGATAAAATATGCCAGTTTGTAAATCTAATTGTATATTAGGGGTATTAAAGGGTGTTTTCCCCACATTTATTTATTCAGTAAAATGAATTACAGTAATACCTCTGTTCACAAAAGGACACTGTAAAATGAGCACTTTGCCTGAGAAAGACAGTAACAAACTAATCGAGTACTGTTTGGTGGCACTCCTCTCAATGATTTCCATAAATCAAGGCTGATCATAACTGATCTCTACTTTGCTTCTCAGAAACAGTGGGTAGTGTTTCTGGAGTCTGGCTGTTCCAGCATTGCTTTTCACAGCTGGTGGGTTGAATAAAGCTTGTTTTCAAGGTAATGCTTTTCTTTTATTTTTTTCCCTCCCACAAAAATGCATTTGGCTTCAGCACAACAACCATCTGCAACATTTAACTTCAGGGCTCAACAAGTGACTTGAGAGGTCAAAAAGCAGTCACTTTACAGGTGGAGCCCCAGGTGGACTTTGGGAGATGTTAAAGGTAGTCCTTTTCCACTTGACATAAAATTAGATTATTAAAGATACTTTAAGACTCATTTCCACTTTTTGAAGCCTAAACCTATCACCCTAGTTTTTCATTCACTTGCAAGGCCATCTGATCACCCTATGTCCATTTAATGTCTTTCAGCTCTTTAACCTGTGGTTTCTTACTACAAGTCTGTCATAGTACACTGGTATGACACAAGACAAACTGGAAGAGAAGAGTCATGCCTTTTATCTTCTGAAATTCAAGTCACTACAGTCTTCATTCTCTATTTCACTGCTCCCCTTCATGGATTTCCCAGTTGTCTTGTATCTGGAAAAGTGAAAACTGAAAAAACCCCAAGCTGTCCCTTCCTACAGCACGTCTGTTTTGCCTCAGGAGGGTCAAACAGGCCAGGGAGCCTTCTGGGAAAAAAAGGGCTTTTTTGAAGCTGCTTGTAAATGTCAGGAGAACTGTAAAAATGATCTTGAAGATCTCCATGAAAGTATTTCTTATATGAATTGTTGATGGTACAGCTGTGTAAATCCAGAAACTAGGTCATTCACATTGGTACAGGGTGTTATTTTTTAAATCAAAGCATGATTGAGTCTCTGGAAGTTTTGCCTAATCATTCTTCCCCTCTGAGCCTAAAGCAGTCCCTCTGTTTATAACTTTAGAGGTCCTAGAGGAAATGCAGTATTTTGCCCTCTTTTAATGGAACCCTCTCCCTACTGAATCCCAAGCTTGTTCATTTTCTCTCCATAAAAATCTGCATCCTCTCTCTCTCTCCCCTTTGTGAGAGTTTCTCAGCTACAGCCTTAGGATTTACCAGCTCTGTCTGAGCCTGGGCATGTCAAGAGAGGATGTAAGGCACAAGGTAGAGATAAGAAAAAGACCCAACCAATTCAGGGATGTACCAGTGGAGAGCTTGTCGAGCAAATAACTGAACAAAAAAAGCTGGTAAGGTTTAGAATGTCCTTAAATATTCTCTCCTTGACTCTTTTCATGAATATTATTGCTTTTCATTCCTAGGGTTATGTCTCTTTATAGTATGTCTAGACTTCAGCAGGAAGAGTATTTATTAAATAAGGTCAGGGTCGACTGACTTAATATTATGAGATGATGCTAAGTCATCATCAGTAGCTCTATCTTCTTTTTTTGGTGAGGAATTAAGTGTCTGTGTTAGAACAGATTAGCATGGAGATGTGAGAAGAGAGAAGATAAAGCACAGAAGTGGTGGATCAGCTAAGGTATTTTAAATACTAACAACAATGGAAGTTCTATTTTTGAAACATTTTGGAGTTAAGCCTTGCTATTTGTGGAGAAAAAAACCTAATAAACCAAATAATAAGCTATTAAAAATAAGCTCCTTTCTCTTGTATCGCAGTCAAAAGAAGCATGGAAAATTTCAGCAATTTCTACAGCCTTCCATTGACTCTACTTTTAACATAACCTTGATTTTAATTCATGCATTGTAGGCAGAAAATTAGAAGCTTTAAGAAAACAGCCATTAGCTCTTATGCTTTATTAAAACTATTTGCACACTGTTGCTCTTGTGAGACCATTCAATAATAAAAAACCACACTTTTAATACATAAAGGAGCAAAAACTTGCAGGGAAACAGAATATTAGAACAGAGTTCAATGATATATGAAAAAATACCTGGATAAAAATCCCCTTGTGCAAACATGTCAATCACATAGCGACAGAACGCATATTGATCTAACAGAGCAAAAAGGAAAAGAAGAGTAATGAAGAAAATAAATTTAGAATGCCATTTGTACTTAACAGTGAAGATAAAGTTTAGCAGTGCAAAGACATCTCACTAGCCTTTTCGTAGAAGTATTACTTATTATGTATTTGTGGTTTTTTTCCTGACCTTCAAGTGGTGCACATGTTTAGAAAGTGTCAATTTGTTGTTCAGATCTAATTCAAAACCTCTATCCAAGAAGTGCAGAGCTTCCAGTGTCCCAGAGCTATCACTTCTTTTGCTGGGCCAGCTTTTCTTGGCATATATCCTAACCCCTTACACAAGTACAGTGCAAAATGCTGCCTGGCCACAGGTCTCATGGAATTTTCATCATCCACGAAGATCAATTTCACAGAGTGCTAACAGAAAATTTTTAAAAAAGGTTTTGTATTGCTGTGTTTTATTAATATATTTTTACCCATATAATAAATATGTATATTTAGTGAATGGTCATATAAAGAGAACTTTGTGTACCTACACTCCTATAGCAACAAGATTATCTACAGAATTCTACTGTTTCACTACAGAATAATTCTCCAAACATTAATTTTTGCAAATACATATGTATATATTAAATTTGTGTGTGTGTGTGTATATATATATATATATATATGTATATATATATATATTAAGGCTTCTGAAACTAAATAAAATGCTGATTCCAGAAGTGTTGATTGTCTATTGATTTCTCCTGTACATAAGCAGAGCTGGAGAGCTTAATAAAATTTTCTAACTTTAAGAATGGTGAGGAAAATTATCAGTTTTAACTGAGCACAAAAGAATTTCAATATTGCTGTATTCTTCAGCAGGTCAGAAAAAAAATCTTGTTGCCCCAGTGGACTCTAATGGGCCTTTGCTTTGAAAGCTAATGTTGATGCCTAAATGCCAGGTGTGGTTAGCTAAGTCAGTTCTCAGTTGTCCTTGAGTGAAGCGTATTCATCCGTGTGTCCAAGACTCTTCTGGCACAGGTCTTACACTGTAGAAGTTCCATCTCTTCCTCTCTCCACCTCCTGTGACATCTCTGTCCTACTCCTTTACAAAGCCACTTGCTTTCCCTGTTGCCAACTCCAAAATGAAATTATGTGGCTTTGGACTAATTAAAGTTTTTAAAATGGCGTTGCTCTTGCATTTAAATGCAAACTGTAAATCCCAAGTATGTGACACTTGTTATATTATTGACTTTCAGACATAGGTCACTGCTACATCAGTATCATTTGATGCTGAGGCACTTGTGTGACTGCTGCTCTGTTATGTTGACTGATACAGCAGTCCTTGGATGAAGAGCTATTGCTTTCAAGTCATTATTTCCTATGCAGATGTAGAAATTAGGAAAAGGTTTACCAACTCAACAAATATCCAAACATTTTTTCTACTTAATAGAAGCCTAGGCAGCAATTTTGTGTTAGTGAGATGGCAAGGGCCATACTAGTAAGGATTGTAGAGCCTGGGGCAAAACTTTCAGTATGTACTCAGGGCTGTGGCTGTAAACATTGCCTTTAAAACCTCTAATGAATATTCATAACAATTTTTACTTTCATATTTGGGAATTCAAATTTATCATTCTGGCTGACTCCAACTTTGCATTCCTTCCTTAAGGCTACAGTATCTGCCCTAAGTCTATATGATAATTCTAAAAAAAACACCAAAAACGTGTTTAAGAAAACACATACAGATCTGTTTTCTCAAGCCCACCTAAAGCTACTGAAACCAGCAAAATGTTTGCACTGAGTTTGACACCGTTGCAATAGTGCCTCAGAAAGTATTTATAAATAAAATGGAGCAATGCCAACACTTTAGCCCAGAATGCAAATGGCAGGGCACAGTTCTTGCACAAAAACCTTCCTTTCTTAGTTTTCTTTTGCCAAAACAACCTGCCCCTATCCTTGCTGCCTGTTGAGAAGATTTCCATCAGGGGCATTGTACAATAGACTGCTAGAGGATATGGAACAAAACTACGGCAGGGGACAACACACTACATGGACAGACCCAGGGCAGAGCACAAGCCTGTGCTGGTTCTATTTGAGTTGTGATATAGACAAAGCCTGAGGCCCTAGAATCACACCATTTCATTGATATTAAAATAATCTATTGTTTAAACTATTCTTCTGGTTTTTTTGTGGTCTATAGTAGTATAGACCACAAATAAACAAGACTGTGTTGTAGATTTTGCTAATTTGCTTTTTGTTGTTGTGGGGGCTTTTTTTTGTGACTTTCTTTGTTTTGTGGGAATGTAATTTGAATAAACTTTTAAAAAAAGCCTGAATCTTGATTGTACCTCAGAAATAAGATTTTGTCTTAATTTCTCCCAATATCTTGAGCAACTCTACTTAAAAAAAATGAGATGTATAAAAGAAAATGAAGGCAGAATGCAAAACTCTCAATAAGAAAAATATAACTTCCATATGGCATAGCAAGGTGCACTATAACATCCTATTTAAGTTCATGGGAATGCTACCAATCAGTAAAGATTGAAATCTAAGGAATTTTAAATGAATATGATTTTTCAAGTGCCTCTTCATGGCTAAAACTCCATTTTAATCTAAAGTCCCTTATTAAAAGGAGAATTTCACACTTTAGTTTTCACCTATAACTCTGTAATAATGGAACAAATATTCATATAAGTACTAAAAGATGACATCAAAATTTTGGACTAGATTCTTAATGATAAAAATACCCATAGATGTTTTTGTCATTGGACTTAATGTGATTTACCCAGAAAGATGACCTGTCATTTTAAATTTTAATTTCAGTATGAAAGGATGCAACAACTCTTTTGTGATCACTGCTATATTTTTTATATTGTTTCAGATAAGTTGGCAGAGCTATTCCCTTGAGCAAGTAAAAGTAAAGATTGCAGGATCAGGAAATCTCTGCAAAACTGCCTTGATTTTAAAATTATGTTCACCTTGGGTCACAGTGGGACTGAAATCTAAAAATTCTAAAAATGAATTTTTTTGTAGTATCCAGCTGGGCAGCAATGGTTTATGGTGGGAAAAGAAAGCACAACAGTAGGAAATGCAGCTTTCACCAGATATGCGTAACTCTGTTTCCAGAGATAAAGGCAGTTGAAGAGGCTCCTTCCTTCCTCCACTCCATCTGCTTATTCTCATTTTCACCTGCTGGAATTCCATGCACAGTTGCTGGGTCACACTCTAAAGCAGACTTGCAAAGTGATCTGTTAATGTTTGATGTCAAGATGGATCATTTGGCTAATATTTATCAGCTTAAATTGTTGGGAATCCCACAAAAACCAAAACCCCAACAAACAAAAAAACCCATTATTCTATTGGTCTCTGTAAGCTTTGATCCCTACTTAAAATATTTTGTTATTTGCACAGCATTTCTTTTTGAGGGCTTTATCCTGAACAGTATGGAGCAGACCCCACTGTGCACTGAAACTCTGCCAGAGCAAACAAAAAATTGAAAGAGATTTTCACCTCCCAAGTGAACTGAAAGATTTGCTGAACTTTGTCCTTGGTCACAGCAATCAGTGTGATAGATGCTGCTTTGATTCCATGCCTCAAAGGTCCCAATATTTCAAGTTGAGGACAAAATTAACTGGAATACAAATAAATGTTAAAAAATACTAGTTCATTGCACTATGCATGTCAGAAAGTGGGTTATGTCTCAAACTCTCAGTTTTCTAGAAAAGTATGATTTAAGCAACTCCTAAGGGGACCAGAGCAATGGTTATGAAAGTCTGAGAGAATCTGATCAGGCAGACTCAGATATCCAGGCAGGGACAGCTTCTTTGATGCTCAGGCACAGCAATTTATCTGTGGTTAACAGCTGAAAGGATCAGATAGGTGCACTATGCAACACTGAGCTGCCTCTTTCAATGTCAGAATAATCCCGTGGCTGCAGTGTGGCAGTTCATACAGAAAGCCAGGTCCTGCTGCCTCCATTCATACAGAATTATACTTAGTGCCATGGCAATGCCACAGGGAAATCAGGGAACCAGTCTGTGCAACCTGGGAGTAAAAGAACCCAGGCTTACTCTGACAAAGTGGAGCACATAGTTAACACCTTGTTAACTATATGTTTTCAATGCACGTTGATTCTTGGTTTCATGACTTAATTTCTTCCTCACACTAGAATAATATTTCTTTCCTTTTCAGAAGAAATTTGGAAGCTGTTCACATTAAGTTATATCAGGCAGGTAAGTCACTATGTTGTACAATACCTGACAACCTGACTGCCTCATACAATAGGATGTTAGATAAATTATTACATTCCCTTTACACTGTTGCTACTTTCATTATGGTTACAGAGGACATACACAGATGTAGAAACAAACCTAAATTCCCAATAGGTTATTGGACAGTCTGAATTTCCAAAATAACTCTGGCTGCAATCTACTACATTAGATGCTACTGAGCAAGTCCACAAAGTGTCAGATCTATCTGAAGAGAAATTGGTCCTTGGTAAAGAAGGATTTAAATTAAAATGAAACTTTAGCCATGACAAACTTCTAGAACCTTCTGATTATATACATTAAATTATTTTATTTTCTGTAATCACATCTTAGCACTGTGAGGTTCATGTGGAATATATTTGTACTGCACTTTTTTTTTCATGGGTGCACTTTGGTCCTTGACAGATTTAACTCCATTCTCTCTCTTTCTTCCCTAATACCTTTTTAGGATCTTCATCTGGTTCCTCCTCATTTTGTTTACCTTTCTTGTCCGATTTAGTTACAGTCTGAAGAGCTTTCTCCTCCTTAACTTTCGTTTTGGCCTTTATTAGCCCAGTTTCTGTTGTTTTTGTCTCTGCCTGCTTGACCTTCTCTGTCGTTGTCTTTGCTTCTCCTTTTCCATCCTTCACTTCCTTTTTAACTTTTGCTTCCACTTTAGTGCTCTTTACTTTCTTCTCCTCTGTAGGTAATAAAGAATAAGATTTCAGTGTCATTCTCTGCCCCCAACATAACACTCAGTGCCATTTACTTTATAATTCACTACTAATAATGAGCATTTCTTCATTATTATCAGCTTGGTAAGATCTGATGAAAACTATAATCCCCTCAAACCAGGCAGAATTAAACAGAAATATGAGATCCAAAGAGGTTTTATCTTCAATGCTATACCACATACTTAGCTGATGCTAAATATAATAGGATATACGAAATAATATTAAGTAAGTGTTCCTAATATGAGAGTTCTAATGGTATAAACCAGGGAGAAAGATGTTGGTCCTTGAGCAAACAAACATGGAGCAAACAAATATCTGTACAAGTTTATATTTCAGAGTTAAACTGTTGTAAGCTGGCAAAATAGTGTCTGGTTTTCATGAATTGATTCTAGATCTCAGTCCAAGAAGTTTTGAGTTTTTGAGTCTGACTCTACACCAGTTCTCAGGGCTGAAAGTGTCTGAGACCATCCATGAGATGCGCTTCAGCAGAGTGAGGAGGCATCTAAGGAGAATTAAAATTGATACTGTAAATATCAGTAGCTGAAGATACACAGAACTTGGTGAAACCCAAAGCATTCTTTCTGCTTTTCTGTGTCAGCAACATTTTCTCACCAGAAACCTGTATGTTCCCAGTATGTGTGTTTCTAGTTCATCCCAGTGGAAAATCCAGTAGTAAAATAAACATCCACTGGATATGTTTTAAATTAACCTGTTTAGTGCAAAGTGCATTCTCCTGTTTTCTTCACAGATCTAAATGTCTCCATCCTTGAGGCAAAACTTGTATGCTACCAAATTTATGTTTTCTGTAAGGCTCTAGACTTCTGTTTCTGAGATAACTAAACTGATTTTATCAATGTGTAAACTGGAATATCTAGCTATTGCAAGCCAGAATTCAGACATTTATAAAAAAGCATTACTGCTCCCAGACAAAACCAAGTATTGCTGGCTATTGGAGAATTGATTTTCTTAACTAGTTATAGTGAAAATGTATGTCAGATCACTTGCAGGTAGGCTTAGTTGTTTTTCAGTGAAATGGTGGTTCATACTTTTATTCTCAATTTGAAATTGTAACAGATTTTGAAGAGGATCAAGCATAGCATTAATCCCTGGGTGTTCTACAGACATTTTAATTCTAATTATATATTAATTTCATTTTAGTTTAATGTAGCTGGTTTCTCATGCACATTTACAATCTGCTTGAATAAAATAAAGTTTATGCATTTCAATGTCAATTCAGCTTAGAAAACTGTAGTTTAGATAAATAAATACCTTTTGGAGGAGCTTTCTTTTCAGCTTTTTCATGTCTTTCAGGTGCATCTTTTTGAGTTACTAGAAATGAGAACAACAAAATCTCACAAAGAACAAGAAAGTATTGCCAAAACACAACATCATCACTGGAAATTTCACATTTCCTTATGATTCCTGGTTTCCAGTTTTCAAAATTGTTTTCAGATTCTTATAGTGGGGTAAAAAACTTCAAAATGTCTGTTGAGGTGCCCTTACCAGGAGACAAGTGAGTCACCCAGATCTGAAGCTTCCTAGGGAATGTTTTTACGACATATTCCAGATGAAACAAACTTGCCCATGTTGAGTGCTGAGCAGACATGGACTTGGCCTTGTGCTACAGAGAACAGGAAGCCATGTGGCTGCATTTGTCTTACACAAAGGTGTTTTTCTTAGCTTGGGCTCATTGTCGACAAACACAGACATAAGTCTGGTGTTCACTTCAGAGCTCAGCTTGAGTGTGTTCATGTCTGCATAAGATACGCTGTGTAAACACACACAAACACACACACGACTGTGTTCCAGAAAGGCTGCCAAAATTTTATGCAGATCTCTATCTTTGCCCTCCTGGTCACCATCCAGACAGAATACCAGAACAAACCAGCCTTGAGAGTTAATTATGCTTCTTTCAACTGATAACTACATAATAGCAATCCTCTCTAACAGAATTCCATCCTGGAATTCCAGCCTGTATGAGACATAATTGATATTTAGGCTTGGTTTTATTTCTCTAAGATGTTTTTAGATGATGTGCTTTAAAAAGCACTCATATCACCAGGCTTTCTGGAGCCTTTATCAGAGTCTGAAGAATTACCTTGAGTCTTTGTAATGAAGAAAACCTACTGACTGTGTGGGAAGTAGCCACACAGTTTTCAGTGTGTCCATTCCCCAGAGCTGGCCAGAACCTGAACAGTTTCATTTCCTAGGGACTGCAAGTAGTTGAAGCAGCCCCTCAGCACTGCTGGTAGCTAATCAGTCCAGTTTAGAGCAGACCTCTGAGGTGGGCCTGGCAATGGAAAGCTCAGCAACACAGTGCTGGCAAAAATGCACCTTTGGAGATGCTGAGGAAAACTGTCCTCAGGCCCTGATGCCACAGGGGAACACGTCAGGGAAACTACCCAAGAGAGGGCAGCATGACTATGTCACACTGCAGCCACACAGCTTTGCAGCTAGTGTCCAAATTCTTCATAAAATTTTCCAGCCAGTGACTGGAGTTATGGCTGTTATTAAACACATTAAGGCTCTGAGTGATTATTTGGTTAGCTAGCAGAAGATAAATGGGTAAAGAGGCTGGCTGCTTATTAGGACTATCTCAGTGATTCTTGGAAGTTATTTGCTTTTCAAATCAACACAGACACTATGGGCATTTATTTTCTCTGGCTTACTTCAGCATGATTTCATTTTATGAAAAAAAAATCCCACACTTTCAAGCTATACACTGAAAGCAGAAAAAAATGAACAATATCCCTGTAAAAGAGGAACTGGACAACAGCTACCCTTCAAAGGGCTTTAAGTCTTCATTCTGCTTCCTTTCTTTCTTTTTTTCTTCACTTTTACTTTCTGTTTTGCATTTCTCCTATGGTCATCTCGAAAAAAGGGCGATTTGTATATTTGTATCCATGTTGTCTGAACATATTCAAATTAAACCTAGTTAATAAATGCATCTCAGCATCATGGGATTAATCTCAATGCCATAACAAACTGATACTAATATATGTTGCATACTGTTTCTTCAAGACTCAACTGAGTAAAATAAAAAGAGACAAAGACTGAAACTGAACTTTATTATAGAAATATCTGCCATGGAGAAATATCTAACCTCAGAGGAAAACATTCAAATGCCAAGCAATAATAAATGTTAGTATTTAAAAATGGCATAATAGGGCAAGGTGATTGGATTTTTAAATTTCCCTGTCCAAACCATAGCCAAAGATGGAATTAGCAGTCAAAAGAATAGTGAAAATCACCCCTCACACACCCATGATATTTCTTCAGAATATATATGATAATTAGATAATGTAAATCTTAACCAAAGATTAGAAGACTACACAGATTAGAAGATTACACAGACTTCTGCCATAGAAGACTGTGTAAATCATAGACTGAAACTAGAATGCTATTGAAAAAAAAAAAATAAAAGCAAGAAAATGAAATTATATTTTTGGGTATGATGAAGACCCAGATTGAGAGAGAGTAAATACTCTTGCATTAGGTCTGTATCAGTTTGAAAACTAATACACAAGAGAAAACCTTCTTTGCAGGCAAATTACTGAGTCTCTTTGTGGAGAAAAAGACATCAGGGAATGCAAAGAAAATAGTCATAGGTTTTGTTCTTTAGCTGTGTAAGAATGATTTGCAATAAACTCTATGCATCAAACAGGAGAGCAAAGCAGAAAAAAAAATATGCTGAGCAACACTTCACTAGGGCTGATCAAGATCTGCTCGAGCAAAAGGGACAACACCCAAAAAGTGTTCAACATGAACTAGAAGAGCTTTGTACTTTAAATACTTATCTCCACACTCTCCCAGGATTTCAAGCCCCTAAATTGTACAACTTTTAATAATGATCCTCCATACCTTTAGATGGTGCTTTCTTTTCTTGTTTTTCTGGCTTTTCAGGTTTCTCTTTGTGAACAGCTAGAAGAAAAACCAAGAATCTTAATGGTCATTAAAAAAAAAGTTGCATTTGAATGAGAAAAAGGTTAAAGAAACACAAGTAGGCACCACAGTGATGCATGCAAAGAATGAGAAAGATTGATTCAGATGCTGTTGTTTGTTGTTGATGCCAAAACATGGAATTGGAACTTTCAAAAACTCATCTGGCATCACTGAGGTCTTTGCCATTGGCTGGAGGAGCAGCAGCCTTTCTAGGGCCAGTTATCCCGTGAAAGAAGATAGTCAAGAAGAGTCATACTTATTTATATTGTTATTTATTTATTTATTTATTTATTTATTTAATATATTTATATCCTGTAATTTATTGCTTTATTTTGGTTTATGGTTATTTTTTAGCTTTCTTGTTTGTTACTTTGGTTAGTTTCTGAAGGATTTTCTGAACTCCACAGAACAACTAACAGTTTTTCCAGCTATGAATGATTAAGCACTATAATTAATTACAAATCTAATTGCAGTGACATTATAACTAATGTTCTTTGGGGCTTTTTGTTTGCTTTTAATTTCCACCTTACAAATTGAAATTAACTGCTCTGTAGTTCCTAGATTTCTGGCTCAGGTTCCAGAATACACCCGAGTTGTGCAGTAGTCACTGAGTAGTGGGTAATCTGAAATATTCTCGTGTGGGTTGTGATTTGCTAAATTTTTGTGATCAATGTGTGCACAGTAACTTGTCCATGGATGTGAAGAACTGGTATATGCATGGGCTGATGTGCCCTCAGGTGATCTACAGGGATTGTGTGTGGGAAAACACGCAGTTCTCTATTTGAGTACAATGTATGAGATTATCCTAGGAACACAAAAATGTATGCATGAGCATGGAGCTGGTGTTTAAAAAGACAGTAACAACTGGGGAAGATAAGCAGTGCTAGATAGCTATTTACTGCAAGTAACTACTGAAAGAGCTGCTCCTGGCCTACTCAGTGGCTGTGCAATGGCCCTATACAGTATTTTATTTAAAATGCTTTTTTTTCCATATGGACTTCCTGATTACCTCTGTGAAAGGGCTGTCAGGTGCCTTTTTCTTGGATGACCATAGTCTCTTAGCAACCATTCTTATTGCAAGTGTTGGAAATACTCAGTGATTATCATAAGATTACACTAATCCAGAGTACAAAATATATTATCTCCTTCCCCAGAGACCCCAAACCAACAAAAAACATGCAGAAGGAATATTATATGCTACTTAGTGTGTAAGACTGCAAAGTTTTTTATTATTTCATTCTTTTTATTAATAATATTTCATAACTCTTTTTTATCAATTCAAAGGGATACATAAGTGGAAATTGAGTGGAAAATTAGCTTTAAGGTACCTCCTATTATAAAATAAATAATTACCTGCATGCCTTTCCTTTTTTTCAGGTTTTTCTTGTCTTTCCAGTTTGTCTTTACCTGTCACTTAGAAAGAAAGAGTTATATACATATACCCAAAAAAAAGGAAAAAAAAAAAAAAAGAAAGAAAAAAAGTGGGAAAAATAAGAATTTAAAACAATTTCACCAAGATAAGCCTTAGGATACTAAGTGGCAGAGTGTGTTACTGCTGAGCTGCCCCGTGCATATTTTTCCAGTGTACATCATACTGCAGGGGTGTGAGCAGCCAGCTCTGGCTAACAAGTTACTGCCATGGTAACATGCCTCAGCTGTTTGCTGCATAACATCATCTCTTGCAATTGTCTGTCAGTTCCAGAAGAATTCCAGAAAACTGTTGGTTACTAAGGCACAGCTCACAGTAAATGCTGCTGCCTGTGATAGGAAGAGGGGTCCACCTTGGCCACCCCACACTCTGTCAGACTCAGGTTGTAAAAACCCTGGAATCAATCTCGGAGCAGAACATGTACAAATGATACATCTGTGACTTGCCAGCTGGCTTGAAATGGATAACCAGCAATGGATATGGATGGTCAGTAATGGATACAGATAGCAAGTCATGGGCACTAACTGAGATCAGTCCCTGGCAATGACAATCCCAGAACCATAACTGGATATCCAGTATGGGTAAAGTAAAACCAACATTATGACAGTGGAAACTGCATTATGCTATCCACTCATTCATAGAACATTTTCCACTTGCTTTTCTTAGGATTTTACACCATAATGTTCCAGAAAACAAAAAATAAGCGTGTGGGTTTTAGAGCACTTCTGAAAGAACAGCTGTGAAAATTCAAGTTTAGCTTAAGTCTAATTCCTGTGGAGATTTAATCCAAGTTTAGTAAAATTCCTTTTGTCTAACATGAGGAGATAAGAAATTTCTTTTACAGTACCATGAATTCCATATGTAACCGGATGCAAAAGAAGAGTGGTTGACAATATTCAGGCTTCCACATTTTTAAGCAATATAGTGATAAAATACTTGAGAACATGGCTGACATCTCTGACTGAGACACTGCTAAGTGACTGAGACACTTCTAATTACTGTCTGTGTCATTAAATAACTTTCTTAAACTTCATCCCAGAAGTTGATTATAGATTACAATAGGATGCTATTTATATTCTCCGTTACCTTGATCTTGAAAAGGCAATGTATTTAATGTAGAAAATGAGCAGCAAAAGTACAGGGATGCAGTCTCTAGAGTCTCCCAGTCACACTATAATGAAATGGACCTTAGAAAGGCACACATTCATAGTCTTAGTTTTGAAATTTAATGTACAGTCTGAAAATAATGTTTATTAGCACTGTGAATATAGAGAATCTCTACACACAATAGTGTTTCCATAGCAGTTTTGGCAATAGTTCACTAAATGAAACTAATAGTTCACTTCAAGAAAAAATACCACTAGGTAGAAAGAATATTAATAGGATTTATGGCAAGCTAAGGCAGTATAATTGTAATTTTTTTTTCACTGGCTATCTGAGCTTGGCTGGGATAATCTTTTTCTTGTTCTAAGAAACTTAATAAAACATTAAATATTGTTCTCCTGTGAAATCAAGTTGAAGAGTTCCACAGGTTTTCCACATTATAACAGAAGTCTTAAAGATAAATTCATGTTTTAATATGGGACATTATTGCTTTTGCTTTGTCATTTTTCCAAACCCCAGAAAAAATGTTCCATGTTATCACCATTCTATTTTCTACTAATAAATATTCATTCTAAGAGACACCTCAATTTACATGCCTGCCATTTACTTCTAAAATCAGTCTTGTTAGCTCAAGGCACTTTGAATTACTTATATGAAATGGAAAAGCTCCAATCAGAGACTGTTATAAAGGCCTAGTCAAGCACAGCTTTCAGGAGTTTCACCTTCACTTGAGTTCTTGGCCTGCATATCTCTGCTGTGGCTGAATATTTGGTCTTCCCTTTTCTTTTTTTGGTAATTCATTATGGCCTGTTTTCCAGAATATTTTTCTTCCTCCAGCCCAAGACTTCATTAGCCACAAGTTAGTGCAAAGGACATATTCTCAGAAGAATTAAGTGTTTTGACAAGTAGGTGCACTCCACCAAAATTCTATTTTGCTAAAATATCCTCACAAAAAGTAAACTGGACGGTGGCTGTTGTAACCCAGAGCTAACTCATAAGTTGTGGGTGGAGAGTAAGCAATATCTTCATTCTGACAGCAGATCTGTAGTTTGTTGTTGGCATACACCACCAGGAAATTATTAAACTCTCTCTAAAACCTCTCCCCAGTGTCTCTGAAATTAATCTGGAGGAATTAATTTTTCCTTTTTTTTCTTTTTTTTTCCTTTTTGTCTCTATTTTAAGAAGCTTTCCAAAGCAGAATGTCTACATGGACCATTTCCAGTATGTTATAATTTACGAATTACATTTTGGTGCAAAAAATTCTTAAGGTCAAATAATATTCTTGGATTTATTCAAGAAGAATATAATGGACGCCAATTTGTGCTCTAGGTACTTTCTACATAACTTACTAGTACAGTAAAGACTTATTAATTAATATCTGAATGTAATTTCAGTTTTCTGTACAGTGATGAATTCGAATTGTTTTTAAAAACCTCATTCTCCTTCCAGCTGGCTTTCACAACACCTCCTCCATCCTTAAATATTATTAGGATCTACAAGAACAGTCTAAGAGTCAATAGATTAGACTATTTTGAATCACTGATAAAAAGGCAAGGAATACCAAAAGCTGAATACATACCCTTTGGGGGCTCCTTCCTCTCAATTTTTTCTTGTTTTTCAGGTTTGTCTCTGTGTGCTGTTACAAATAATAAAAAAATAAATAAACCCCAGCTCACAAAAAATATGTAATCTAGATGTGTTAAGCACACTTATTATCTCATGAAAGTGATCAAGGAAAAGCATTAATAAACCCAAATAATGGATTTTAGCTCTGAGTCACAGGTACTTGATGATGTATAGACCTGAATATCAACATTTATTTCTAGGTCCAAGAGAAATATTTTCCTTGAATAAATCTTCAGATATCAGACTATATTTTTCTGAAAGAAGTGATTATTCAGCAACCTCAATCTAATCTGTCCTTTCTCTTTTGGTCCCATTACACAACCACCCTGACTCGCAGATTTCTGACAGAGGAATTTATTTTCAGCCCTTGACAGCATTGCTTTCTATTCTTAACAAAAAACCGGCCAGCATATTGCTTTCTATGCTATTTTTTTCTTTATTTTTAGCTGTCACTTCCGTCACAGGATGGATTAACAAGAAAATATCTCTTTTAATCAGAGTGTAACCTCAGGAAGAGCAGCTGTTCAAAACACAGCCGACTCCATGTCCTGCAAGAGGCGGGCAAACATGAGTCCTTATAGACTCTCTTGCCCACCTAGGTCTCAGACCATCTTTTGAATGGTTCAATCCCACATACTAATGATTTTATTCTTAGTAAACCCATACTACTAAAAGACTAGCATTTAATAATTTCAGGGAAATATTATTTTCTTTTCTGTACCCAGGGTTCTGGGAAAAAGTAAAACAAATTCTGATTAGAAGACAGTGAGCTTTATAAACAAGCACATTATGCTTTTGTGTCCATTCATTTAATCAGCTTTGCAGTGAATGCCATTTCACAAAAGTGCAAGCACTTTTTTGTTGGCGGAGTGTTTCCACATTAAAAAGCATGTTGCAGTCATTAACACTCAGTAAATTCATTATGTCTTATGTGTGTTTGGATTATCCAAAATTCATTTTCAGTCATAACAAGTAAATTGGGATAACAAACAGCCATACAGTTGAAAAAGATTGAAGAGAGATATTTCAAGCCTTTAAAGAATGTGGACAGAAAATTTACACTAAAAAACAGGCTGTGAAGAAAAAAGCAGCACCATCAATGTATTATTGGATGAATTATAGACTACAACTCATTCAAATGTTTTAGCAGATCTAGGAGCATACCGAGAAAAAAACATTCTACAAACTGAATAATTTTGCAGAAATTGTAGCATGCTTTTACGTCTTGCATTTGTATTAGCAGGTGCTGGCTCTGTCCTAAACACTTTTGTCAGTTTTGGCAGGACCAACAGCAGTTTCACAAACAATGGCTCTGTGATGGTCAGTGTGAGTGAAACCTGAGCTTCTGCACATTCAAACAAAAGCTCTTGTAGTCTCTATGCCAAAAAGTACAGCTGAACTATGCAGAACAGATTGATAATCAGAAAGCTTGTTTTTATCCACAGGGCATCTTACTTGTGTAAGAGAGATCATTGTAGGTTTTTAAAAATTTGTTGTAGTTTTTCCATAGCATATCCTTATTTCATGATTTGAGAAAAAAACCCCAGACAACAACAGGAAAGCAAACCAAAAAACCCAAAAGAAATCAAAACAAACAAAACCCATACCCACACAGCAAACCCATAAAATGAGCCTAACTGAATTGAATGTCAGTAGACCTGAAAGTGGACAGAAAAATCCAATTTAAATTTGTTGCACATCCTCAAAATGACGCAAACAGCAAAAATGCAAGGAAATACTAATATTTTTTGGACTACAGCTTAAAACATGGAGAAGGGATCAGTTGGCCCCTTCTTGAGAAAGAAAAGTAACTTGATGTATCTGGGCAGGGAGCCTGGAATGTGGATAAGCAGAGACCAGGCTGGCATAAGCATAAGCTATTTTTCTCTTCCCAATTATAGGCTGAAGGTGATCTCTGGTTAGTTTGAGAGCCTTATCCTGTGTGTTGATATCCCCATAGCCTCAGAGGTTGCTAATCTCAGATTGTAATATTTATCATTACCTCTTATGGGCACTGTCAGAGCTGTGGCTTCCCTTATTTGGGAAGGGCAGGTGCTGCCAAAAATTAAAGTGTTCATGTTTCAGGGCTGTGATCACTGGCCATTTTTGACTCTTCAGTCACAAGACCAACAAAATCCACTGAAGCTTTTGTTCTCACAAATTTAAATCTGATATTTCTTAGCATGTTAACTCTCTCCCAAAATATTTTTATGTTCAAATACATATGTAGTTATGAAAGGTCTGTCATAGAAAATACATTACTCTCTACAGATCATTTCCATATTTTGTCACTTGGATATAATTTTCTTTGTCAAGGGCTTAATACACACTCTTTCTCAAGCCTAAAATTCTAGGTGCAAGCATTCCATTTTAGAATTAGCCAGGCTGGCCATATTGCCATGTTTCTGTGAAAAAAAAAAAAATAGAGTTGATTGGATTTTATTTTCCATTAAGAAAAATAGGGGAAAAGACACAAACATACAAAAATTATTTTAAGGCTACTTACGCACTCTTAAACTGAAAAATGTTGAAACAAAAACTGTTCATTCAACTTGAGTTCAACCATTTTATTAGCTTTATGACGCAATTTGTAGTTAAAAAAATAACTTCTTTTATTGATTTTGCTACTAGGATGCTGGTGACATCCGTAAGAAAAAATAACAACTAGACTTAAAATCAAGTAGATTTATGGCAATTATGGAAGCTAAAATTTTTCCACAAATTAAAAGAAATTTTCTTGGGCTGCCTTGCAAATGCCAAAAAAGTCATAAGCTCAGACTGAAGTGTTATTAACATTGGAAAAAATATAACATCCCAACCTAATTTTCACTAACCTAGATTTTGGAAATTGCTGAAACATTTTTGCATGTCTTTGAATAAAAATTCAGCCTGAGGCAAAAAGAGGAACATGGGAAATCTCATCCTAAGTGACTAGAGTGTGATAAATTTATAAATAATCTAAAATAGAAGCTTATAATGGAAAATTTTAAGGTAATTTAACAATGTATTCCAAACTTAATATTGCTATCTATTTCACAGAAAAATAAAAATAAGAAGTGTCAC
This sequence comes from Passer domesticus, assembly GCF_036417665.1. Taxonomy (NCBI): domain Eukaryota; kingdom Metazoa; phylum Chordata; class Aves; order Passeriformes; family Passeridae; genus Passer; species Passer domesticus. Next base: position 51,785,003 of record NC_087476.1, read on the forward strand.
ATATATGTGAGAGGATTTTCCTAATTTCATTCATCATAGATTTTATTTGCATCAAATTGAAGACATAGTGGAGTGGGACATGATTTAGTTTTTTCTTGGATAAAGTTCTCCAACAAAGACATTCCACCTTCCAAAACAGAAAGTGTGAAAAGAAGAGGTGTAGCAAGGCACTGCTTCCATACCTAAGAGAAGCAAAAATAGTTTCCAGCTGAGTAAATCTTAAGTCTGCTGCTTAGTACAAAGCCAGGTGATGAGTGCAGTGAGCATGAAGCAGAGATTGCTTGCTCCAGCTAACAGACTAAGTGCTTCTCTACAGAGCAGCACTCTCAGGAAAGTTAAGATAAATGAACTAATACAATGAAGTTAGAGTGCATTAGTCAGAGAGCATTAAATCTCTGCCTAGATGCTTTGATTTGGAAGCAAAGCAACTTTAGATGGCTACAACTTAATTCTTCCTGAAGGAACACTGAAGAAAAAAAGAGGTTGGTCTGGAGAGAGGCACAGACTCCCAGGTCCAAATACATAATTTAAGGAAACTATGGCTGTGTTGCCATCTGTACCATGTTCTCCAGTTTAAAGTTAATGCAGACATAGTTGTAGCTGTACCTACAGGTCAGACAGACTGTCTGTGTACAAAATATGATTTTTAGTTTATTAACATGGTGAAATTATGTGGGTTTCTAGAATACTAGGATTTGTATGGTCTAGCTCTATTTATATATTTACCTGTCTCAAATACTTTTTCTTCCAGCTACAGCAAATTAACCATCATTACATTGTTTTCTTGCATACATTACCTCAACAGAAATGTATTAGTGAAGTGATTTTGGGAAAAGCCACACAGTAAATAAATGTTTTTCCCATTCCTTCTCAATGCCTGCTTTAATTAGAGCTATTCCCCATAAGTGCAGGGCCATTTATTTCACTGGTGAGATCAGTTTTCCATCAGAATCAGAAATTGTCATTGGACCTTCCATTAGACAGAACTTCTGTACTTACATATACCTTTATCTCGATACTTTTTACTATTGTTCTTACTTTCTGCCAAACAATGTGTAATTAACTCTTATTGGTAGTAATAGTAATAACAATTATATCACTTGTTGTGGCATTTACATTTTCTGAAAAATCGCTTTGCCCAGGATTTTTCTCCTGGGAAGCTGAGAAGCCTCAGAGAAAAAGGAAAACAATTTTTATCTCATCTGCTTCTTCTCTGTTTTGCTCATGTAAAATGTGTTTAGGGATTGTTCACTCACAAGTGATGTTTCATTGGTTTCTGGTGTGAGTTATTTTGACTCATTGGCCAATCGATGCAAAGCTGTGTTGAGACTGGAAAGAGTGATGAGTTTTCATTATTATCTTTTTAGCATTCTGTAAGTATATTGTCTGTATTCCTTAGGTATATTATAGTTTAGTATCCTTTAATATAATATAGTATCATAAAATAATAATTTAACTTCTAAGAACACAGAGTCAGATTCATGATACCTCCCTGCCATGAAAATCCCTGCAATACAATAACCTATTTCTTAGACTCCAGCAGCAACTCAGTCCTGCAAAACCTATCTAGAACACAATATCTAGATGCTCAGGAGAGTTGTATACGGAAAGATTATCAATCCCTTGTGCCTCTGCTGGCTGATCAAGCTCCTGGTCATGCAGTCCAGGGCAACGGCACTTCTGAAATTACTAATACCTCAAATACCAAATTGGAAGGATCCTTATTTGTAGTGAACTTATATGTACACGTTATCATGAAATAATTTGATTTCAGGGCTCTTAAGTTTGACCAATGGTTTTGTGAAATTATTTCTCAGAGTATTTCTTCTTTTCAGGATTAAATTTGTTACAATAATTGAAATAGACATTATTGCTAGTAGTTTATCAAAATATTTAATTAAAAGCAAATTTTAGGGCACCAGTTTGCCTGGCTCTCAATACTGTTTGACTCTTTTAATTTCAGTCACTCCCATCTGGGATTTTTATTCATTATAACTGTTCCTCATATTTCACTTCAATCTTTCAAAAATGAGGCTTATAGCTTGAACTCCCTTGTAAATTGTGGGACTGGTATTCACAGGATTTGACTATTCAAAAAACTACAATTAAATTACTTTTAAAACTCTAGTGTTCCCACATGTTGGGCAGAAGACAGAAATGTTTTTTCCATTTCCAGCTATTAAAAATATTCATTTTACTTCTGGATTTTTTTCTGTTAAAAACAATAAAAGACTGTATTTGTACATATTTCCTGAAAGGACTTTAGAAGGTGACAGTAAAATTCCCTAAGGTTTCATGCCTTTTTCACACTGTAGACAGAGGCCAGATAGAATGTTTTCTCGTCATTGTGCCTCAATGTACATGCTGCATTGTTGATATTAAACAAAAAAAAAAGCAACAAAATATAGAAAAATATATTGTTTTGTGCTTCAGCAACTGATTGTATAACTAGAGACTGCATTATCAGGCACCTAAATAATGGGACTTGACTAATGACACCTGAACACTTTTTTTTTCCTGGCATCTTATAATTTCTTTGTAATAATTTCTGCAATGTTAATATTGTTTTGTGTAGAGAAATTGATTTTCATATAGATGAAATGGTACACAAGAGGCTGTTTGGTCAAGATTGCAACATCATTTGTGTCTTTAGATTACTTTGCTTGAAAAGACCTTAACTGGGATCCTTGCTAATGGATCTGAGTTCATTATTTCCTGGCTTGCCCATTGGTACCCTAAAAAAATTCATTTTGGTAAAACATGACTTATTAAGTAGTTGGGAAATAGTTCTAGGCAGTCCAGATGACCCTGATTAGCAGAGAACTGGAGCTGAAAAACACTATAAAAATGTTTTACAGAGGTGTAAAATGCTATAAAAATCACACTAAGAATACATATAGAAATGAGTATAACTGCATGAGGGAGGGTGTATGTGTACACAATATTTTTAATAAGCCTTCTTCTTGATTCCTTCTGCCACTATGAAGCTGAGCACTGGTGTGTTAGAAGGATGCTCATGAAGTTTTATGTGGCCTAGCCTTTATGGAAGAGCTCTGTTAGGCAAAAAGCCCCTTCAGATATGCCAGAAAACACCTTTGTTTACATGACCTCTGAAAACCAGTCCAAACCAGTTCCTCTGTGCATTTTCAGAAACTGCCAGTTATAGGAGATTAAACAGAAAAAGAGCAGGTTCTTAAAATGAAAGTTTTTCTTATCTCTGATACACAGCTGGCTCACTCTTAGCTATGACTTCCTAACTTGGATGGCACCCACTGGCCTATAAATTTATTTTTTTCCTTGCCCAACATACTTCATGCCTTTTCCACCAGACGAAGTTCATCAACACTCAACTTTCTTGCACCTTGCTAGAAAAAGGATTTCTGGAAAAGTTTGGGCAGGAGAATCTTATTATGAATGTGCATTTTCAATCTAGCTACACAAGCATAAAATTATATTTTTCTGTTAATGCTAAGATATACATGAATTTTTGATCATTTGCAGTCTGTGCCAGCTGATCTTTGAATGCTTCTACGATACAACAGGAACAGTTAACCAAGTTAACAAACAAAAATTATGTAGTCAACTAAGACACTGTATGTTACACAAATATATGCGGACAAGCAGACAAAAAAAACCCAGTTACCCTTTGCTGGTGTTCGTTTTTCAGGTCTCTCAGTTTTCTGTTTTTGAATTTCTGAAAAAAAAATACAATGCATATCTGTCAATATTAAAATAATTTTCACACACAAAAATATCACATGCATTCTCATATTTAAAAAAAATTAAAAGTGGTTAAAATATTATGGCTGCACCATGGCTTTATCACTTGCATAGTCAGAGTAATACACAATGTATTTCAATTTTATATATATACACAGGCAATATATATGGATAAAAATCACAATATTAAGTGTCTTTAATAATTATTCTGTTTTTAATTGAGCTGTACAAATACTTTTAAAGGAAAGAATAGCTTTAGCTGATCTGTAATAGGTATACAGTAACACATGCTGGTCATGATTCAGAAAAGCATTATTTGCTAAATATTTTTTTGTATTTATTTTGAGTTGTTTACCAAGACTAATATTTTATGCTTTTCAAATTACCTTTGGAAGGAAAAACTGTTCTTTTCACTACATTTTCTAAAATTTTCAAAGCTCACATACTGAATTGGTATCTCCAACACACAATAAAAGGTAGACTCAATGCTCTATACAAACTGCAGAGATAAAAAGTCCCCAGGTTAGGGATTGTTGTCTCAGAGAATGAATCATTTTGATCATGCTGTACACCAAAATCTGAGAACTGTCTTCTTAGAGGTGGAAGGGGTACAGTATTTATCTGCCTTTGTTATACCATTACTTTTGAACAAATTTTCAGTTGTAATATTGATAGTAAATTACTGTTATATACGTCCATATAAATCTTTTTCCTACTGTCCTTATTTTGTCAAAACCAAGATAATACAAAAAAATGGTAAAATGCTGAATTTTTGAAAAAGCAAATTAAAATTAAATCAATGTGCTTAGACCTCTTTGCACACAGTTAAAGAAATTTAAAAATCATTTATTTTAGATGTGCAATAAAGTCATTAAGACTATAGAGAGTGCCTGGGTTATCATATTGTGCACATATTTCCTGCAGTAGGAAACCACTCTAAAATACTGTATGAAATTTGTTTTCAACAAAAGCAAATGCAAATCTCACTAGATTCTGTGGGAAATGGCTTCTCGTGTTTCAGTGTTACCTGTGCTCTGCAGGGTCTAAATATCAAGAACACTGACCCCAAAATTAATCCAACAGAGGAAAAGCTGTGCATATTACATCTCAAGTCTAAGAAGCTACTCTAATGCCTATTGAAGGCAACTGAAATATTTCACTTACAACCTTAGTAATTTTCTCAGGATACACATTGCCAAAGAAATCCAGTAGGAAATGGAATTTCCCCTCTCCAGATATTTAGATAAGTCCTTGAAAATAATGCAGAATGTTTTTATTGTATAATATTTGGCATCTGAAATAATTTATTGTGTGTGGTTTGCAAAAACATAGCTATTCTATAGCATCAGGCCATGTTATCTTCAGATAGAGAGAATATTTTTTCACTGAGATAAAGAGTAACAAAGGGTAAAACACAACACTGTTAACCACTAATGTATGGAAACATAACTAAGCTAATTATATGATGTCATTAGGCTAAAAGAAGTTTTTATTCAGTGCTCATCTTGCTCTTTTCAGCCTGGCTGGCAGTTCATTATAGTTCTATAAACCTCAAAGGGTGAGAATAGAAAGAAATATACTCTTCTGATTTACTGTGTTTCAGCTGAGCCTGGATTATTTTTCTTTATGGGAGGATATTTTATCAACTGAGAGAATCCTCTTTCTGGATTTTCAAACTTTTCCCACTTGTTTTGCTTAAATGGCTACATGGTCTAGTTTGGGTAGCATAAGTGGTAGGAATGGTGCAAGACAGTAACAGATGGAAGATTGCTCCCTAATTCTGGGCACATCTGAGCAGTTTTCCATGCCACTGCCTTCAAACACTGACTCAGAGGACTTAAAGAGAGCTGAGTCACTTCCTCTGCATTGCAACATTCTGTGGAGACATATCTCACCCAGTTCAACAGGTCACCCTACATACAGAGATGAATATGAATAAATCATATTCTTCAGGCAGAGTCACACAGACACATATTCCTTGCTTGCTTTAAAATGCCTCAGCTCTGCTGCATTTCTACTATGTATTACATGTCTCATTACAGAAAAGAGGCCTATTTTTCTTGGAAAAAAAAGTATAAAATAAGAATAAATCCTCGTTGTTTAAAAAAAATAGTTTTAAAATTACTTTTGATTTAGGGACATTACTGCTAGTTTGACTGGAAAATATGTATGGAGCAATGGCTCTAAAGCTGGTTATTTAAATCAGGCTCACACACAGGCTCACAGCAAGTGAACCTTGCTTCAAACAAATATTCCAGTAAGTTGCACAAAAAGATACCTTTTTAGACAGCCACATGGAGAATCTCATCTAATTTTCTACTACAACTAGGATACCACACATCACAAAGAAACATACACAAATTCCTAGAAGTGAAGTACATCTTCTTAACACACAAGTGTGTGCATATAGACTTCTACACGATGCAAAGTGTCCCATAATTAAGGTCTCTTCACAACTTCTCATTACAGTCTGAGCCACCATAAAAAATTGCAGCCTGGATCACATCAATTCTGACACATTACATCCCAAATTTTCCCAGTACAAATAAATCTAGTCGTAATATAAGCTAAACTGAATCAATTTACAAAAGAGAAAATAGTAACTATTTGTTAATTTCAAAGTATTTAAAATCAGGATACACATTAGATTACTGGAGATTTTTTGTTGTTGTTTTATGAGAGTTCTGATACTCTCTGCTTCATCTTTTTATGACAAATAGCTTTAATTTTGTAGTAATCACATCATATCTTATTGCTGAGTTGACAAAGTGGTTGTAATATCATAGAAGACTTACATGGCCAGTTTAAAGCAAGTAATTAATCTCTATCAGTGTGACGCATTGTTAATAAATCCTAAATATTACGAATTCATGTTTAGAAAAATGACAGAATCAAGCAGCAGCAAGGATAATCTTTGTCACCACAGCAACCATTCGGATTCTTTATGAGATGATAGCACAGTTTATTAAATTATTGTAAAGGAATATGTATTTTAAAAGCTGTATTTCATTGTTTGTTTTCTTAAATTATTAGGCAGACATGAAAAATTATGTTTCCTTTTGTGTTGCTTGAGTTTTGAATAGATAATTATTTCCTTAAATATGGATACTGCTTGATGCTAATTTCTCCAGACCTCAGGTCTCGTGCAGATATACAGAACATACAGGGCGATTATTTTATATAGGTCCAAGAAGGAAAACTAGGAAACTTCTCACTGACCATTTCAAGATGCTGAAAGGAGACATACTCAACTATATTGCTGTCAAACTGATTTATCTATGTCCTGTTGACCCAAACCAGACCTTACCAGTCAGCTGAGGATCAGTACTGCAGGAAGATTTACTGGAAATCCCTGCTGAACAAGAGAGTCTGGGCAGCAGCTTCCCCACCCCTCACCCAGCTAATTTTCATTAACAGCAGTTGACAGTGTCTAACGAGAGCACAGCACTGGCTGTGCACTCTGGCTCCAGGAAGATCAGGATGGGAGAAAATAATTTCAGTCCCTTGAATCTCTGTGAACTAATGGGTCACCACTGTGCAGGTTTACATCAGTGTGAATGAAGAGCACAGCCCCTCATGCTAGGGCATGAGGAGGTTCTCCTGGCTCCTGGTTCTCTTCCTTGTCTGCCTTTGCGTTTCTGATATTGATTTTTTGTTATGTCCTTTTTTATAACATAACAAAATGGATAGCAATATTCTCAGCTATTTTAATTTTGTTGTATTAGAATAACATCTATGAGCCTTAGCCTACATGAATTACACATGGAGCTATGACATGATATAAAGATCTCATCTCTGTAACACAGGAGTTCAGACTTAGAGGGATGCATTTCTTCTCTTGCTGGGAAAGCACAGCCTTGCATCTTGCTTCATTAGAGGATAAAATGGTGAGTAGCATTCTGGTATTGTGGAAATAACACCTACACCTCCCCCTCCACTGAGTTTCCATGTTACAGATGAAATATACCTTTAAAAAAATCCCCAAAACCATATTAAAAATGTCCATGATATAAGAGACAAAGTCAGGGAAAAAAAAGAGTCCCCATTTGAAATACAAGAATTCTTTACCCAAGGTAACCCAGAAAGTTAGCAAAAGAACTGGGGATTTACCTCTGAACCTGACATTCCACATTACCCTCCATGCTTAAAGCCAACCTGTTACTACTTAAATACTGGAGTGAAGAAAGAATGTAGTTTTAATATCTCTTGTGTTTTAAAGGTATAATAATTCTTTATGAAATCAGAATAGATTTTTTTTTCCTAAAAAATTTTACCAGCTGGTCATCTTTTTCATCAGCTGTTACAGGTAACACAGCAATTTACACCTTCAGTGCTTTGACATTCTCTCTCTTACGAATATCTAAACGTGAAAAGGAAAATTAGTCCAACTCAGAGTCTGGTGAGCCAGAGGTTAATAATTTGCTTTTGAGCAGCTAAAATCCTTACAGCTATTGCCAGCAATTTAGTGGGGCTATATTCTAGTTTATCAGGACTAATTGGTAGCAGGCAGCTGATTATCCTGAAGAGTTGGTGGAAACAGATACTGAGGGCAAGGCCAGAGTGAGTGGTGTTAAGAGCTTTAGAAGATGGGAGAGATGTCATTTCTAATGTGTTTTTAGAAGTTGTCTTTGTGAAGAATTGTAGTCTACTCTCTTGCTGTTGGTATCCTCAGGAGAAATTTGCAATTGTGCAGCTGATGTCTATTTTTAATCTAGATAGTACCAGCTGGTGAGGGTGACAGTTATCCTTGAGGGGCTAGGAGGAGAAGAAAGGAAGCTGTGCATTAGAGCAACTTCTATCTGACTACTAATACATCAAGTAGCTGTGCTCTACAGCCAAAAACACCCACAGCAAAGCAAAAAAACCACCTTGTAACAGGAAAAAAAAGTGCAGGGATAAAAAGAAAACCAAACAAAAAACAAACAAACAAACAATTTGATTGGAGAATTAAATTGGTGTATTGAGCCCATATCCAGGAACCAAAGACAGTGTAACAGAAGGCCTTAAATACCAGTATCCAGTGTTGGAAAGTCTGAGTGACATATATGGCTTACCCAGGTGACTTCCCTACCAGCTTGCCAGTAGCACAGCCTTATCCCCAGTGTTTTCTTAGATTTCTCCCTGTTCTGGGACTCAAAGCATCTTCAACCTGGGGTACGTCATAACGTTTCCTGAAGCCATGTGTCATAAGAGCTTTCTTGAAAATGCAACAGGGGACAAATTTCTCCTATCAATGAAAATGCTAAACAATTTGGGTGCTCTTCCATGACATGAAGAACCAGACCACAGTGCCTGTTAAATATAATTTCAGAACTTTTTATCCACCTCTTTGGAAATTGCAGCTACAAGTTACACTGAGAATAAAGGTTTCGGGAAGGGAAGGGAAGGATCATGTCAAGTTCCATTTGCTTTGTTAAACTGAGGATTCCCTTCCCTCCAAAACCTAAATAATTTATTATCATTATCCTTATAATCATTCTCATTATTATTATTGTTTTGTTTTTCCTCTGGTAAGGTTTCCATTTGAAACAGAAAAACAATATCTTATCAGAAAAGCTTTTGCAGATAGGGAGGTACTCGCAATTATCTTTGACTAATTGTCCTGTAAGCAGCACTGGCATTCCTCAGGGAGACCATATGAAGATTTTTTATGGTGGAATTTTAATGATTGGGTTTTTGAAAGAACTGAAAGTAGAAGGTATTAAAAGTTTTCAATCCTAAACTCTTTAACATTAAGTTTCATTCTTCATAGACATAAAGATGTTAAGGCTATGTTTTTCATTCCCAGACAGCAGTCCTGTACCTTTAGGTTCTAAAATCAAAAAAGGAATGCTACTTGCACTTTGACTAAAATCAAGAACCAAAAGACAAACCACCTTTTACTCAAACAAATCTGAGATAGACCCACATGATCATAACCAGTGGAACCTGAAATTGTCTTGACATGCTTCTCCTTATGGATGCCAGTCTGCAAGGTGTTACTAGCCCAGTGGTAAATGGTATTTTCATAGCAAATTTTATCAGTCTGCACTTAATTGAGTGTAATTTTCTAAAGAAAAAAATGCAGGCAAGGCTTGTAGACCTCTTAAAGCAAAATTATATATATACAGTTGTATAACTGTACCTAAAATCTCTAATTTTGATTAGCACCAAGGAAGTCTTTTTCCATACAAATCTATTTCATTTTTGTTGGGTTGGGTCCTTTGGTTTTGTTTTTGAAAGGTGTTAAAAATACAATAAAAAGAGATCACAGATACAGTTACTCTACCAAGACTGTATTAGTCTGTAAATAGTCATTCCTTGACAAATTCAATCACTTTTAGATCCAATTGATTTCATTTTAGGGGTTTGGCATGCAGAAGAGAGGTTTCTGTGGGTCATGAGCATGGGCTCCATTTGCTACATCCTCTCCTTGGCACAGCAGTAGCTGTGAAGGTACCTGAGTTCACTCAGAAATATGGAAGCCACTCAGTTTTGATGCTGTGGGTTTGACTGAGCTTTGGAAAAATTGTTCATTTTCAGGTCAGGCACAGCAGACTCCAGCCAGTGAGGATCTGCTTAATACCCTCTGCTCACAGAGTAAGAACCTCCCCAGACTCCTTTACTAGGGCACAAATTAAGCTTTTCATGAAAATTGCATGGATATCTTCACTTAAGGTTTTCCCTGATGTAAGAGAATACCTTCAACAGCTACAAAACTCTCTTCTAACACTTCTGTCCAGGTTCCCTACTAGCCTTATGGCCCTAAGTACTCTCTCTTTTAAAATATAATTGGCAATTTTGGATTGAAAAGTTTCAGCTCAAGTTGAAAACAAATCACTATTCTGCAAAAGGCAAAAGAGTTATATTTGAACATCCCTGTACCCTTGTGGTATATTTTTTGTTCATCTGCGTAATATGGAAAATATTTTCTTTCTTTTATAAAATGCTATTTTATGGTGGATATGCAATTCCTGTACTGATAAATGTAAGTAATACCAGATGAAATTGTTAAAAGAACATTAATAACAGAAATGGATGTCACAAAAATGAAAAATGCAAAAAAACCCCACATCTGGAAAAGCACTTTAACATCTAAGAATTGAACCAATCAATGATTTCTATCTTTTAACACAGAGAGTACTTTACACAAAGATATGCAAAATGCTTTACAGCAAAGTGTAGCCTAGGGAAAGAGCAAAAGCCTTTTAGTGAGATCTTTAATAGCAACTCATATACAGAGAAGTGAACATTACCATACAGCAACATGAAAGAAACTGAATTCAGAAGGCATTATCAGCACAAATAGGTATATACTTTAGGGATGAATGGACCTATCTAATTATTTTTTAAGACATATATATGACAACTACACTGGTAACACAATTTTCAGTTTGCATTTATGATATTTTGAATGTATTTTCTCCAGCTCATTTCCAAACTGTCTGTAGCCTTGGGTTCACAAGAAGTTGTAGTTGTGGATTAAAGCCATGCAAACACTGTGTCCCTTCACTGGGAAAAATGCTTGGAGTATGGAGAGCTCTCTTGAGAAATTATAACTATATTTTTAATAGTTCTGATATACTTCCTGAGGCATTTGCACTGGTCACTCTAGGGTAGCAATAAGAACTTGTGTTCCATCCACTGAGTCAGCTGAGCTTTTGGTCTAATCCTATATTCTTAGGTACTTTAATAGTTAAAAACAGTCTGAGACATGTGATAAATTGTAGGACTAATGAGTTGTTCACTTGGTCACTGTACCAAAAAACTATGCAGGAAATTGTCTAGTCTGAGAACCTTTCCTTTTGGGAGCACTTTGTTTGTTAGCACAGATCAATATCAAGGTCTGAACAAGCCAATAGACTGTGATGGATAAATTGTGACTGACCTAACCTTGGGGTGGAGAAGGGGTTAATAGGAGTGGGTACCTGACATCAGGTCTGGGGGAACTACACCTTGGCCAGAGCTGCTGGGTGAGTCAGTGTAACTGGCAATCCCCTGAGACGCTGACATGTCTTTTAAGAGCATGATGTGTCTTCAGCATATTAATAACAAGCCTAATACTCTGGCAATGATACTCTCATTTGAACTGAAGACAGATGGATAAGGTGTTTGCCAAAAAGTTTGTTTGTCTTTTACAAAATTTCGTGTGACCTTTAACAGAAATTTCTAGTCTGTGTTGGCTTTTTGTCATAATTTATGATTTTTTGAATCACATTTTCCTGAGAAAAAAGTCAAAACAATATTTTTCTGTCTCACATATAGACTAACTCACAGAAAATTAGAGATCCTTCTCTACCTGAAGGAAGTGCTTCTTTTGATTGTTGGTAAGAATAATCTTATGCCAATAATAAAAGTTTATGGTAATACAGAGATGGATAACTGTCACAAGGGTCTTTATTTCTTCCTGTTTTTTTTTTAATTGAATAGTATTTACTGAAATTAAAATTAATTTCAGTTTAATAAAGAGCTTTTTAGGCATGGTTCTTAATGTTGAAGTGTTTGTACTTCTTTACTATTTACACATCTTTATTTCCAATTTTGTGTTTTCTCAACTCTTTTCCAAACTCACAGCTGAGGCCAGTAGTGCCCACAAAAAAACTGAGCAAAAAAAACACCCTCCACTTTCCTTTTTATAGCAATAATTTCTGGTAAAAACATACAGGCATGCAGGTCTCAAATAATAGAGTATGTCTCTAAAGGTGAAACTAACCTTGAAAAAATGAACAAGATTATCAGTCATAACTATCATAGAAAAAAATGTAACTAAAAGCAAATTAAGCCTGAAAGAATTAAACTTCTCTACCATTTGTGAAAATGCCCTATAGTTTTTGTATGTTGAGAATATGCATTGTTAAAGACTGCCAAGTCCCCTCCAGCATAATCGTTCTCTATGTCCACTGAAGAACACTGCTTTGCCAGACAATATTAAATGTTCATTCTTTTCTAATTATTGAAGATAAATATTAGTGATAAGACTTGGACTGGAAAAAATAACTGCAATAAGAAAAGGTGCTTGAGAGATATTTTCATATCTTCAAAGGATTCTGAAACTGATATTAATCCCATTGCCTGTGGAAGCCCATTGTCATTACTTGTACTTCTATTATCCTTGCTTTTAATTTACATCTCTAGGAAAGTGATCTTTTTTTTCTTTGGGATCATAATTACGATTAGACTTATCCTCTTTCATGGCTAGACAATGTCCTTGCCACTCCCCTTGATTTTTTTTCCAACATACAATTGTATTGTGATATCAGCAATCTTATTTTTTCAGTTACTATATTACATTATAAAGTAAATTTTGTGCAAGCATTTTAGCATTCAAAAAAGCTGGTACAGTGAGAGCTTGTCCATTCACTAAAAACAGACATGGAAGTTTTTCAAAAATTCTCATTCTATTAATGAATACCATAATAACTGTGACTTAGATCCAATACAAACACTTAAATATCAGGCATGGCAACCATAGTGCACATTTCCAGAATGAAATTTGAGAGAGGTTTCCCATAAAAATGTGAAAAAATGTCAATCTGTTCATATTCTGGAGACAGCAGTAGTGTACTGCACAATACCACTGGTATTTTTTTTTCTTGTTTAGAATGTTCAAATGCCAGTGTCACCTAAAGAAGGATCCTTCATATAGCTATAGATGAAATTGCTTCTCAGAATAGAAGGGATTTTGACGCAGAAATGGCCCTTTACAAGTAGGCAGAGAAAACTCCATAACCAAAAAATTTGCTTCTAATTTCATGAATCAAACTAATGTTTTGACACCCAAAAACTCCCAGATCTATTTGTATAGATGGTCCTCTTTTGGGTCCAGCCCTAACAGCACCAACATGGAAAAAGTCACCAGCTCTGTGTCTTGTTTTGTTTTGTTTTGTTTTAGGAAGCTTTTCTTCTGGAAGTCTTATTTACGGACCATGTAAATGACAGCAAAAATTAGTTGAGAAAAGCTGCTTGGAGAGATCTGCACCTTGTACTCAGGGGAACATATTGTGATGTTTGTGAGAGTGCTACCTGCAGGAGCTCACCTGAGCCCTCAGCTCACCTCCCAGGGCTCTGCCTTCTGTGCTTATGACCTTCAGTGCTGGGAGAGAATTTCAAGGTGCCTAAGCAAAAAAGCTGCTCCCTAGACTACACCACAGAGCTCTCAGAAAGCTTCACTTTAGCCTTAGACCCTGGCAATTAAGCTCCTTGGTGTTTATACAATTTTAAGGGAAGTCTGCAGAGAAACAGGAACAACTCTGAGGGGCTGAGAGGCGCCTGTCACCAAGGGGACACGAGCAGTACTCTGCACTCGCATGTCCAAGGGACTAATGGCTTCAGGCCACATATGTCGTATTTCTGTAGCTCAGTAAAAGAGGTGACAAAATCAAGTATAAACAAGGCCAGATCCTGGCTGCCAGGATGAAATGGAGACCTCCAGTCACCTGGAGATGGTAAGTTATTTGGGGATGTCGCTGCGTGAGAGCTTATGGCAATACTTATGACAGAAAGGGGAGTTATCTTCAGCAGGCACAGGAAAGAGAAAGTGCTGTGCAGGGAGACAAGCATGAGAATGCTTATACTCTAAAAGACAGGAGAATCTTGAGCACACATTCAGGAAGTGGAAAAGCCCACTCAAAATTTGTTTTACTGTTCTGGAAGGTGAAACATGTTTGAATTTGGGCCTTTTCACATCTGTGTGGCTGCATTATCCTGTAAGGTACCAGATTTGGAGAAATCACCAGGTTTTTGTCCATTTCCTTTATACCAAAGACAGATGACCCTCTTAGGATTCATGTCCAGAGCCAGGAGCTTTGAATAGTGAGGAAAGCATTCCCAGATGGCAGTTAGATACTCAGCTCCTTGGATGGAGCAATTTTAGGTCCAAACAACCATACATTAACTTCCAATTGTTTACAATTTAAGCAGCCTTGAGCTTGTTTAGATGACCTCTCTGAATTCTTTTTGTACATCTTTCTGCCGCAATGCAATGGGTAAGGGCTATGTCACTGGTTTCCAGAGAAGGGATTGCAATGCTCAGCGTGGTGCTGTCCATCGAGTTTTTATGCATCATGCATTCCTAGACATGAGGTAACAGCACTTTCATCCTGGCCCCTACACTGGCCTGTGGTGAGAAGACACATTCCACCCCTGTACATCCTTGCCAACAATATACTACAGCTTCAGACTCTGTGCACCTTCTGTAAAATTAAAAATGCACCTGTCTCTATGGGAAAAGAGACAGGGCTGAAGGTTTTACAGTTCTTTGATGAAGTAAAGAGAGGGAATCTTTTCCTACACTGTCTGTAAGTTTTCCTAACATGACGAGCTGTCAATAGAAATGTAACTGCTCTTGGTCTTCAAACCTATTAATTCCTTGGGTTGCAGATTGAAATTGACAGCTTATTTCATTAAATAGAAGCCTGATCCAGTTCCATTTAACTTCAGAGAAAACTGGATTGTAATCTCAGAAGGTACTGGGGTGATAGATTCTTCCATATGGGCAATTACCCCTTGAGAATTGATGGATGCCAAATTCAGTTCACATAGGGCTGCTTACACATCCTACTATTCTTGAGCTTTGCTCAATATGGAGAAAAAACACGCCCTAGTTTTGAAAAGATTTACATTCTATTATTGGTAATTCCAGCCTTCTAATACATTTGCATTTTGATTTAATAGAAGTTGAATATAAGTTTTATGTTTCAGCAAAACAATTTCAATAACCATAAAGATTATAACATAAATCCTACTTCCTTCACTTGTCTGCTTTAAAAATTCAGTGATAACTAAATAATTTTTTTCTGAAAATTAGGATGCAGTCCTTTCTTTAGGGGCCTGTGTTGGCTTCAGGTAAAATGCTTGACCGTACCTCATCATTATTTTTCACTAAATATACTTTCCATATTATTATTCCTGAACTTTATTTCTATACAGACATACATATAACTCCTTTGCATTAACAGAAGCCCCACAAGAATAACAAGAATATAAATAACATTTCTGCCATTCTATTTTTATATTAATTTTTTCAGATTTTCTGTAATAATTAAATAATAAAGAAAAATGAAATAATAAATAATTCTTAGAAATTCTTACAAAAAACAGCTCAGTAAATATTATTTGTGTTTTGCATTTAATGAGTTTGTTAGAGCACAACTGAAAATGTTAGTAGAGTATCATGTAACTATTGTCAGAATTTATATCACAGATACACAGTTAGTTCTTAAAAAGATTACAAAATATGGTTAAGCAAGTGACCAACCTTTTTTCAGGGAAGGTTCCGCTTCACCTAAACCAAGAGAAAAAAAACAGATATCAGAGAAAAGATTAAAAAAAAACGTCAAACAAAACCCAAACAAAACCAAACCAAAATAAAAACAATAAAAAAACCAAGACCAAAACAACTCAAAAAACAAAACAAAACAAAAAAACCCCACATTTTTTCATGTTGACTCATTTTATTTCAAAAAATATTTCTTCTTCTTTATATGCTAAATGACAAGCATCTATTCTGAGATTTTGGATTTTTAATTAAAAAATCTATCTTGCCATAGAGTTTTGGGTAGATAAATTGAAGGTGCAGTAGTAACTAAGGAAATATCTAAATATCTATTTGTGCTTCTGAATATTAACTTATGACTAAAATTAAAAAATTACTTTTCTTTATGCATATTTCCACATTTTAAGGAAAGGCTCACTTGTTCTTTTTAAATTCCAAATAAAGCATGTATTAAATTTAGCAAGGTTGTAAATCTAGCAATGTTTCTAGTGAAACCCAAGGCAAATCATAATCCATTTCAGTGTAACTATAAGCACTTGATTGCTGTGATATGTTATTGCAGCTCCATATAGGACATGGAATTTGAAGGAGTGATCCCAAGTGACTGGCCAGTGTGCAGCCTCAGCTGCGCTGACTACAGCACAGGGTGGGCAGAGGGCTCAAAGCCCTTAACTTTTATGATATAGTGCATTAAGATGCCTTGCTGCCTCTTCACACTCCTGGTTGATGATGAAATTCCACTTGGGCAAAACACTGCCAGAGCTAAGGTTTCCAAATCTAGTGAACATCAGATCTTGGATTTTTGTCTGTCAGGTATTTTATGACTTTTCCTACTGCCATTAACACTTAGACACTCGAGTGTTTGAATGTTCACACGTGCTTTGGGAGCTATGAAATCCTAAAAATGCACACTAATCAAATTTTACCAAGCTCTCTATTTTTCATCTTTTCTGTTTGTCAACCTTAGGAGAGACTGGCTTTCTGCTAGTTATAAATCACATCTCAGAATAGGATGCCCAATTCACAGACTCACATGTAGCAGTTTATCTATTAGCATTCATAGACTATGCTAATATAAAAAGCTCATGCACATATTTAAGAGGTAAACACTTGGTAATATCTCAGGTTGCTGAACAAATGAGTAGAAGTCAGTTTCAGTACATGACACTTTTTAATTATATTCTGGTGTAGCCAAATGGAATATAAAATAAACTACCGTGAAATGAAGATGTCACTCCTACACTTATCGCTTGTCAGAATGACCAATATGATGTGACATGATGATCTACTACTGGATGTGAGCAGTCTCTGCTCATACTGGGGGACTAGTTTTTGTTTTTTTGCTTTGGTGTGGTTTTTGTTTTTAACAGAAGGAGAGTTATTCCAAAATCAAAATACTAGTAAGTTACTCTCATTTATCTAATTATGTCAGATGAAGAATGGTACCATAATGGCAAAATAATTTCTAGTAAACTGAATTATTTGCAATATGCCATCCAAAATCCTGTAAGTTCAGTTGAAATGTTATATTATTTTTTCATTTCAGTATATTGCACCATTATCAATATATTAGATTGAAAAAAGTTCGAAATTTCTTGATGTATCTTGTATATTTTCCAGGGTTCTTTAGATTCTTGCTGATTAAAAGAAAATAGTAATTTCCATTCTCTGAAGCAGTATCCTCATGCATATTTTGGTTGTGCCTTTGAAGTTGTATATAAATTAGTGTTCTTTTCTTCAAGATGTACTAATGGTAATATTTAATTCTGACAGCTTTTCTGTAATAGTACATTAAACATGAGATGAAAACTACCAAAGAGACCAATTTGCTGATTGGAATAGCCAGAGGATGCTTTATTAGCAAGAACGTTCACTTTTCCTTTTTGATTGACCTTCTTGTCTGTGATGTTAAAAGCTGAGTAAGCCATTTTAATGCGTGTAAAAAAGCAGTTAGAGCAGTTACAGAAGTCTTTACATTACAAATACCTTCATCACTGTCATCATCATCACTCCATACGATGTCAGACAGTAAAGAAAAAAAGCCATAAATCCAATCAGAAGACTCTTCCAGTGTCTCATGAATGATTCTCAGTGGTTCTGTGCTGAGCTTGTGAACAGATCTTCCTGAGTGCAGAGTTTAAAACAAAAGCGATTTGAAAAAAGGACCCAAACCAAACAACTCCTTCAGTAGTAAAAGTTCATCTTCATTTTATACAGGACTAATTATACTACCTCTTTTAGCAGAAACAAGGATTGTGAATGTTAATTTTTATTATTCAAGCATTTGAGGACAGCTCTCCTTCCTGTGGAAGGCTGGTATAAACTGCATTTTACTACACTTGCTGTTCACAGAGTGATTAAGGACCCAGTGTACAATTTGTTTTGATGTTGTACTCCAAGTTCTGGCTCTCCTTCTAGGGCTTGGTTGGACAAAAAATAAGTATAGATTTCACTCTAATATTCTTCATTTTAGATAATCACTTCAGTTGAGCCCAGTTTTTAATCTCAGACCCCTGCCTCTTGATGCCCATTTAGGATTCAGTCCCACTTGTGTCGTATCTCTCTGCTGAGCTCCTTCCTTCACACAAGTCCTGGCTGAAAAAATTGGGATGAGCCTCAGGTTAGCTACACAGACAGGTCACATCATTGTCATGGACCACACATACAGGATGGGAAGAAGAAAGCTGTGCGTACCCAGGCCAAAATTAACCTGAGCTCAGGTAAACTGGGATGCAAATCATGGCACAGAGACAGCTGCTTTCAAACTCATACTCCTGTGATTCTGGTTCTTCTCTCACAGTTTTTTCTAGAATTTCTTTCGCATACACTCGTGCACATGTGCATACTTTTTCTGGTTTTACTGCTCTGTGGGCAAGCAAATTAGGAAACAAGGAAGCAGGGCAGTTTCATGTCTTTCACCTTCCTGGAACCTCTGAGGGAAGGGAAAATTCTGCTCTCCACTGTATCCACACCCAGTGCAGCCATCAGTGGCTCATACTTGTATTCCCTTACAGGCTTTTCTAATTGGGATTTCACCAGATTTCTCTGTACATGACACACTACTTCAGAGGAACTTTCTCATCTCTGACAGACTTCTTCTTCTGACCATTCTGTACAGCAAATTGCTACTTTCTTGAACTTTGTACCAAACATTGCTTAGGAAGAGGGAAAACCCTCATTCAGTCTATGTTACTGCCCAGTGTACTTGAAACTAAGACTGAGTCACTGCCTGGTCTGTGCAAAGCTTTTCCACAAATATAAACAACTGAAGGTAGACCACAAATGTGATTTGAACATTTGGCCTAGCCTTGCTCCTAGGACTTTCAATAGAAATATGTACCCTGAATTTAACATTATCAAGGTGGAACCATACTTCTGTAGGTAAAGATTTTAGTAGGAAGCTAAAGACAAGTCTATTCAGAACTACTTCTGATTGCAGTGTTCTGACTCACAAGCCAAAATCAGAAGGAGTCTCACATGGACTTGCAGGCTAAAAATCATGCAAGGTGCAGGCTTAAAGGAACTTTTTCAGTGACAGCAGTATGAAAAGCTATTTTCTTAAAGTGCTGTAACAAAACTTAGATGCAGTTTTATTTGAAATATAAATGCATTGCTATTCATGTTCATTTTATTTCTAATTAATTATTCTGAAACACAAGAGACCAGGCTGACTTTCTATTGGTTTGTATCTGCTTGTTGATAATGCAGAACAAAGAAATATTGTAGTTAATATTTTGTGGATATTGTATTATATAGGTAAGTGTTGCTGAACAATCAGACACAGCAAATAAATTAAAGGTATGACATGATGTAATGACAGAGTTGTAAAGAAATTAATTTAATGCACTGCTGTGCACACTATTTTATTCAGAAAGATCGAGTAGTAAACCAGCAAATATTTACTTTGTTTAGCATGACACTTATTTGCATTGTCTTCACGCATCAAGATGTAGAGATTTAATTTTTTCAAGTGATTTGCCACAATTTGTTTTCTCAAGCGTTAGCCAGGAGAAGGAATACCTATACTTAAGCTCTTAAAAAGTAAATCTGTGACTTGACTCCTGATGCCATTTATACTTTACTTTAAGCTAGAGGTGCTAAGGGGTCAAAGTGGACTAACAGAAGGACATGGCCAGAGGTGTCTTAGCATAATTAAGATTTTGATTCACAAGCAGGGATGGTTTAACTTTGGACAGCTGCCTTGATTTCAGTGTGGCTATCCACCCTCCTTTTACCCACTGGTTGCTTAGGGAGGATCCAGTTGCTTTTACAGCCACAGGTTTTTATAGCTGCAAGGACTACAGCTATAAACTAAACAAGAATTGGTATCAATTTATTTTAATTAACTGTTCTATCAACTAGCAGCTCAAGAACTGCTTCTGCTTCACAGGTAGCAGAGCTGTCCCCCCTGGGCAGGCAAGGGAAAGGCTCAGACAAGTGCAAGATCAAGAGCAGAGGAAATTATTCCAACCACCCCAAGGCAAGCCATCTTTGCTGATGAATCAGTCTTCAACATCATATCCTGGTCTTTAATTCATAACATCTTCATACCACACTACAAAAAGGGATTAGAAATTATAAGTGTCCAGAGGCAAAAGTGTGTGTCCAGTCATGCCTATGCTAACAGGCACAAGTTGCAAATCCTGTTTAACATAGAAAGTTTAGAAAAATCAGTTTGGGGCTGTGTAGAGGACACTTTATTGGTATTTGCAAAATGAAATTTTGTATTCAGATACTGTGAGCTCACTTGAGGTCTGATGCAAGTAGCATGAACCTGTAAAACTATGTTCTCATGCACAGATCTTCTGTTTAACTTATATTTCCAACATTTTTAAGAGTAGTGCTAATAGTAATGATGTGTTCTAGAATTCTTAAGAACACCACACCAAGTAATGCTGAAGTGAAAATTGACTGATTAATTCCATGCTTTTAGTGCTCCCAACAATTTTGACAATTCCAGGTGCTACGAAATCTCTAGTAGAATGAAATACAAAGGAAATGAAACAATTCTGGTGTTAACAAGTACAGAGAAAGAATCAATTTACCTCACACACATGCAAATAAAGACAACCATTTCCAGAAGATTTGCATACTCTTGCTTCAAGAGTGAAGCTGAAAGAATGAAGATTTTCATAACAAACTTTGAGCTTCATATTTTTTAATTTAGAGATGTCCAGCAATTGAAAGCATGATGAGATTTTTTTTTACAATCACCCTGTAGTCAACATATTTGACTGGATTAGCAGTCCTCTCTACAAATTCTCATTTCTTAGCAAATCTTAGGAGCTAATTATTTTAAAAGTAAGCTCACAATATATTTCTTTTGCTAACATATGGTGTGTAATATAGAATTTTTAACTAATCTATAGGTATAACTAGTATTATTATAGATTAATATAATTGATCTAAACTGTAATTAATACCTCATATATCACATAAAAGCCATTTCTCTGGAAGTAGAGGGGGCAGGATTTTGCATTTAAACTGTAAAGAAGCTATTTCTCAGAATATTTCTTAGATAAATACAGACTTGTGAATTTTAAGCTTTTGTTGAACTTTTAAATAGGGATTGAGCCAACTTTTAAGTCTTAGATAAAATAGTAAATGATTAATAAATGCCTATTGAAGGAGGGGAAAGGAAGTAAATGATTACTGAGGAGGTTAAGTTCAGACATGAAAGATACAATTAATATTGAAGAATGTAGTTAACACTATGTAATTACCTTTAAACACAGTTTAAGTTAAGATTATATTATTTAATGAAATATACCTGAAAGGATACTTAATCCCTGGTGTTCCTAAACTCCCTCAAAAGCCAGTGCAGAAAGACAAATTGGGACCTTCAGAAGGCAAGTGTCTCTCTTTCCTATGAAATCTGTTTTAAGGTTACATTAATCAATTTCCAAGGTACCCACTCCTTTCCATGGACTAGAAAGGAAGTCTGAAAAATTAACATGGACAGGTCACCTTATTTTCCTATTACTGAGATATGTGACATGGATCCTGCTAGTGATGCTGTTTCAGATTTAAATCTTTGTTATTGCACGCTTTGGCTAAACACTTAGATTTGTAACTTTACATTCATAATTAATGCCAGGTCTATACAACTATTCCCCTTGATAAATTACTTACATTCCACAACAACACCGATTCCACAAAAATGCATTGCTAGAATGTTTTGTTTGTCAAAGTATTTTATTACTTCATACAGTATAAGAGATATTTTTCAGCTCAGTAAAAATTCCTCTTTCTTGTGCTGGCATGTTCATTGCTGTGAGCATAATAAGAGTTTTGTTGTTTTGTTTTCAGAGGAAACAGAATTCCAGAACCTTCTGGAAAATGATGGCATTTGGAAGAGTTACAGTTGACAGAAGAATTCCAATCAAATGGAGGGAATTTGTATACTACCTTTCAAAGAAATCTTATCTTAGGACAACTCAATTGAATTTGATTGGAGTATGTTTGTTAGCTGTTGGAGATATCTGGAAGATTATTTGGATTTTCCATACTAAACTTATGCGAATATGTTTAAAATAATTATTTAAGAAATAGTTTCAGATGTGTTGTAGGTATCAAATACTTCTAAAAAAATCCCTATGTAATGTGAAGTAGCACATCAAGTGCTACAATTCTTTGTAGCTCTCTAGCATTACTGGTACAGAAACAGTTATTTTATTAAAAATGTGAGAACAACAGTTCTGAGCAATTAATTTCTTGATTTCTGAAGTCTCTCTGGCTCAAAATCTTAATTCCAAATGATTTAAAAATCAAATTTTTAACCTAAATCGTAATTAATAACCCACACTTAACACAGCTCCTTGAAACCAGGCAATGACAAAGATCTCGAGTCCTGCAATTGGCATCAGGTATGTTCTTGGTAACAAGAAGATAAAAGGTAATTTTCATAAAGTGGCAAAGTAATTTTGAACAGAAAACCCCTTTTTTTTTTCCATCAGGACTGAAAATGGGTACTTTAAAAGTGATGTTTGGATACAAGAATTGAGTAATCAGATGGTATGATTTGCTGTAGCCTCTCGAGAAAATTTGGTTATGTTTAATAGTCTGTGTCATTTATTTCTGTGACGTGCACAACAAAAAGCAACTAACTGATTATCTGTGCAAATCACTTCAGTCATTATTCGTGTCTTAGTAACTCTGCCAGAAATGTAGTTTCCTATCAATCTTTTTTGCCTGTCAAATGGTTAAAAGTATGCTCAGAGTTTAACCTATGTTAAGGTGGCCTCTATTTTTTTAATGAATCATAGCAAATTAGTTAATAATTGTTGGATTTTCATCAATTACATATTTTGACTCCGGTGAATTGAATGCAATTAAGTTACAAATGATGGTAATTATCTGGTGCAAAGATTGATCTATGAGATATAAACTACTTCATTGACACTGACAAGGTACAGCTGATGAAGACAGAGAATTTCTGTTGTGTTTGATAAAATACAAAAGCCTAACACTAGCTCGTGGCAATAAAGCATACTCTATTCTTAGTAAAATATTCTATTATAAATATAAAGCCTGTATTTTAAGTTGGAAGTTTAAATATTTGTAAGTTTCTTTCTGCTCTGTGATCTTTTGAAAAGTAGCATCTACTTGATGAACTCAATATACACAGAGTCCCCTATTAGTAACATTCCAGTTTATCTAACAAAACTGTCCTTGGGTCTTACATTTCTGTTTCATAGACTAACAGTTTTGTCAAGCTTATAGCTCTAAGCCATAAACAAGTAAAACTCTGGTTGATACCACCGCATTATTAGTATAAAAATACCAATTGAATTTTTAATTATATTACATTTAAAAACTGCCAAAAAAGCGCAGTCAGCTTTCTATGTAATTTCTGTTTAATAAGTACAAATATTGTAAATACTAAGGCTATAGCCTGTAGTTGTCTCTTTCTGATATCAACCTTAGATAATTATATTGAGGTCAAGTTCATAGAGGAAACCTCACCTGAAAGTGAACAAAGAAGCAGTTATAACTAGAATTTGTCAAAATATAGAAAGAAATTCACAAACTCTCGCAAAGTAATTGAGTAATTACAGGTCCATTTGATATAGCCATACATGTGAATAGGAGTGTATGTTTAGGGTGGGCTTTAAGTGTAGTTTATATGACTTGATTTAATATCAGCTGGAAGGTTTTGATTCAGATCTTCATTAGGTGGTGTTTTCTGAAACGCATTTCATCTAAGATAATTTGAAGCTTTATTTTTTCTCATTCTGTGGGTTGAGTTTTCTGATTAAGAGCACAGATCTTCAGATCTGTGAGGGCATCTGTAAAGCCCTTTAAAGGGCATTAAACGTGTAAAATTAGTACCTCAGCTTGACACCATTTCCTGGGACTCTCCTGGCTGGGGGCATCTCTTAGGTGTCAGATCTACTTCAAGCATGACAAGAGAATGAGGAATAGGCTGTTGCAAGCCCCAGCCCGGCAGAGTTGGGGTTAGCTGAGAAGCAGTGCTGCCCTGTGCTGGCCTCTGCTCGTGCCCATGCTTTGTTATCATCCACACACATATTCAGAACACTGCAGGCAGAAGGTCTTTACCAGGTGGGAAACAGGGATCATCGCAATGTTGTGCATAGGTGGCTATACCTGATGGCAACAGCATGAACCCCAGAAAGGTCAACAAAAAAAACGAAGAAACACCATTAGCAATAATGAATGTTCTCAGATGTCTCTTGGCTAAAGGAAGCACTTAAGGAGTGAAGTGAGGAGTTCTTTAATCTCGGTGGGGCTCCTGCTATGTGGCAGAAACTTGAGTTCATTAAAAAGGGAAATAATATGCTGTAGGTGTGAGATAATACAGTGTGAATCACAGCAAGGTAAAAACGTGGTCAAACAAAGCACAGTATTTTCACAAGTCACAAACAAATTCTATTGCTGAAAAGAATATATTACATATAGGTAATTCTAGCCGAGTTACTTCAATTTCTTCAACAGCAAATAACCAAAGAATTGCATCACTGCAATTCTTACTGGAATGAATTATTGTTTTGATTTGTTTGTTTAAAATTAGAAATTTCACAGATAACATTATGCACTGGAAATTTGCTTTGTGTTTTGTGTCCCATGAAGCATATTTAAGTATGAATTCTCCTCTTAGATTCTTCCCTATACATTGAGACAGTTTCTGGAATTTCATCTTTTCAATTGCATAACCTTGCAAAGTTTAATCTATCAAAATTTATCATCTTTTATACACTGGACCTTTTGGGATGAAAGCAGCACTTGCAATACTGCAATAGTTCATAGACTGTCATTCTTTTCAGTATAAATTCATTTTCTAGGGGTTTATAACTCAGCTATGAAATCTGCTGCAGACTGAAACATGAGAAACCAGATGTCATCTGAGCAGCCCTTCTTTAAACTGGAATTGGGCTTAAATCCCTTTAAAGGATTTTTTCATAGCAGAGAGAAAAAATGTTTTGTAGGTTTTAGGTACATTAATTGAAGTCTTATATAATTCAATTAAGAACTTCATTAAGAACTTTGAAACAGATAAGCTGTTCAATCATGCTTTGAATTTACATTTATAAATACAGTATAAAATATATTTCAGAAGACTATAGCACTGTTTTGATACATTTCAGAGTAGGAGGTTTGTCTAAGGCTTTGAATGTTTGAAAAAGAGAAAAAATTATATGTTCCATTAAGTTTGCTGGTGGTTTAAACTAAGCCAGAAGTTAATTCTTTTTCCTGATTAAATGCAAATATATTTTCAGTTTAAAAACTGGTGTATATACAGTCATAAAACACAGGAGCAAAAATACCTACACTCTTCTTTTTGCAGTTCTTAAAACTTTCCAGTGAACATTAGCCCAACAGGGTTACTGCAGTGAGATGATATTGCAGAGGAAAAACATATGTGTATATTCTTTATAATGACTATATATACTCCCCAAGGCCAGACAAAATCCATCTGTGACCACAAGGCAGTAATAAAAATGACCACAGGTTTAGCCAAGGAAATGGTGTCTTTAGACTGTGTTTTTTCAGAAGCTGCTATGGGAAGCCCCACAACAGTTGGGCAGATGTTTTGCATTAACTTAAAAAGATTAGAGATATATAATGAAAAACGTATCTGGTTGGATGGGAGCTTTATGCACTGTTAACTCCCCACTCCTATAGGCATTACCTCCACAAAGGTCTGCTTTTGCTACAGGTCTCTAAGAAGCCTCTTTATTTGAGCAAAACAAATTAGCCTCAACAAAGAGCATATCCATGGGGTTTTTTTACTTATCAAAACAACATAGCAAGCTCGTTCTGCTAAGTGTGTCTCTGTGTGTTTTCTATGTTTTCACTTATATTATTTTGTAGGTAATTTTGAGTTTCATAGATTTGGTGAGGCTTCATTAGGTTTGATTTAGTCTGGTCTTTAGGTGACTGGCTAAATCACTGTCAATTTACTCTGAATATTGAACACTCTGGATCTGAAATTAGGGGGATGTTAATTAGCTGTAATTGGTCACAGAGATGGCAGGGAATTTTGAATGCTCTATTAGCCCATTAGCAAATATAAATTCCTGGGCAATCAATCTTAAGGACTAAAATAATCTTAAATTATTGAGTTGCATTTGCCAATTAAAATGTATAATCCAGTTATGTGTACAAGAAATGCATGAAATACATTCATGAATTATGAAGCCTGTTAAAAAGATGTGTTTTCTAACACAAAGAATGGAAGTAATGAACTGTTGCAAAGCACACATAAAACCAAAATTAACTTGTTTCTTCATTTCTAAAAATATTGAAAATACATGAGAGTTTTCAATGTGGTATACTAATTCCATATTCAAGAAATTAGTACACACTGTGTACTGCATGAGATTTGTAGTTTCTTCTCTTAAGCTTTTGTAATGCATGTCACCTTCATACCACGTTAGAAATATTTCAGTCATGTTCATGGTTGTACAATACAGCATGATAGGAATGCAAGCTTTCATTTGATTCCTCAGAGGAATGAGCATAATACACTAAAGCACAACACTGCAAAATTTAATTTCCTTCTTTTGGGTAGATAGAAGAGGGGTGAAACTTTCAGTACAGATCTCTTTCTTGTCTCATCATTTCCTTGAAATCCACTGCTAAATCTAAGGCTGATTTGTAAATTCTATCCGTGTCCTAACTTCTGAACAAACTGACACATAACCACCCAGGAAGCAAAGCTTTACACCTGCAAACTGTGACTGTTATATTTTATGTCATAACCAGCACCTCCTCAATAATACAGAGCACTGTAGAATTTACAGCCATCATGTTCTGGATATGTAAAATTACACAAAACTGTATTTTAAATCTTGCTGTGAGCAGATCCTGAATTCATGTAATCTAACATCACTTACCTGAACCCTAAGTGTTAGCATCCCTCAGCCTCCCTCAGTTCCATAAGCTACTTTACAAATGCTGAATAAAGGTGGCCAGCAAAAAGTAATTTACCACATCTACTTTAGGATGAAACTAAACATCTCTATTTTCATATCATTCCATGACAAATTTCATCTTATATAAATTGTCAAAATTTCACAAATTTCATAGTTTACTGTTAAAAGGATGTGAAACCATAGCAGTTAAGAAGCAAAACTTAAGGACTGGCACTCTAATCACAGAGGCGACCATGAAGTTCATATTGATAAATTAAAATATACAAGAGGTAAAATACATATACTGATAAATTATGTGGTTTTTGAATTATGTGCCTTTCAGTTAATGAGAGTAAAATTGTTAATTATTGAAGGAAAAGAAAGCTCAGGTTTAAGTTTAAAGTACTTCCTACTCAGGTCACGTGTAGTGTTTTTACTGAGTTCCATGAATCTGCGTGTACTTTAGGCAACTCATAATCTAGGGCATTGCACTTCTGTATTTTCCAGAGGTTAGCAGCTCTGTAGTGCAATCAGGGGGAAAAAAACCGTGTCTATTCCTCAGCCACACAGTTCCATGACTGGTTTACCAGGTCAGCCTGCTCCTGCTTTCTGCTGTGCTCACTCCTGTGCGGCGCAGTCACTGCTGCAGCTCTGCCATGGAGACGGTCATTTCTGGCACAGAAACGTAGTGAAAGTTCCTGTGGGAGCCCCCAGATCAGAATCCTCTGTCAGCTCTGTAACTGCCCTTCAAAAATCTACAGGCTGCTCCTCGGTCACCCTCCTGTCTCCTCTAGGCTGAGTTCAGCCCTCTCAGCCTGCGTCATTCATATGCTGTGGATAATTTCGGAACATTAATTTCATGGAACTTCAGGTAGAGAAACAGGAAAGAGACGGAAAGCACTGGCTTATGAAAGGCAAGTGTTCTTTGAGGAGAAATACATTGGGGTTTTTTTTCTGTGGTTTTTGGATTTAAAAAGCACACACTTGAAAATAAATTATTTTAGCATCTTTCATTTGCATTTGAAAACTAGGGAATAAATTTTAATCTTGCTTGCAAAACTGAATTTACAATCCCAAATATAACTATTTACTCTTTTTATGTAGTTCTGGTTTTACAAAGAGTAATACCAAACCCAAGACAAAAAATTACTGGGTTTTAGATTTAAGGAGCCACTTAGAAGTGTGCCCCAAGTTCTACTTTCTAGATAAAAACGAGGCATTACTTCCACTACAGGCAAACTGTCCAAAAGTGAAAATCATTATTGTATCAATAATGCCAGCTATGTAATTCTATCCACAATCTTCAGCTATTTCCATGGTATTTTTACAAATCACTGGATTTAACTCAAAAAAACCAGCAAGAAATCAGGACTGGAAACTTAAGGGTTATGATAACAGATATGCAACTATTCTTATATGTATGTAAATACAGAAAACAGTCTAAAAAATCCTGGTTTAAAGAAGTACAGCAGTTCTGTCTCTTAATGTTTGACCATCAAGACCTGATTTGAATGCCGGCTTAATTAATCACTTAGGAAACAGAAATATTGCTGGGAAGGAAAAGAAACAAACTCATGAACTCCAAATACTGAAGTATCTCTCAGAGATTTTCACAAAATAAAAACTTACCCTGCAGATTAAATTTAACATTGCTTTATTTCTACATTCTGGTCTGAAAATGGCAGTTTCCATCAACACTTGTGAGATTTAAGCTCATTTAACCAGTACAATGTGAACAGAATTCCATCTGCTTAGAAAGTTTCCTTCAGACTCTGGTACAGATACAGATTCTTATTGCTTGGCATTACCCTGACTAGTTTATTGAGCATGTGTGGCCTGATAGCAAGTTCAGAAATTTCTGAGTTTAAGAGTTAGTCTGAGTTATGCCCTGGTTCTTGACTGTTCAGTGAAAACACATGAAGAACTTGATTAACTTGACTGATTGATTGACTGGTTAATATTTAATATGGAAAACTGAAGCTGAATATAACAGTTTCTCTAAGTTTGTCTCTCTGTTGTAGCAAGTGTTTGGTGTCCAAACTAAAATCTGATGCTTATTTTGGAAGGATGTCTCAAAAATAACTTTATGTTTTCCTGATACTCCAGAGATGTCCATCTGAAATCAAAGACAGATGAGAAGAAAATTTAAGAAAGTTTTGTGACACATTTTCACCACATTTCAAGCTCTGTGACATCTATTGATCCAGGATTTGTTGGTCTCTTTCAAGATCTATATGTGTTTCAAAAGCTTTCTAAGTAAATCTTGAAGTCGATATTGATATATAGCAGGACAAAAAAAAAAATCTATGAATTTATCAGTAAACTAATAAAGTCCAGGAAATTTACTCCAAAGCATCAACTCAATTTCTTTTGAATTAAAAAGCTGAAGTCCAAATTTCAATTCCTAGTTAATTATTGTGACAGATGTGATAACTTTAGAGCTGGAGTTCTCATTTAAGGAAGACAAGGACCCTAATAATTTGTTTTCTGGTTCACATACATGTTTTCCAAGTGTTAATTGCTGTTAGCCTCACAAAGGTTTTACTACTGAAGGCTTGCTGAACACTACATACCCTTTACAAACATAGGTAGTTAATTTATTTTCCATTTTATATCATTACCAGATAAAAGACATCAATATTCTATTTCTTTTTATTTGTCACCCTTTTTCTCCTGTTTCTCAATTAGAATCACAGTCCTTGTACTACCCACTTCATTTTCATCTTTGTCCCCTGTAATCGATATGTACCCTAAAGCTTGATCTTGTTCATTTATCTGTCCAAGTCTTAAAACTAGGCTAGATTATTGAAGACAAGGTTGTGCCTTAGCTATTATTAAGAATCTGGTCGTCTGTACTTATGGTTTTTGAAGACCAGTTTTAGGGTTAGCATGTTCTTCTACATTTTTCTGATCACTGAACTGTGTAATCAAGTATCAGAATACTCGAGGCAGATATTAAAGACTATATTTCTGAAAATATTAATTAATATTAATTTCATTTTTCTAGAAAAAAATATAGAAATTGGAAAAAAGAAATCTGACCTCACATGCTCATATATATTTTATGTTACTGTCAATATATTAATTTTCCAGGATGAGGATGGGCTGCAAAATGGAGAGATTTAAATTATAAAGGTGTATGAGGTGTAAACTAATGTGTTCTGACATTTCTCACAATATCTTCTCTCTTGGTAAACTCAGCAGAGATACTGTGCTGTCCCCAAGGAGGTGAAACACCGGCATATTTGTGTAATAGATGCTGCTTAATGAATTTTTAAATTTGAATATACAAGGTATCAAACAGAATATGCTAAGTTTTACCTGCTAAGTCTTTGTAATCCACCAAGTCAAACATTACAATAGCTACTGCTGACCAGGTAACAATCAGAGCAACCACAAGAAGCCATGCTGCTGGAGAGCTGAATGTTGTCATGAGGTCTTCTGTCACTGACTTCTTGCCCACTTTCATGGATGACGAGGGAACGGAGCCGTTCTTACCATCGATTATCGTCGTGGTTGTAGACATGTGTCCTGTACACAAAACAGAGGAAAACAGAGTAACAACTTGGAGCCTTAAAGCCAAGAATATTAATGCTCTTTTGAAATTGTTCTGTAATCAGAATGTTTAAAATAAATATAAATATTGTATTACTAAAAAAAGGTTCTTGGACTTTCTGGAAGAATTAGTCACAACCAGCCTTTTTTATTATATGACATTTTTGAGTCTGCCACAAATAGCTACAGGCCTAGGACAGTGTGATTGATGAAAACATAAAATATTATTACCCTCCAAAGGATTGTCTTGTTACGGGGCTGTAGCCAGATTCTCAGGTGATGTGATTAAGTGAACTTCCATTGACTTTAATGGAGCTAATGCATCTATGCCACTTGAGGTTTGGCTGGAATTCTGCTGTGAAGGACATGTGTCAGTAGCAATAGAAATAGATACACTTAATTTCATCTAACAGAAACACAAATGATTTCCACATCCAGGATACTTAAAAGATGTGAATAAGATTGTAGCTGATTTTAAAATACTTTTGTTTGTGGATTGTTTGGCTTAATGAAATAACATTCTAAGAAACGAGAGTTACAATGGCAGAGCAGACTTGATTGCAGAAAGCAAAGGATTGGTGATAAAAAGCTGGCAGGAAGTTGAATGTTACTTAGCTAAGTGACCAGCTGACACACATTAACTATGTAATGGACAGTAACAGTAGTGACTTAACCTACTTCCTGAGGTACTAAAAATGCTAATTCTGGACATAAACATTAATTCTGCACACAAACCAAAACTATAGTAACTGAAACCTAACTGTATCTGAAAGTTCTCAACTTAATCTGCTTCATAAAATACATTTTCATAATCTAAACAATCTAGGGAGGTACATTTTTTTCCATCATATACAATGAAAATAAAAGTATTCTGAACATTACAGTTCAAACTAATAGAAGACCACAGTATCTCCACTTAGTTTGCACTATCTTCTTGCATATTACAGATAAAATCTTCATGGATATATTAAATGTGTTCTTGGTCTGGTTGTTGACACCAACTTGCATAAATTAATTTGAGTGATTTAAGGCACCCTTGCCCACACAGACATCTAAAATTGCAAGGAATCAGGTGACACCTAGTTTGTGCAGATCTTTGATTTTTGCTTGTCTTATGTCACAATTGATACAACCTATAAAAATTATATTTTCTGTGTGACAGAGTTGTTCTATGTGAAGGTAAGCAGATTTAATTTCTCTTTTGACACAGGAAATGACAAATAGACACTAAGAAATTTTGCTGGAGCTAAGGTACAGGCTGTTGAAGACTTTCCAATATTTACTATCACAAGCTTTATTTAGACTCTCTTTAAGAATCACAGTCTTTATATTCCTAAAGAAATAAATGAAGATAGGATAAAATCATTACCATACATACATACATTTTCCTTCTATTTTGCACAAACAAATATTCTGATCCTTATGCGAAAGAATACTGGATATGTTCCTTTCCTGTAGAATGTTAAAACAATATCCTAAAGTGATACTGAAATGTCCCTTTTTATTTATCTGACAAAAACATAAGAAATTGGGAAGGACAATTTTGGAGGAAGAAGTTCCTCCAAAGAGGAACTTAATTCAAGGAAGAATTCTTAATCTGTCATACCTGTTGAGTTTTGAAATTCATGTTTTAATCAGTTCTAGAATTCTTTTCAAAATTTTGTTTTATTAGTTAGCACATTGTATAAATGAGTAGTTGCCTTAGCTCTGCCTTCTAATTTTGTTTCTGCACAAGCATCTTGGTGTTGATGAGTGCCTTGCTTCAAGCCCTGAAAAACTGCTCTGATGCACAGCAGAGTTGTAAAAGCAAAATAAGATTGGCATATTACATGTTTTTTTTTTTTTACTTATTTGAAATTTATTCTTATTTGTAGAATATTTATTCTCTTATAAATAACATCTGTCTCCTAGGATAGAATGTATATACATTTTTTTAAAAAAACAGTATAAACCCTGACTGCTTCCATTTCTCCAAACAAAAATTTTAGATCAAACAATTCACAGCAGGAGGAAAAATCTGCCAAGTGACAACTAAGAATAAAGATCAGCTTTCTAAGTCAAATTTAAAATCAATAGCATTTTGTCATCCTACTGCATACACGATGCAAGTAATTTGTGCATGTAACAGGTCATAAATGACACATTATGCATTTTTTTCCTCTTGGGGATATCAGTCAGAGTTTATGATGTGTAAGAGAGAACAGAAAGGTACTGTCTCATCTTGACAAATCTGATTAGTACCACAGCATGTCTTCAAGGACATCCTAGTGGCAGATATTTGCAGTTATAATACAAACAATTAAAACTCTATGTGTGTATACAAATGTGTACTTATAATTACCAGTCACTCAGACCACTATGTGTCTTTGGTGAAGAAAAGAGTAACTGATGATTTATCAATCAGAGCAATGCTGCAGAGACAGAGCTCAAGTATGCTGGAAGGTTATCTACGGCAAGCTTTTGGCTGTTGATGTAGTCAAGTTAGATTTCCCTTTAAAAACTCAGGATGTTATACAATAAAATAGCCGTCATTGCATTCATTAAAGTGTGAGTGAACACATATTGATTCAAATTTGACTGGAAGTCAAGCTAGGAAAAATACTGTTATACTGCTGGAAGCTCCTGATACAGGTGTGCAGTATGATTCAGGGGACTAAGATCTCCAGTCTTTTTTTAATTGCTTTACATCATCAAAGACATCCTCACAGGACTGGCAGGCAATTTTAAAAGTTACTGTCCTGTAGATTTTAGGCAAAATCTACAGGACAGTAACTTTGGAACTGCCTAAAAAAAACCAAGACAGGATGTCCTAAAGCAAATAGAAATTAGATTTTTGTGTCCCTAGATACCTATATAAACAAAATTGACTGGAGGGTTTTATCTGATGACTCCTGAGAAAGACATTGTTTGCTGCTACATAATCTCATGTAAGGTAGATTGTATATTGATACCATCATCATTTCATGGCTCCAAAATGAAGAGGCAGTAACACTGAGATGATCTCCCTCTCTCCACAAGTATTCTATTATTGTAGCACCCAAGGTGCTATCCTCATGCTTTTCTCTGCCTCATTCTTGCTTTCTGGTGTCTAGGTGCTCTGTTCATTTCTGTCCACCTTCCACCAGTTCTAACTTTCTCTGCAAACCTTCAGTGATAATATTTATGAAGCTAGACAACAGAGAAAAAGGGGATGTATATGCATTTTCATCAGTTCAGGCAGCAGTGATTCTTCTTTTTCTCAGACAAATGCCAAAATTAGGCAGAACTCCCGCTCAAGTGGCCAGTGGGTATTCGGGTGTATAGTGGGGGACTGAGAAAGACAGGCATTTTTGTTGCTTTGAAATCACCTGATGGAGCCGATTGAGTTCTACATTTACAATTAGCAGAGGTTGTTCAGCAGCGTGTTAAAATCCGATTGCTGAAGTTTCCTAGGTATCCTTGCCATCCATATAATAAACATTTTCTCTCTAAAGACAAATTTCTGTGTCCGTATTACAGCCAGCCTGAATCCAAGTCAGTTTACTTTTGATGAGCGCTGCAGTGGATCAGGAGATTCATGAGCAGATCAGTTGTCCCTGCTCTGGGAGAGGCAACATCCATCACAGGAGAGAAGGGTGCAGCTGAAGGCTGCTACAATTTCAGCCATCCAATTTTAATCCACCGCCACATGTCTGCTAGAGCCTCTTGGCACTTTGGGTTGTGATTGGTATTGATTTTCAATGAGGATGGGAACTTTAAAAAGTTATATATATATTTCTATAAAAAGATTACTCCAGGGATATATACCTCTGACTGCACATCATGATTTCTCATGCACAGAGGACTGCCCCATCAGGTCACAAATGTCACCTTTACATCAACAGATTGATTTGCTAAATTCCGAACAGCTAAAACTCTGAGGTTCTTACTATTCCTCTGGTTTCAGAGTTGTCACTTAGAATACAATCTGAAGACCCATAAGGTCTCGTAAGTATAAATAAACCTTGACAATTGGTGACAACTTTGAGGAGAACACCGTGTGACTTTCAGAATCCAGAGTGAGCTTGTAGTCCTGGCACCTTAGGTAAAATACTCTTTGTATCTGTGGGCTCAGTCATTATCTCCTTAAAACTACTAAGCTTAGGAGTCCATGGTTAAGGATGGGGACTTGATTTTACAGTTCAACTGCTACACCTTCTACTGCTCTAATAGAAAAATGAAACAAAACAAAACTAAACATCCAAAATGAATAAATAAACTGATTCTGCTCTGACTCATTCAGGTGAAAAGAGTAATTTTCTGTATTTACATCACTTCATAACTATTTTATGTACAACAATCTTATTCTGTGAATAGGACAAAAAATTAAATAAAGTATTTAATATGCAGTGCCTTTTTAAGGCTAGGCATATTAAAAGCAAAGGGCTAGTTACAATAGTAAAAAAAAAAGAGGTTGTTCACTTTTAAAGAATAATATTGTTGCTAGGGCAATGCAGTTGGGATGTGAGAAACCTCAATTCAGTGTGCTCTAAATGAGAGAGCTGGTAGATTTTGACATGTCTGTTGCACTCCCCAGATGAGCACTCCAGTAAATAGGCTATAGAGTATTCTGGATTCAGGTCATTAATGGCTTCTGTTTGACCTATTCCACTTCACTTGGAATATTTAAATACTAATTAAGGAAGCAGGAGAGAGAAAAAATGGCTGTAAAAATTGACACTGGATGTTAAGCACCAGCTCAAGCCTTGGGCTTTAACCTGGTGACCTTATCAACCCAGCACTGCTGGGATCAGGCAGGCAGGAGTCTCAGCCTACAATAAGGAAGGTACCACGGGGAAAAGAGGACAAGGGATTAGAACCCTTCAGTGAAGAAGTGGGCAATGGAAATAAGATAATCTTCTGCATTTTTTTCAAGCTCAGCACTTCATCCTTCGTGACTCCACAGACTTGCAGGCATCTCTCGTTCCCCATGTGAGGAAAATGATTTCTACCACAAGAAAGGATTACACCTACACCTGTTGTTCAGGTCATACATATTCCTGACTGTGACATCTTCCTGTTTCAATATCTCTGCTAGGGATTTCTTCTTCCTTGGCTTATACAAACAAAAAGGAAAAGACAGAATTATTTCCATTTCCAATTAGTACCTTACAATAAAATATTAGTAATATTTTTTTTTTCCTAAAGCAACCTAATGACTTTTTTCATCCTTTTTGTCTTGTTTATATATTTATGTGAAAACAAAATGCTGAACAGAGAGAAGAGAGACCCTCAGGACCCACTGTATGTACTGAACAGAGATCCTCTATCATCTTATCTGGCCAGGACCAGAGGCCAAAAGTGCAGATACTGAGCAATCAACAGAGTGCAGAATATTTTGGAGGAGAAAGAGCACTGCAGCTGGTCAAAACCTTTTGAGCTCCTCCTAATATTGCTAAAGAATGCAATTAAAGTGGACTTAAAACCACTTTCTGTGGAAGATTTGTAGCCCTGGTAAACTTCAATAGGTTAGAAACTCAGCTAGATCCATGAACACAGATCATGATTTCTACTGGACATACATGGAAATATACAGGCAAGACATTTTCTAACACAGAGAAGGAGATATAAACAGGGAAAGACAACTTAAACAGGCAAATTAAGTTTATCTTTGAAAGCTCCTCTCTCTCACTGTTATCAGCAACAGATTGTGAGTAGGACAAGGATCCACAGTACAGCCCAAAAATGGGTGATGGGTAACTAGTGTAGGTCTTCTGAACATGGACAAGCTTCTACAAGCACTTGAGCAGAAATGTGAAAATTTTACGAAAAATATTTTTTATTTAGAGATGCAGCAGTAATCTTCTGTTGAAATTACTGACATTCCACAATTACCTCTCTTTTGTATCAAATTATATCTCTTTATATATGAATGAACAAAGGCCATTAGAATACCTAAACTGAAAAACAAATAAAGGGAGTTTCACAACTGATGCCAGAATTTACACACTTTTAAATTCATTACACAATGTACCAAAGTGTTTCTTTACTGTTTATATAATTAAAGTGTAAAGATAAAAACCTTTCAACACCTGTGTATATTCACAGCTTCTCAGACTTTAAGTTAGTCTTTCTGCAGACTAGATACTTAGAAAGCTATGTCTGGGACTGTATATGAGAGAACATATGCAGATTTATCAGTGACTGATAGTTATAACAATGTAATAATCTTTATGAAATGTGGAAAACAGGGCTGGAGATTATGCAGCAACCAATTCTACATGACAAAAGAAATAGAATAGAGGTTATGGAATATGGAGAAGATGGCATATGAAAATTAACTGAATTATTGGATTCAGAAAAGGCACTTATAATTATTATGGTGGTTGGTGCTGTGTATGTTTTTAATTTCCTTTTCTGTTATTATATCTGTATTGGTTTTATTTTTGATCAATACAGAACATCTGATAATTTCAGGAAGTAGATAGTATTAATCTTTCTATTCATTGTCCAAGAAATTATGTGCACCAATCTTTTCATTTCATTGATTTCAATAAGCAGCTTTTAAAAGAAAAGATACATTCTTTCAAGGCATTTCATTATCAAGGCCAAAGAAACTGTGTCCTTCATACAGTATCAGTAAATAATACTAATAGCATTACTATGGGGTGAAAATTAGAAACTTAATGCTGTATAATAAAATGTGACATACATTTTGGGATTGTGAAAATTGCGGTTTCTTAGGGTACTGTTCTGGGTTGGCCCTGGCTGAATGCCAGGTGCTCCCCAAAGCCATAATACTCCTTTCCTTTGCTGGACAGGGGATAGAAAATGTAAGAAAATTCTCATGAGTTGAGATAGAAACAGTGAGAAATCAGGCACCAGTTATCACCATGGGCAAAACAGACTGGACTTAGGGAAATTAGTTGCATCAATCAGACTAGATAATTAGAAATATAATC
The DNA here is from genome assembly GCF_036417665.1 of Passer domesticus. Classification (NCBI taxonomy): domain Eukaryota; kingdom Metazoa; phylum Chordata; class Aves; order Passeriformes; family Passeridae; genus Passer; species Passer domesticus. The sequence continues at coordinate 51,822,826 of NC_087476.1, forward strand.
TAAAACTTTCAGCCACTCTCTTAATTTCACTTCAAATTTTCTCTGTATCCTTCCTGCAGAGGTGCAGGGGGAGAGGGAATGGAAGTTGTGCTCAGTTGGTTCATTACATGTTGTATTTGCTGCATTTTTTCCTCAGGGGAGGACTCACACTCTTCCCCTTCTCCAGCATGGAGTCTGTCCATAGAAGACAATCATTCAGGAACTTCTCCAGCTTGAGGCCTTCCCGTGGGCTGCAGCTCTTCACAAACTGCTCTAGGCTGGGTCCCTTCTCTGCGGTGCAGCCCTTCAGAAAAAGGCTGCTCCAACACTGATTCCCCGGAGGTCGTGTTTCTGCCAGGAGCCCGTTCCAGCATGGGATTCCCACGGGCTCACAGCCTCCTGTGGGCACACACCTGCTCTGGTGTGGAGTCCTCCAGGGGCTGCAGGTGAATATCTGCTCCCCTGCAGCACTGCAGGGAGCCAGCCTGCCTTACCATGGGCTGCACCTTGGGCTGCAGGTGTCTGGGGCACTTTCTCCTCCATTGACTTTGCAGTCTGCAGAGCTGTTCCTGTCACTTATTCTCTCTCCTCTCTCTGGCTGAAGTTTTTTTTATTTCTCCCCTTCCTAAATCTTTTATCTCAGAGGTGGTACTCTCGGCATGAAGGGATTAGTCTTTGCCAGTGGTGGGTGCATCTTGGGGCCATAAGATATTGGGTCTGTCAAACATGGGGGAAGCTTCTGGCAGCTTCATCCAGGAACCAACTCTGTATCCTCCCCCACTACCAAAATCTTTCCATGAAATCCCAATACGGATACAGTACACTACCATGGGCTATGTGGAAAAAAGTAAAGGATCTTAGTAGAAAATAACTAACTAGAAAACCTCTATAGCTGTATGATCAGAAAATTATTTTCCAGTGATGTACAACCAGGTTGCAGTAGGGACTGGACAACTACATGTTTTAGAAATATATATATATAAAATAAGGACTTTTAAATATGAAGATACAATCTCTGACTCAGGAATTTTATTTATTTCATTTCCCTGAATGCTGAGCAAGTATATTGACAGGGCAGAGCCTAAGCATTTAAAGGAAAACTTTCTCCTCAACACTGGCTGCTGAAAAAGACAAGATACTTTCAAACCTTTATTTTTCAACTGCTAAAATTATTTGAATGCAGTTTTTTTTCCCTGAGGACAGCTGCAAAAATTGCCTTAAAAAAACTTTTGTGTATATAAAGTTGTGTGTATTGTGTATTGGTTGTACCTCATGTAAGAAGTTGACATATGTGGTTAATTCTTTGCCATGCAGATTGAAATTATAGATTTGGATGTTTGCTGCACAAAAGGAGTCAGAATTCCCTGGAGAAAATCTGGACTTCATCTCCCTACTGATCAAGTAGAGAAATTCAAACTGTAGCAATAGAAGATGGTTTGTCTAGAAAATCTCAGAGAATTGAATAGAGTAGTAGGGAAGAAATTCTGGGAAGCACAGCTGGAAAAATCAATTTGTTCTAGCAACCAGTGTAGCTGATAAAAAAGATCACTGGAAGATTTTGGAAAGGAAAAAGTATACATAACTGCAAAAAAGGTCTCTTTGCTCCAATCAGATTTCTCTTGCAGGAAAGAAATTTGATTTTTCAGGAATCACTGGGTCCTGTTGAAGAAATGTTAATACTAGCTATTGCTTGTTCTGGAATAGGCCAAGGTATGAAATGTAGAATTAGATAAATTACATATGAAGATCTACCTATTTGTGCAGATGTCTTGAAACAATCTGAGAACTTCAAGTAGGGGAAGTGAAAACCAGTTTCAGCCAGACCCAGATTATGCTGTGCTTTAAAATACAATCAGCAGTAAAATAAGTTAACTCCCTGTCAGCTGATATACTTCTAACCTTTGTCTTCAGAGGGCCTGGTTAGGTCAGCAGATATCTGAAGGATTTAGATGTCCACATCCCATTGAAAGTTCATACAAAATGAACCCTAAATCACACTAAAAGTTGAACTTCAGAGATTTGGAGTTGAATTTTCATCTTTCCTTACAAGTTTGAATTTCATACTCTAGTAGAGCATTGGTTGACACTTCAAATTAAGCAGAAGAAATCTTGTTTCATAACTTAGCAAGGAAGTGTAAGAAGTTCTTCACTCCAAAATTGCTTCTAAAGAACATAAGGCTGATATGAGCTTTAACCTTCTGCTCTGTGGGATGGTTTCTTGTGTGCATATGCATTTCAGCAAGCTTTTACATTATTCTGATTATTCCAGTACCCTAGACAAAGAAGGCATTAGCAATAATTAAAAGATCTTCTGTGCTGTTAGTCTTATATGACTGATTGTATTGTGAACCTATCTGCAATAATTCATACCTGAAATTATTTTAGAAATAATAGTAAGGGGAGACCTGAGGACCAGGTTGAAAATTTTATTGGGAAATTTTACAGATTTTAATTACAACTATATCACTTTTTGCAATAATTTCTTGAGACCTTAGCAGACCACAGGAAGGAATAATAATAAAAATAAGATATGTTATTTCATAAAATCAAAACTAGAGGATGTGCAGTTGATAATAACAAGAGAAATGTAATTTACTACAGTTTAAAACAGATACTAAGATATGGAAAATGGACACTGAGCTTCTTCCTTTCCAAAAGGCACCAGATTTCACCTTTTCATGATCTGAAAGTTGGAAAATTACATTTTTCTCTTTTAAGTATCTCTTCACTTTGATATGTTTTTTTGCATTGTCTTAGAAATATAATTCTTTTAAAAATCAAATGTTTCATTTCCAGCTTCTTAATATGCAGATGAGATAAGAATGCAACTGAATTCTGAACACACAATCCTAAACTAGCAGCAGCCTGAAAAATCCATTATTCGTTTGCTTCCACATCTGAATTTTTTTATTGATCAATAGAAATACCTTCCTTTCTTTGGAAATAAATTGGTGCTTTGAAACAGTAAAAAGTTTTACCTTCCTGTTCATCTTAGCAATCTGACATTTCAGAAAGAGATGCCAAAGGGATATTTAGACACACTTCTGAGTTGATATAAGCTGAGAGGTACATTTTATCTTTTAAAATGTCAAAATGAAAGTTGAAGAAAAACGATTGCCATTTATCTCTAAATAGCAGTAGACATTCTGAATCAACAGCACTGTGTGCAGTCCCCTTGTTATTAGATTTTGGAAACTCAACTCTACACATCCTTGAAATATTCGGAAGGGATTAGAAAAAAAACATGGACTTATTTTTTATTGTTGAAAAAAATTAACCTGTTCTCATCTGTAAAATGATGACAGTCCTAATAAATAATGAAATTTACTAGAATAAGTAATAGGTTCCACACACTTCTCTTCATTCTGGACAAGTTTATCAGTATAAAGAAACTCTATAAAGACAATTCCAGATCTGTGCTTCCTCTGATGGGACTACTGTATGATTATTTGCTTGATTTCTTTTATTCCAAGCTAACATGACCGTGAAGGTTGGACCAATTTTATATGTCTTAATGTACTGGCATTTACAGACTCTGAAAACAAAAGTAGTTGTAACAATAATTACTATACTCTCTGCAAGTTATGGTGCAAATCTGACAAGCCTTTCATATGGAGTTACCCAGGCACTACAGCACTCAAATATGGACTTCAGCACATGCATAGTTTGAATATATATACTTATAAGGCATATTGAGGAAACTTTCAGGTCATTTACCAGAAGATAAAGGTATTTTTGGCAAACATCAGAAATTGCAATGGTAAGGTATATAGTACGTATATATGCGTACAGAGAGACACAGAGAGAGAGTGAGTGAGAGAAAACTTTGCTAAAAAATGGAGCAAAAAATTCTCATCTGACAGAAAGGCAAAACCAAAATAAGTGCTTGTGGCAAGTTAACCATCTATGTCACTGTTAGATCTCACCTGTAAATGGCAATTTGCAACTACATTATAGGTCATCCTGTCAGTGAGAGAGAAAACTGAAAGCAAGCTGCTGAGGAAAACTTATGTTGCTTACAAAGTAATATAAGCAATTTTCCAAGAGACAGTAGTTAGCTATAGTAAACAGATGACCAAGGTCTATCTTCTGCCATGAAGTTATTTTCAAATAAATGCAGGAGTACTCCATCTGTATACTTACAGAATAGCTAAAGGCAGGCCCACGACATAAGCAACCTAAAATGCTAGGGAAATTATGTTTTCTGAAACTTGATTTTAAAGTTATTTTCTTATCTTATTCCTATCCTATTTTATATCCTAAGAAATCCTTTGGAAAATATTCTTTCAATTTTAGGACACAAGAGGGATCTTAAACTGACAAAGAGGAATAGAATTCAGCATTTAGGTAAAAATTAATGGCGCATTTAATCATTTTGTTTTTGTAATAACAATTCCTAAAATTATAATTTGAAGTGGAAGCTTAACCTTGATAGATTAAATTATTAATATCATTTGTCTCTAATTTTTATTTGGAAAAAGGCATGATCTCTAAGGGCAGCTGAGACATGGAGGATATGCTGTCACATTGAGACAGTTGATCTTTGTTGAGGGTTCATATTCACAACACACCTGTCATCTAACATGTATTCTGAAATCCTCAAGAGCTGAGAAATCCTTACACTATTTTACAAAGATTTATTTAATAGAACCTTATGCCAGATGATCACATCTTAGAAGAAAACTTTATTTCAAATCAATATTAAGTAATCTGGAAAAACTGGATATTTTTGAGACTGTTGAGACTCATTCCTGAACCAGCTATCATAATTTAGCCATATTTTAATCCATTTTATTAAGGATTATACTCTGAACAAATTTTGGAATGTGGGAAAAACTTTTCAATGTAAGTTTAATGAGAAAAATCGCTACATAATATTCATGTACAGGTACAGAGCCCTAGGTACATTTTCTTTTCTCTTTTTCTCCCTATGCAGATGTTTTTGTGGAACCTCATGTACACACTGAAAAATCCCAAGAAAATTTAGGATTCTTTGAAGGCTACCTGAGGAAAAACAAAAAATTCCTTCAGTAACTGTATCCACTCTCTGCATCCTTCATCCTGCTAGCCCAAATCAATCAATACCTCTCTGCAAAACGAGGTCATGATTAGGTTATAGAAATTGCTAGCAACATGCAAGATTTAGCCGCAAGTAAAGTAACAACAAATGAGTCTATCAATGAATCTGTCTTGTACCCATACCTAAGTCCAGAGATCATATAATATTGCTAATTTTCACACTGTTCCATTCCAAAAAAAGAAAAAAAGCAAGAGAATTCCTTAGAAACATAATGAATAGCCTAAAGGCTATTCAACCAAAAAGGTTGGGTTAGGGACTCGTGTCTGTGACCTGGCTATCAGGTCCCAGACCTATTTATTATAGAGATTTACCCTTTGAATCTTCCTATCACACCTCTTCAGATCTCTGCAGAGTAGACAAAATGTTATAATAAAGACTTCAACAGTTCACATAAATATGAAATTTGGTTCTGTAACTTATCCCAGTGATAAATGCAAGAAGTGAGTACCTGGCTACATTATCTGGCTCCAGAAATTGAGTCAATATTTATAATAATTCCTAGAACTATCCCCCATTAGGAAGTGAGATATTCATATGACATTTAAAATAAAATTTGAAATTACAGGAAAATCTGGGTTAAAATCTATGCACAAGTAAGTACAGTTCCCCACCTCTCCCCGCCCACTTGGCAAAAGAAGCTATGGAATGCAAATTCAGCTTTTGGGTGTCTGTTATGAAGTTTTCCTGCAAAAAATTGTACTTGAAAAGGAACACTTTGATGTGTGCACCTAAAAAGGCTCTTTGTTTCATTTCCAAACTATGAGTGAAGGTCCAATTTCTATGTCAACTCTAACTTGAAATGCCATCTAAGTTGTGTGATAGCCATAGGAATATTTATGGAACATATCAAGAAATTAAGTCTATTAAAGTACTTTTTTTTGGTGTATATTATTAGGTATGATATTCTCTTTGCTCGGTCTTTTCTGGTGTATGATAATGGTTTTATAAAATTTTTTGTGATTTACAGAGAAAGAATTGGCAGTTATCAACTGATTATTATTCAAGGTTTTCCTGTTTCCTACAAAAGATGCTAACTCATTTTTCCATCTGACACAGTAGACACAAATCCCTATTTATGTTTTTTTTCAAGTATATATGTCATAACATTCAGTATTATTCATCTTCATATAAAGAAATGAAAAAAAGATTTTTTCACTAAGCAAAAAATTCTGAATAGTACTACAGAACAAATTCCTAATGTGAATATATAATCTTTTTCTTTATAAAATTGTTGAAATATAAAATTTTAAAAAATAGCTTTTTCTCTATGTCATTGAAAATATAAAAATTTATCCATATAAAAGGTATAATCAAAGAGGATATTTTTAGTATGGGCTTTAGGCCTCAGGAGAATAGAAAAATTTAGATCCATGGTTTAGTGGTTAAGTGCCTGAGAGAAGTGCCATCTTAATTCTGAAAATTATTCACATGAAAGTTTTACTTGTAGGCTAACAGTCCTTTAACTTTATAAACAGTCCTTATTCAGTGACAGATAATATAAAAATATTCTGAATGAAAAATTCCTAAAGCAAAAGATGAGATATTTTAAAAATCTCTCCATATGTCTAAAATATTTCTTTACCCTACTTACATTAGGCTTCTAAACACATAACCCAAACCAGGAAGAGTACATTAATTATAAGTTTATGTGAAGTACAAATTATTTTCTATTGAGAGACATATTTATAAAATTATCTTAGTAAAAGGTTCAAAATTCTAGAAAAGAAATTCAAACTACACGTTCTTGTGCAGAGCACTGAATCAGAGAATCCTTCAAGAAGTCTGAGGACTGCCAGGGCCACCACTAGACTGTGTTCCCCAGTGCCACATCTTTTAAAGCCCTCCAGGAATTGTGACTCCTCCATTTCTCTGGACAGCCTGTTCTACTACTTAACCTCTCTTTCCATGAAGATATTTTTTCCTAATATCAAACCTAAATCTCATCTGGCAAAGCTTAAGGCCATTTCGTATCATACCATTGCTTGTTGTTTGAAGAGACCAAACTCCACCTGGCTACAGCCTCCTTTCAGGTGGTTTTAATGAACAATAAGGTCTCCCCTGAACCTCCTTATCTCCAGGCTAAATAACCCCAAATTCCTTCAGATGCTCCTCATAAGGCTTGTGCTCCAGAGTCTTCAACAGCATAGAATGTTGCAAATTTATCAGTAATTTTAATTGACTTTCATTGCACTTTTCTAGTCAACATTGGAATAAAAATGAAAAAAAAAAACCTGTTGGAATGTCTGAGTTCCTCTTTCTGGACAGCTCTCTTCCCTATGTATGGATGGGGAATCCATTTCCTTATATTTTTGGAATGTGAATTTTTCTGAAGTTCATAGCTCTCACAATTCCTGTGTCTGCTTTACAATGTTAGACATAGGGTTTAACCTAATTTGGCAGTGGAAGACTAAATAACATGAAAGAAGACTTTAGCAGAGCAGTCCTCAGAACTCAGAAGAGAAGAAAAACTTTGCACTTGTTTTAATGACATGATCAGACCTGAAAGCTTTCATAATGTTAAAGCTTTGCCTCAGCACAGTTCAAAAGATTTTATTTCAAGTTAAAATAAACAAAAACCACCATCTTGAGAAGGCCCCTCCATGTTATTATTGCTAACTGGAACTGAAAGTGAGCTACATCAAGGAAAAAATTTGACCTGGTTGGAATGATAGCTTCCTTATAACCTCCCATGGATTCTAAATCAACTAATCTTTAGCATCTGCTGCAAACATGCACAAAGTCATCACAAAAACATTCAGCCATGCTTCACGAGTTGTAACACCTCCCCACATTCTCTGTAGAGCAGATCCATGTAGCTCCAGTATTCCTAGCCCACAGTAACAGCAGGTGCTGCAAAGTTTCCACCCAGCCTGAGCGCCTTGCACGAGCATCAGACACTTGCAGGACCTCTGTAATGTTCCTGGCATCTTGCCTTGACCTTCGTTATTTTGTGCTTTGCTCTCTGACTGTTGTTGGGATAGGAGAAGACAAGAACAAAGTTGCATACCTATGTGAAGTTCAGTCATGAAAAGGTTATTTGTGCTTGTTTGTCCTAATTTTGCCCTAATGATCTCCAACTAACAGAAAATCCCTTTTTTTTCATACAGATGAAATAGAGATGGTAGTTGGTATTGTTTCCCAAACAACCTGTGCTTTGTTCACAAGTTTTCTAATTATGCTCCAATGTGTCCATATAAACACAATGTTCCCTTATTTACTAAATCTTCACATAGTCTCACATCATATTTAAATTGTGAAATTGTATTTTGTGTATTTTTATAGATATTCAAATCTGGATTTAGTTGCCCCAGTCTTCTAATATTTATCTTCCCTCCAGTTCACACTCCTTGAAAAGCCATATTATTTTCACTCTTAAAAAAAAGAAGCAATGGGAATCTCCTAACTTCTGGCTGACTGCTCCTCTATACTAAACATAACAGAGGCTTCCCGTGATTGTAGTTGTCTTCCTCAGGTTTTTTTTTTTAAGCTTTTTCTACACATTCAGCATGTGTATAAATTTCCTTGAACATTTTCTGCTTGGATTTTAAGAATACCTAAGCTACTGCAACTTTCTAATGTCAGGAAACTTTAAAGCAATTGTCTGATATTTCTTTAGTATTAGTACAGTGGTTTCAGCTCACAACTTTGCCAGTAAAATGAAAAGACATAGAGATGTTCTCTGTAGCAGGAGTTGATGGTCCTTTCTAAATTTTTAATAAAGCTTTTGAGAGTGACTTAGTTATTCTGCCTACATGTTTGCAAGATTTTGCTGGCTGTTATATTCTAGTCAAAGGCCTATTCATCATCTAACCTTTCTTTATTAATTTCCTTTTCTATTATATCAATAGAATGCAACTTTAGCTGTAATAATGTAAGTGCTAATAATTTAAAAATGCATACTTTCACATCTATTGAAAATTAACACTTACTTTACAGTCAATATTTCAGCCTTACAGCTTACATTTACTATATTCTTCTGGTCACGTAACTGATAATCTTCCTCTCACTAACACAATCCGTGCCCCCAGAGCTGCAACACATTCACAATTCTATTAAACTCTTACAGTGGAAGACAAGAAAACACACAGGATGTATCTAACATAATTGAATGAGTAAAAATGAGTAGCATTCACAATATGAAATAAAGGAAGGCCTTAAGACATTGTAGTAATTATTTCTGGGTTTGGTTTGTGGTTTTCTGGTTTGGTGGGTTTTGGTGGTGTTTTGTTTGTTTGGTTGGTTTGTTTCCTTCTTTGTTTGGCTTGGGTTTTTTTGTTTGTTTAAGATAGTGCTTTATTTAGACCTTAGGCCAAGTGTTATGCAGAAAGTGTGGAATAAACTCTACAGGATGATCTTAAAGAACTTACATACTGCACAGCATCCTGTGCACTCCTCAGGACCTGAACCAGCAGGGTACTTCTGACAGGTAAGTGGAGAAAAGCTAAAGGGTTTTTACATCACTGGAAACCGTGGCAGTGAGATATCAGTCTCACATACAGCTGAGCCTGAACAACAGTCCAGATCAACAGTTTGTTTTTATTATCTTGCTGAACTGGGCAGGAGCAGCATTAGTTCTTAAGGGACATCAATGAGATATGAGTTATAAGAAAGAACTGTAACATTTTCCCTGACCACAAATAGGCATGCATAGACTAGGTGGTCTTCATTCCATTTGCAAATGTTCAGACCTGGAGCACTACATGAAAAATCTCTTTGGTATTTACTCTTCAGAGGGTGCTATTCCCTACTAAACCACTACACAAATGGACATAGAAGACCATTAGACATCAAGGGCTTGATAAAGTCACCATTCCCATGATCAAGTATTGAAAATGTTGATAACAAGTCTGCATGTATAAAAAAGTGTAAGATCTATTTGTCATGGAGAAATATTGGCATGATTTTTATAATTTCTGTATTTCTGTCCAAACTGATCCTTCAATTCACATCACCTTTGTCAGGAGCTACTATTTTCAGAAGGAAGTATAGATTAAAAAGAATTAGAGCGCTGAAGCATTTGCAGATTCATATAGTGCTATTTTGGCAGGTAACTTTTATATGGAATAAATTCTGATGATATCTTCAGAAGCATACAAGCCATTAAAATGATATTTGTACAAGAGATCCACAGAAAATTAATAGTCTGTATGTTTGGAAGTTCACATTATTAATATCTATGTCCAAAAAAGTCTTCATTAAATTCTGGTTATAAAATCATCGAAGAATAAAATAATTTACTATTTCCTTATCTTTCCTCTTCATGGCCCTGGCATTTAAGTTGTAAAGCTAAAACAAAAGTTATATTTCTTCAACCAAAAGTAAATCAGAAAGGTACTAAATGTTAATAAAATACTCAAAATATGTGCTTTTTCACATGGAATGCGTACTGTTCTTTTTCAGCTGATGAGACACCACTACAGTTCTAGTTCTATTCAAAGTGATTCAATCATTGTGAGAATAAAAGGCAATATTTCTATATTTGATGTGGCAGAAAACCTTGATTCTTTCAATTAAAATAATGAAAGGCATGAAAGAAGTGGAAAGATTGAAAGCCAACATAGATAGTCCTGACTGTTGCTGAAAACAGGGGAATCTTTTCCAAAACCAAATTCAGAGTTTTAGAAAATTTCATGCAGACAACATTCATTAAAGGCCTATGTAAATGTATCTACTTTTTGAAGACTAATATAATTAGGCAAAGTGAAATTATTCTCTACAAAACCTTAAAGACAACAAGGATTTTGTTATTAGTAATAGCAACAAAGGCTGTTTCAAGGCATTGACTGGAAATATTCAATGAGTTGGCAAATGTAAAAGAGTTTACAGTAAACACCAAAAGTGGAATAAAAATGGGACCAAGATAGGAAAAAGGTTGGAATGTTATCTTCAAGAATTGGTGTATAGAGAATGCATTCTATAAAAGCTGAATATATTAGTTTATATATTTATATATTTATATATTAGTATAGCTGAGTTTTCATTTACACTAACTTGAACCAGTTCAATCTATGGGAAGGTTGGTGTCACTTGTATATTCTTTAGAGACAACTGAAAAAAAGAAAATTGTTTTAGTGAGGAAACTACTGAGATAGCTACTGTATTAAAATGTGCTTTCAAAAAACCCTGAAGTTTCTGAATTTTACAATATGCTTCTACAACTTCAACTTTAAGACTGAGTGCAGTTCTTCAGTGAAGATCACAAAGTCTGAATATTTTGACACCTTCATTTCTCTGTTTGCAGAATACACAGCATATTCAGATTTAAAGTGTGTTAATGTAGCTCATGCTTATTTTATATTTACTTAATTAAAGTACACCCTAAAAGAGAAGGGGCTTTGGTATTGCTTGCATGAGAAGAGAAGAGAAGAGAAGAGAAGAGAAGAGAAGAGAAGAGAAGAGAAGAGAAGAGAAGAGAAGAGAAGAGAAGAGAAGAGAAGAGAAGAGAAGAGAAGAGAAGAGAAGAGAAGAGAAGAGAAGAGAAGAGAAGAGAAGAGAAGAGAAGAGAAGATGGTGTATGACCATGACTTCACAAGCTTTTCTAAATACTATTTTTTTTATCACACTTTATATATTTGCTTTGTTTTTATACCTACTATTGTACAAAAGAAGAAAACCTGTTGTTGTTTTTTGGGTTTGTTGCTTGGTTGAGTTTTTTGCAGATCAGAGATTGATTTCCATACTACATAACAAACTACAAGCTGTTCACCGGGCAACTGAGAAAATGAGTAGTCAGAGTGGGAAGAAAATCCAGAGAATTTTTTAAGGACTTACAAGCTTTTATGTCACTATTTCATTTTATTTTTTAACATAGGAACCTAATATTAATCATCACTATTTTTATGTCCAGTGTGTCCACAAGACTCAGAATTCAGACTTCTGCATAATTTTTTTGCAGACATTGTGCAGGACAAGAGGAAAGGTCTCCCTTCCTGCTTATTTGCACAAACATAGAAAAATTGAGATGTGGAATTGGCTAAAAATTAGGTTTCTGGGCTAGAAAACAGAAAATTTATAAGGTGTTTTTTTGTTCTTAGTTAAATAGTTTCACCTGAAGAACAGCTGCTTCCTCCAGTGGGACAAGACTGACACTGGAATTGCTCCAATGCAACCAATGTACATCTGTTTTCAAAAGAAGATGTAATTCATATCTGCCTACCTGGGCATTTTCAGGGGAGGATGGAGCATCTGGAAGTTAAAATTATATTCACATTTGAGAAATGCCAAGAATATGTAAACAGCTTGATGAAAGAACAGAGGGGAAAGTGGCAGAGTCTGTAGATACAAGGAATCAATGATTACAACTTCATGATATTTGCAAATAAATATTCTGCATTCACAGCTCCAAGTGTCTCAGTACCACAGAGAGAATGATGGAGAGGGTTATTTAAAATTTTATATAAGGTTTGCAATATCTAAGACAAATTTCTGCTATGCTGAAAACATATTTCAGAATATGAAGATTTCTGATATTTGAGAATAAACTCAAAAACACTGTAACTACAAGAATTAAGAAGTACTGTGCTGCCTGTTCTGATTGAAGTTGCACTGATTTGAGGTAGCAGAACTAAGATTTAATAGACAGGATGATTAATGGGAGTACAAAAGTTGGGGAAAGTGAGGCATGAAGGTGGGTTGGAGAGGTGTGTGCCTATGGGGAGCACGAGCTCAGCTGCCTGCTTCCTTGTACCTGGGGACATGGGAGAACCACAGCCATCCAGCACTGGAAGGAGAGGCATCCCACTGCAAATGGCTTTGGCAGGGGGTGGTGAGGAATCTCATAGGTCCTGAAACCTACCAGATGTGGTCATCTCCAGGAGAATGAAGGGTGCAATAATCACTTTTCTTTGTGTTACTCATGTAAAAAACCCAGTCATGGAATGCAAAATATAAAGCATGATTTAGATATCAGAACAGCACAAGTAAGCACTAAAAATATTCTCCAGAATTTAATCACAGAATCACAAAGTAATTTAGGGTTAAGATCTCTGAGATCATCGAGTTCAAACTTTCTGATCCCCACCTTGCCAACTAGACCATGGTGCTAGTTGCCATGTCCAGTTTTATCTTGAACACCTCCAGGGTTAGACTCCACACCTCCCTGGGCAGTCCATTCCAATGTATTACAGTGCAGAAATTCTCCTGAAGTCCAGCTTTTACCTCCCCTGTTGCAGCTAGAGGCTATCTCCTCTTGTCCTGTCACTTGTTGCCTGTAAGAAGAGGCTGAACCCCATCTCACTACAACCTCCTTTCAGGAATAGAGAATGAAGGTCTCCCCAGAACCTCATTTTCTCCAGGGAAGGGAGGATGCTTTTGGACATTTGTGTAGTTTAATATTCACTTTAGTAGCACATTGAAGCTTAAAATAATTGCCCAAATGATTTTATTCAATAAAATATTAAGGAAATAGAAGAATCTTTAAATTATTTCAGGATTCTAGTGTAGAGGCTGTTTCTAGCTACATAAAGCCTAGTCATTAGACCAAAGTAGCCCTGACCTAAGCACTACCACAGGGGAAAAAAATTAGATCCAGGGCCACCTTATAGTCCTGACAGCCTTCACAGATGTGCCATTATTTCTGATCTATACTTAGAATGACATACTGAAGAGTGAATAGCAACAATGTTGTAAAAGTTAATTTTACAACTGACTAACTTTTCCGTTTGTGAAACTGCCCTTAGCATTCACAGTATGAAATAAATTTGCCTATCCTGATTGATGAATTAAACAATGGCAAATATATGCTTAAAATTAATTTTCTACTAATTATTTTCTAAGACAAAATCCTATTTCACATCACTGTTTTTTTTCTGTATAGTTAAAATTATCTTAATTCATTAACTCAGGCAAAAATTGCTGATTCCCCTTCCCAATGCACTAATATCTACATATGCACACTTTTATTCACATTTAATTTTAATTTCAAATGTATGCTAAAACCTCATCAATAGCTAACCTTGCCAACATTTCCCAAAATTGTGTTCTCATATATCTGTAGCTGTTTTCCACATAATTTTCAAAGTTCCTTTCTTTCTAGAGTATAGTTGACCTAGCAAAATTTCCCTTGTGATTGTTCTTACATGACCTCTGTACAAAGAAAACAACACATCCCTGGACACTTCTGGTTCAATAGGAACTTGCAGGCAAAATACAATCAAGTTGTATTACAAAATCTATGGATATCTCCCTTGTGATAAATGAAAGGAATAGACATGGAGCTGTGTGTCTGAGCAGAGGGACACACTGCACTTATGTCTGGAAGGGGAAGAACGGGAGGGAGTAAGTTGGAAGAGTTTTCACTTCTACTGATCTGGAAATTCATTACTTCATCTGATTTGCTAACAGCAGAGTAGAGCCCTACGTTCTCCAGAGCATTTCACGTGGCTTCTATGTATTCAATGAATTTAAAATCACAATGTTAGAATAAGAGATCCATTTTAGCATAAATATATCTCACATGGATTAATTCTGCTTGAGTATCTGATAATACGGCGGGGGTTTTTTTGCAGGGGAAAAAAAAAAGCTTGTATTTAGTTTTAAGTTTTCATGCCTCTTACTAAGGTTAAAATTTTGTCAAGCATATTTACTGATTAAAAACAAAGAGTAAAGGTTTTTGTGCCCTTCCATTTCTGAATCAGCAAAAAAAGTTGTGTTCTCAGAATTCACTTTCTACTGCAAAAGAACATCTTCATGGACTTAATAATGTTTGAGGTAAATTTAGAGTAAATAATAGTGTTTCTGCTCCAACTCATACGATGCAGTCAGCCTTCTAGTCATGGAGAGGTCCCAGACAGGCAAGGTTCACATTCAACATCTACCGCAGATCTTTTCTATAATAGTGTTATACTAACACTCCTGGTAAAAAAAAAAAAAAAAGCAAACAACCAAAAAATCCCCAACAAACCAAATCAACAGTAAATATATTAAAAGGTCAGTCTAACTTTAGATGCTTCCCTGGAAAATGCTCACATTTTCTACTCCTATCATGAATGGTGAGGCAATAAACTTCTAGGAAAAAGAGAGTTTTAATGTTTTCCTTAGAAAAAGCCATTGAAATTATACTAAACTTTTATGTTGCAGTTACAGTTTAAATATTGGGATTATAAACCATTCAATGCCTATAACCTGAACTGCACCTTATACTTGGGTTATCACCATTTTGGGGTGTTAAGGTGTATCCTACACCTGATGTGTTCATGTACTAATACAGCTGACTTCAGTGAGAGTTGCACGGATAGAACTGAAGTCAAAATTAAGGTCCTACCTGCTATAGGAGGAAAAGGTCAGTGCAAAATAAGGACCTTAACATTTGAATAGATGTATTAAATTATGCCTCTAAAACAGTAAAATTGTTACCAGAAAACTATATTTATGGTAATTGTGTCAATTGTGAATAGCCCTTTCAGCAAAGACTGAAACAAGATTTAGCCTTCCTGACATGTACAGAGAACCACAACTTAAATCTACATAATGGAATATAGGAAAAAATTGAGTTCATTTACATACCAAAGGAGGCTACAAAGGCTTAGATTCATTGTGCCTTTGACAATTTGACTCCAGGCAAAGGTACAGAGATACTTTTGAAGTTGTGAGAACATAAGCACATAGAGGGAGTAGCAGGTCTTTACTCATTACATATTTGTAAAGGATTTTTTAAAACTATCTTTGAAGACACAAAGAGGAGACTTCTCCAGTGAGAAAGTTTTTCTGTGCCTGGCATTTAATAGTTTCCTTTCTTATGGTAAATGCCTTTGCATGGCACCAAGCAGAACTTCTAGACTAGATACAAGATCATACTGTGCTCTCAGGCTTATTCTAAAAGAAGGTCAAATCTGCCCCTGGACTCAAGTGAGGCTTATTCAAGACTTAAAGCCACAGCTTTTTCATTCTGATTTGTAAGGATAAAGCTCAGCACTGACTATGATTTTAAGCAACTGAACTGATTTGAGTGAAAGTATAACATAGGTAATTTTTAGCATATGAACTATTTGGGATTTTAAAAAAAAATGCATCTCCTATGTTTTTTTTCTCTTTAGCCTCCTCTACAATGCACAACCTGTTTTGTTAGCTCATCTCTTTTACTCAAAATATAATGAGTCTAAAGAATAATGTAGCTGCTTAATAGTGTGCTTTATTATGTTTGACTCATTATGTTTTGCATTTAGAGTAGAGGGACAAAAAATATCAAAGGCTATGAAGAAAAGGACAGAGCATGGGACAAAATAAGATCTGTCAGCAGTGTCCTCTGGTATTTCTGCCACCTATTGGTGTCACTATCTCTACCATTAGTCAAATATTTGGTAGCCATGTACTTGCTTCACAATTCCCGAAATAGACTTTCTTACATAAATCAACTGTGCTGTAGGCACATATTAGGAAAAAAACCAGAAGCTAAATCCTTCTGGTCCCTTTTTACCACATAGAGCTTAAACACACTCCTACTCAGGAATCTAAAGTCTGAATGGCTTGTTCCAATGCAACGGAATCTAAAGTCTGAATGGTTTGTTCCATATGTAGTACGTCTTGCACTGAAGAAAGACATACTATATAAAGGTACAAGGATACAATTAAAATATTAAATATTTTAGAAAAATGTTTAAAGTTGATAAGAGAACATGATAGTGGGATCATATGAATAAAAAGCACTGCTGGCTGTCCATAGCTTTAAGATAAGTGTTTATATGCAATGACTTTATATCTTACTTCTTGCTTATAGACTTCATGTACAGCATGACCAGTCTGATCTGTCAATGTAAAGCAGCAAGAATATGAAGGCTGCCTGTCTCTGCAAGTTCTCTTTGACCTCACCTTTGGTTTGCTTTTAATCAGTAAAAAATATCTTCACCTCTCTGAAGATATTTCAGTATTACTCTCAACAATCCTTCTCTTTAAGACCCACTAAAATGAGGCTGCAGTGGGGGAATATAGGAAGGGAACATAATTGCTGATGCTTTCTGAATCATAAACTAAAGTTTTCCATAAATGTCATTTTTAAAAATGCCCTTTAAAATTAAAATGGAATTTAAGAAAACCCTGTGCTAAGGACCACACTTACACAATACCACAATTTTCCATTATTGTTTATAGAAATCACACTTACTTAAACAAAAAAAACCCAAACAAACAAACAAACAAAAACTATGATCATGCCATTACAGTTGTAAAAAGTGTTAAAGAAATCACTAGAAATCACTGAATTTTTGGAACTCAATGGCTAAGCAGAAGCAGTCAAATTAGGGCAGCCTTTCCTTTAGAGTATAACCTGTTTGCAAATGCAAAGAATATGTTCCTAATTTCAATTTATTTTACTATTTGTACTCCATTATTATCTTATTTATATCAAGGACTAAAGAAATTAAAAAAAAAAGTAGATTTTTTTCCCTAACATTTGCATAAACATTACATGAAAGAAAATGAGCTCTCTCAGTTATATATATATTATAAGATGCAGTGGCCAAGAACCTTAATTAGAAATAGCACTATATTTGTTTAGTAAATCATTCAACTTATCAAGAGAGCTTATATTTAAAATGGACTTTTTCTATTTAACCTATTTCTATTATCTAAGTATGTAAATAGACACATATAAACAATTTTTAAATGCTGGGTTTGTACCATTTCAATTAAATTAAAATTTCCATCCTAATGAAGCTTGACAGAAACCACAAGAAAAATGAAACCATCATCTAGCAAAAGAGAAATGCACCATTTACCATTCTCCAGCATTAAAAACCAAAACAAAATACCCCAAACTAATATGAAAAAACCTAACAATCCAGATACATTATTCCCAAAATATAGAATTTTTTATTAGACAGATAATTAGGTTATCTTGCTCTCTAAAAGGCACAGATTTAGTGAGAAGGGCTGTATTCAGTTGCCATATTAGTCTCTTTTGGGAAAAAGAATGATAGATGACATTTGCAAAAAAACTTGAAAATTGCTATTTTGAAATCCAGGTTTCTTGTTTGTTAATTTAAATCATGTTTAAAATCGATGATGTAAAAGCCTTTTCAATTATTTGGATTTAAAGCAATTCACCCTCTATACTGTAATATGGTTTACCTGGTAAAATGAATAGTTTGCACTAGTTCAGTCTTTTAAAACAGAGAATAAACCAGTGACTGTCAACATCAGAAAGGAAAAAGCTTTTCATTTCTGTAAATGGTGAGCTACTTCAAATGGGGTAACTCTGATTTGTTTCTCTCTCCTCAGTATGTCCTGAACAGAAGCCAGACCTGTATTATGAAATGTTTTAAAATAAAACAATTTTTGCTTTCCAGAACTGAGCAGTAAAAAGAGAATAAATCTACCTCTTACTCAGTATTTATATTGCAGGCAATGGGTGAAAGGTCTCAAAATATTTCTAGACTAGATTTCATTTCAATGTTTAGGTCTCTGAAACTGTAGGTTGGGATTTCTGAGAATGTAAGTAGTTGCACAGATTTCATTTTTAGGTCAGTGGTAACTGATTTTCCCAATAATTTGAAAACACTGGTAGGATTGTAAAAACATTTCTCATGATATAAGTAACATTAAAATATGCTCCAAATACTTAAGATCACAAGGTTCTTTGTGATCTTAAAAAAAAAAAGTAAATAAATATTCAGACCTACAGTCCAGCTGTTTGCCCACAACAAGAGCTAACTGTACACTCACAGTTTTAGGCTGTCATGTACTAGCACAATGCATTAGCTTGGCCCTCTGCTTTATAGGTTTTCAGTCTTTGCGCTGTCCAGAGCTAATCCCCTGACTCTCTAAGGGGCTACCTAAAGTAATGGATTGTGTGTAAGTGTTGCCCTGTACCAACTGAAGGTGCATAAATACTGTATTGGCTTTGAGTAGAGTTGTCCATGAATTCTTGAACTTAAAAGTCAAGCTAATCAATCTGGCCTCCTGCTTGCCTCAACAGGCTATGTATGAGAAAACACCAAGGCTGAAGCCAAACCAGCACAGTTGTACAGGCCCACAATCACAGGGAACTATAATTTTAAGGAACTTCAGTAAGAATTTGGAGCTTTTGTTCCCCACAAAGACTTTTTCACAGGCAGAGCTGGGTTTTAGGACTTTTTTTTTTCTTACTTTGGGTAATTAGGCTGTTGATTTTACCAGGTTGTTCTGAACAAGAACAGACAGATTTCAAAAAATCATAGCTAAAATTGTTGTATTTTCCTTACCCTGCTGTAATAGGTATACTATCTTCATCCTCATCAACATTGAAAGGCAGAAAAAGAATCATTTTGAAAATTTGCTAGATGCAAATAGATTCTATATAAACATCCTAGCTCCAAGCATAAACAGAAGTAAGAAAGGAGGATAAGAAACACCTCTTATGCCTTTAGTCATCAAAATGAATAATCTAATACAATTTATTCATCTAGGCCCCTCTTGCAGACAGCACAACCGGCACATCTAGCAGCAGTACATGAATTACCATGAGAAACAGCTATCTGACTCTGCTTCTACTGTGCCTTCATTAAACATTTTGCCAATTGAATACCTCTGTTAGCTTCTGACCATCACACTCAAGAAATAATTGGGATTTTATCCTCTGGCTCTTGTGTGTTATTTCTCATACATTAGTAGTTTCATGTCTGTTAATCTTCAAGCATACACATATTTTTGCCTTTTGAAATGGTTTACATCTTAAAACTTTTCATAGTTATCCAATAGCCTGAGAAAAGGGCTGAAATGCAGAAGCTAATTTTGATTTTGTCACTGACAAGCTGTGTGTGGCCTTGGGGCTAGCCTGTCTCCTTGCAGCCTACTCCCAGACAGAGGAAATATGTAGTTGCACAGCACTCAGCTGCAAAATAAGGACCAAACTGTGACTCATTGTCACATTTCTATTTGACTCCTGCTTCTCTCTTGCTCCACTGGGGAAATAAGTTGTGGCAGACAAACAGCTGGCACAGAAACCTTGTCTTTCTCCTCTCCTCACCTTCCTGGATTAGATCAGTGCACAGTCTCCAGAGCATTGCAGCAAGCAGAGCTGGTCTCTGTTCATTCTTCCCTGCGTGGGAGGATGAAGTGTCAGGGGATGCCCATCAACCTTGCACTGTGACCTGCAGGAGATTGGACTAGAAAGGACCAGCTATAGGGCTGGTGCTGGAGCCGTTGTGCACATACAGATTAAGCTGTACATTGGCAGGAGCCATTTCTCAGAGGTGTCAGCCTTTTTCTGTTCGTGTTCCAGCTTCAACTACATCTGCCACTGTGTCCAGTCCAATCCCTGTGTTCATAGACACAGTGGAGTAGCACAGCTGGAGACCCATGGCTTTTTAGACAAAGTCTTAAGTGGACCTGAGAAAAGATCCTGGCTGCTACAAGAATGCTCAGTAACAGCTTAATGTAATAATAACAAGAGCAATAATTAGTATCAATTGCAATAATATGACTAATATTAATAATAATGTTAGATCCTGAGAGTATTGCAAAGACAGAGTACTTAGTCCCTGTACTGACTCTTTGTACTTTTTTAAAATACAACTTTAAGGACTTCCACTTTTTAATAGTACATTTCTGTGATCCCAATGACATGTAATATGAGAATGCTGAAGATAATCCTTTGGAATCTTCTCCTAAATACTTGACAGCTAGAGACATGGGTCCTGCCAGCTTTCTAAGGACATTTATGAATTGCTGTCTTCAGGGATCTCATTTTGTCTTTCACAGTGTACATTTCACCAGTATTTCCACAACTAACAATTTGTAACTGTGTAAAAGAATAAGTAACACATGTAGGTTTTGGTGCAAGTAGTCAGTGCAGGGTAATTGCTTTTTGGCTACATATTTGAGTTACTAAATCTCACTGTCATTTTCATGCTGTTGACCTGAAAGAGATCCCCATTGCCTGTGTTCATCTCTGAATAGATCCTTGCCCTGACACAGGCTGTCAGAAGGAGAGCCCTGAGATGTGCACCAGCACACCCTGCCAGGCTTGGGCTAAATCTCTAAACAGCAGCCACACTGTCCATGGCAGTGCCTGCACGGCTGTTGTGCCCTGCTCTCTGATGTGTCAGCATGGTACCCCAAAGGCAAGCAGCCAGGAGTCTGGCTCTGTGACTGACAGTGGAAAAAAGAGTTATAAATACCTATTGCAAGGAGCAAGTGGTTTAGTCCTAGCAAAGTCATGAAGAGCCCAGCAAATCATGGGCTGGGAGGTGGTGTGGAAAACAAAATAAATTGTGTGAAGTAACAGGCAGTTGAATAGCTTTTTGTTTATCCAAACTATATGTTGCTGAAGTTTATATCTAAACTTTTTGGTTGCGAGTGCCAGTACTAGCCCCAGAGGAAAACAAACTGCAGTGAAACATTAGCTCCAGGCTGAATTGTTACTTTTTGCCATAAATAAAATTTCCATCTTGTGGATACAGTGTTTAAAAATCAGTCAATCACTACAAGTGCATTCCAAGTACATGGGAAAAAAACCAAACCAAACCAAAACAAAAAAACCTAAGCCAAACTAACTAATTATACAGTTTATTTCCCTGTCATGTGGAAGGTCAGCTTACTTACAGGGGAGCTGATGCCCCTTATCATCCAAGTCTATGCTTTGTACAAAAAGCCACACAGAAGACATATACTGTTACAGCTGTGAAAACATTCCTGTAAAAACACTATACAAACAAAATTTTAAAAAAATCAGACTCTATTTTCTTTCATTCAATGGTCTTTTGTTTCCTTCTAGAGTCTTTAATTTTCTGTCTTTAATTTGATAAATGATTGAAGAGTCAGACTGGTTGTAAAGGCTTATATTTTTTGTCATTAATTTTGGACCAAAAATCTTGCTAATTTGGTTTTTTCACAGATTTGCCTCATAACAGCTGGAAAATAACCAATGTTTCCAACCAGCCTTGTTAAGAATATCTAAATAAACCAGTGTTAGTATTTGGGTTAGGGCTGTCAGGCTGAGCCACCTGTTTTGGCAGTATTTGCAGCCAGAAGTAAATTATAGATCAGTCCAACTGCTGATTAAAAAATCACATTGCCTCCCTGATGTGGCTAACCAGACATCAAGCAAGGATTGTACTACTTGACACAGTTCTAACGTCAGCCCTTAAGAAGGAACAGGATCACTTTCTAACAGCACTTAATGCAGATCATTTTACAAGTATGAACAATAAAAATGGAAGATGAAAACTACACTTTTCATGCACTGAAAGAAAAAAGTAACTCTCAGAAGACTGTTTAAAAGCATTTTTTTGTATTTTTGTCATTATTACATTTTTGTTATTAAATTCATATAAACACTGGAAAAAATTTGGAGTGAAATTCAACTAAAATACTCAGTATTAAAGAGGGTTGCATTTTAAATATATCCCCCCTTATGACTTCAGCTGATAAAATATTGTTAAGCATCTAAAATGTTATTTAAATATGAATGTCAGGAAATATTAAAATACATTAAACATTCTCATTTTAGAATATGCATTTATTGGTTAATACAACTGCCTTTCTTTTCGCAGGCTGACATCTGGCATATTTATTTAAACACAATTTTCACTGACTCCCTTAGAAGTCTACCTAAATAAGGATAGAAGAGGGATTTTTACCTTTTACCCTTCAGTAACTTCATCTACAGTTCAAAAATAATCTGTGCTCCCTATGGAAAAAATCAGGGCAAACAAGCTATTCTGACTCTGGTAAATCTCTGATTATAAGGGACTACCAAAGCTTTTTTTCTGAGCAAAGGCTTAAGAATAGAACCCTTAACTTCAGACATTCCCTGTTTGTATCACTCTAATGGGGCTGCCTAAATAATGGTGTTCTGCAAATGAAACTAAGGCTATTTTTAGAGGTGTACAGACAACTTGCTTCAATAACTGGTAAAAAGTCAGGCTACAAGAGTGAAAAAGTAAAAGAGAGAAGAAAAAACAGGAAAGAAAAATAGAAATTAATGCAGAAAACAAAATTAAATTATCCTGGAGTGAAAACATTATTTGCTAAGAACAACAAATCATTTTGACATGCCAGTTCACTTATACTGTTAAAGCATATATCATTTTTGGTTAATTATATTTGAAAAGAGTTACTGTACCTTCTGCTGTTATCTCGGCCATGATGATGGTAAGAGATACTCTGTTTAAAAGGTCAAGATACACTGTGGCAGCTTAGATAGTACTTCTGGGTTGCTTACTCTCACAGGACTTGCAGAATGAGAAGGAGGGAGGTCCTCTGCTTTTTCTAATTGTGTTCCTTCTTCTTTTCTGCTCCCTGAAATGTCTGTTTCCTCTGCAGACCTGGCCTCCCAGAACAACCCAAGGCCTTCCAGAGGCAACACTTCAAGCTCAGTCTAAAGTATCAGCTTCTAACAAAAATAGCCATGCCTCAGAGTGAACCTTCAGCTCATTTGTCTAATATCCTCAGAACCGTGCACACCAGAAATAAAATGTAAAAAACCACAGCTTTAAACAGGACAGGAATGCATGGAGAGGCAACAAAAATCAAAGGAACTGGGAAAGAACTGTTCAACGCTCCTACAGCCTTGCTAGCATAATTGCAGTTCTTTGGGGGGTATGTCAGGAAACATGAAATATAGAGTTCAAAGTAACCTTATCCATCCCAGTACAACTTTATTCTTAGCACACTCAGTGCTTAGCACATTCTTCCTGGCCTTATATGGCTTGGGGAGGGTCCTGTGAAGCTCACCGCTGACTAAGGGGGAGGGTAAATTTAGGTGATTTTCTCCACTTCGACTCTTAGTTGCAGTTCAGAACCAAATAAGACACCAATTCGAAACAATAAAATTGGCTTGGATATTTTTTTTTGGGCCCTTTTCTGATTTGCCGCAATTATCACATATACCTGTGAAGTTCATCTAAGTATTGCAGGACACTGCTAAAATTTTTTAATAATAATGTTTTACATAGTCTAGATACATGAAGGCAATATGCAAAAAAATATTAAGCAGACCAGATTTGTTTTTCTGGGTCTGATTCATGGAAATATTTAAGTAATTCAAAAATTCTATGATTTTTTAAAAGATTTTATAAAACTGAAAACAAGTAGATTCTTAAAAGCATTTAGAGAAAGTAAAATATTAACAATTAAAGTAAGATTAATTATATTAAAACCTGAGCAATCTTTCCTTGCACTGCTTGCAATTCCACAGCTGTAGAATTATGTATATGGTCAATTGCTCAAAAATGAAATTATCAGAAAAGTGCCCTCAAGCCAGCATACCTTTACGTAAATGTCATCGTCACATGAAACCAGAAACCATCTTAAACAGCTCTTGCTAGTGAACCTATAGTCACCTTGTCTCTGCTACGTGAGCTGGCATTTACACTTCTCATCTTCCCCCCAGGAGATACAAGCACCTGGCTCTATGGCAAAGTGTGGGGAAAGGAATCTATTTATCCAATGCACACGATGCAGAAGCAATGGTTCATTGAACAGCAAAATCACCAACAGGATTTTTTTCCTTCCTTCTACTCTTAACACATTTCTTACCTCCCACCTGTCTGAAAATGGTAGCTTTTTCTAGCCAAAGCTTGCAATCGGTGCTTTAGCCCCCTTCTTCTTTAGCTCTACTAACTTAATGTTTTGCACTGACTTGTTTGTTTTGAATAGTTGAGCTAACTATTCAGTGTTTTTCTGATCATCCCTCTAGCCCTTTGTTTGCTCCTTTAGCCTGTTCTTCAGTAGATCCTCCTCACTAAGTCTGATAAAGAGATTTTGTGCAAAACCTTGTTTCTTCAAAAATACTCTTTCATGAGTACCAGAATGGTCTGAGGAGTTACATTCACATACCAACAAAACAGCTGCCCACAAAAGGTCAGTGCTTAGTAAAGTACGATACTAAGGCAAATCCCTTGTTCTTCTTAATTATATCTCTTCTGCTGAAGCACTTCCATTTTATATGAACAGTTAAATGTTTGGGGTCACCTATGTTTTGACAGCTGTACTGCTTGCTTGAGATGTGAGATAGATTATCTGAATACCTGAAGCACAGAGCTAATCAATCCTGAAGAAGTCAGGATTTTTTTTTCACTTGTATTCCTATTCAAATTGAATAAAATAGTAGTCTTAGTTTTGGAATGTCGGGAGAGAGATAAATGGTGAAAAAATCATGTCTGAATCTTTTGTTGTTTTATGTAGCAAGATCCTGAGATTGTGGACTATACCCAGACATAGGTGTTTGCATAACCAACTAAATGTGCATGATTGCCCATCCCACACCACTTTACATTGCAGTCCTACCACCTGCCCTTCTTCCTCTGTGCTTTACTCCTTTGTTACTATTTATGCTCACCCTCAATGATGGACTGTTATTCTGAAATCAAAATATAAGAGCAGAAGAAGTCAGATAATCTAATTTGAAACCAATTTTCCACAACATCAGCACAGGGGCCAGAAAGAGAAGTGGTTGGTACCCTCTGCATCCCTTGTATGCACAAAATATTCATTCTGGGAAACAGGCTAAAGATGACATATGCACCAATATCTTACATATATGTGTCTTTAGGCAAATGTATTGGAAGATACACAGTTGCTCCCTTTAAGGAGGAAAAAGCCAGGGGATCTGGGTGTCATATTTACTAGAGATAATCACAGAGTTTATGAAAATGCACAGAACTAAAATAAAACAAGTTATGTGTATGTGCATATATGTTCAATTTGAAAACCAAACACTGCCAAATGGAAATGATAAAGAATGTCACATTTATTCTTTAGAAGTCTAAGCAACAGAAAATCTGAATTTTTTTTTTAGGGCTAGTTGGAAGTTGTTTCAAAGTCAAAAGTTTAGCTCCTGATTCAGTTTAGGAGTTTTTTTTAAACAAATCTGTGAAACTCACAGTATGCAGAAACTGCAAAATTTATACAAATCTTCATGCAACAAAGTAAACATATTTTCCTGACCTAGTTTATATGAAGATTTCATTTTAGTGGGAATCTTTTCTGCCTAACCTGACCAGAAATATTTCTTTGTAAGATGTCCTTTTTCTCTCCTTGCTCCTAAAACAACATGGAAACTGAAAAATCTAAAACTGCTTTAGTTCTTGTAAGTGATATCTAAACCTGGACACACACAGGTTTCCCATAATTTCTTCTGATTATGACTTGGGCACAATGAGAAAATGTCCTTGCCTCAAGTTAGCAGTAGATATTCTACTCCTACTCACAGGGGTTACGTGGTAAATGAACTGTCCTGGGATCAGTTCTCACATTCAGTGGTGAGACGGGATGGAGGGACGTATAGAAACAGCTACATCCTCACACAAGTCTCTGTTAGACAAAATAAGACAGTTCACTCTTCTCTGTAGTTGCCTGGATAGGGAAAAATGTAAAAATACTAGGAAGGGGGTGAAGGATGTACTATATGCTGCTACTAATGTCTGCATGTAACCACATGCCTTGATCTCAGATAATGCGTATTTCACTTAGAGCTCTAACTGATAGAACAAAGTAAAGCAATTATTTGAGCAACACTTTTAGGGAAATGCCAGAGGTTTACTGTTTGTCGGATTCTAATGAAAACTCCTGCTTCTTAGTGAAAACTTTGGTTGTTTGTATAATCAAAGTAGGAATGTACAAATACGTTCTGAGCTCATTTTTGGGTTGTCTTGATGTTATTATTAAAAAGGGAATTAGGACAACAGTTCACATGGAATTATGAGGTAAAGAGAGGAGAGACTTTGATACTGATATAAGAAAGCATTGGAGGGAGGTTGAACAGTCATTCAACAAGAAAATGCAGGACAATATTTGAGTTGATGATGATGATGAATGCTCAGAGTTCAGTCCTACTGAGAATCATACTATTCATAAGAAAATAGTTTTTTATCCCAGTGCATGCTCAGCTGGGTCAAGGAAATGAAACTTAACTTTAATTCTGATGCACCCAGTGATATCCCCAGATCACATGGGAGTACGTTGTTATCAGAAACACCCAGCAATCAACTGATAAGAACTATACAGGATGAAAGTATAATGACAAGGAGAGGGTGAATGGTACTGAATCTAGTGACTAACAAAGACATATGCAGAAGCAAATATAGGATTAGAGTAATGTCTGCCAACTGAGCTTTGATGTGCATATGAAACTTGTTTCTCCTGAAACAGACTTTTACTTTTTAAGCTTTATTTTTGGTTCGGAATACTGTTACTTCTAGATGAGATTTTCATTCAGCCCCACTAGTAATACTGTGTTTTCCAGTGTGAATAGGAACACACATTCTGGTGCCTTTGAAGTCTTGATCAATTCAAAGATGTAGCTGTGACTTTTTATGGATCATTAGACAACTCTCAAGTAATTTTTTTCCATGTGTGATTTATATTTCAAAATTAATGGTTGCAAGATTTTTTTGAATCAACATGGCAAAAATATAGGCACATTCTGGAAATTCTGAAGCACACACAAAATACCAAACAAAGCAAGATGTTGATATCGCATCTGATCTAGGCTAAATCTTGGTACATATATGTTTGTCTCATAAAACAATTTGCAACATTTTTCAGAGAATTGCATACATAGTACCTTTGAGCAAGTTTTTATTTCATATGTAGGAGACAGCAGGTTGAACTCCATAGTAGATCTGTCCTACATTTAATATGAACTACTGACAGACAGATAAGGAGCTCTGTCCCTGTAGGATGCCTTGTCTGAATGCAAATCATCCTCTGCCTGGGGACAGCTGACAACCACACTGGGGTGACATCACCTTGGCACTCTGAGCTCATTAAAGAATACTTCCAAAGCTATATGATAGAAACCCAGCAGGTACAAAAGAAAATATCTATGACATTGACTATTCTGCTTTACTACGTATGGCATCGCTGTTAGTCATTGTACTGCAAAACAGCTGAAGTAGCTTCAGTCAAGGTGTGTGAATAATGAACATTTTCTAACATTCAAGAAGGCTAACTGATTACAAAATTACTCCCAGGAAACAGGAACATCTACTTAGTCTTCTTGCAAGCCACCCAAGTAGGCAATCTATGGCAGGAAATCAGACTAAAGCAGCCCTCTAGCTTAGGAGAGTTGCGTGTTTTCAGTGTTCTCTGCTTTAATTATAAAAATTGTATTATATTACTATATAATAATTATATTACTATATAATAATTATATTACTATATAATTACTCTAAGTAAAATTATATTATATTACTATATAATTATATTATCTTACTATATAATAAGTATCATATATATACTATATACTATATATACTATATATTATATATATAATATATATAGTATATAGTGTATATATACACTATATAATTATATATACTATAAAATAAATTACTTATATAACTTATATTACTATAAGCTAGGTTCAGGGAGGGCACTTAATGCATCATTTCAAGGTAGACTGCATTTAGATGACCTTTAGCAGCTCAGTGTAACATGCTTTTCCTTTTCCTTTGATTACTCTATTCTCACTATTCTTAATTAGTATTGTTTTATTAGCACCTGTGTGGCTTTACTTTCACATCTAGAAAATCACTCAGAAGCTGTTTCACAGACAAGTTCTATGACACTGAAAAATAAATATCTGGAGCTGACCCTTTTTAAAAAATAATTACAAGTACGCTCTAATAGTCTTTTTCTTCTTTTTTTCTTTCTGTATCCAAGCTTGACCATGGACAGAATATAAAAAGTTGCCAAATGATTATTAGAGATGGGGATTGGCTCTGACACAACATGAATTACCACTGTCAAGTACTGATTGAGAACTGTTCAAATATACCAAAGTATTTGGTGCTGGGTCAAAAATGTCCTTGCAAAGCAAGGTGACTTCAGTTCTCATGACTTTCCTTGAGAACAGGAATTTTCTGAAAAAATTCATTGACTTTTAAAAAAAAATATTTAAAACCAAATTTTTTGTTGAAAGAACAAGACTCAGAAATACCTAGACAAAGAGCAAAATTGTTCCTAAACTTCAAATTTCAAACCCAGCTCCAAATTTCCAGTCATACATTTTAAATTTTCTTCACGTCTTAGACTTATAAAACATTTCAATAGAAATCTGCATTTAGTGGTTTGTTTTTTTCCAGATATGACCACAGTAAAGCACGCTGGCCAAAACAGATGGAGAGAAAGAAAACTTTAAACAAATGTCTGATGTGAAAAGACAAACACAAATAAATATTTTCATGCCAAGTACTTGAGGAAAAAAACATGGAGTAAAACTAACTATCAGGTATCTCCAGTAATGTGAACCCTTTTTGGGATGTTTTAAACTATCTGCTCAGGCTGAACTTCACAGCCAAGGGGAAATCTCATCTTCCTTTCCATTTAATAGCTTACTCTTCTACTTGATATGGCACATTATGTACCACATACTCTTAGACACAGGCTAGACTGGATGTCCCCAAGCCACATTGCCAAAGTATTTACCTTGTAAATAAACCCAGCCAAAGTGTCAGGAGGTCCATCTGAATTTTGGCACTTTCATACTTTTTTAAGAGCTGACACTCAGTATCTAGGCACAGTGGATTAAAAGCCATTTTCAGGCACTTTTTGTACTGGATATCTCTATGTGTAATACACATAAGGTCTAAGAGGGGTTTTGGTAAGAGTTTGTGTCTCCTGTGTTTTGTGGGTTTTGGGGTTTTTTTGAACTTCAGGTTTTTCTGCTGTTTGCCCAGGGACATCAGGACCTGCTTGAGTTATGCCTTTTCACAGATAAGATAGATATCAACTCCTGGCAATGGATAAATCATTTTCGAACTAAATAAAAATCCTGCAGATGAATTAACTCTCTATGTGCCACAGTCACCCACCCAGCAGTACAGAAATATATGACACAAAATACTGAAGAAGAAATTGAATCTGTTATTTGTCACAAATATACAGAGAGACAGATAGAGAACAAAGGAGAAAAAATATAAAGCACACAAAGTATTTCAGCAATTACCATCTCTAAGAAAGAAATTACATGAAAGAAACCAGATTTATAAAAAAAAGTTTGTTTCTACAATGGCCATAGTTTTTCTTTATGCTTCCTCTTTCTTTCTCCTACATTCTAGTCACAGTCTTGGAGAGATCAAAGCTGGAATTTCAGATGAAGAACCCACTTTATTACTATTACTGTTATTATTATTATTATTATCATCATCCATACTATTTAAAAAGAAAATCTAATCTGGGAGCTTTTTCGTTAGGCAATTTAGCTTCTTTACAGAGTAGAAGTGGAAGACATGAATTAGTACATTCAACCTTGTCAGTGCTGACAGCTGTGACTGCACTGAAAAAAGTACATCTAAAAATTAAAGGATCTTTTAAAAGGAAATAGAATTTTGAGCATTGATGTCTTTACAACTCATCAGAGCACATACATATAAATTTTCCTTCAATAATACACCACCATTTGTCATTGTCAATCCGTATAGATTCCTGTCCAAGTTCCAACACACATCCATAGTCAACTTCCTAAGGCAAACCAAAAAGAATATTTCTCTGCAAAGCATTTACTGAAAAGAATTGCTAGTTCTTTCTTTCTCCTCTCCAGTCACCCTGAAAGAGCAGAACACAAATAGACCAAATGTAGATCCTTAAAGGACAGCTGCACCATTTCTTTTTCCAAATTCCCAGTTCAAATGAAAATAAAAGTATTACCCCAGAGGCACAAAGCAGAAGATCCTCAGCTGCGTCCCCAGAGCTCAGAAGGCAAGGCAAGGGCATTGGGGACTTTTGGAAGCTCCCGGATGCATTCCCAGGGCCTGAGGAAAGCGTGCAGCGCTGGTACAGCTGGCACAAAGCGCAGCTGCCAAGGAGCTGTTGGCAGGTGCTCCCTGTGGGGTGAAGGGGCCGTGCAGCCAGAGCCAGCAGGGCAGCACGTTGAGCTCTTGTGCAACCCTGAAACAATCCAGACCGGGACACAAATATTTTCTGGAGGATCTGGGCTCCAGTATAAGGGTTTGTGCTTGAGATCATTTTGGGGGTCTTAGAAGTAATTATATCTATACTTGTGGTTTTTTAAATTCATAGGCAGTCTGTGAAGTGGACATTTGACTATAAAATCCTATTTTATGTGCCTTGTACCTTAAAGATTTTTCTCTCTGGTCACCCCTGCCTCTTCTGTTTTCCTCAGCTAACTGGAAAGTTCAGGGTTTTGTGCAAATTCATGTCAGGAGAAAGGTTTTGTGAAGAAAATGTAGCCTGAATATTTGGATTCTGCTTCACCTAACAATGTTATGATGAACAAGGAAAAAACATGTTTATTGTTACAGAGGTACAAACAATTGAGAAAGGGATTTTGGTTTTGTTGTATTGTGGTTTTGTGTATTTTTTTTCTTAAGAGAGGGAAAGCAGCTAGGCTTATAGTCAATCTCTGAAGAAGGCAGATATAACAATACTGCTATTTTCCACATTTTCAGAGTAACAACAAAAAATTGTTATCTGTTCTACAAATAAGAACCAGAGCACGACAGCTGAATGGGGCAAACCTTTGGTTCAGCTGCAGAAATAACAAAGGTCACACAGCATCAGAAACACAAATTCAGGACTGAATGTACAGTCCCCCAGAACACACTCTTCACACATCACCAAACTTGAGCTAATGTTCAAAATCACGCTTGTGACCCATACACAGCAAAGAGGTGCCCAACAGAAACGTGGGTGTTCCACAGCCCTGGGAAGGTTATACAGAGGTAGAAGGCTGCAAGTAGTGAGTGGTTCATGCCAGAAGAAAAGTTATGGTCCCAGTTCCCCTATGTTACCTGAACTGACAAACCTACTCTGTAAATAATGCCATCCCACTTCCTTTTCAGCATTTGTAAAATGAGTCCTTCTTACCCCCATTCTCCCCACCAGTAAATTTTGGTTTTAGTTAAAAACCCCCCAACTTTGCATTTGTCACAGTAGTTCTCTGAGAGCAACAGGCAAACACTTCTGGCAGACTAAATCCTAATGGTCTTTTTAAACCACTCTGTGTAATATATCCAGTTTTCCACTCCATACTAACACCAGTGGACTGGAACAGAAATTTACTCTTGCACTTTTCCTCCTAAAAGTCTGGCATCAGTGTATAACAGAAAGACAAAAAACCTCTTTCATATTGTCTGAGTATACAATGTCTACCAACCCTTTTATTGGAGTCAAAAAGTGTGGAGAATCAGGCTCTTAAACCTGGTGGTCCTGAAGTAAATTCATGTCTTGGATAGTCTGGGTGTTTTTTGAGGGTTTAATTTAAACACACCTGTCACTCTTAAGTACAAGGCAGTTGGAGTATATTAATATTCTTCTGAATTATTTAAAAGATATGACTAATGCTTCGTGTACCATAAGACTGTTATCTGCAAAAATAACATCTGTGGCAGTCATTGCTTAGGGGTTAGGATTTCATCACTGGCATTTATCAGTGTTTCTGAGTCCTTAGTGTGAAGGATTCTGCCAGGTTACCAGCTCTCCTGCACCTTCAGGTGTAAAACCCAAGGTACAGACTCTTCCACATTGCCTGTTTTAATCAGGGATGAAAAAGAGTAAAATTTGGACTGAGCAAAATCTCATAAACTTTCTGATAAACTAAAGACTGTGGAGTACATAAGTTAGAGAGTCTGGTGTAATATAAGTATTCTTTCAAGAAGGCAGAAAATGATCCCACACATTATTTTTTCCTGAGTCCTGGGAAAGAGCAATATTACCTAATGCAATAGCTCAGGGGACTGAATGGAATACAATATACTCACTAAAAAAGAATTCTCA
Organism: Passer domesticus; assembly: GCF_036417665.1. Lineage (NCBI taxonomy): Eukaryota > Metazoa > Chordata > Aves > Passeriformes > Passeridae > Passer > Passer domesticus. Next base: position 51,855,539 of record NC_087476.1, read on the forward strand.
CAGTCCTGTGGCAGTGGTCTTGTGTCCTCATATGTATAAAACTTTCTTCAGTTGCCCACCAGAAATGAACCACCACAGAGAAGAAAAAAGAGAAAGCACAACATTTAATTTATGGTACAACACACCTTTCCCCCATGGTATCTCTCTGACATCAGATGAAGAATGTTTGTCTGTGCAAGTCATTTCTGATAATCTGGAAGCAGCTTTCTATTAGTTGTTGACTGTGCATTGCAGTAGAGGTTCTGTCACCAAAGAACAACTTTCTCACCCAGCTTGATCAATTAAAGGCCAATTTTCAGAGTTTTCAAAGATCTCAGCTAAAGCAAGTGAGAACTGTGGGAATTTTTAAAAACTAAAATGTTGATTATGTACTTTATTGCTTGTGTATTTGCATTGCATATACAATCAATAATTGTAAACATAAGTATTTAATTGAAAATATGTATATGCCATGATTATACTGAAAGATAATTTTATTGAGTTACTGAAAATTTTGCAGTCATTTGATCAGTTGTCCTTCATCAAATGCACAACATAGCTGGGAATTTGAGTCATGTTATGGAAAGAATATGTGAATGAATGAATGAATGAATGAATGAATGAATGAATGAATGGTAGCTGCACATTTTATTCCTTTATTATTTGCTATTCTCAATGGAAGAGGGCATAAAATATCAGTTACATTTCTTTACAAACCTCATGATCTGCTTTTATAAAATAATCTTGTCATACACTCCACAGAACTGAAACCTTATTTCTATAACTGGGAGTATTAAGATATCATCTCGCAGATTTTAGTTTAATTTTGTAAACTTTTCTAGTTTGTTTTGTTCTTCTTTGGAGTACTACAGATACACTGTACAAAATCCAGTAGCTCGTGATTTGAGTGTTATCTAGTAGTCTCACATAGAGGTAGCAGCTTACCCCATCATAGTCACAGCTTATGTAAATCCCAGGACAAAATACTGGAAAAATCTGGGACTCAAAGCATTCCACCAGTGGTCCAGATGTAAAGCTATGGAGTGCCCCAGCTTGGACAGTAGCAGTGTTGTGCTACTTGTGCCTAAACATGCTTGAAAGCAGGGATCTACTCCTGAGCTGCAGGAGGCACAAGGAAGTGGTTATTTTGCTTTTTGGGTGGTGCGACCCTTCACCAGAGGAGGTGTTAAATATAAGAATGCCTTTGGGACACTAAAAAGATATGGGTGCATCAAATAATTTACTAGCTAAACCTTCTGATCCAGGTGCATACCGATGCCCTGGTCATGAGAATTATTTTCTGACAAATTTTCAGATTGGGCAGCAATTTATGTCCACAACTCTAAAGAAGAGGTCAAGAGCCTCACCTGAATGTGTGTCTCTCTCAGTTGCTACAATTTTTGCATTTCCATCAACATCATTTCTCTTGTGCCACAGGCAAATAAATTGAAACATTACTATGTGAAGTCTATATGACTATTTAACAAATTTGTGCAATAATCTGGAACTCAGTGTAACAATTTTACACCTGTGATTGCCTCCTGTGTCTGTTGCTCAACATCCAAGCAGTATAGGGAATATTCATCTGTCACTATTAAAAAGAAAATAAATCAGAACTATTAAAATATACACTCAGCATGAAAATTTTAAATACTTTGACACATTTTTGTAAAAAAAGCCCCACACTTAGATGCTATTTTTCAAATAATTAACATTATTGATTCACTGCTAAAAAGATTATTTGCATAATTTTTAGGATATATAATTAACACAGTGATTTGTATGAATACTTTAGTCTTGAAAGGGTTTTAAAAGGTTCTCCTTTCAGATCAAGCTTCTATTTTTACAGTCACAACCAATAGGGCAAAATTAAGCACATACGCCTTCCTTTTTATACTGTTCATACTTATGCTACACAGAGAATAAGAGTGTATTTTGAGGCTGTTTAGAAGGAATCACTGGTGAGAGAAATACTGTGCCTCAGGCTTCTGACAGCCACACAATGTAATGTCATTGAGGTGGAGGAATTCCAGTGGCAATTGAAATTTGCTCATTGTTACAGCAGATAATGGCTTCTCACACCTCATGACTTCAGAGACAATTCCAGCATTTTGTCCCAGCTAAATTCAGAAAAAAAGAACCAAACTTGTCTGTGTGAAAAAGTATGTTTAGAAAGCATGAATGCCAAAATTCAAAATCAAAAGGACATTATATACCAGTACATGCAAGATAAGGGTGGCAGAAGTATTATTCTCTTATTCTTCCTGACTTGAAAATAGAAAAAAATTATCAGAATTGTAAGTTTTCTTTTATGCACACATCCCGTTTAGGGTAATATAGGGTTGGAGCCATGGTTATCTCAATGAGCCAAAACAAGCTTGTAACAAAATAATCCCCTCACTTTATTTGATTATTGAATCTTTAGTTGCTGTGCAATTAGTACACTAATTTTGCAAAGAGAGAAAATTCTGAAAAATCTCCTAACATGAAAGGCAGCAAATCTAACACATTAATCCAGTACAGTATAAAAACATACTGTCTGGTCATACCTGCCAATAAAATACCAAAAAACCGAGAAATAAAAAGATGATACTTGATGTAAGCAGACTTGTGTTTTTCTTCTGCTGTTAGAAAAAGCATTCTTCAGCCAAAATGTCATCTCATTGGTCAGATTGTATCAATATACTGCAGCTATTTTACAAATCAATATCTATTTTACATTCTCTTCCTGGCAAATTTTAAAACCATCACCATGATTTGGAGAGTCAGAAATTCTATCACTGCACTTGATGACTTGTCAGCTGAAGGCTTGGCTTTTTATTACAAAACCAGGCACACACATACTTGATTGTAAAGAATTCCTTTAAAAGTTATTTCTAAAATGACAGCCTCTTTTCTCTCTCGTTTCCTTCTGGAACACTTTGTATTCACAAATTGGATCTTTTGTCTTCCAGATTTTCAAACATTTCCTGAATCTTTGCAATGTCAGATTGATTCTGTCACTGAGTTTGAGGTGAAGTTAGGCACTTCTCGATGGCCTTGTTTCACTATATCACAAAGTCCTTGTTAAAAAGATTTTAAATTTATCATTTGTTCCTTCAGATCTCCTGGCACTAGAGAAGCACCAGAACTAAATATTCCCCTGGTATTTTTCACACATCTACTGTCCTCTGACAGTCTGCGTATGCTGCAAGGACACACAGGCATTCTGCCCCATAGACCTGTTCCCTCTGCTCCCATCAGGTTTTGCCCTTACTCACCTTGGATCACCAGTGCCACCAATGACAATCCAAACCAGTGAACACTATGAGATATTTTGAGCCCCATTGCTCCAGTGAAAGCCCTCTACCACCCCAACAATTCAATTCCTTAGCTCTGTGGGACAGAGGTGGATACATGGGCTGATGAATAGCAATAGATCACTTTGTATTGCAAAGATCATCAGAAATAAGCTCTAAAACTGCCATGTTGTAGTTGCTTAGACTAGAGATGATCAGCACAACACAAAATATCTCCAAGTCTATCAGTAGTTATACCAAGCTAAGTTTTTCTTTGAGCAGAAGAAATTAATTATCCTAATGCAGTTCATTCAGTCACTATCACCAAATATCCTGCTGCAGACATTGGCCTAGAACTAGCCACAGGCCTTTTGTTCCCTTGTGAGTCTCCAGGTACTGTTTCTAACCACATGGAGCCACACCTGTCCCTTGAGGCAGGGATTTTTTTTTTGTTACTTTAATACACTATATCAGGGAACTTAGAAGCAGCTACTGACAAACAGCTTCCCTCTGGATGTGCCCAGCACCAGGTAGGGAATTGGCAGCTGCCCCTTTATGTTTACAGCGGTCTCACATAATGCCAATAGCTTCTTTGGTGACGGCAAAATCTCCAGTACCTGTTGCAGATGTAAGGTTGAAGATAAGCACCAGCCAAAATCAAAACCCACTAAGTACCTGTTGCCTTAATTTCAAGATTTGTCCCATTTTACAAAACAAAATTATGGAGCTGATAATTACATCCATCCTTTGAGGCCTTCACTGTCTCTGCACACCTATTGTCCAGCTGACTTGATAGCTTTCCTAATTTATGAGACAGTTCCACTGGTGTTTCTACTCTCTCCATTTTAGGCATTCAACTCACTCATCTGAGTTCTCCCTGCCAAATCTCCTTAAGGATCAAAATTCAGGTGCAAGGTATGGACACCTCTGTATTTCAAATTTGAGCCTAAAGGATAGACTAAAAACTAAATAAAGGACAAAGCCAATGGTTAAAATTTACTGAAGAAGGAAAGATTTATTATTCTGAACAAAGTATTGGAGCATTGATAGTCAGTGGTGGGTAGTAGCGAAAAATTCCATGGAAATTATGACACCTCTAATTGAATGTACAAAGCTATGCTGGTTTTCCATTGCAAAGACTTAAGTACAGTCTAGTTACAAAATAATATAATGGTGTATATCAGGACCAAAGGGAGCTGTGAAACTACTTCTAAGTAGTAGAAGCTCTCACTCTAGAGGACCTAAAATGTATCAGGTTTTAACTTTATTGTGAATGAGCAGTGATATCAATTTACCCATATTAGTCTTCATTGCAGTGTAACAGTGGTTTGGAAAGAGAGAAAAAAGTTTGCATGAGAATTGTGATAAATAGGAATATTCCCTTCAAAAATAGTCCTGTGATTTTGTCTTTCATTTAGGCCTTCTCTCAGGACTCCAGACTCTTACATGTAGTTTACAGTTTACCACTGACTGAAATTACACTTGCAGCTCAGAGAATAATGAAGGTGCCTCTAATATTGACAAGGTTTCTTTTGTAAGTTTATTAATTATTTTGGTAGTTTGTCTATTACTGAAATCACTGAAGATTCATTAATGAATTTACTTCTGCTGTATTTCTTCCTAAAATAAAAGTATGTAATCTCTGACTCTCTCTCTTCCCCCTCCTCTCTCTCTCTGCTTTAAATATGGCTGGACCACTTGGCTGAAAACTGTCTTGGAGTTTCTGCAAATGAATTAAAATAATTCTACTAATTTTCACTGACTAAAAACTAAATCACAAGATTCTCCTTCTACCTACTATCAAAATTTATATGATATATATAATGATATATATTCTTTTTATTGTAATTATTACTACAACTAAAACAGATTTTAAAAGTTACATGGAATAAAAAGGAAAGTTTGAAAGCAGAGGATTAGTTTTTTAGCATTTTCTTGTCAGGTGCCTATTGAACAGCTTAAATCTAAACACCCTAGAGGGATTTAGAGTTTAGTGACCTTTGTATTCCTCCTAACCTGAATTCAGAATGGCAGTGCTTAGTGTTTCAGTAAAAAGGCTGGTTTTAATATCCTGCAACTGAGCCCTTATTTCTATATCTGACCTCTCAGGGAATATAAGAGAAGTAACAGTAGGAACAGAGATGGAAGCCCTCAGAAAAAAGCAAATAAACACAATTTCTTAAAAATTATTAAAGTCACATCGTCATAAAATGTGGTTTTAGAATGCAGTGGGAGATATCAACAGGGAATTTAATAACAAGGAGCAAAGGGAATTAATTCTGGACGGAAGTTGCTATATCCTCAATCTGTACTGTCATTAGAGAAAACCATTTTGAAGGTTTTTTTCTACAGACACCCCAATCCCAGAGGTTCAGTGAACACTTTCTAGGAAAGAGCACTTGATAGGGTCAGTAAAAGGTGAAGGGTTTACAGTGCCTGAAATACAGTAAGAGTGTCTGAATGTCACTTCTAAAGACAACCCTTTTGCATCCTGAATTAGACTCCTAATTTTTATTCCATTGGTGATTTCTTATGTTGGTTTTTTTTCATAGTAGCATAAGATAACAGCTTGAGTAATAAGAAATTAATTCCTCATGTGTTAGTGACAACCAGATGTTCAGTCCTAGACAGGTAGAAGAAAGAAAAGCAATGGCAAATATGAAAAAAGAGATCTCAGAACTTCAAGCACCCTGATCCTTCTTCTTCTGCATAAGTATACCTATTCTCTGTAGAGACTTTTATCATGTGTAAGGAAAAAAAATAGGAAATACCTTATGTCATGTTCACAAAAATATATTTTTAAATGTATTTGAAACTGGAAACTTTGAAAGAGTGATTGCTTTTTGAGTAGGAAAGAGGTATAAAATACAGAATTTTTGTTATCTTTCTCCCACAAATATTATCAAAACTGCGTTTTTTGCACAGATAGTGGCTGATTTATAATTTTTTTTTATAACTATAGCTTCAAGTCAGTAAGCACTTTAACCTTATAACTCAAAGGAACAGTCTAAAAAAAGGTAAAACATGAAAAACAAGAATGTATATTTTGCTATAAATAAGCTAAATATCTCTATGCCTTTCAATTCTTCAAACTGAGAATATTTCACTACTGAACATTTCTTCTATGATCAAAGTTTTAGACATTTTTCATTTGCTGCTCAAGACTAGAATATTGTAGATAAGTTGGTATCTCAAGTGTCTGCATTCACTCACACTGGGAAAGGGATTGTATTGCTCACTATTTTTTCTCCCTGCCAACTCACTCTACAGTGCACTGGTACAAAGGGTTTGTTTGTGGAGATGGAGTTTTGCCAAAGTGGTCATTAATGGCCATGTGCTCACTGTCCTATACACAGGCTAGAGAAATAGAGGAAAAGATTTCTACCCTCCCCTCACAGATATTCAATACAGCCAGTGACCAAGACCTTTTTAAAAAAATCAGCCTATATTTGGCATGTTAAAAATCCTCAGTGAATGGAAAATCTGGACCAAAATAAGCATTAGTCACTTTATTTCTCAGTTTTGAGCCATAGTAGGACAAATTGTAACTTACTGTGGTAATTCCCAAGTAGGAAGGTCAGTACTATGGAACAATGGGAGGAACCTTGGTATTAAGGAGTCCTTGTCAACCCCAAAACAGAAGGAAATTACTCAATTCTTAAAAGATTGATGTTGCCTGACCTTTCATTTGGAGTCAGGATCAGGACCCAGGGAGTGCTACAGGAGCCTCGGAAGGGAAGATTTCTCTCCTCAGCAATCCTACTGTGCATCATTAAAGAAGTAGTATATATAAAGTCATTCCAACTATGGAATTAATGATTGAATACCCGGTTCTGAAGATGACAAAAAAACCTTATTGAGATGCCTAGCAACTCTATTTCCAAGTACATAATAATTTGAAGATTTATAATAGCTAATAATAACACCCTGAATACCTTTGACACTCTTAAATGATATCCCAAAATGGTGCTTTTCTCACTTCCAGCAGACCCCACCATGGGCACTGGGATAGCCAAGATCAATCACATGCCTGCCATTCTCCATCTGTCTCTGTCCTCAAAATACCTCAGGACTGCTGCAAAGTTTGCAAAGAGCCTTCCTGTTTCTGTTTTCCTCAGTTTCTGAGTCACAGCATCTGGAATTTTCATAGCCTTTATGCATCACTAACTTCAGTCTTTATCTCAAGATTGGGGAATCAAAGTGGAGGTTAGCTCATGTCAAATAGCCAAGATTTAATATTCCTCTTTTTAGCTTTTTTAATTTATTATTATTTTTATTTAAGAGATATAATAATTGTAATAGTAATATTCACAGAGTGGAATATGGTATTTTTGTCAAAATTTCTTATATTTGATTAGTACAGTGCTATTTTCTATATATTCAATGATCAGTTAGCATTATATAAAACCAAATAAAATACCAGATAAAACAGATATAAATCTTGAAAAGGTACAAAAAAAATCTAAATAACAATACATAAAATAAATTGAAAAATAACTTCTAGAAAGCTTCCTTAAATTTAAAAGGGGGGGGGAAAGGAAAAATTATTAATCAATGGCATGCAACAGAGAGTTTGATTATAACATGATGATAATTCCCCCAGGCTTTCCCAGCAGTATTCAATCCAAGTTATAAATAACATCACAGTAAATGCTAACGGCTGAGTTACACATTCATTTTCCATGTTATCACTGTGAAGATTTTAAGGGATGCATTTTGGTCAATGTCCATCGTGCCTGTCTTGCAAAATGAGGATAATTCCAGATAAAAAGCTAAACAATTGATTTTAGAGAGGAAAAGCATTCCTGATTTTTTAACAAATCTTGAAATAGAAGGAATTGTTATGGAAAAATCTCACACCTTCTTTCATATACAGAGTGTAAAAATGTATTTCCACCTCTGAATCATGTCTATGAGAATACCAGAACTCTAATAATAGTCATCATATTTCCATTAGTGTTTGTATTTTCTATCTAAATTACAGAACATTGTGTGGCAGATGGAAAGAATACAAATTAAAAATGTGTTAACAGTAACCCACCGTACTGTCTATAAGCTTTGGGAATTCTTGAATCAAGAAAAAATCACGAGCTTTTAATCAATTTACAAAAATTGATAGGAATATGTAAAGGTTATTAATAGCTGAAGGAAATAAGAAACATTTGCAGTCAAATAAGCAGATTTCAGAGAGGGTTTTGTATACAAACTATATTTTAGTAGTTTTCACCAGTGTGTATTTTCACTCTCAAATTGAAATTAAATAAAATAACAAGGTAAGGCAGACTAAATACATTCTGGGAAGGCGTCATTACAAACTGAAACTCCTCAGAGGCCCAGCACACCGTGTATGATACAACTTGACACAGTCTTGTTAATATGCAGCTCCAGTAGATTTCAGAGGCAGTGTTTGACAGGGTCCAGTGTTCTGTTATAATCTTTCAATTGGTACCTTAAGCATGGAGATGGGAAAGGTAGCCCCACTTACTTGTTTGAAGTTTCTTCTTTCAGCAAAGATGCCAGAAGAAACTACTTCTTCCTGTTATAAAATTATAATTCCTGTTATGACATTATCATTTAGGTCCAGAATAAAAGTCCACTCAGAACAAAAGTCCTCCCAGAAAAAATGCTTCCACATAGCTGTATGTAACTGATGGAAACCCTTATCAGGAGCTGATCTTTGATGATTCTTGTGGGTCACTTTCAACCAGAATATTCCATTACTTATTATTTTCATTTTCCCTGTCAATATATAACACTCAGTGTTCATGATTAACAAAAAAGAAAGTGTAGAAAGTATGCAAACCTTGGCCATGATTTATATCTCTGTTATAGGCTGCTCTTTGTTTGTGGTTCTCACAGCTCTGTATCATGAAATAATATTATTGCTGCTATTTCCAGGCATAACAAACAAAACCACAGAGAAAAAAAATATATTTATGAAGATCATCAATTACTCAACAATATAATTTGGAATATTAACCAGGTTTCTTGGGTCTCAAGGCTCTACATTATTTCTAATTATTTTTTTTATCACCTCTATGCTCTTCAAGAAACACACAGTACAAATACTTTTTCATCTATGGCTCAAATTATCTATTAAAAACTATGTACATTTGCTATTTCGTTGTAGTGCAAAGCTTGTCAAATGGATCAAATCCGCTTAAAAATAATTTCCATTTCTGTTTTTTATCAAAACATATGCTTATATTCTGTGGTAAGTTTTAAAGAAAAGCAATTCAAAAATATTCAGAAAATAAATTGAAATAATCACAGGGAAAACATAATTTCCTGTTGCAAAGACATCCACTTATCTTCAGATATTCTTCTATTCTTATGCCAGATGTGAATTTGGCTCACACGCCCTTGCATACAGCCCTATTGCAACATTAATCAAGTGATTAAAAGAGCTGTTATTTCATTAGTACATCCTTTTACTGATCATTGTGACACATTAGTCACGGATAAAATGAATATCAGAGGCTTGCTTCAAAAACTGTGTATTGTCATTTCCGCTGCAATGACAACTTCTGCCTTTCAATCCTCAAGAATGGAATTGCACTGAATAATCTGGCTTAGCAACACTTCCATCTCTGTCTAAAGGGTATTTGATTCCAGAGTAATAACATTTCTTTTTGAAAAGAGAAAGAAAGAAAGAAAAAGAAAGAAAGAAAGAAAGAAAGAAAGAAAGAAAGAAAGAAAGAAAGAAAGAAAGAAAGAAAGAAAGAAAGAAAGAAAGAAAGAGAAAGAAAGAGAAAGAAAAAGAAAGAAAGAAAGGAGAAAATTATAGAGAAAGGAGAAAAAGGCAAATGGATTTTTTTTTAAGGGCCTCTTGACATGAGGGAAAGATTTGTTGTTAATAATCAGCCAGATACCTCCTCCATCACTGGTGGTAAAATTGATCTAACTACTTAAAAAAGCCCTATGTTACAGTTCTCATTTTCCTACATTTGCTGACTAATCTATGTAAACCACTGAGGACAATGGATATGAGGAACTGAGTATTTTATTGTAGTGGATTCCAGTAAGAAATGGACTTCATAGTGTGATTGGTGCTATTAATAGTCAGAAATAAAGTATTTGATTTACCAAACACTCATTTTTGAGCTATAAGTGAAAATTACCAGCAGTTTCCAATAACACAAAGACAAATTATACAGAACCTAATCCTTTGGTGAATGACATATACCTCAGATTTTTAAAATTCAGAAGTCTGTAAAATCCATCTCTTCCCAGACACTTTTAGCTTTATACTATACCAACACATTTAGGTATTCACCAATAGTCAACGTTTTGGCATTTTGGAGCATATTGACCAAGAGTTTGGGGCTCAACAGCCCCACAAGTGACCTTTGTGTCCTTCTCAAGGGTCACATCACAGCCAGTGACTCCCACTTTCCCAGGGTGGATCTGTGACTATTGCAGTGCTGACATCTACAGAATTCAGATTCAGTGTGACAATGGAAGGGTGGCCAATATTAACCCTTAAATGCTGTGTTCAAGGAAGAAATTTTAGTAGCTGAAAGCAAAAGCTTTTTTTTCCTCTTGTACAATCAGCTACACAGCTCAGAGACCGGTGAAAAAAAAGATTGAGTTTTTTGTCCAAAATTGGATATGATCTAATCTAAGGAGTATGCCATGTTCCTTCAAGAGAGAAACAGACCTTTCAATTTTGAATCAGCGTGTGGGCCTAATTGAACAGACTAATCTTTGCCCACAATCTTTCCCCAACTCAAATTTGTAAGATAAATGGATTTGTAAATAGTTGTTCATTCCACCAAGAAAAGATAGCTTCCAAGATTGCTATGAAAGAAGTGTTTGACATCTATTATTACAGTCTAATTGCTGCACATTCACAATGTCATAAAAGTGTGAAAGGGTGTGCTGTTACGTTTTACTGGCAAGTGTGCTGTGATGGAAAATGTGTGGAAGTATAGGGGATGAAAGACTTATAGTGAAATTCAACACCTGTAGCATTACAAGCTTTGAGAAAAAAAGAAACATGCAACTCTGTTACTGATAGGTAATCAAAGTACTGGCTTCTTGTCACATTTTTGGTAAAAAGGGATTTTTTAACAAAACTTTGGAGCTGTTTTTAAAGTATAATATGTACTACTTCTTTAAAGATGACCCAAAAAACCAAGGAGAAGCCAGAAGAATGAGGAGTACTAACAAAAATCATATTTAGTCTCTTGTAAATCCTTCTGCCTCCAAAAAAAAGGAAGCTAGCCCTGCATTTTATTTTAGGTTTCATCAGTAGATTTAGATCCAGAGTTGTGATTAAGACCTGAAAATCTTAAGCTAAAACTGAAAGATGCATTTCACTAACAAAAATGTAGCAATTATCACAAAATTAAGTTCATTCCACATTATAGCTAATCACCATGGAAACCTATATTCATTGGCGCCTAATTGGAAATGTTCCTGACCTGGAAAACACTGTAGGCTTAAGACTGCATAATTTCTTATTTAAGCAATTGTACTATTCTGTGTTTGTGACAGTACACCCTGACAATTTTGGCAATAATCCCAGAGAAAAATATTTTCCTGAGAAGCCTGCTTATTGCAAGTATTTTTCACAGTCTAGTGGGACTTCTGCCCTAGAAGGTGGCTTCATCAAGCTGCTTCTACTGTTTGTGACATTAATACCTGAATACCCAGTCACAGGTGTTATAGAAGGCTGCTGTCCTAGCAACTCCAAACTGAAAAGTCACAAAAATAATAATGAAGGTTATGTCTTTCTGTCTGAAAGAAAACTGTGGTGCCGTGACAGCATTAGGAAAACTCCTGCAAAAAAATGTTCTTCGGGGATTATTTAGCTTGCCATAACACAGTAGAGAGGAAAGAATAACTACAGACTGGGAAAAATACTTCATGTAAAGAAAATTTTAGCTAAGAGTCATGCCATTAGACTGAACTCCAGAGTACTGCTACATTACAGAGGTACTGGTGTCAGAACTAGATGTTTATAAATCAGTTCTGGTTCATCTGCAACCACATTGTTTGATTACCATGCAAATGCTTCCCAAGCTGCTAACAAAAGCATTTTTAAGTGCATTACTTTCATCCATTACTGTCTTCAAGAAATAAAAAATTAATCCTTGTTAAGCAGTATTTGTGCCCTTTAAAAAAAGGGCACAAAGCACTTCAAACTATTGGAGATAGTTCTGGGATTTTTTTCTTTCCATGAATAGAAAGATATAGCAAACTAAACTCTGTTTTTTGCTAGAAAATTAATTAAATGATGAGTCAAAAGAACATATTTCTCAAAATTAGAAATCAAAATTACAAAGCTGAAATCTCTTTTTCAAACACTTCTTCAAGTAAATAAAGTAAGAAATACACAATTCTTTTTCATTTTCATGGGGCTAAGACTCGGTCTTGCATATTGGCAGGATACTGTGCAATGAAGAAATTGGTTTGGATTTTCTCTGTGTACAACCAACTTTCTGGATTTAGTAGTGAGCATGGAGAAGTAATGCAAATATTTCAGCATTTAGTGAAGGATTTTTTTGGATCAACTACAACAAAGGTCTGGAAGCACAGAAAACACACCTTTACTCTTTATTCTTCAGCTCCTGGTTTGGACTTCGTCTTTCTGGCTCTCACCACATACATCCTACTCACTACCTTCTGTATTTCGTGCTCATGAGCTGCTGAGAATGTACTCCTGTTTTTGCTATGCACACTGCTTGCCACAAAGAGTCCCATTATCATCTGGTTACTTGCAGTCCGCATCTGATTCTCTCTTTCTTACAGTGAAAATTGCCTCAGGTTCATGTTCAGTCTTTGCTGGTTTTGCCTACTGGTGGTGCTGCTGCCTCAGGTTAGATATGGCCAAGTCCTGGGTATCCGAGTCCCTGAAATGCAGTGCAGCCTCTTCAGTGTTAAATGCTGCCACAAAAAGCTAATCCCATCCCTTATGCCTTCCACTAATGACTGCAACCTCCTGCTGTCACTCTTGGCCTTTTTTTTCCCCCATCCCTTCCTCTTTCTCAAAGAATAACCAGCATATAATCCCATCTAACTGTGTGAGCATGGGATTCTAAAGTGGGGAGCCCATTTTCCTATTAGGACTAGGGTTTATCACTGTCATATGAGAGGTTAATATTCTTTTTCCAAGACGTACTCATTGCAAAACCCATTGAACTACACTGTCTATCTTTTTTGCTAAATTTGAATTTTCATCAGGGTATTACTGCCTCAATAGCTAAAACCCAAATATTTCTTACTTGTTCTTTCAGGGAAGCAGCTTCTTGTTGGCTGTGAAAATCTTACATTTGAGATGTGTTTAAACAATTTAAACAATTTAAGATGACACATTTGTTTAAACACATTTGAGATGTGTTTAAACAATTTAAACAGTTTAAGTGTTTTATGTATCTGTTACAGTGACTTTAAAAGCTTCCAAGCATTTGGAACCATTCCTATGAGACATCATGGCCTGGAACATTAATTTATCTGGCATTTAGAAAACCTTTAAATTTTGTTTTAACAATCTTTAAAGTTTTGATACACCTGTTAACTAAAGTTTGGCAGCATAAGTCTTCCCTTTTTCTTCTCCTGAGAGTGTTAAGAATTTTCAGTCTTCAGATAACTAAATGTATTCATTTATTTTATTAATGTATCTCTCTCTGAATAGAGTTCATTTTCTCCTGAAAATGCTTGGCAAACTTTGAAGATTTCTGTTATCCTGACACTTAAGAGAATTCAGAGTATTGCTGGCTTTTGCCAAAGTATTCTCCCCAAGTCTTCTTATTTCCCTCAAATCAGCCATTCTACCCCTGTAAATACTTACATGATGAATAAACGCACATTTCATGCAGTTGCATTACAAAATGAGAATTTTTTTATTTCATGGTTTTAATTCTTGTTCTCTATCATCTATTCCCATAATGGAACTCCAGAATGTAAAATAGACCACATATATTTTAACTTTGAGGCTCTCTTAATGTTTACATGACTGCCAGTATCTTCCTCTCTATATGCTTACAGTGCTGCTCTGCTAGGTTGGCAAAGGGATGGCAAAGTGATAGCTGGGAAAAAGGGGGTTTTTGCACTTCAGCTGTGAAGAAAATGAATGCAAGAAATTAAAATTAGAATTCATCGAAGAGAAAGCAAAAAAAAATCACAGTGTAAAAATATTAATAAATATTTATTATTGATTATGCTTGCTATTAAGAGAAGAGTAACAGATATTGTTTTGTTAATTTATATAGAAGACAAGTAAATAAAGGGTCAGTTTGTGAAAAGCATTTGTGGTTATCAATTCTTTTCCAGAAAAGCAATGATTGAGAGACTTTCCTATGAAGTATTTTCAGTGATTTAAACAGTAAAGGGCAGACTGAGATAACCATGAATAATACAAGAATTTTTCAGTTTTCATGTCCTATGTAATATGACCAAGTACTTTAATATTCATCTAACTGAGGACAAAATGACCACACCTTGCCTTTCTTATTTTAAAATCCATCAGAAATATTCAGGTTACACTATTCACAAACTTGGAATTTTCTTCCTCTTGGAATAAGCTGAGCAAGAACTTGTTTTGGAGATCCTGTTCTTCTGCTGGGAGCAGCTTTTAGAGGTTATGTGCAGATGGGAAGGCTTCTCATTGAAATTTATCTTTTTCATACTAAATACACCATTTGAAAAAAAAAACAGTGAAAAATTAATTGAATCAAAAAATAATACTTACAAAGGAAAGAGCTTCATGTGTTCCAGAATATGTCCTTCTTTATACTTCCTTCTGGTGTTTAATCTTTCTGAGAATATGGTTTAGGAATGGCGTTCCCAGTTCAGCGTACCGACTGAAATGTTCCAAGCCGTGTGCCATTCCCTTATTACTCTCTCATTCTGCCTCTGCAGCTGCTGGAAAGAAGAACTGAAGACACAAAAGATAGAGATTATGGGTTGAGTGAAGAACAATTTACTGGAAACAGTAGTGAAACAAAAATGGAACAGTAACAGCAACAATATTTGCAAAGGCATGTAGAAGAACAGTACAGCATTCTCCTTGCAAATATTCTGTCACTTAATCAGAGTTCTGCAGTTGTTCAAGGGTGTACTTCCAAAGCATTGGAGAGAATAGCTCTTCAAAAACTGGCCTGTTTTCTCCCACCTTTCATGCCACACATGATTATCTACCCTTTGGGCAGATTTCTGAATTACCTTTCTGGAAATCTCTGTCCTGAATCCAAACTCGGAGTTGACTGTACTGACTCTAAACCTGGTCCAGACCATAACGAGAATATGTAGCACACATAGCATCAACAGTGTGCTTTCCTTAATATCCAAAATAAATTTGGAATTCTCAAAAGCTTCTGTAACAGATTGAAGGAGAAAAATGGATGGGAAAAGCTGGGGAAAAACATCCACCCTTGCTCTCTCCATAGACTGGGTATGGTTGTTAATAGATGTCAAAAGGTGAAGAAACATTAAATGCATATCCCAAATAACCTTCATTGGACTTGATGTTCTCATGTCATAAGCTGATATGACATAGTACAGCAACAAAGCAATCCTGATCCCTCCCCCTGCTCTGAAAATTAGCACAGCTTTGGTTCCATGCTGCATATATGGAAACATATATAGGGTTGTGTGCCACAGCCCCCTGAACTGTCCAAGCATTGTGACCAGTGTCTCTGGTCATAACACAACAAATGCTTAGAGCAAACATTTTCCAGCCCTCTCACTGGGCAAAACTGTTGCTATCTTAACACTACATGCCCCAAATTGGGTGCCAAATAAGGCTGTTGTGGATTAGGAATGGTGTTCCCAATTTAGTGTTCTCACTAAAACACTCCAAACCATTTGCTGTTTTCTCCCTCCACCCTCTCCCTCCTTGTCCCCCTGTGGCGAGATGGACAGGACAAAAGGTGAAGGTCATGGGTTGAGATAAGAACAATTTACTGAAAACAGCACTGAAATAAGAAACAAATGGTAACAGCAACAATATTAATGAAAGTGTGTACAAGAAATGAGAACAATTCACTCAGGAAAAAAGCTCACTACATGAGAACCTGCAATTCCTAAGCCACTGCCACACTACTGCTGACATGAAGAGAGTAAAGACATGAGGTGACATAGAATAACTTCTGTGTCCTGGCCATGCCCTCTCCTGGCTACTGCAAAAATTTACCCTGTCTTGTCTGGAACCAGGACACTGAGCATAACTGAGCTTGAATTATGTTAGAAATGTGTCTTCAAATAATGAAACTTTCCTAAAATTAGAATTTTAATTCCAGAAATTGGTTCTGGGGATAAAAAGTTGCTGTGGGGACAAAACACATATGCATCCAGCTAAGGTAAATCCTGTCTTCTATGGTAGACAAAGAAATGCAGACAGAGGGATAGAAACCACTTTATTTTTTAACAGAGGTATTAATTTTAAATCCTACAAGAGAGAAACTAGAGAAGACACATATTAATAGAATTCTGAAAGCAGAGAGGGGATGGCAATTTGAAAATCTTAAAATACCCATTTTATAAGGTTAATTTATATCCATCCTGTTATTAAAGTCATTTAATAGCTTTTTTTATTTTTCAATAAATGTGTTTAGGAGCTTGGACAGTACAATGAAAGGTGTTAATAGAAAACCTAGAAAAATATAGCGGTGCTGCACTAATTCAGATGGAATAGGTTCACTGGACTTTACAAAGTTGTTCTCGTAACACTTGCTTTATAATACTGTGAACAGTTAAGTTCAGAATCTGAATGTCACGATAAGAAATTCTATCTAAAATGTTTTTAACCTTTATTAAACATAGAGAAATAACCAGAGAAAAAAGTTAACTTTTATGTCTTATAAGGAACTAAATACAGCTCATTTTAAGCAATATTTTTCTTGTTACTTTCGTCTTTTACTCTAAAGCTTTTAGAAATAGCCTTATATCATAACTTCTGGATGGTAATAGCTGTCCATTTGGGATAGAGAAAAAAAAGGAAAAGCGGTTAAAATGAGATTGTTGCAGTCTGTGTCCTTCAGAAGAAAAGAGGATAAACAGAAGCAAAGGGAAGATTAAAAGAGCAGTAAAAAAAAAAAAAAAAAAAGAAAGAAAATTCAGATTCTGTTTCTGAGCTTCACTTTTGAATTATAGACTAGATTTAGATTATAACTACTTTTTAAACTATGATTAAAGGCATGCTCTCCTTTTGGCTAATCTGAAGCGGGCACATTCCTGCTTTGTATGTGCATAATCCAGGGCAAGACTCAAGTCCTGCACTGGGGCTTCCTTTCCCTATTTGCTTTTAGCAAGGTGTCTGAGGATATGTAAATTTATTTGCCCATAATGGGAAGAGGTGGTCCAGTGGCCTGGACAGAGGTCATGGGGTTCTAATCCATCCTTCATAAAGCTGATGTGAACCTTCTGTAATAGAAAGGCTCCTCAAAATTATTAGCACACCTGGATACACAGAGAGCTGGGAGGTTGCCTTAGCTAATCCACGATGTTCATCCCCCCACAAGACAGATGTCCTTTTCTGTTCACAGCTGTGCTGCCTGAAGATCCTTTTTTCAGCCAGAAAAGGATGATGTATTTGCTCACCAGATAGTCTCTGTGAGGGGTTAATAAAATCGCCATCACCAGCAGGATATTTCTTCAGCAGCATCTATGAGATGAAGCTGTAGCTAGCAAAACCAGGATATTTTTAATACAGAAGACCAAAAGAGAAAGGCAGAAAATTAAAAAAAAAAAAAAGCAGAAAAAGAAAATGGAAATAAACACATGAGGGAAGAGGTGGTGTTATTAATGCTTTAGCTCATACTGTGAAGATGGCATTTGCACTTGTCTTCATCTGACATGGCATGTTCAGGGCATTTTTCACAACTCACGCTGAAAGTTTCAGGTATTACAATGTAATCCCAGAGATCTTGAGCGTGGGACCCTGGGGAGTGGATCTCACTGCTTTCAGTAATGAAGCTTGGTGTGTTGGTGGGATAATCCCATTCTCTTTATTTATTTTTTTTTATCCACCAAATGCAGCAATTTTTTGTCCCACGCTTATCATAATCCTGTGTGTCAGACATGAATGTGGCACAGTTCTTTGTGGTTAGTTTTGTTTGTATTTTTGTTTGCGTGTGTCTGGGTTTTGTTTGGGATTTGTTTGTTTTGAGGAAAAGAACAGCTTGACACAGTCAGTATAATATTGGCTTAAAAATCTCTGTATGAGGTAAATTTAGAGAACCATAGACTTTGCATAGAAAACCAATTGCAATAATTACACTGACAAACCAAACCCATTAATCGAAGAACATGTGTCAGAAGATAATTGTAATGAGGTTAAATACTTCTGACAAAAGTGAATCCTTTTGTCATATGACATAACTTGGGAAGAAAATGTCAATCCACATTATGTTCCATGGCTGTAACATTATTCTTCATAGACTAGAACATGTGCAAGTGAGCTACATCAGAAGTTGCATAATACTGATCTTTTTACCCCTGAGACTATTGCAAATGTCTATCATTAAGGCAGCTACAGCTAGCCAGTCAACGTCACTCAAAGCCTGTGAGGCATTTTAGAAATCAGCCCCTACTGATATATAATGATATATGAATTAAAAGCAGGAGATGGAGCCATTTTTCATTGCAACAGCTAAGTTTCTAATTAGGCTGTTTAGGTACTTTTATTGTATGTGCCAGGTATATGCCATGCATATATTATTACTCAATGCATTTTAATTAAATAACACAAATGCTGAAGGGAGCTAACACTAAATCAGAAATTGTTTAAACATGCTATATGCATGGAGGTAGGAGGAAAATAACATTTCTTACTTTATTCTTCATTTTACCTTCATCATTTGCTTCACATTTCCTCACACACACAGAAACTTAAGTTATAACCAAAGCCTTTCTGAAAATACTTTAGGGATAAATTTGGAGATTTTAAAAAAAATCTTGGGTAGAGAAAATTCAGAACAGAAATATCTACCTCACTCCTGTAGGTTAGCTTAAATCTCATTATGATAATTGACTTGCTCCCACATTTTATCAGAGAAGCTGAAATGAGAAGCTAATCCACACTTTTCAAACAATTCCTTGGGGTTACTATTGCATTCCTGTAGTAAACCTAGCTGAAAGTATTCTCCTTTCGGGTGTGTTTGTGTACCCTAAAACAAAAACACATGGTCAATTTCCTCTTCAGGCTATTTGGCAGAGGACAATGGAGCAGAAGAGAGGTTGGTATGATATTCTTGCGACTGTGCTGCAGCTTCTTTATTCTCTGTCTAGGCATCCCCCAAAGCATAAAACATCAACTCAGCAGCTGGCTTATAAACTACAAGAACAGCAAATTGATGCTGTGTCAGGAGCTGCTTTCCTCTAGTTAAATTAGAAAATTTCAATTATTTTAATTATTCTTTATTGCTGTAGATTTTTAAGTAGGGAGGCACCTTAATTTATCTCAATTTCTAAAATGTATCTCTCTCATGTATAATATTCTCTATCAGAACAGTAATCCTACCAAGATTATTCTAGAGTTATTGCAAGCTGCATGCTGATTTTTGCATATCAGATCTTAAGTATTTGAGCAATTGATTTGTCATTTGTCATTTGTTTGTCCTCTTGTACTCAGATAATATGATAGTTCCATTAATTAAAACTTAGATGTTTATTAATTTTAAAATTATATAATACCACAAAGAATATGATTTTCAAGGAAAAAGAATAAAGAAAATTTTTAAAAATAGAAGGAAATTGCACATTTCACATAACTATGTCAAGTAGCTACACAAATCGGCTAGAGTACTGAAGAATAATCACAAGTAAAAAGAGGAATTGTTAGAAATACTCCTCTTTAGAAGACTTCCATTCCAAAGCTTCTTGCCTCATATTGTGTTTTGCATCTTCAAAAACAGTCAAGGGATTTACAAATTAAAGTCCCCCTGGAAGTGTCTTTGAAAGCCCTCCCTAGGAGAACAGCCTGGAAGGATTTTTGTGCAAGGAGTAATTAGGAGTTACAGTGTACCTGCAAGCTGAGCAAATGCAGAATAACACCATCTGTGTAGCAACTCTCATTCTGCATTGGAGTTAGTCCCATAATGTCACCTTTCTTCACTTATTAATTGGATTGTCCTCATTCCACACTTTACCTACCTCTGTGTATTCTCCATCTTCAGAGAGAAAACTTGGACTCAACGGATTGCATCAGGTTTTTTTCTTTATTCTTGTATATATACTTTTTAATTATTTAATTTTTATTATATTCTCCTTTTTTGTTCATTAAAAACCCATTTAATGAGAATTAAGCTATTTACTAACTCTTCATGAAGTGGCATTACTTGTTGAATTGTAATATCCTGCTACCAGTTCTTCACATAAAGCTGAATGTTATATGAATGTGATGGAGCACAGGCACTACAGTGTGCAAACTGACCAGAAAAGGTATAAATAAAGGCAAGTAAGAGGATTCACAGGGATTTCTAAAGCCATAGGACAATATATAGTAATAAGTAGAACAAAAAGAGACAAAAGAATCAATATGAGTCAAACTCTTTTGGGGAAGGTGATTTTAAATGTTTTACAGCTGTGATCAGCCATCACTCCAGAGAACTCTGTACTGTTAAAAAAATAAGGGCAAAATTCCTGAAAGACTTTACATGAGATCTTTCTTTTCCAGATATAAATTAAGAATAAATGCCATTAAAATCAAGAGAAGAGAGTTAATTGTTCACTCACAGGGTAAATACAAGAAAGAACTAAAAGTGATTTACAATGAAGGACAGAACTGACATAAAACAAATTAGAGTACATTGGTGGGGAATTAATTCAGACTGGAAATTAGAAGTTATCTAACGATCATGAGAGCTGGGTTCCAAAAGGCTCAGCATGTGACTCATTTTATTCTGGAATGTGAGAAATTTATGATGTTAGTTGCATGATAGTTACGTATTTGAACCAAACCAAACCAGGAGCAAACACCTCCTGTCAACGTTTGGTTGACCTGCTACTTATCATTACATACTTAATCTTTGAGCAGCAATTATCTTCTCACTATATTTTTTGACACAGCAAAGGAGAATCCAGATCAAATGCAGCTCACATGGTAGAAATAATAACAGAGTAACACTGAGGTTTAAAGAGGGCTATTTTGTGAAAAGATTAAATTATGATAGCGTCTGCCATAGAAAATTTCAGTAAATATGTCAGAGCCAGGTGAGTTCAGGATCAGTGAGATGAGGCTCAATTATGACCAACTGATTAGGTAGAAATGACCCAAGTGAGTAATTTCTGAAAGAAGGAAAATTAGAGAAAAAATAGGAAATGGCATTTTGGAAAAAAAATGAGAACTTAGAGTTCACTCAAAGTTCACTCAAACCAAACATTTTCTCTTTTTTTTTTCTTTCTTTTTTTTTTGTTTTGTTTTGTTTGGTTTTGGGTTTTTTTTTTTTGGTTTTGCTTTTTATTTTCTTTTTTTTTTCTAAGCAAAACAGTGCAGTTTAACTCCTTACTTTTCAAGCATCAAAATATCCTAGGTGTTGCCTGAGATCAGATTTACATAAAAACATTGATGCAGTAGAATTTATCTGAGCCAAATAACAAGAACTGCCTAATGAGAAATATCTCTTCAAAAATTAATGTTTTAGGGTGCCTTTACTATTTATTTTTTTAACCTAATGCCTGAGATTCATGTAGAAGGAATAGGTTATTATCATGTGACTTTCCTGTTTGATTCATATTATCTCTAAATTAGATTACCACATGCTGTAACACAGACACTTGTAAAAATAATTGGTTGGCAAAACAGGGCTGTCATGGATATAAACATTCCAATCATCTTGATGAAATTCAGAGATCTTCACTAATGAATGACTTGAACAAAAGTCTGGATTTGGCTCACATTAGGTGATAATAACTTCTTAGAAATTGTCTGTATTGTTATGCAACTTATTTAGTAGGCTTACAAACCTAGCTAAAACTATAAACCAAAAAATTAAAAGGAATGCACTGCAAGCATAAGGTTCTTATGGTCCTGTTTCCCGACTCAAACATCTAGGCAAAGTTTCCATTTATGCACAGCAAATATAAGTAAATGAATAAGAACTGCCTCAGAACATGATCCCACAGGTGGTTGGGGACAGTTTCTTCTTTAGAGTCATAAACCTGCACCTTCATGGTAGACATTTGATTTAAATTCATCAATATCCTTGAAATATTCAGCATCTATGTCTGAGATATATGTACTTGATTAAGACTAACAATAATGTACATTAACAGGACATTTTCCAAAACAATGACATGGAGAGGCATTTTGAAAATTTTTATTCCTCTCTTCCCAAGGCATTTTCAAACTGTCTGAAAATTAGTGAGAAAACTGTTCAATTACACTGAGAATCTAAGGGAAAACAAGTGTTCAAGTGTTTTTCTTTGTATGTAGAGCTTTCCTTCAACAAATAGTAGTGCAATATTGAAGAATTGTCATGACATGTTCTTTGACTGCTATTTAAAATTATATTATTTTCTTCAGCATCAACTCAGACTTTTGTCATAAATAGTGCTTAGGAATCAAAGTCAGTCTTTGATGGAACACTTTTCCTTTTCACTGAAGTGGACATTAATTATATGATTCCTGAGCCACACTTGCCATTTATAAGCTTTTCTGATGTCTTCTATGCAGCCTTGATGACAACCTTAACCAGACCCCATCTTCAGACTCTTGCAAGACTGGCTCTAGGAACACTCCAAAACACTATTACTGCTAAATTATACTGTCAGGTGATAGCCTTGTAATGAGAATAAAAACCCAATTTCCTCATAGACCGCTATTGTGACCTCAGTCATGTTGAAGATACAGAACTTCCTTTTCATATCCACTATCTTAACACAACTAAATGCAGATTTCTGAAGTTGAAGATTTTACTGGATGGCTCAACTTGCTTTATAATGCAGGAAAAAAAAGTCCATGGAATTACTTGTATATTATGGAATTATCTCCCAATCCAGGAAGAGATTGGTTGATATGGCTGCTGCCAATGAAAGCAGCTGGCTTCTTCAGCATCTGATTATAGAGTATATTAAGTGGCAATACCCAGTTACCAGAAATTTAAAATTAAAAATTACTGGTTTGAATATTCCCTGTCTCTACATTCCTCTTTTTGTAATGTTTCAGCCTCTGGGCTCAGCCAGACATACTTTATAGAACTTGGTGGACAAATTGTCCCAGTATTTTAAATTTTATGCTCCTACTTTAGATAAGTTCAGGTTGATGCCATGACATTTATACATTTATTTTCACTTGTAAGCAGACATAGCATGATTCATTCATATCTATTTCACTCAGCAGTTACTTGTTTTTTGGTTTTTTTTTTTTAACTGTGAAACTGGAAGGAAAAAAGGAAAATTAGAGATTATTTTATTGAAGGTTACTATATTCTTAATATGGAAACAAATTATTCACTGCTGGTATCAACCCATCTCTCAAGTAACTTTTGCATACTGTCCTAAGAGTGTGGTCAATTTTTCTTCTGATAATTTTATGGATCAAAGAAGCAATTGCAAATGAAAAATTCAATATAAACATAAAAAGCATACAAGCATATAAAAAATAAATTTTAATTCATAATGCATTTAGACAAAGTTGATTGTCCTTTTTTTTCCCCCTTTTCCAGAACTAAAACAAGTAGAAGATGCTTTCTTTCATTGATGCACAAGTCATTCTTTATGCTTGTGTGATGTCAGCTTGCTCTACTGTTGCAAGAATTTTCATGTTCAGCTACGAAGACTTTCAGAAGGAATCAGTTGTTTTCAAGGCTAAAGCTGCAGCTGAAGAAGTTCCAACTCATGATCTATATTTACATTCTATTCTGTCTGGAAATGTATTTTTGTAAATTTCCGGGCTTGCTGTGATTCTTTGGAAGTCAAAAAAGTTTTCGCAATTTACTTTATTGTGAAAAAAGCATCCCTGTAGTTTTTAAGGGATAACTTGAAGTCACAGGATCACAGAATAGCCCTAGAAGGGCTATTTAAAGACCATCAGGTCCAGCCTTCCATGGGAAAGGGAGAGGAAGCCTAGATAAGATCAGTTCCTTTCCCCTGTTAGCGTGCTTAGATCTGCCTCATTTTCTATATATATTATTTTATTTTATTTCATGTTATTTTATTTTGTTTTTATTTTATTTCATTTCTAAAAGTTTCACATTTAGAAAAGACCTGCAGTCTTGCTGTTGATGGATGGTTATGGACATAAGAGTGATGTTGTCTCAGAGAAATATCTTTATGCGTGTATTCTGAGACATACTTCTTACATTTGAAGGGCACTCCAGCAGCCAGGAAGACACAGGGTGAAATCCTGCTTCTCCTAATCATCAGGTAGAACCCTTCCAAACTAAAGCACCTGACTATTAACTCTGCTTTGAAATGGAAAACTTGGTGGGCAGAAGATTTCACCACTTAAAAGAACAAGGTATACTGATATCAGTTATCTTGGAATTCAGTTGGCTTTATTGCTGCAAAGGTTGTACTAAATATAGAAATGGATTTGGGCTGAGGACGAAAACCTAAAAAAATCTGCAGAAAACTGTGGTCTAGAAAAGGCTTTTTGCTTGTGAAACTTCTCACATATAAGAAATGAAATAGATGCTTAATTAAGGTGAAATCCCGCTTATTTACAGGAATCCTTGTTAGACCAAAATCTCGTGATTTAGGAGAACAATGGTTGCCAGATTTGGCTGATTTGTACTGTGAGTCAGAAAGAACAAAAAAAAAGAAACATTATTCCTTTTTTCCCCCAGTCATTCTCACACAATCTTTCCCTCCCAGCTTAAGAGCATTAGTTCAAGAAGCAGAGAAAGAAAAGGAAAGCAAGCATTCGTCTAAAACAAATTTCATTATGTTTTTTGGCCAAAAAGGTTAATATTTTTGGCAACTTGCATTTTTCCCTCTGCAGCTGGAATTCAGCAGCCCATAGCTGTCTGCCAAAGCAGATGCATAATCTAGGCCACTGCCTCACAACATCTTTTGTGAGTGTTGTTAAAAGAAGTACTTTCTAGATAAATACTGTGAGAAATCTTAAAATTAGAGAGTTTGAATAAAAATGACAGAATTCACTTGTCTGGGTTGGAGCAGAGGAAACAGCTGGTTGCAGGATTTAGGTATGGGGATAGTTTTTCTCATTTCTAATAAATACATATTATTATTTCCTTGCTAACTACCCATAAAATAAAGATCAGATAGTTCTAATTCTGAGGATGATCTATTGATGAAATCAAGCATTATTTACAATATTCTATTTATATGAATGCAATCATGTTATCTTGAATATGAGAAAAATGAAATCACCATAAAGTTTTCTTGTTCACATTCCTAAGTCTTTTTCAGTCAGAGTAGTGATTTGATAACTTCCTTTTTAAAAAGATTTACAGTGTGGACATGGTACTTTCCACTCCCCTCTTTTATTTTCTATCTGCTTCCCTCTCTTTTTCTCTATGTCTTCATACAGACATATGCATGCCTATATCTATCTATTCAAGAAAATACTGACAAATGTCCTATGTTTGAACTGGGTGGAAATGAGTGCTTTTTATTGAGGATTTGGGACTGTTATTTACTCAGGTGTCTCCTTTCAAAGCACGCTATTTCTGGTAAACTGAAACCATTAAACACATCAGT